>NC_139458.1:39490000-40090000 GCF_057233095.1 Heloderma suspectum
GCTGATCTTCCGACCGGCTACCACTGCTGCCATTTCCAAGTAAAGTGTAAAAAAAAAAAGTGATAGGCTACGTAAAGATTTACGTAGCCTATCACGGCTAGATTTTCAAAGTCAGCCATGATAGTCTACGTAAAGATTTACGTAGCCTATTACGGCTGACTTTGAAAATCTAGCCGTGATAGGCTATGTAAATCTTTACGTAGCCTATCACTTTTTTTTTTTTTTTACACTTTACTTTTTTCTTTCGCGGCCGGGGAGACAGGGCGCTCCCCCCCCCCGGCCAGAATTTCGGCGGGGAGGGATGGGGCGCCTCCCCCATGGCCAAAATTTCAGCTGGGAGGGGCAGGGCGCCTTCCCACCCGCCAAGAATTTTGGGGGGAGAACCGGAGCCATTTCCAGTAAAAAAAAAAAAGTGATAGGCTACGTAAAGATCTATGTAGCCTATCACGGCTAAGTTTAAAAAAAACACGTGATAGGCTATGTAAGTGTTTACGTAGCCTATCACAGCTGACTCAAAAACAACAACAACAACGCACGTATGAAATGGTGGCGGCCATGGCCGCCGCCATTTGCGTCCCTTATTTTGGCACGTCTTAGTATACGTAAATCTTGACATAGACTAAGACATGCCAAAATAAGGGACACAAATGGCAGCGGCCGTGGACGCCGCCATTTGCGTACACGCGTTGTTGTTGGGTTTTTTAAGTCAACCATGATAGGCTACGTAAACATTTACGTATCCTATCACGGCTGATTGCAGGGACAAAAATGGCGGCGGCTACAAAAATGGCGGCGGCCGCTGTTTGCGTCCCTGCTAGCCACTGGCCGGATGTCCAGCTGCTGGCGGAGCCAGCTGGTGGCTCCGCAGAATCCCTGCGGAGCACAGCCGGCCGGCCAGGATCCCGGGGGGGGAGGAACGGAGTGCCTCCCCCCCATCCAGGATTCCGGGGGCAGGGACGGAGCGCCTCCCCCCCTATCAACATAATCCGCGAATGGTAAATGCCTTTCGTACATCCCTTACAAAAATTCAAATATAATTAGAACACTTATAATAGCAGATAGCTTTTGTTAAAATTTATAATTGCAAATTATGATGGGGTCAGTTCACCTATCACTACTAAGTAAAAAAAAACCTACTAAAAAGAATCATTGTTAAAATTATGAAGACCCCATACTTGTCCTTAATTACTGCAAAAGCTAAAAATGGCTATATGATTGCTAAGATTGTTTGAAGCAGATTTCCCTTTAGAGAAAACAAATCCAACTTTTCCCCTTACTAGGGGCTTTCAAACAGGATTTTAAATTTTAATTATCATGTTCATTTAGAGCAACATTCTCTAAAACCTTGGCGTGCCTTACTTTTTCATATGTTAATCAGACCTGCTATATGTTTTAGAGATTTTGTGCTCATTTGAAGAAAGAATCATCATGGTTTGCACCAAATTCAATAGCTTGATGAAAAGCACTCTTGTGAAGTAACTGCCCATCATCTTTTCATACTGTAACAAAATGGTTATCCCATAACTGCAGTTACTGTGAATGACTTTACTTCTGTTCTTGAAGCAGAGTTCTCATGCATTCAATTTTATGATTCAATATAATGATTAGAAATTGATTTCTGTTTTTAGAACAATGTGTAAAATACTTGTTGGTCAAGGAGAGTATATGATATATACAGGATTTACAAACAGTGCCAGTGTAGCATAGCAGTTAGAGTGTTGGATTAGGACCAAGGAGGTAAAGGTGTCCCCAACCAGTCGTGTCCAACTCTAGGGTGCGGTGCTCATCGCCGTTTCTAAGCCAAAGAGCCAGTGCTGTCCGAAGACCTTCCGTGGCCATGTGGCCGGCATGACTGAACACCGACGTGCACGGAACGCTGTTACCTTTCCTGCCGAGGCGGTACCTATTTATCTACTTGCAATTTCTTGCTTTCGAACTGCTAGGTTGGCAGAAGCTGGGAATGAAGACGGGAGCTCACTCCATCATGCAGCACTCGGGTCTCGAACTGCTGACCTGCCGACCTTCCAGTCTGCAGTTCAGCGTCTTAACCACTAAGCCACCGCGGCCCTTAGGACCAAGGAGACCCAGGTTCAAATTATCTTGAATCTTATGGACATTGTACATATTTTTGTTAAAAAGATCAGCAATTCCACATTTGACTTCTTTAAGAACTCTGGGGTGTTTACCATCAATCCCAGTGATTTGTTCACTTTCAATTTGTTAAGAAGGCCAATAAGTTCTCTTGGCACTAATATCTGCCTCAGTTCCTCAGACTCACTTCCTGAAAACATCTGTTCAGGCACAGCTATCTGTCCTACATCTTCAGCAGGGAAGAGAGATGGAAATAAGTCATTCAGCTTCTCTCTCATTATCGTTCTGTAGTACTCCTTTCACACCATTGTTATCCAGTGGTCCAACTGCCTCCCTAGCCAAATCAGGCTGTAACAATGATTTTGTGATTGGTCTTTAAAAAAAAAAAAAAGTATCCCAGAGGAGAAAAAGCCAAAGCCTGTATAGTGGAGATGTGGAAGGCTGTTGTAATTCTGAGGAGTTAGTGGTGAACAGCAATCACTCTTTTCATGCCTAAATCTCCTTTTGGGCCTGGAATCTTTTTTTTTAATACTTTTTATTCTATTTTTTATCCCTCTAAATGAAATAAACAGTACCAACAACCTAGTCATTATCTACAGTTTCCAACTGTACAGTATTCTTACAAGGGCACAGCAATAGCGAGAAAGAAAAAGAAAAAAAACAGAAGGAAAAAGAAGAAGAAAGCAAGAAAGAAAAATAAAAAAGTTACTCAAAAGGATTACTTAAAAGGATTAAATTTAAACTCCATTACACACAAACTTCAAATATCATTCTTGGTAAAAGTTATACCTATAACTTTGTTAATGTTACAATTCAGTACAGCATAGAAAATAGGGATGGCGGAGAATTTCTCCACAGATCTTCGGGAGGCCAAGCGCTGAGGCATTCGGCCCCCCGAAAGTGTTGGGGAAATTCTCCGCCGGTCCCCCGCCCCTTCCCAGGATGGGACTTAACTTCTGCGAATGTCCCTCTCGGCGGCGGGTCCCGGCGGCGGTTCAGCGGTGTTTCGTCGGGGGCGGGGGCGGCGGCCGGTCTCCCGACCGGCTGCCGCCACCACCATTGCAAAATAAAAAAGTAAAACACACACACACACACACACCCATGATAGGCTACGTGACGATTTACATAGCCTATCACGGCTAGATTTCCAAAGTCAGCCATGATAGGCTACGTAAATCGTCACGTAGCCTATCACGGGTGACCTTTGAAAAAAATAAAAATAAAGCGTGTACGCAAATGGCAGAGGCCCATGGGCGCCACCATTTGCGTTCCTTATTTTGGCGCGTCTAGTCTACGTAAAGATTTACGTAAGCTATGGCGAAAATAAGGGCAACGTAAATAGCGTGCCCTTATTTTCGCCGTAGTCTACGTAAATCTTTACGTAGACTAGACGCGCCAAAATAAGGAACGCAAATGGCAGCGCCCATGGCCACCATTTGCATACGCGCTTTTTTTTTCCAAAGACACCCGTGATAGGCTACATGACGATTAACGTAGCCTATCATGGCTGATTTTGGAAATCTCGCCGTGATAGGCTATGTTAATCGTTACGTAGCCTATCACGGATTTGTTTTTTTTTTTCACTTTTTCTTTCGCGGCCAGGTGAGGCGGGGCGCCTCCCTCCCTCGCCTGAACTTCGGGGGGAGAAGCGAAGCGCCTCCCCCCCACCGCGAAGCAAGCTGCGGGACAAGGTAAGTCCCTTTCGTACATCCCTAGTAGAAAATCAACCTTACATTTCAATATCATATCATCAGTCTTATAGCAAGGGAGCAAGCCTACAATTAATTTCCAATAACCATTAGGGTTGTACGGAACCTACTTACCCATCTGTTGAAGGGGTCCGTGGGGCAGGGGGAGGCAATCCGTCCCTCCCCCTGGAATCCTCCATGGCCGGCTCCACTCCCGGGCTTGTCCACAGCTGGACTTCTGGCCAGTGCCACGCAAATGGTGTCCGGTGTAGCGGAGCCATTTGCGTCCCTGCCCTTGGCCGTGATAGGCTATGTAAATATTTACGTAGCCTATCACGGCAAACAGCAGGGACACAAATGGTGTAGCAGACGCCATTTGCGTCCACAGCCCAGCAGCAGATGGCTGCGGACCGAAGACGATGGACCCGGACTGACCGCCGCCAGGTAGGGTTCATCCAGACCGGCCTTCGCGGGGGTGGTGGTGGAGCAGTCCGTGGCGGATTTCTCTGCTATCCCTAATAACCATATATTGCCCTTCAGTTAACATTATAATAGGAAGTTCCAGGAAGTTCCAGGAGGTTGCCATTTTAAAAATGGCAACTCCCTGCAGTAAGTGTCGCTGCGCACATCCAGGCTTCAGCAGTTGGTGGCAGTGGCGGAGAAGGTGGTAGCGAGGATGGGTGGGGTGGTGGCGGAGAAGGTGGTGGAAAAGGCATCGGAGGCAAGGAGAAGGCGGCTCAGGTAAGGAACTGGAAGTGCTGGGGGGGCTGGGGCTGGGGGTCTGAAGCTCTGAAGCTCACCAAGTGCTTCAGAGAGCCCCCAGCCCACTCCGGGTTGCTTTGTGCCCCCTCCGCTTTGCCTTGGAAGGGGCACAACGTGGCCTGAAGCAGCCCGCTTCAACTCGGGGTTCGGGCCTCAGGCTGAGGTGGTGCACAGCCCTAGTATATAAGTCCCTGGAACACTCCCAATGCAGAACCTCAATGCAGACCAAACCCCGAGACAGGTGCTGCGTACCAGGCCATTACTAGAGTCTCTGTGTTGCCATTCTGAGTGGGTTCCCAGCAACTGAAAGGGCATAAGCATAGTGATATTGCTCTATAGTTTCTTGTTTTGTAGTTTGCTCTTGATTAATAAAAATCTTTAGCCTTCACCCATTGGTGTGTTCATTGTCTCTGGCTGAATCTACATATAGCAGTTATACTGTTATCGTACCGTTATCATAACTATTGGTACACATGACACCAATGGGCACCAATAGTTATGATAACAGTATGAGAACAGTATAACTGCCATGTGTAAATTCAGCCTCTGAATCCTAAAAAAAATGTTGCCTCTCAGCAACACAACATGCAATGTGCACAACTATGGCGCAAATCAACTATAGTACCAGACAGGGATGTCACAAGCACCTGACAGTGGGGTGGAGTCTGACAGACTCCCCCTGGCCCGGCCCCCCAGATGCCCCTTGCCGAGCCATGGGGCACTTGCGGACGTGTTCACCGAGCTCTGTGTGGTCTGGGAGCACCCCGCAGCCGCCTGCTGTTCACTCTGAGCCACCATTTTTACAGAAGATCGGGGCTCTGTAATTTCTATATACTTAATGTTGCACAAAGTGGCAGCTGTACAAGGCCATCTCCACACCATTAGAGGCACAGTGGGCCCCGTTACACCTCTAACATTGTGGAGATGGCCCTGTACAGCAGCCATTTTGCACAAGATTAAATATACAGAAATTATGGAGCCTCAATCTTCCACAAAATGGCGGCTCGTAGTGAGAAGCGGGCAGCTGTGGGGTGCTCTCGGACCTCTCGCCTAGCCCTCCAGGGCTTGCGTGGCAGCAGCGACTCAGGAAGCACCCACGCTCAGCAGGTGTGGGTGAGTCTGCCCATCCCTAGTACGAGAGAGAGGGATTAGGGATGGCACTTTGAAACACAATCGCCATTTGCATGTCATTAAACTTCGGATGCAGGCAGCAGTCACTTCTCCAGGTTGTTGCTTCCGCATTGCTGCCTTTCCCCCATCTGCTGTGGTTGAGCTACACAGCAGGACCAGGGAGGTAAGGAGTGGACATAGTCCCATCTTTTTTTCTTTCCTGTTCCAATGGTAGATGTAAAGGTTTTGTCTGTTGTGCAGTAGGGATGTACGGAACACCTGCCTGGCTCTGCGCCGGGCAATCCACGGTGGGGGGGAGGCACTCCGTCCCTCCCCCCAGAATCCTCAACTGAGGGGGAGGCGATCCAGTCCTCCCCCCCGGAATCCTGCCCAGCCGGCTCTGCTCTATGGCTCTGCCTATCACGGCAGGGGAAAAAACCCAGTGTATGCAAATGGCGGTAGCCGCCATTTGCGTACGCTGGGTTCCCCCCCACCGTGATAGGCTACATAAATACTTACCTAGCCTATCATGGCCTCCGCAGAGATGCAAATGGCGTCCCTGCATTAGCCATGATAGGCTATGTAAGTATTTACATAGCCTATCACGGCGATGAAGAGGAGGAAGCGAATGGCGGCCGCGACAGATTTCAGGAGGCTGGATGCACTGGCATTCGGCCTCACCGAGATCTGTCGCAGAATATTCTAGGGGTGCACGAAAGTCAGTTACCTGGTCTCGCAGCTTTTTGCGGTGGGTGGGAGGCGCTTCGCTGCTCTCCCCGCGAAGTTCAGGCCAGGGGGGGAGGCTTCCCGCCTCGCCCGGCCGAAATTCAGGCCGGGGAGGAGGCGCCTCGCCTCGCACGGCCATGAAATTAAAAGTTTTTTTAAAAAAAAAACGCCCCCGTGATAGGCTACGTGACGATTAACGTAGCCTATCATGGCTAGATCTGCAAAGTCAGCCATGATAGGCTACGTAAATCGTCACGTAGCCTATCACGGGTGACTTAAAAAAAAAAAACGCGTACGCAAATGGCGGCCCCCATAGGGAGCCGCCATTCGCATTCCTTATTTGGTCACTGTAGTCTACGTAAATCTTTACGTAGACTACAGCGAAAATAAGGGCAACGCAAATAGCGTTGCCCTTATTTTCTTTTTTTCTTATTCTTATTCTTCTCTTTTTTCTTTCTTTTCCTACTGCTGCCCCAAGGGGCAGCAGACCTGATTTCCCTGTCCACCTTCTAATAACTGCTTTGTTATTTCCCCAGAATGGTATGGATATAGTGGCATACTAGGGACTTCTAGGGGAAAATGGTGACCACCGCACACATGCACGCACACATGCGCGCACACACAAATCACAGCTCCCACTGGCAGCCAACTTTCCCCTTCCCAGAATGCCCCAGAGTGTTCTTAGAACATAAGATGGTGGCTGCCATGTCCATGATCACGAGAGAGATGTAAGCCTCCCACCCTCAGATGACTGATGAATGGCTAAGAAGAATCGGATAATGAAAGTGAACCCATTTGTTTTGTATGCCATTCATTTTGTAATGAATGGAAGTTGAACTGAATGGGGGACAGTTGCTTCAGTTTTTAATTCTTTACAAAATAAATCCATGCCCCTGGAGAAAATTTGAGATAAAACTCCTTTTTTTTCACAATAACTTTGGATCAAGAAGCAGTCTATGAGAACTATGGATTTCAAAGAACTCTGAATTTTGAAGCACTTTGAATTTCAGCTGCAGTATCACTAAGGGGTAATACACTCAATACAGATTTGTGCTGCACAAATCCATGACCATTTTGAACTTGTTCCAGAGTTTAACAAAAACTTCTCACAGAAGTCAGTTCAGATCCAAATCTTGTTTTATATTTAACTTGTTACCTATATACATATCATCTCACAGATAATATTATTATTTTTAAATAAATAAGTGATTCCAAGTGATGAGGGGTTGGCAGTAAAATTGGGAATCTGTTCTGTGAATAGAAATGACTAGTTACAGCACAGCTGTCTTGGGAGGGTATACAAAGGTTTGAATTGCTAGACATTGTGTGTATGCTTAAACATATTAAAATAAAAGCTACTGAGGGTTTTTTTAAAAATATATCCATTTTTTTTCCTCCCAAAGACAAATGAACTTTGAGGTTAATGGGAAAGCACTGTTTTAAGCAGATAACATTATACAAATTGTATACTGCAGAGTAATTAAAGGACATAAGACTGCATTATATGAGATCAATATGCACTTAAGATCCAGGAAAAATCTCTCTCTGAAATAATGTCACTCATTCTGATTTCCATCACATTTTCCATATTGATCCAAGGAAAAGATGATCCTTTACAACCTGTTGCTGTATGCAGGAGACGGGCAATGGCTTTATGTTCACTCAGGAAACAGAAGCAACAGCAGTTTGCATTTCTATCAGCCATGCACAATTTTTGACTGCAAATTTCCCAATACGTAACGCAAGTCTTTATTAACACTTGGAGCAATAAACTAAACACATTGGCTTAATATGGTGATTAGATGCTGGCTAAGCTCTTCCAGTTCAAGCACTTTAGAATTGCAGCAGCAAACAAAAGTGCCAGTGCATTATTTTGATTTTCCAGATCGTTTGTTCTCTTCCAGACCAGTATTCCATAGGAGTGCTTAGAGTATAATCTTGTAGACTCGAATTATATATGGGAAATACATTGAATATTACTAGCCAGCCTAGGTCAGAGCAGATGCTGATGGTGTCACTGTCACAATGTAAATAAGGTCATAAGAAAAACAAAGCACGTCAGTAACGTACAGAACCAAATAGCCTCTAAGCCCCTCAGTGAACTGGGAGAAAGCAGGTATTGAGCAATAAATGGAAATGAGAGTTGAAATGACCTAGGGAGAATACCAAATTTAGATGTTCAACAGCAGGTTCCAACACTGGAGGAAGAGGATTTTATACCACCTGATGCTGGGATTAGATTCTCTGAGAGTACATCTCCTCCAGCTTCTAGGAAATCCTACCATACAAGGACACAGGCTTGTGAGGAAGCCAGCTCTCCAAGCACGAAGAGCCCCACTGACAAAGGAGCTATCCAAAGTGCTTCACATTCCTGGCTAGGACTGCCACTTGAGCTTCCCCAGGTAGTATCGTGTCCAAGAGCACACCCAAACTGTGCATTTGGTCCTTCAGGGGGAGTGCAACCTCTTCTAGAGCCAGATATAATCTTCTGTGCAGATTAGTCACCCACCATACTTCCATCTTTTCTGGATTAAGCCTCAGCTTCTTTGTCCTCATCCACCCCCAAACCACCTCCAGACTGGCGCGGGAGTTCAACAAATGACAGTAAAAGATGTCAGAGGTGGGTAGCATGGTCCAAGGCATGCTCAATCCTAGGGATGTTGCAAGTGCCTGTGGAGGGGGCAGAGTTCAAACGGCTCCCCCACACTTGCCCCCCCAGAAATGGCTTGCCGAGCCCCCACCCCCGCCTGCCAAGTTGTGCAAGCTGCTGGGACTTATGTCCCACCAGCGAGCACTCGCAGCCATCTGTCCTCTGCGTGAGTCACCATTATACATAGAAATGGTGACTGGCTATTTTCTGTAGATTAAATCTTGCACACAATGGCAGGCACTTTCCAGCTAGCCATTGTGTGCAAGATTTGATTCACAAAAAATAGCGAGTCGCAACTTCTACGTATAATGGCGACTCGCAGAGATGGGTGGCTGCAGGTGTGTGGCTCAGCAGCAGATGGGGGTGGCACTCCTTTCTTCGCCTCCCACTCTGGCTACTGAGAAGGCAGCAGCTTGTCATGAGGAAGATGAAAGGGGCTTTCCTCCCATCCTCCTTCTGTCAAGTTGCTGACTTTGCGGTAGCCAGGGTGGGAGGGAGAGAAAGGAGCATTGCTCCTTTCTCCCCATTCTATCCCTGGCCAGCTACCATGAAGGCAGCGCCTTGATGGGAGGAGGTCAGGATGATGATGAGAGGGTCTTTCCTCTTGTCCTCCTCCCATCTTTATTTATTTATTTATTTATTTATTTATTTATTGCATTTATACCCCACCTTTTTTCCTCTTGCAAGGAACCCAAGGTGGCTTACATTATCATCCTCCTCTCCATTTTATCCTCACAACAACAACCCTATGAGGTGGGTTGGGCTGAGAGTCTGTGACTGGCCCAAAGTCACCCAGTGAGCTTCCATGGCCAAGTGGGGACTAGAACCCAGATCTCCCAGCTCCTAGTCCAACAACCTGGATGGCTGTCATGGGTCTCATCATTTCAGCATCCCCCAGTAGAGGTGGATGGGTGCCCCTCGTCTGGGTTCTCCAGGCACCTGCTGACCACCCCCCACTTGCCAAGCCACCCACACCCACCTCAGGCCATTTACACCTGCAATCTTACGTATATCAGCCATTCATGGCACCATTTTGTGTAAGATGAAATGTGTGCATTTTGCGATTGCCTTTTTTTCAGAAAATGGTGATTGCAGAGCTTGCTGGATGGGCCCAGGGTGAATGCAGGTGGTATGTGTGTGTATGTGTGGGGGGGGAACTCGAGCATGGGAGGGGGCTTGGCGGACACAGCTTGGGGCAGCAGGCGGAGGGAACTCCCCCAAATTCCCAGAACCAACTGGGCACCCGCACCATCCCTATCTCCCAGGGGGGAAAAACGTTATTGGACCACCTACCTTCTAGAAAGGCCAAGCTCATTTTGTGGAGGGATAGAATGGTAAAGATAGGTGCCCATTTCAGCTGGGTCCTAATCCCAGTGACTGTTGTTCTAATTTTGAAATTTCTGCTACATTTAAAGTCCCCCACTCCCAACTGCATGGAAATGGAAAGACACATTTTGCTCTGTACTTGCACTACCTAATTGCCAGAAAGTACTTTAAGCAGCAAAACAAGGAAGTGAATCCTATACCTTAAACATAGTAGATTAAAACGTTACAGCTGCTGTGGTAAATTAACATTAAAGAAACATTTGCTTTACTGAATCATTTAGGCAGCTTAAGGAGGTTAATGAAAGAAGAAAACTGGTCAGTGAACCAAAAAGCAAGGAGCGGGGGGAAGAAGAGCTGGTGCACAAAAGCAATTTGAAGATTGAGGCCCCAGCCTGACTATTAAATGGGAGACTCAAGGTATTTTCACACAAAATGCTTAAATCGATTGTGGTGTTTTCCTAAGTCTGTATGATGACATCTAAGAGCTGCATCCTATTTGAAGGCATATTCCAGTTCGAACCAGGGATGTACGAAAGTTACTTACCTTTTCGCGGATTGTGTTCATGGTGGTGGGGGAGGCGCTCCATCCCTCCCCCCAGAATCCTTGATGGCGGGGCGATCCGGTCCTCCCCCCCAGAATCCTCGACTGCCAGCTCTGCTCCACAGTGGCTCCGCGGAGCAGCTGGCCAGCGCCGTCCGCAGCCGGATTTCTGGCTGCAGACTGGCTGGTGCAGATACAAATGGCAGCCGCTGTAGCGGCCGCCATTCGCATCCAGCCAGAGAGCCGTGATAGGCTACATAAGTCTTTACATAGCCTATCACGGCTGGGCAAAAAAACAAAACCTAAAAAAAACGGCATACGCAAATGGCGGCGGCCACAGCGGCCGCCATTTGCCTTCCTTATTTTTCGCTGTTTTAGTCTACGTAAATTTTTACGTAGACTATTATGGCAAAAAAAAGGGGGAATGCAAATAGTGTAGTGGGTGCTATTTGCATTCCTTTTTCATTCGCCGTTTCAGCCTACGTAAGTATTTCTTTCTTTTTTTCCTAGGGGCTTCCGGGGGGGGGGGGGTGCTGCGGTAGCAGCATCAACTAGGGATGTACGAAAGTCACTTACCTGTTCGCGGATTATGTTGATGCTGAGGGGGAGGCGCTCCGTCCCTCCCCCCCCCCGAATCCTGGCCGGCCAGCTCCATTCCGCAGGGATTCTGCGGAGACGCCGGCCGGCTCCGCCAGCGGCCAGACATCCGGCCACTTGCTAGCAGGGACACAAATGGCGGGAGCTGTAGCCGCCACCATTTGCGTCCCTGCAGTCAGCCGTGATAGGCTACATAAATGTTTACGTAGCCTATCACGCTGATTAAAAAACAACAACGCGCGTATGCAAATGGATGCTACGCTATTTGCGTTCCCCTTATTTTCGCCGTCTTAGTCTACTTAAACGTTTACGTAGACTAAGACGTGCCAAAATAAGGAACACAAATGGCTGTGCCCATGGGCGCCGCCATTTGCATACACGTGTTGTTGTTGTTGTTTTAATCAGCCGTGATAGGCTACGTAAACATTTACGTAGCCTATCATGCTGTTTTTTAAAATTTAGCCTTGATAGGCTACGTAAATCTTTACGTAGCCTATCACGTATTTTTTTTAAAAAAACTTGGAAATGGCGGCGGCGGCAGCTGGTCAGAAGACCGGCCGCCGCAGCCGCTGCCGCTGAACTGCTGCTGACAGGAAGATCTGCCCCAGGTAAGTCCCGTCCCGGGGGGCGGGGGGGCAGGGGGCCATTTTGCCACCGATTTCGGGGGGCTGAATGTGCTGGCATTCAGCCTCCCCAAGATCCGTGGCGGAACTTTCGTACATCCCTAGCATCAACTGTCTTGGCAGGCTGACCCCCAGTTTGCATCCAACACAATGCAAGTTGGGACAGTGTTGTGTCAAGCTCCAGGGATGAGGTGCTCTGCCACAATCTGTCATCCAATTTCCTGGAACTTCCCTCTCCCCATGAAAGAGGCTTCCATTTTTCTGCCTCATTCAGGATCTTTTATACTTTATTTTTTGTGGTGTTTTTGAGCTTACCTAATCACAGCTAGCCTCCCAGGCTGCCTGCAGGTCCTGATCTGAAAAAGCCCTGTGGGAGAAAGTAAACTGGGCTTTCACTAAAGTGTAGGAAGCTGAGGATGCTTCAGGAGGCCAGAGAGGTGATTGTAGAATGAAAAACAGGACACTTGTAGGGATGTACGAAAGTCACTTACCTGTTCGCGGATTATGTTTATGGGGGGGGGAGGCATTACGTCCATCCCTCCCTCCGGAATCCTCGCCGGGGGGGAGGCACTCTGTTCCTCCCCCCCGGAATCCTTTGTGGCCGGCTGTGCTCTGCGGCAGCTCCACGGAGCAGCCAGCCAGGCACGGCCAGGCCAGAGCCGTCCGCAGCCAGATTTCCAACCGCAGAGGGCTCTGGGTAAAAACAAAAACAAAAAACACTAATACGCAAATGGCAGCGGCTACGGCCGCCGCCATTTGCGTTCCTTATTTTTGCCTTCTTAATCTATGTAAATATTTACGTAGACTATGACGGCGAAAATAAAGGGGAACGCAAATAGCGTAGCGGGCGCTATTTCTGTCCCTTTTTGATTCCCCATTTTAGCCTACGTAAATATTTATATTTATCAAAAAGGGATGCAAATAGCGCCCGCTACACTACTTTCATTCCCCTTTATTTTTGCCGTCATAGTCTACGTAAATATTTATGTAGACTAAGACGGCCAAAAATAAGGAACGCAAATGGTGGCGGCTGTATTTTCATACGCGGTTGTGTGGGTTTTTTTAACCCACCCAGCTGTGATAGGCTATGTAAAGATTTACGTAGCCTATCACATCGTTTTGTTTTTTTAAAAAACCTAGCTATGATAGGCTACGTAAATCTTTACATAGCCTATCAAGTCTTTTTTTTTTTTTTTACAAGAGTGGAAATGGTGGCTGCTGCAGCCGGTCGGAAGACCAGCCGTCACCGCCGCTGCTGCCGGGGCCACCACCAGAGCCGCTGCTGGAGCTGCTGCCCCCCGGAAGATCCACCCCAGGTGAGTCTCGTCCTGGGGGGTATCCGTGGGGGGGCGGGGGGGCAGGCCATTTCGCCACAGATTTCGGGGGGCCGAATGCACTGGCATTCGGCCTTAGTGAGATCCGGGGCGGAATTGTCTGCCATCCCTAGACACTTGTGCTCACTCCTCGGCCACCTCCTAACTAAGGTAAGCCAAAGAAATCGAAACTTAACCCATGAGAATTTCTCTGAAATTTCTTCAACATTGAATTTCTTTTTGAAAGCAATTTCTCTTCTATCAAATTGAAAGAGAATGGTTGAAAAATGTAGGGTTGTACGAAACCCTTACTTTCCGTTCCGGGGTGGGGGGTTCTGCAGGGGGGTGAGGTGATCCTAGGGATGTACGAAAGTCACTTACCTTTTCGAAGGGTGACATTCGCGGTGGGGGGAGGCACTCCATCCCTCCCCCCAAAAATCTCCCTGGCCGCAGCCTGACATCCGGTAGCTGGGCAGCCTGCACATGGATGCAGTTTTCATCCCTGTATTTTGCCATAATAGGCTACTTAAATATTTACATAGCCTATCATGGCAAGAAAAAGGGAACGCAAATGGCGGCTGCCATAGATGCCACCATTTCTGTTCCCTTTTATGTTTTGCTGTGATAGGCTACGTAAATACTTACATAGCCTATCATGGCCTCCGCAGGGAGGCAAATGGCGTCCCTGTGTTAGCCATGATAGGCTACATAAGTACGGCCGCCATTCACAAAGCAGTGCAATCGGCAGCAGGTGAGTGCTAGGGGTGTCAGAGAATTTCTTGCCGAAACTTCGGGGGGCCGAGTGCCAACGTATTCGACCCCCTGAAGTAGTTTCAGGGAGAAATTCTCCACACACACCCTGCCCCCCGCACCCCCCCCCCGGGATGGGACTTACCTTTCCCGAATGTCGCTCCCGGTGGTGGGTTGCAGCGGCGGTTTGGCAGGGCTTCGACAGGGGCGGGGGCGGCAGCCGGTCTTTTGACCGGCTGCCGCCACCGCCATTACAAGAAAAGTAAAAAAAAAAAAACGCCCCCGTGATAGGCTACGTGTTGATTAACGTAGCCTATCACGGCTAGATTTGCAAAGTCAGCCGTGATAGGCTACGTAAATCGTCACGTAGCCTATCACGGGTGACTTAAAAAAAAAAAAAGCGCGTACGGCTAATGGCGGCCCCCATAGGGAGCCTCCATTCATGTTCCTTATTTGGTCACTGTAGTCTACGTAAAGATTACGTAGACTACGGCGAAAATAAGGGCAACACTATTTGCGTTGCCCTTATTTTCGCCGTAGTCTACGTAAACCTTTACATAGACTACAGCGACCAAATAAGGAACGCGAATGGCGGCTCCCTATGGGGGCCACCATTTGCGTACGCACTTTTTTTTTAAAGTCACCCGTGATAGGCTACGTGACGATTAACATAGCAGATCTAGCCGTGACTTTGCAGATCTAGCCGTGATAGGCTATGTAAATCGTCATGTAGCCTATCACGGGGCGTTGGTTTTTTTTTTTACTTTTCTGTTGAAGTTCGCAGCCGGGGAGACGAGGCGCTTCTCCCCGGCCTGAATTTCGGCCGGGCGAGGTGGGAAGCCTCCCCCCCAGCCTGAATTTCGGCCGGGCAAGATCCATGGCAGAATTCTCTGGCATCCCTAGATGATCCATTCCTCCCCGCCCCCCGGAATCCTCTCTGGTTGGCTCTGCTTCGTGGTAATTCTGCAGAGCCACCAGCCGGCTCCGGAGCACCATTTCTGTATCGCTAGCTGAGGGGGACTGTCTCCAGACGCAAATAGCATCCAGTACACCATTTGTGGCCATAAAGTCTTAGATTAAGCTAAATGCAGCTGTAAATGGCTGCATTTAGCTTAAACTAAGGGCTTTACGGCTGCAAATGGCGTCTGCTACGCCATTTGCATCTCTGCTTTTTCATGCAATGGGCTATCCAGCGTGAATCCAGCATGATCTTGGTATTATCAGTAATGTTACACACAAACACACATAAAGGAGTATTCCCCCAAATGTATAAAACAACTTGCTTTTAGAATGAATTCCTTGACCCTTTGATAAATGAAAGAACCAAGCCCACTGGCTAGAAATATGTCTAATCACATGTCATCATTTCCACCAGCTAGGAGGTCCTTGATGTCATCACTCCACATCTAATAAAAATCGTAGATCACAACATCTCTAAATCCTGAATAACTGTGAAAGCAATGGAGGCAGCAAAAAAATGGGCAGGGGTGGCAAGGTGGGCTGTGGCGTAAGTGGTAAAGCAGGATGCTCACCTGTGAAGGCTCAGTCTCTGCCACTAAAAGAAATGGGTTTATCTTGGCTTCCATTCCTTTTCTGAATTTCCATCCCCAAAATGGTCATGCATAATTTGATACAAATGGGTTGCTTCAGTTTTAGGAGAGGAAATGGGTAGAAAAGAGTGAATCACCTGCAAGTCATTGAGAAAAACAGCTCTCCTTTCAGGTCAGGGTTAGGGTAATTAGTCATTCAAGCTAAACTATAATTTGCCGGAGGAGAAACAAGTGATTTGAATTTTCATGTTTTCAATGTTAATGGTGAGCCATAATTTCCCTGAATGCAGTGATCCTTCCTCTCAAGGAACCACTTGAAAAAATAGTTATTTGCTACAGTCCAAATGGTAGCAGTTGCTTGAACAGCAGAGGCAGTTGCTTGAATTCATAAACATCTCTTCTTTCTTGCCACTACATTACAGCTCCCCCCACCGCCCCACATCAGTCAAACTTTGCAAAGGGATTCAAATCTAACATGATGATTCATGCTCTTTTTTAAAAAATCTTTCAGTTAGGGATGGACGAAAGGGACTTACCTGGTCCTGCAGCTTCCTTCGCGGTGGGGGGGAGGCGCCTCAGTTCTCCCCCTGAAGTTCAGGCGAGAGGGGGGAGGCGCCCCGCCTCGCCCGGCTGAAATTCAGGCCAGGGGGGAGGCGCCCCATCCCTCGCCGCCAAAATTCAGGCCTGGGAGGAGCGCCCCATCTACCCGGCCACGAAAAAAAAAGTAAAAAAAAAACACACACACCCATGATAGGCTACGTAACGATTTACGTAGCCTATCATGGCTAGATTTCCAAAGTCAGCCGTGATAGGCTATGTAAATCGTCACGTAGCCTATCTCGGGTGATGTTGAAAAAAAAAAAAGTGCGTACTCAAATGGCGGTGCCCATGGGGCGCCGGCATTTGCATTCCTTAGTTTGGCACATCTAGTCTACGTAGAGATTTACATAGAATACAGCGAAAATAAGGGCAATGCTATTTGCGTTGCCCTTATTTTCGCCGTAGTCTACGTAAATCTTTACGTAGACTAGACATGCCAAACTAAGGAACGCAAATGTGAATGTTTTGCATTTGCGTACGCACTTTTTTTTTTTCAAAGTCACCCGTGATAGGCTACGTGACGATTTACGTAGCCTATCACGGCTGACTTTGGAAATCTAGCCGTGATAGGCTACATAAATCGTTACGTAGCCTATCACGGGTGTGGTTTGTTTGTTTTTTACTTTCCTTTTTTATTTTGCAATGGCGGTGGTGGCAGCCAATCAGAAGACCGGCCGCTGCTGCCACCCCTGCTGAAACGCCTCCGAAACGCCGCCGGGACCCACCGCCGAGAGGGACATTCACACGAGGTAAGTCCCATCCGGGGGGGGGGCGGGTGCCGGCGGAGAATTTCACCATCAATTTCAGGGGGCCGAATGCGTTGGCATTCGTCCTCCTGGAGATTCGTGGAGAAATTCTCATCCCTACTTTCAGTTCCCAACAGCTTCTTTAGCACATTTCATGTACCCATCATTTTGTAGCATTAGGATCCCAAATTTCCCCTAGGGAGTAGGGAAGCCTAAATCAGCTTCCTCTGCACCAGTGCAGATCCATCTCCATTGTTTCCCTCTCACAAATCACCTACAGACACACACACAGAGGATACTTACTTCCCCATTCCTCCTATCTCTCTAACTACTGATGCCATTTAGCTGATGTGAGTTCTTATACATTACTTCTAAAAAAATCCCTATGCCAAACAACTGGTGGGAGACTAAACAGCCCCACCGTTCCTGAAAGAGGAAAAGCAATATGCATGCAAACAAAACAAAACAAAACACCCCCACAGCTTTATGTTGCTATGTGAGCTGGAACTAGGGATGTTAGAGAAATCCATAATGGATTCAAATAAGTTTGGATTTCTTGAATCCAACCCATGGATTCCACAGCAGACTGCCTTTTTCCAAGTTGCATGGATTCCACAGACTTGCAGATATTCTTTTAAACTTTCCAAGAATTGTACACAAATGTATTCATACAAAAATTAAATATGAAGAAGAAAAAAACACCGATCAAAACTGAGCAAAGGGCTGGATGCGCCTGATCTCGGAAGCTAAGCAGGGTTAGCCCTGGTTAGTACTTGGATGGGAGACCATCTGGGAATCTGCTTCCTGCACTGAGCAGGAAGTTGGACTCTATGGTCTTGTAGGCCCCTTCCAACCCTATGATTCTATGTGCATTTTTCCCCATAGGCTAACATATGAAAGTGCAGATTTGGGGGGGATTTGCACAAATTCACATTAACTAATGTGGATCATCACTCATATGCATTAGTTAATGTGGATTAGTGCTAATGTGCGTTACTTGATGCAGATTAGTTCATTAGCACATGTGTGCATTAGAACACATGGGAATTAGTGCAGGTAGAATGAAATTCTCCTACAAAAAATCAAATTCTGTCAATGAGCAGATGATGAAATGAAAGACAACTGATAATCCACAAAACGCAGATGGAATGGATTTAACAAAATGTGTGCATCCTTAGCTGGAACAAGTTCTCCTATGGAGAAGGAGAATCCCCTTCCTTTTCCATTGTGCCCAAATTTATAAGCCCTGTTTGGGTATTCCCCTTCATACAATTCTCACATGGGGCTAAACCCATAGGTTCTCCTCATGACTAGGAACAGGGCTCCAAATTATGGAAAGAGCCAATGAGTGTACAGCAGACTCCCCTTTACAGATATTTTCCCCACAGCATGGTAGAGACAGATCTATTAACCTTGGACTTCGGTTTTTGAGGTCAGGCTCTTCATCCCATTTCTGCACGAGTTTTCAATTTAAAAAACTGTACAGAAAGTTTCGTGTATGCATTTTTCCTAATGTATGCATTAATGTACACAGTTTTGTGTGCATTTTAAATTTATGCATTTTCCCCAATGCATTGACATTGCTGAAATGTTCTGTGTGCACTTTATTCAAATGTATTCATTTCCTGTGCACTTTTCCCTACCATGCCCAAATTTTGTGCACATTCCCACCACAAAAAGTGGATTTCAGAATACAACCCTGCCTTAGCTTGCTTAAAGGCTTGAGAGGTACGGATTGGCTAAATCCGCTTGAAACAAACAAACAAACAAACACCTGTAGATGGCGACCATTTCTCACCCATCTGTACAACATAGATGGTGGGTGTGTTGGGGCAGCAGGAGATGCAACAGCAGGGCATGTGATTACAGTTGCATGGAGAGGAATGCCTGAATAGGGCTAAGGAATAAACATTACCTGATAAACTAGCCTGATGGTGGAATGTTCCTCCTAACCATAAGTTGGTTGATTCTGTATTCTTCTAGCCTTCGTCTTGAGAGCAATTTGTGTTTTCCCAATGGGCATCTTGTTACCTCCTCAGGTTAATGCAGTAACAAGGACATCCTTATCTCTGGCAAAATCCAAGCCTTCGTTTCTTCATCTCCATTTCTTACATCAGCAGTTCATGTTAGGGCTCCAACATTGCTACTTAGCTGGTTGTCTTCATTAAATTCTGGGTTTTTCTGTGTGTAGTTAGCTTGAGTGAATGGGGAGTTCTGTTACAAACATTCTATCAACCATCTATTTATCCCTATTCTTGAACAGCTTATGCAGCTCTGAAAATGTCCAGCATTTCATATTTTTGGATTCATTCATGAAATAGCACTTGTCTGGCTCTATGTTTAATTCTGATATCATTCACAAAAGGCCTTAGCTTGCTTAAATCTCTATGTTTAATTCTGATATCATTCACAAAAGGCCTGTAAAATGATTCTGTATGTTTAGCTTTAAACACTGTAACAAAACTGCTTGGACTCGGGGAGGGGGAACACAATTTCCAATTTAGAAGCAAATGACAAAAAGCCAGCATGCTTGCCTTATGCCTTGTGATTACAAAAGCAAACTCAATGCACATTTAGGGTGCATGCCAGACCATCCAGAAACGCTTGAATTCATTGGCAAATTGGCATTCGATTGCATTTAGACCTCATCAACAAGCCATTACATTGAAGGTTCAAGCCTTGCTTTGGTTGCTGGATTGGAGGCAAGAGGACAAGAGGGCATTATTATTTATACAATAACAAAAATGAGTCAGGCAGTTTACTGATTAGAATGCACCCACTGTCAGGGGTGTTTCTGAGCACAGGGAGTGGGATAGTAGTTCAGATTCTGAACAAGAACCGCCAGATATGGGGGAGGTATTTTCTCAGGCTAGTTCAGACATGACTAGGCAGGCTCCTCAGGTTTCAAAGGTCCAGCTGGTGGCGGAGGAGGAGGGTCCCTCTTCACACACCCCTGTGACAGATAGCAAACTGGGAGAGGCAGGGTCAGGGGACTCTCAATTAATAGATGCCAAGCGCAGACGCAGAGCAAAGAGAGAAAAGGCTGTGGTTGAACTTAGACTGTCTACCCGATTCGCCTTGAGTGAACTGTGTTTAGAAGCCTCATGAAGGAGAGAGAGACCTCTCCTAGGGATGTCCGCGGAATCCGCCGTGGACGCCAATGAGGCTGAATTCCAGCGAATTCGGCCCCACAAAGTCTGCGGTGGAACGAATGCACTTACCTGTGCCTCTCCGGACCGAATATCCGCCCCCAGCCGGTTCCATTTCGCCTTCTGTGCAGAACCCGGAAGTAAGTGATTGGACACAAATGGTGTCCGCTACTCCATTTAGGGATGGCGGAGAATTCCACCATGAATTCCAGTGAGGCCAAATGCACTGGCATTCGGCCCCCCGGAATCCGTGGCGGAACAGCCTCCTTCCCCCCCCACCTGTCCTGCGGAACCGCCTGGGACGGCACCTACCTGGGGCGGATACGGTGGATGCGGCAGCAGATGCGGCAGCAGCTTCAGCGGCGGGTGCGGAGGCGATGGTGCGGCGGTGCGGCAGCGGCAGAAGGTGCGGTGGTGGCAGAAGGTGCGGTGGTGGAAGGTACGGCGGCGGGGGCAGCAGGTGTGGTGGCAGGGGCAGTGGAAGGTGCGGCAGCGGGGGCGGCAGTTGCTGCGGGGGCAGGGGCAGGGGCGGCGGGGGCAGGGGTGGGGGCAGCTGGTCTCCTGGCCGGCCATGGATGGGTGCAGCGTACGCAAATGGTGGAGGCTACGGCGGCTGCTATTTGCATTCTCTATTTTTCGCCATTCTAGCCTATGTAAATATTTACGTAGGCTAGAACGGCGAAAAATAGCAAATGCAAATGGCGGCCGCCGTAGCCGCCGCCATTTGCGTACACGTTTTTTTTTTTACTTTGCTGTGATAGGCTACGTAAGTCTTTACGTAGCCTATCACGGTTAAGTCCAGGGATGCAAACAGTGGCAGCTATGGCCACTGCCATTTGCATCCCTGCTGCCCAGTGACCAGATGTCTGGCTGCTGGTGGAGCTGGCTGGCGGCTCCACAGAATCCCCGTGGAATGGAGCTGGCTGGGCAGGATTTCGGGGGGAGGGATGGAGCGCCCCTCCCTCGAGGATTCTGGGTGGAGGGACGGAGCCCTCCCACAAAGCAGATCCGCGAAACGGTAAGTGACTTTCGTACTTCCCTAACTCCAGTTGTGTCCCCGTTTTTCCTCGCGATAGGCTACATGTAGGGATGTATGAAACTCCCCTTACCTGGCTCCGCTGGGTTCCGCTGGGGGGGGAGGCACTCCGTCCCTCCCCCCAGAATCCTGGCTGGCCAGCTCCGCTCCGCGGGGATTCCGCGGAGCCGCTGGCTGGCTCCGCCAGCAGCCGGACATCCAGCCACTGGCTAGCAGGGACGCAAATGGCAGCGGCCATAGCTGCCGCCACTTGCGTCCCTCTAGTCAGCCGTAATAGGCTACATAAAGACTGGCATTCGGCCTCACCGAGATCCGTGGCGGAATTCTCTGCCATCCCTAGTATGCGTCTCTATTTACGTAGATACTTACGTAGCCTATCGCGTGAAAAAACAGGGACACAAACGTTGTAGTGGATGCCATTTGCATCCCTGGTTTTTCATGCGATAGGCTATGTAAGTATCTACGTAAATAGAGACATGTAGTCTTTCACAAGAAGAAACGGGGATGCAAATGGCGTAGCTGATGCCATTTGCGTCCGGAGAGCACTGCAGGAGCCGGGACAGAGCCGGCCAGCTCAGATTCCGGGGAGGAGGAACGGATTTTCTCTTCCCCCCCCCCATTGAGGATTCCGGGAGGAGGAATGGATCACCTCCCCCCCAGCGGACCCCCCCCCGTGGATGCGAGGTAAGGGGATCTGTACATCCCTAACCTCTCCCCACCCCTTAAGTTAGCCTAGTGGGACTGCCTTCCTTTCAAAGGGTGGGCAACTTTCTTAACTGCCTTTCCATCTCCCCTGAAGGCATTCCTTTGTAGACTGAGAGTCACTGAGAATTTGCATCTGTATGTCCCTGTGAAGTAATGGAATTAAAAGCTGTAGATTGAAGCCTGTCATCTGTGTTTGTCTTCGGCGTTGAAGTAAGGTGGGGGCAAAGAGAATCCTGACACCCACAATGTTTTAAAGTGCTGAATGATCTATTTACTAAGGTTCATGTGTGAACAATGCTATATTAGAAGTGGCATTACTGTAGTGATCCAGAGCTACTTTGTCAGCTGTACACACACACACACACACACACACCACATACACACGTGTGTGCATTCTCCATCACAGAAAAGGAATTAGAGATGAAAATGGAATAATGTGTATCCTTGCCTTGGCCTCACACCAGTGGGGAAAAATATGTGCCTAACCTACAAACTGGGTGGAGAGTATGCAGAATGTATCCATTAGAGATGAACCCAACTGACAAGGATTGGGTTCAAGCCTTAAGGAATGTGGAATAAACACTGAACATCTCCCGGAATACCTGGTGGAAAGGCAACTGCCCCCTTGAGGGATGGTGAGGTTTCTGCAGCTCTGAAGGAAGCAGTGGTGGGGTGGTTGTTGGAGAAACCAAATTTAGATCCTATGGTTTTGGATAACTACTGCCCTGTATCAAATTTGCCATTCTTGGGCAAGATGCTAGAGCATGTGGTGGCCTTGAAACTTCAAGCAGTGTTGCATGATTCTGATTATGTAGAACTATTCCAATCAGGTTTCAGACCTGGTTATGGGATGGAAACAGCTTTCGTAGCCCTGGTTGATGTTTTACACTGGGGTATGGATGGGGGGAGGGAGTGCAACCCTGTTGGTTCTTCTGAACTTCTCAGTGGCTTCCAATGCCTTCAACCATGGTATCCTTCTGGATCATTTATGTGGGTTGGCTCATTTATCTGGCTTAGGAGGCATGGTATGAAAGTGCTGCCAGTCCTCCTGGAGGAGTGGTCTCAGAAGGTGGTGCTGGGGGATTTTTGTTCCACCTCATGGTTGTTAGTCTGTGGGGTGCCACTAGGTTCCATCCTGTCCCCATGCATTTTAACTTCTACATGAAAATGCTGGGGAAAATCATCCAGGGATTTGGGCTGAAGTGTCATCGGTGCGCGTGGGTGACTACCTCTCTTTTCCAGCTCCGCCTCTTGTTTCCATCTACACATCCCAGGGAGGCTGTGGAAGTCTTGAACCAGTGTCTGGAGAATGGTTTGTTTGTTTATTACATTTCTTAATCGCCCATCTGGCCGGTCACCCGGCCACTCTGGACGATGTACAGCAATACAAACAGTTTTAAAACAATAAAATTCTACATCAAAACATCATATTTCTAAAAAATACCCTAACTCACCCCAAATGCCTGCCTGAACAACCACATTTTCAATGCATGGCAGAAGCTCATTAAAGAGGGGGCATAGCAGAGTTCCCTAGGGAGGGAGTTCCACAGAGTGGGGGCCACCACAGAGAAGGCCCTCTCCCTCGTCTTATTTATTTATTTATTTATTTATTTATTAAATTTATTAATCGCCCATCTGGCTGGTCACCCAGCCACCCTGGGCGATGCACAACACACCATAAAACAATTTAAAACAATAAAATTCTACCATAATTTTTTTTTTAAAATACCCTAACCCACCCCAAATGCCTGAAATGCCTGGTCTTCACCAGCTTAGCTGTCCTGGTTGATGGGACAGAGAGAAGGCCATCTGAGGCTGATCTTGTTAAGCGGCCTGTCTGGTGTTGCTGGAGGTGCTCCTTAAGATAGGCTGGGCTGGAACCATACAGGATTTTAAAGGTTAAAATGAACACCTTGAATTTGGCCCAGAAAACAACTAGTTTTGGGGTGGATAAGGGTGAACAAGGTGAGACTTAATCCAGAAAAGATGGAAATATTATGGGTTGGAAAACCAGCTACTCTGGATGGAGGTTTACAAGTGGTTTTAGACGGGGTTGCAGTCCCCCTAAAAGACCAGCTGCATAGTCTGGAAGTCCTCCTGGACTCTGCACTAACTGGGGAAGCTCAGGTGGCTGTGGTATCCAGGATTGCATTTTACCAACTTAGGCTGGTACACCAGCTGCAGCCCTGTCTGGAGAGGATGAATCTTGCCTGGGTTATCCATGCACTGGTGACATCTAAGATAGACTACTGTAATGATCTGCATGTGGGGCTGCCGTTGAAGATGGCTTGGAAACTTCCCATGGTGCAGAATGCAGCCATCCGAGTGTTGGTGGGGGCAAGGCAGAGATCATATATCACCTATACTGTGCCAGCTGGTTACCACTGCATTTCCAAGCTCAGTTTAAAGCGCTGGCTTTGACTTTTAAAGCCTTAAACAATTTGGGACCAAATTACTTGAAGGATCACCTTCACCCATATCAGCCTGTCTGCACTTTAAGAACAGCAACAGATGCATTTCTCAATTGCCTACCTTTAAGGGCAGTTAGGTGGGCAAGAGAGGGCCTTTTCCACAGTGTCCCCAAACCTCTGGAATGGGTTACCCTAGATAGCTGAACTATACATTTCAGGAAACATAGGATTGCTGAAGCTCTTTGTTAGGTCTCCTCCTCTTCTTTGCACCATATAATTGTAGAACTTTTCCCATGTCTTGGTGTCACTATGTGATACGTTTCATAGAGTAGAGCCAGCAGTCCTGTGCTTGCCCCAAAGATAAATTGGACGTTTTCAGCATTGCATATACTGTAAATGACAGAAAACTCTTGGAGAGCTTTTTCAAACACTCCAAAGAATGCTCAAAGGGCCCAGTTCCCCATGCTTCCTGTCACTCCATACACAAGATGAAAAGAAAATGTGTGTGTGGAGGAAACAGCTCACCTTCAGGGCCAGGACAGAGTAACTGTCAGAGGAGAGGTCTTCCTCAAAGATGTCTCCCTCACTGGCTGGAAGCATTTCTTTTCCTATACTGCCATTTTCTGCTGCCAGCTTCATTCCCTTTCCAAACTGTCTTTGAAAGAACCACCTTCACAACCTTCTACCCTGTGTGGGTCCCAAGGTGAGGGTTTTTTTCCCTATGGAGGTGGGGTGCATTTCAGGCTGTTCCCACCTTGACTTTGGGCTCCTTCACACCAGGGTTTTATCCTGCGATTGAGATTGCTCCCTCACAGAAGTTTGTGGGCTCTTTGCATGATGCCGTCGCCCTGCTGTGACCCTCCAGGGTGTCTTCTGCACTAGATGCCCTTTGTTCTGTTTTTAAATAGATTGCAGATAATGAGCTATTAAATTACCCCATTGTTTTCCGCTTGAGTTCCTTCCGTGAAAAGAGGAAAAGGGGCAAGAAGAGGAGTGAGATCAATGACCGATAACAGAAGACTCAGATACAGGGAGAAGGAGGGGGGAAGAGGGTGGGGGAGAAGGAAGCACATGAAAAAGGGAATTGTTGTGATCCTACATTTAAAATGGAAGCAGAAAGCCCTGTTTTAAATGCAAGATTTTTGGCTGGTGTAGAGATGCCCTCAGTTTGCATTATCACAACACCTACAGTGTTTTGCCACCCAACCAGCAATAGCCAATGTTGTGGAATGGGGATGGGGCAAAAATGGCTGCTACATGTTAGGAAGTTGGAAGAGGAAAACTCAACACATAGCTCCTATTTGGGGGAGCAGCCCATGTGTCTTTCTCTGCCTTTAGTATCTATTTGTTTCTGTAACTGAATTCCCCCTTAAGGTTTTCAGTGGGTACATTTTTTTCCTAAATATGTCAAATCTTTCAGACTACAAGATGATTTAAAAATATAATTATAATAGCAGAGGTCAGAATCTGACCAGACTTCCTCAGAAACTGGCAGAACCAGAAATATCAGTGCAAAGTTACTGAAGCTTGCCAGGAAGTCAGATACAATTGCTGCAAAGGAATATAAAGGAAAAACAGAGCTCTCTATTTCCTATCTGTTCCTAGTGTTCAACAATAGCAGTGCCAGGGCACCATCATGTCTCTTTTTAGATTAATTAAGAAAAATGTGTGTGAAGAGCAGGGAGCCTTGGAAAACATGTTTGTTCAGACGGGGGGGGGGAGGAGGAGGAGGAGGAGACGACATCTGGCTTTACATTTAGTTCCTCTCCTCATCCACTTTTCTTCTCACATCCATAGTATACATTTTCATATGGGCGAGGGGTGCATTATATTAGGCTTGCCTGGGCAATACAAATATTAGGGCTTTGCTGAATAAAGAATTGCAGTGCTTTTTCTTCAGGACAGCCTTCTGATTGCTTACACTGTATGCAAACCTCATTTTGTAACATCTTATTCAGATCAGAATAGGTGTATTTCCACAGTACAGGGGCTATTTCAGTCCTTGAGCTACATGAACTACAATCACAGGAATGTAGTATAATTATTGCCCTGGTGTTCTGAATTTAATTCAGACTGGATTGGTTAAAAGGCTGGGTGGTGTCTTCTGTCTTTATATTGCCTCATCACCACCTTCCATTCACAGTCTATTACTTCCAGAATAGTTTCCCTCTTGGACTCTTGTGCTCAACCTTCTGAATGAAGATGATAAAATGGTGTTTTCCGTGTGGCATGGAGTGGCTAAATGTAAAGTCCCCTTCCCCAAACTTCAGGTGAAATGTCTGAGGAATTTTGAGGAAAGCAAGAGGGTTTTGATAAGATTAAGGCTGCTCCTTTGGCTTCCCCTGCTGGTCGGTTGGCTCCATACTACTTGTGGAAGCCACTTCAGGCCAGAGCCGGCAAGTGTCATGATGTTGGCCTCAGAGGAGGTGACATGGAGTGCCTTTAAAAGGTGGCTTTGCCCCCTCCCTAAAGACTCCTTGAAATCAGCCCTGTAATCCACCCACCTATCTCTCTAAAACAGCAGCCACTCGCCTGAGGGGACTGACTAGGAACTGGGCATTTTTCATAATTGGCCTTGGGCTCACCATTATTTGCCTCCTCCATTCTGTTGCAATCTCAGATGTGATGGTGCTTAGTTTGTCTGGCTGACTTTCTCCCTTTTCCCCACAACTGGCAATTAGTGTTGGCAGGGAGAGGGAGGGAAGAGATTAGCATAGGTAGACCCAGTGAGCACCTGGAGGCACCTTCATGGCAAAGAGATGCTGGCCCAGACTATCTCTCACTGCCCTTGAACTCCTGAGGCTCCATTTTCCCAAATGTTTTTGGTGAGCAGGCATTAAGAGGCACAGATCAGACCAGTAAGTGATTTGGTACTCAGAGCCAAGGTGGTGTCTTCCACTGGGGAGACAGCAGGAGGTTCCTCCCAGCACTCTCCTCAAGATATGGGGCCCCACAGGTTTATGTATTGATTCATTATTTAATAAAGTTGCTCCTCTTAATTAAAGTTGTGCCCTTGAGCATTTTGTCCTGGGGCACTGAGATTGCCAAAAGTGAAAGTCTGAGGTAAATATGGAGAACCATGTTAGATTAAGAACCAAAGAGCATCACAAAACGAAAGGTGTTTTGATAATTTTGGCGACCCAAATTGACTAGTGAAGGAAAAATAAGAGTATAAGTGAAACTTTCCACTCAAGCTGTCTTTCAATATCAACCAAAATAGGTCAATATTGGATCTGAGGATGAAGCTCTGATGTTTTTAGGGATGTATGAAACGACTTACCTGGTTCGTTTCGTACATCGGTGGGGGGTGGGGAGGAGCTCCGTCCCTCCCCTCAAAATCCTTGACCGCTGGCTCCGCTCTGCGGCAACTCTGCAGAGCCGCCGGCCGGGGCAGCTCGCAGCGACATCCGGCCGCTGCTGGGCTGTGCAGGGACACAAATGAGGGCCACCGTAGCCACCGCCATTTGCATTCCCTTTTTTTTTGCCATGATAGGCTACGTAAATATTTACGTAGCCTATCACAGCCTCCGCAGGGATGCAAATGGCATCCCTGCGTTAGCCATGATAGGCTATGTAAGTATTTACATAGCCTATCATGGCTAAAATGGTGAAGTGAATGGAGGCCACAGACTCGGCCACCATTCGCAGAGCAGCACAAACGGCAGCAGGTGAGTGCTCCATTTCGTGCGCCTTTTGTGGGAGGGGGCTTTGTTCCACCACGGGTTTCGGGGGGCCGAATGCACTGGCATTCGGCCTCACCGAGATCCATGGCAGAATTCTCCGCCATCCCTAGATGTTGTTAAATGAATTCCGTGCATGAAATGGTAAAATTTCACTATTGATACCTTGCTGCATGGGATGTTATTCTGAAGAGGAATTAGAGGATGAATCAGTGTGGTATTTGTATTGTTTTGTTGTTTCAAAGAAAAATCAAGAATTTCTTCTTGGCTGGAAAGCCATAGCTGGAACTTGGGGGAGACGGCATAATGGGGAGTGTTATACATATCTCTGCATTACTTAAAACAGTTCATACTCCATACACAAAATAGTTATTAGATTCCCAAACTGGTGAACATTTCACTAGAAATGGTCTACTGCAACTTGTCAAGAAACCATATTCTGAACACTGCATAACAAGAACAAGAATCCTATTCTTTTATATAGGACTACTGTGAATGCTAACAAAACATATACACATTTCTGTATAATGAAGTTGAATAGGTCCTTCTCCAGATTTTTAAATACATTTCTAATAGAAATGCAGTATGGCATCCCACACGAAGCTATGAAAAGAAGAAATGCACATGTTGTTTTTGCTATGGTGGTGTAATGTTTGCATCAAAATGATGTTCACAATAATATTTTTTATAATAATGTTTTTGAAAGTATATATAGTTATTGTGTTACCTAGAGAAACATTGGCATTAACTCGTGTAGTGGTGTAAACCGTGAAAAACTGTTTAACTGTTAAGTTTGGAGGCTAATGCTGCATTATAAGTTACTAGTCACTGTCTTCATCAGACTCATCAATCTCTAGTGCATCTGACATTCTTACATAGTATGCCTCATTAAGACATTGTTCACTGCACCCACACAGATCTCTCTGTCTCTGCATAGCAGACATGCATCCAGACAACTACATCTTCCAGAGCCGCATCCTTTATTGCATTAGAATTTGATCAAGAGTAGAATGGATTATAGTACTGGAGGAACAAGTCACAACACTGCTTAATAACTGCCTTCCTTAGGCAGTATCCAATGGTAGTCCAACCTAGACTAGCCTCATTCACTTCAATGGATCTACTCTGTGTAGGAGTACCATTGGATACTACCCCTTGTTAGGGGGCATATGCCAAGGCCTAGTGGTATGCCCCAAGGGTTGTAGGACACAGAATTTTGGGGTGCTACTTACAGGGATGGCAGTAAGAAATACATATTTGAAATGTGTTTAGAAATGTTCATTGGATTTTATATTTAAAATTGCAAATTAATGTGGAAACGGATGGGAACCACAGTATCTCATATTTTGTTGATGGCATATATGCTAAACCTCTGTCTCAACACATACTGCAACCTCTCAATCTGGGTGTAAATACAGCAGCTTTTTGGAAATATGCTGCCAGTAAAGTCCAGACTATCACTTGAATGAACACTACTGTAGGGATTGGCAATTGCCCTCCTGATAGCCCTGATGATGTATTACTGGTCTGTGACATTTTTTGTAAGTATTCAACCATTAGTCTGTTCTGATTTCCACATTAAAAAAATGAAACAAACATTTCTAAACACATTTTCTCTCAAAATCAGAGCTGGCATCAAGGGTAGGCATGTTTGGGCACCTGCTGAGGACCCACACCCCAGCAGGGACCCACTGACAAGAGCCCTGTGGAGTTGTTCCTCATCTACATCACTGCAGCCTGCTGTGTTCACCTGCCTCTTGCTCTGGCCCAGACAGTGGCGGTGGTGAGACAGAGAAGCAAGAGATGCTACTGCCTGCTTGCTCAATGGCTGTCTGGCAAGTAAGCAAATGGTAGCAATGTTGAGAAGCAGGATGAGGACTAATGGCAGCTGGTGACAATGGTGGTATGCGGGTAGACTCACTGAAGGAGGGGGCCCATTGAAAGTGTCTTCTCCATGGATCTTCAAAAACCTGGAGCTGGTACTGCCTGAAAAACACATTTGCAAATGTATGTTTGTATTTTGGAGTGTGTGGGGGGGTGAGAATTGCATAGGGGTGGACGAAAGTCCCTTACCTGTCCTCGAAGGACGTTCGCGGTGGGGGGAAGGTGCTTCGCTGCTCCCCCCGCGAAGTTCAGGCCAGGGGGGGAGGCTTCCCGCCTCGTCCCGGCTGAAATTCAGGCAGGGGGGGAGGCTTCCCGTCTCACCCGGCCGCGAACGCGAAAGTTAAAAAAAAAAAAAACGCCCCCTGATAGGCTTCGTGACGATTCACGTAGCCTATCACGGCTAGATCTGCAAAGTCAGCCGTGATAGGCTACGTCAGTCATCACGTAGCCTATCACGGGTGACTTCAAAAAAAAAAAAAAAAGCGTGTACGCTAATGGCGGCCCCCATAGGGAGCCGCCATTCGCGTTCCTTATTTAGTCGCTGTAGTCTACGTAAATGTTTACGTAGACTATGGTGAAAATAAGGGCAACGCAAATAGCGTTGCCCTTATTTTCGCCGTAGTGTACGTAAACATTTACGTAGACTACAGCGACCAAATAAGGAACGGGAATGGCAGCTCCCTATGGGGGCCGCCATTATCCGTACACACTTTTTTTTTTTTAAGTCACCCGTGATAGGCTACGTGACGATTGACGTAGCCTATCATGGCTGACTTTGCAAATCTAGCCGTGATAGGCTACATGAATCGTCACGTAGCCTATCAGGGGGCGTTTTTTTTCTTTTTCTTTTATTGCAATGGCGGCGGCGGCAGCCGGTCGAAAGACCGGCTGCTGCTCCTGCCCCGCTCGAACACCCGCCGAACCGCCGGCCAGACCCGCCGCCGGGAGGGACATTTGGCGAAGGTAAGTCCCGTCCCGGGGGGGTGCGGGGTGCGGGGGGGGGTTCGGAGGATTTCTCCCCGAAACTTGTTCGGGGGGCCGAACACGTTGGTGCTCGGCCCCCCAAAGATTCGGGGAGAAATTCTCCGCCAACCCTAGAATTGCATCAGAATATTCAGGCAGTGTGAAAGCCAACAGATAAGTAAGTTCTGGTCCACATATTAGTCTGAGAGATGCAGATCAGGTCAATTGGAATTGGAATTCACAAAGATTGAATTCCCCAAGCACCCCTAACTATTACATTTTTTTTATAACTAGCACTGAAATAAATCACATACAGCCTTAAGACATTGCAGTGATGGTAAGTGTAGAATTCAGAAGCAAGCCATAGTTCTAGGGATGTACGAAACTCCTACCTGGCTCTGTTCCGGGGCATCTGCAGTGGGGGGGAGGCGCTCCATCCCTCCCCCCGGAATCCTCCCTGGCCAGCTCCGCTCCGTGGCAACTCTGTGCAGCTGCCGGCCAGGGCCGGCCGCAGCTGGAATTCTGGCTGCTGCTGGGCTGCTGCGGCCACAAATGGCGGTTGCTACGCTGGCTGCCATTTGCGTGCCTGGCAAGCCGTGATAGGCTACATAAGTATTTATGTAGCCTATCACGACAAAAGGCAGGGAGTCAGGGACGCAAATGGTGGCCGCTACGTCATTTGCGTGGCTGCCTTTTGCTGTGATAGGCTACGTAAATACTTACGTAACCTATTACGGCAAAGAGCAGGGGCGCAAATGGCGTAGCAGCAATGTAAATACTATGTAACTAAGTATTTACATAGCCTATCATGAAGAAAGGCAGCTACGCAAATGGTGGCCGCTATGATGGCTGCCATTTGCGGCCACAGCAGCCCAGCAGTGGCTGGGAGACCACCTGGAGCCACCGCCACCATTGCATCCGCCACAGCATCCACCGCCGCCAGAGCTGCTGCATCCACCGCCAAGTATGCTCTGTCCCAGGGGGATTCCATGGGGTGGCGGGGGGAGGCCGTTCCTCCAGAGATTCTGGGGGGCCAGATTCTAAAGAATCTGCCATTTGCATGGCTGCCTTTTGCTGTGATAGGCTGCATAAATACTTACATAGCCTATTATGGCAAAGAGCAGGGGTGCAAATGGCGTAGTGGCCGCCATTTGCACCCCTGCTCTTTTCTGTGATAGGCTACGTAAATACTATCATGAAGAAAGGCAGCCACGCAAATGGCGGCCACTATGATGGCCACCATTTGTGGCTGCAGCAGCCTGGCAGTGGTTGGGAGACCAGCTGGAGCCACCGCCACTGCCGCATCTGCTGCCGCATCCACCGCTGCCGCCACCGGAGCCGCCATATCCACCGCCAGGTATGCTCCATCCCGGGGGGATTCCGCGGGGTGGCGGGGGGGAAGGCCGTTCCCCCACGGATTCCGGGGGGCCAGAGTCTAAAGAATCCAGCCTCACTGGAGTCCGTGGCAGAATTCTCTGACTTCCCTACATAGTTCCCAAGTATCACCTTGCTTCCAACGCACAGTTCCAGGCATAGTTCTGAGGCACAGGTGTGAGATGGTGGTTACCTGGCTTGCCAATAGTACAACTGAAAAGGATCTTGGAGTTGCAGTTTATCACAAGCTGAATGAATATGGGTCAGCAGTTTGGTGTGGCTGCAAAAAAGGCAAATGCAATTTTAGGTTTCATCCATAGAAGTATGGTTTCAAAATCACAGGAAGTAATTGTTTCCACTCTACTTTGCGCTGGTCAAATCTCACCTTGAATACTGTGTCCAGTTCTGGACACCACATTTTAAGAAGGTTTCAGATAAACTGGAATGAGTTCAGAAAAGGGCAACAAAGATGCCCATAGGACTAGAAACTAAGTCCTATAAGGAAAGAATGAAGGAACTGAGAAGAGGACACCGAGGGGAGATATGATAGCACTTTTCAAGTATCTAAAGGGTTATCACACAGAACAAGGGTGCAACCTGTTCTCTGTCATCCAAGACCATAGGACACAGAATCATGGGTGTAAGTTACAGGAAGGCAGATATTGGCTGAACATCAGAAAAAAACTTTCCAATTGTCACAGCAGTTAGAGAATGGAACCAACTCCTAGGGAGGTGGTGGGCTCCCCATCACTTGAGGTATTCAAGCAGAGGCTGGACAAGTCATCTGTCAGGGATGCTTACTTACTGGATTCCTGCACTAAGCAGGGGGTTGGACTGGATGGCTTAAATGGCCCCTTCCAACTCTATGACTCTAAGCTTCCTAGAAAGCACAAAGAAACTGGAAGCAGTGATGCAAATTTTGGCCCAACATGAGGAGAATGGGGCAGCAAGAGTTTCACCTTGTCATAGGTATTGGGGAAGATGGATGAGTATTCAGAAATTGTTTCCCCACCACAACAATCCCAAATTTATATGAAATTTGAAACACATTTTTAAAAAGGGCATGTCATTTCTCTAGGACATCAAAAGATTCTCCTTTAATTAGTAATTAGCCTTGGGAATCATGAAGTGAATTATTGGCTCCAGTGACTCATGTGCCTTGGAGAATGCCATATTTAGCATTCAGGGTGGAATCTAAAACAAGAGGAAGATTACTTTCTACCACCTGAAGAGGAACTTTGCAATTGAGGGTTCCATTATCTCTAACCACTAGGTAATGCTGCACAATTTGGATTCAATTTACTTGTTTTTAACTTGAATACCACCTAACATTAATCTCCATCATTGCTAATAGAAAGCCTGTCATGTTTGTCTTTGGCTTCTGCTCAGTGCCTACCCAGGAACCTGTGCATTTTGCCCAAGGCAAAAGTCAGATCTGAGTAAGAGCTGGACTTTATGTTTTTAAAAATGCGGGTCAAACACTGCTTCTTTGTTCCAGAATCTTAGGTGTAATCTGATACCTGCAGCACCTAGCAGTGACTAATTTGTTCAGTCTGCAATTTCCATCTTGAGACTGGGTCTCAAATGGAAACCTTATGGCCTCAACATTTGGCCCAATTTTTGCACTGCTTTATACCCTCCTGCTTTTTGTACCAGCCAGCCTAATGAAGAGTTCTGGAGAACTTGAAAGCTTGCTCACTGTTTTGTGATATTTGGTTGGTCCTAATCAAGGTATTGCCCAACTGTTGGATTGTGGAGTTTTTTCAGCCAGTAGAGGGAACTCTGACACTGTACATGGCCAGACCAGTCAGTCAACCATTATTGCAAGCACAATGGCATATATGAATATTCCAGAACAGGATAAATAAGGAGGCTTCTAAAAATGCTGAGCCTACACAGTAAGGCCACAATCCTAGACAGCCATACCTGTGGGTAGGGGGAAAGTGTCCAATCAGCCAGAGGAGGTTTGAAAGAACTGACTGCAGCTGATCACACAGCTGATCAAACAGGCTGGTTCAAAACAGCAGACTCCCCACTCTGCTAGGCAATTCGTTTTGATAGGAATGTTCAATATCGAGCTACACATACATTTATCCATGTGCATGGCACCCTCTAATTACGTTATAAAATAAGTTTAACTGGTGCTTAAATCCAGGGTTGGATCCAGGATCTGCCTTCTGTTGATGGAAGGGCTCTGCTCACAGAAGGGGCTTGCACACAATTTTGGGGGACCCCCCTTCTGCCCTGCACTGCAGCGTACCCATTCAGCAGAGTCCACCGAATAGGGACTGGAGGGGCTGCTGTGGGGGAGGGAGGGGGAAGCCTGCTTCCACCAGCTCAGTCGCATGCACCTAAATCTGTATTCATACTCAACCCCCAATGTTTAAAGGGTTGCAAGTTTCCAGATCCATGGGTTTTCTGATCTAGGCATTCAAATATAATAACTGGAGACAAATGGAACAGAATGTTCCATACCTGATCCACAATCCTGGATCCAGCATCCAGACAATTCACCTTGAGTAAAATAAATTCCAGTCAGAAATCCAGAATCTGTATGGAAGTAATTCTGCATGTTTACTATTTAAAGAATCTTTGATAAAAAGTGTATTTTTTAAAAAAAAATGTTTTAAAAATAATAGTGCACTTGCACAATTTTATGATATCACATTTTCATTTCACCCTGGTTCAACTTCACAATTAAAAAAAATGGAATAAAAATGAAACAAATGTTCCTTTCAAAAATAAACAAACAGAAGTTCAGTTTCCTGGGGGGGAAATCCCCAAAATAATCCTCTGGAATCCAGCTCCAAACCAGATCCTGCCCAACCAAGTCCCAATCTGGAAACCACACTAAAAATGCAGAACAGCAAAATATGGGTGGAATCCAGTTGAGTCAAATGTCATGGGCATCCTTAACAATACACTGTTTCATATAGGCAAATCACAAGGATAAACTAACCATACATGCCTACCCTATATAAAGTTACTGATAATTTCTGATCTACTGCAAAGATATTGCTGCACATTCAATCAGAAGTATCCAAAGAATAATGCTCTCTAATGAATGAAAGCCTCATCTACAAGAGGCAATTGCAGGAGGACATTTGCCCTCCCTGCCCCTCCACTGCCCCCACTGAAAGGAATGCACAAGACCAATAAATATGTTTCTAAGAGTTACAACTATATTTAAAATATATAGCATAGGGTCTGCAATTAGCAATAATAACAGGGCCAAGCATAGACATCCATTCCATATTCAAGACTCCACCCAGGCTCTAGGCAGCAGATCAAAATTTCCTCATCACCTGCCCATCATGAAGGCAGGTGAGCAGTCCCTGACTGCTCCACCCCACAACTGCTGGCTAGCGTTCACTGGGGAAAAATTTCCAGGGTCCAGTGGTGGCCTCCTCCCATATCTCCTCAAGCTGGGCAGCAATGATGTGAAGGATGGCCTACCAACCCCTCTCACCCTCTGGTGATTCTGGGTACTCACCAGAGTAACCAGGTGGTTGGGATGCACTTCCCAATTCAAGAAGGCCTAGATACCTCATGACTAGTATTTTAAATTATTGTTACCCATCTGGGATGGGGATGGTTAGCCATCTAATAGACATATGTTATATCTACAGTGTGTGTGTGTGTGTGTGTGTGTGTGTATATATATATATATATATATATATATATATATATATATATATTTACATTTACAAGGGATGCATAGAGATGTTGCGGACATCCAACTGGGTCCGGAAGTCCATTGGACTCCCCCACTCTCGTGCCCCTGAACACGGCTCAGCAAGTTTCCATCCCTGCCCACTAAGTTGCGTGAGCAACCGGGACATACCAGAGCTATAGGTTTGTGCCTGGCAGCCAGCTGTCCTCTACACAAGCCCCCATTTTCAAGGGAGATGTGGTCTCTAGATTTTCATATATTTAACGTTGCACACAACAACGGCCATACAGGGCCATTTCCGCCTAGGGATGGACAAAAGTCCCTTACCAGGTCTCGCAGCTTGCTTCGCGGTGGGGGGGAGGTGCTCCGTTTCTTCCCCCGAAATTCTTGGCAGGGGGGAGGCGCCCCATCCCTCCCCTCCAAAATTCTGGCTGGGGGGGAGCGCCCTGTCTCCCCGGCCACGAATCTCATCTCCTGCCGGGACGCAAATGGCGGCGGCCGTAGCCACCACCGTTTGCATCCCTGCAGTCAGCTGTGATAGGATACATAAAAGTTTACATAGCCTATCACGGCTGACTTTGAAAAAAAAAAGCGCGTACGCAAATGGCGGCGCCCATGGGCCCTGCCATTTGCGTTCCTTATTTGGGCACATCTAGTCTACGTAAATATTTACGTAGACTTCGGCGTAAATAAGGACAATGCAAATAGCGTTGCCCTTATTTTCACCGTAGTCTATGTAAATATTTACATAGACTAGACGTGCCCAAATAAGGAATGCAAATGGCGGCGCCCCCATTTGCGTACGCACTTTTTAATTTTTTCTTCAAAGTCAGCTGTGATAGGCTACGTAAACTTTTACGTAGCCTATCACGGTGTTTTTTGAAAATCTAGCCATGATAGGCTACGTAAATCTTTACGTAGCCTATCACGTTTGTTGGTGTTTTGTTTTTTTTCACTTGGAAATGGCGGCAGTGGCAGCCAGTCGGAAGACCGGCCACCGCCGAAATGCCGCCGAAACATCGCCGGGAGCTGCCTCCAAGAGGGGCATTTGCCGAAGGTAAGTCCCATCCCGGGGGGGCGGGGAGGGCGGACCATTTCTCCACCAATTTCCAACGCATTCGGCCCCCTGGAGATTCATGGAGAAATTCTCTGACATCCGTATTTCCGCCCGTTTTGTATATCTAGTGTTGTGGAAATGGCCCTTTACAGCCATTGCACATTAGATTTGCAACAATTTACAGCCTTGGCCCCCACCTTCCTCATGCACACATACAAGAAGAGAGGCTTCAGTCTCCCACCTTTAATTCACTATCAACAGGTTCATTATAGATGCAAATCCCTGAAGGCTCTCAGGCTATGAAGGAATAACAGGAGGGGATCCAAATGGGAGCTACGATGTTGCCAGCAGTTTGAACAGGGACTTGCTGGCTAGAATAAATAGGGAGGGACCCCCCCCCCCTTGCAGTGATGCTCCCTTACATCGACCCTCATGCATCAACAATCGGGTTGACCATCTGAGTTACGCCTCTAACTTTCCCGCTTTGCTCTGTGCCGCAATCTAACATCCCTCAGGTCATGCCCTGCGGTCTCCTCCTCCTCTTCCTGGATGCTCACAGAGGAGTGGGGGGGCTTCAGGCCCAACCATCTGGGCACTAGCATCCTGAGAAGCACACCTATCCATATCTGAACTCGCTCAGGAAGATGCCTCCCCCGGTTCTGGCTGTTCCCCTTCTGAATCTGAACTGCTAACTAGATCCATACAGTCAGAATCATTCCTGACACCCCCATCTTCCATAAAAATGGCCACTCACATGGAGCAGCAGGCGGCTGCTGGACCACTTAGTGAGTCCTCCAGGGTGAGCAGTGGTGGCAGCTCCTCGAGTGCCCACCGAGTGCAGATGTGGGATGCAGCACTGAAATCTTCATATAGTGAAACCGCCATTATAAAGATTGCTCAGGAAAGAAGCAAAATATATAGATCAGCAGAAGTTTAGAGAAATGGTAATGCGGGGTTCACTAATGTGGGGCTGCGCAGGGGATACTTCAAGCTGATCTTAATAAGTCTCATCCTATTCAATGGGATGTACATCCTTCTAGTAAATTTGGTTAGGAAAAATGCAGCCAAACTAGATTTTGGTCATCAAGAAATCGATGAAGTTCATATAACGATGCTGCTACTGAAAATAATAACCTAAAAGGAGCAGTGGTGTAGTGGGGCCAGGGTTCACAGGGATACAGCACCAGCATTTTTTTAATTAACTGTAGGAATGGGAAGAGGAAGCTGCTCCAACTGGTATAGGGGCTATACAAGCAAACAAGCTCCCAGAGATCAAGCAATCAGAGCGAGCGAACAAGGAGAGCAAACAGAAGTTTGGCAGAGCAGTTACAGTGGAAGAGGAGACAAAGGCAAAGTGGTGAGTGGGCTGGCGTAAGCCCAGGGGACTGTCGTTTCCATTCTGAGTCGCTGTGTGCTCAACATGTGCTCCTGAGAGCTCCAATTGAATTGGGGGGGGGTGGCCTGAGTACTCCCAGCAGCTGTGTGGGCAGGGAGTTTCAGTCTGTTTCCCACCTTCTAGCTGAACAGAGCAGAGGAAGCTGTTCCTGCTGGTCTAGGGGCTATACAAGCAAGCATGGGAGTTCAGTGTGGGAGGTCAAGGGGGAGGTCCCTAACACAATTTGTTTAAAATTTCTTTTCCTTGTAACACACACTTCCATAATAGTGGGACTCTGTTGTTAACCCCCAGTGAATAGAGGACAAAGGACAGGCTATCCCAGTACATTCAGAAAGCTAGAAACATAAAGAGAATAGAGTCTATGGAAGGAAAATACTCTTCAGTGGTGGTGACCTGAAAGGTGTGTGCAATATTTGTTTTCCTGCTTGAGATCAACATGGCCTACACGTGCAACAAGTGCAAGTTGATTACACTGTTGGAAGAAAAGGTAAGAGGACTGGAGCAGTGAGTGTTGACCCTCCAGGGAATAAGAGAACATGAAGTAGGGATGTCAGAGAATTCCACCACAGATCTCGGTGAGGCCGAATTCCAGTGCATTTGGCCCCCCAAAATCCATCACGGAACGGACTGCCACTCCCCCACCCCCTGCGGATCTCCCCCGGGATGAGACTTACCTGGGGAGGATGTTCTGGATGGTGGCGGCTCCAGCGGCGACTTCGGCGGTGGCGGCGGCGGCGGCTGGTCTTCCTGTGTCTCCCCCCCCCATAGACATGATAGGCTATGTAAAGACTTACATAGCCTATCACGTCTGGGTTTTAAAAAAAAAATGTATGCAAATGGTGGCAGCTACAGCCGCTGCCATTTGCATTCCTTATTTTTCGCTGTCTTAGTCTACGTAAATATTGACGTAGACTAAGACGGTGAAAAATAAGGAACGCAAATGGCGGTGGCCATAGCCGCCGCCATTTGTGTATGCGTTTTTGTTTTTTTTTACCCAGAGCCCTCCGCGGCTGGAAATCCGGCTGTAGACAGCCCTGGCCTGGGCCTGGCTGGCTGCTCCGCAGAGCTGCCACGGAGCACAGCCGGCCATCGAGGATTCCGGGGGGGAGGACTGGATCGCCTCCCCCCCCGTCGAGGATTCCGGTGGGAGGGATGGAACACCTCCCCCCCCATGAACAGAATTTGTGAAAAGGTAAGACACTTTTGTACATCCCTAACATGAAGAGTTCTTGGACAGAACAGTGGAACCCCTCCGCAGGGGTGGAGGACCCATTAAAATGATCCGCCCCAGGCGTCTTATGGATCCAAATGGATTCCTGAATGTGCTTGGGGATTCTCTGGGGCATGCCAACGGCCACTCGGTCGAGACCCTGGTGGGTGGCTGGAATGCCGCAATTACTGGGGCATTAGATCGGGTGGCTCCGAAACGCCCTCTCCCCCTGAACAGGGCTCGGACTGCACCATGGTTCAATCCGTGGTTACGAGCTCTGAAACAGGAGGTGAGATGGCTAGAGCGCCGGTGGCGGAAGTCTCGCTCCAAAGACGATCAGACACGGGCTAGAGCTGTATCTTCAGCCTATCACGTGGTGGTGAAGGCAGCAAAAAAGGAATATTATGCTGCCTCCATCGCGTCTGCAGAGTGCTGCCCCAGGAGGCTGTTCCAAGTGGTCCGGAGCCTGGTCGGTCCTGTGGCTCCTGAACCACTGGAGCATTCTAAGGCCTCCTGTGAGGCTTTGGCAAGGCACTTTGCAGATAAAATTGATCAGATTAGGTGTGTTACTCTGCACACTGTGGATACAGTTAGTGAGCAAGAGGCGGCCTGTGGCAAACCGGTTTTGTGGGATCGGTTCCAGCTTCTTCCTCCTGATGAAGTGGACAAGGTGCTTTCATCTGTAAGGCTGACCACCTGCTTACTTGATCCTTGCCCATCTTGGCTCATTATGAGCTGCAGAGAGAGACTGGGTGAGGGGATCAAGGCGGTGGTGAATGCCTCCCTTGAGGAGGGAGTGATGCCATCAGCCCTCAAGGAAGCAGTGATAAGACCGCTCTTAAAGAAGCCCTCCTTGGATCCTCAAGTTCTGAACAACTTTCGCCCAGTCTCAAATCTGCCATTTTGGGGCAAGGTGATTGAGCGGGTGGTGGCGGTGCAGTTGAAGGCACACTTGGAAGAAACTAATTATCTAGACCCATTTCAGTCGGGCTTCAGCCCTGGGCATGGGACAGAAACGGCCTTGGTCGCCTTGGTGGATGATATGAGGAGGGGTCTGGATAGGGGTGAATGCTCCTTCCTTGTTCTCCTCGACCTCTCAGCGGCTTTTGATACCGTTGACCACGGTATCCTCCTGGACCGCCTGGAGGGGTTGGGCATTGGAGACACTGTATTGCGGTGGTTCCGGTCCTTCCTCTCCGGCAGGTACCAGAGGGTAGCACTGGGAGAGGAGGTTTCGGACCCATGGCCACTTACTTGTGGGGTGCCACAGGGTTCCATCCTCTCCCCGATGCTATTTAACATCTATGTGAAGCCACTGGGGGCTATCATCAGGAGGTTTGGGGTGCAGTGTCATCAATATGCGGATGACACACAGCTCTACCTCTCATTCAAATCTTCACCAAGGTTGGCCATAGAATCCCTGTCCAAATGTCTGGAGACGGTGAGTGGCTGGATGGGGAGGAATAAGCTGAAGCTCAACCCTGACAAGACCGAGGTACTTTTGGTGGGAGACAAGAGGAGGCTGGGGGATGTTGACCTGGTGTTGAATGGGGTACGGCTACCCTTGAAAGACCAGGTCCGCAGCCTGGGGGTCATTTTGGACTCCCAGCTGTCCATGGAGGCTCAGGTGTCAGCTGTGAGCCGGACAGCGCTGTATCAACTCCATCTGATACGGCGGCTGCGCTCCTTCCTTCCCGACCATCTGCTCCCATCGGTAGTACATGCCCTGGTCTCCTCTCGTTTGGTCTACTGTAATGCACTCTACGTGGGGTTACCCTTGAAGATGGTTCGGAAACTGCAGCTGGTACAGAACGCGGCGGCTCGCCTGATTAAAGGCAGCTGCCGGCGAGATCACATCACTCCAGTGCTGAAGGAGTTGCACTGGTTACCAGTTGTTTTCCGGGCCAAATTCAAGGTGTTGGTTTTGAACTTTAAAACCCTATATGGTTCCGGCCCAGCCTATCTTAAGGAGTGCCTCCAGCAGCACCAGACAGGCCGCTTAACAAGATCAGCCTCGGATGGCCTTCTCTCTGTCCCATCAGCCAGGACAGCTAGACTGGTGGGGACGAGGGAGAGGGCCTTCTCTGTGGTGGCCCCCACTCTGTGGAACTCCCTCCCTAGGGAACTCCGTCATGCCCCCTCTTTAATGAGCTTCCGTCGTGCATTAAAAACGTGGTTGTTCAGGCAGGCATTTGGGGTGGGCTAGGGTATTTAAAAAAAAAATTATGGTAAAATTTTATTGTTTTAAATTGTTTTATGGTGGGTTGTACATCGCCCAGAGTGGCTGGGTGACCAGTCAGATGGGCGATTAATAAATTTAATAAATAAATAAATAAATAAATAAATAAACTACAGGAGCAGAGTGAAGAGCAGAAGCTAGAAGAGCAACAGCAAGCTGAGGCAGAAGAGGAAAATACTGAGGTGAGGAAAAATGAAGCAGAGGATACTACTTGGAAAAGGGTGACAGTTTGGAGCAGAAGAACTAGAAGCCATTCTGCACCAGTAGAAGCAGTGGAACTATGGAACCATTTCAGGTACTTGAGGGTGAGACTGGAGGACAGCCTGCAGAAGAATTACAGGGGACCCTGCATGAGAGTAATCAAGAGGCTGAAGGTCAGTCAAGCAGAGGCAATGAAACCAAGGCCTACAACAACAAGAAGAGTAGTAGTTGTGGGAGACTCCTTGCTGTGTGGGATTGAAACACAAGTATGTCACAAAGACTCATGGACTCGCCAGGTATGCTGTCTCCCAGGAGGATGGATTAGAGACATGACTGAAGGGTTGTCTACCGTCATAAAGCCCACTGACAGGTATCCCTTTCTTCTCACCCATGTGGGAATAAATTATACCACTAAACGGAGCTACGAAGAAATCAAGTCAGACTTTGAAGCTTTGGGAAGGAAACTCAAGAACTTTTGGTCCAGATAGTTTTCTCATCTTCCAGTAGTTAGAACAGGGAAAGAAAATAGTAGTTAGAACAGGGAAAAAAGGAAAGAAAAATACTCTGGGTGAATGACTGGCTACAAAGGTGGTGCTGACACAAGAGATTTGGAGTCTGGGACTGTGGACTATACTTCCCAGAAGATGGACGGTTGGCAAGGGACGGGTTGCACCTCACAAGGGCTGAGAAAAATATGTTTGGCCACAGCATGAAGAACTTCATCAGGAGGGCTTTAAACTGAATCCTACAGGGGAGGGAGATGTAAAGTTGTGGATAACAATGGATGAAGGCTCATGCAGCACAACGGAGGAAACAGATCTAATAGCTCCCAATAATAGGGATGTACGAAAGTCACTTACCTTTTAACGAAATTGATTCGAGGTGGGGGGGAGGTGCTCCTTCCCTCCCCCCGGAAATTCTGGCTGGCCGGCTCGGCTCCACGGGGATTCTGCGGAGCCGCCGTCCGGCTCCACCAGCAGCCGGACATCTGGCCGCTGGCTAGCAGGAACGCAAATGGCGGCGGCCATAGCCGCTGCCATTTGCATCCCTGCAGTCAGCCGTGATAGACTACGTAAATGTTTATGTAGCCTATCACGGCTGATTTAAAAGAAAAAAAAAAACACGCGTACGCAAATGGCGGCGCCCATTGATGCCGCCATTTGTGTTCCTTATTTTGGCACGTCTTAGTCTATGTGAACATTTATGTAGACTAAGACAGCGAAAATAAGGGGAACGCAAATAGTGTAGATGCTATGCTATTTGCGTTCCCTTTATTTTCGCATCTTAGTCTATGTAAACGTTTATGTAGACTAAGACGGCGAAAATAAGGGGAACGCAAATAGCATAGCATCTACGCTGTTTGCATTTGACTTATTTTTGCCATCTTAGTCTACGTAAATGTTTACGTAGACTAAGATGTGTAAAATAAGGAACGCAAATGGTGACGCCCATGTGCGCCGCCATTTGCGTACGTGTGGTTTTTTTTTCTTTTAAATCAGCTGTGATAGGCTACGTAAACTTTACGTAGTCTATCACGGTGTTTTTTAAAAATCTAGCCATGATAGGCTACGTAAATCTTTACGCAGCCTATCACGTTATTTTGTTTTTGTTTTTGTTTTAACTGGAAATGGCAGCGGCGGCAGCCGGTCAGAAGACCGGCCGCCACCGAACCACTGCCGGAGCTGCCGCCGCCAGGAAGATCCACCCAAGGTAATTCCCGTCCCGGGGGGGCGGGGGGCAGACCGTTTTGCCACCGATTTCGGGGGACTGAATGCGCTGGCATTCGGCCTCCCCGAGATTCATGGTGAAATTCTTTGACATCCCTACCCAATAATAGTCTTCAAAAACATGTAGGAATAAAGCCAAAGTATAAAGCACATGGTCTTCGATGTCTATATACTAATGCCCAGAGTATGGGAAACAAACAGAACAAACTTGAGCTCTTAATATGGGAGGGAAAATTTGACTTGATAGGTGTAACTGAGACTTGGTGGGATTACTTGGTGGGAAGCTGATAACTTCCTCCTACAGAAACTGGAGGAAGGAACTAGAGGATCGGCTAACCTTGACTTGATCCTAACCAACAGAGATGATTTAGGGGATAAAGTAGCAGTTATGGGTACTCTCGGGGAAAGTGACCATGTTATACTTGAGTTCTTGGTTCTAAAAGATGCAAAAGCTGAGTGAAGCCAAACATCTACCCTGGATTAGGAAAGCCAGTTTTAATAAACTCAGAACAATGATCAGTAATGTCCCATGGCAAGTGACTCTAATGAGAGAAGGAGTCCAAGATGGGTGGGAGTTTTTAAAAAAGGAAATTCTAAAGGCACAATTACAAACAGTTCCAACAAGAAAAAAGTGGAAGACAACAGAAGAAGCCAATGTGGCTTCACAAAAAGCTTTGAGATGACCTGAAAACAAAAAAGGACACATATAGGAAGTGGAAGGAAGGCCAAGTAACAACGGAAGAGTACAGGCAGGTAGCACAGAATTGCAGGGATGGCGTCAGGAAGGCTAAAGCTGAGAACAAGCTGAGGTTAGCGAGGGATGCTAAAAGCAACAAAAAGGCTTTCTTCAGATACATGCATAGTAAAAGATAGAGGAAAGAAATGGTGGTTCAACTGTTAAATAAGAATGGCAAAATGATAACAGATGACAAAGAAAAGGCAGAAGTGCTCAATTCCTACTTTGGCTCAGTCTTCTCCCAAAAAAGGCTCTATGACTCCCCTGGCAAAGGGGAAGTACATGCTGAAGGGGCAGGATTGCAGCTTGAGATAGATAGAGATATGGTCAAGGAACACTGACTTACTTTGAATGAGTTCAAATCCCCAGGGCCAGATGAACTGCCTCCAAGAGTAATAAAGGAACTGGCAGAAGAGCTCTCAGAGCCACTGTCTATTATCTTTGAGAAATCATGGAAGTGCCAGATGGCTGGAAAAGGGCTAATGTTGTCCCCATCTTCAAAAAGGGTAAAAAGGAGGAACCTGGGAACTACAGACCAGTCAGTCTGACATCAATCCCCGGGAAAATTCTAGAGCAGATGATAAAGCAATCACTCTGTAAGCATCTTGAAAACAATGCAGTGATTACTCAAAGCCGACGTGGATTTGTCAAAAACATAGGGATGGCAGAGAATTCTGCCATAGATTCCAGTGAGGCCAGATTCTAAAGAATCTGCCCCCCCTTGAATCCATGGCAGAACAGCCTCCTGCCCTCCCGTCCCCCTGCAGAACCCCCCCAGAACGGCACTTACCTGGGGCGGAGGCGGCGGAGGCTGTGGCTCCGGTGGTTGCGGCTCTGGCAGCGGCAGCTGGTCTCCTGGCTAGCCATGGCTCGGCTGCTGCCACCGCCATTGCCATCCTGGCTTGCAGCCATGATAGGCTATGTAAGAATTTATGTAGCCTATCACGGCTACCCCCCAAAAAAATAAAACGAGTGTAAGCAAATGGCGCTATTTGCGTTCCCCTTTTTTCGCCGTTTTATCTTATGTAAATATTTACATAAGATAAATCGGCCAAAAATAGGGCACACAAATGGTGGCCGCCATAGCCCTTGCCATTTGCATACACTGTGTTTTGTTTTTAACCCAGCTGTGATAGGCTACATAAATTCTTACGTACCCTATCATGGCTGTAAGCCAGGATGGCAATGGCAGCAGCAGCAGCCCGGCCGCAGCCAGCCAGGAGACCAGCCGCCGCCGGCTGTCGAGGATTCCGAGGGGGAGGACCGGATTGCCTCCCCCCCATCGAGGATTCCGGGGGGAGGGATGGAGCGCCTCCCCCCATCGCGAAAGATTCCGCAAAAAGGTAAGTGACTTTCGTAAATCCCTACAAAAACAAATCCTGCCAGATGAATCTGATCTCATTTTTTTAATATATTTTTATTTATTTTATTTTTATAAATTAAATAAACAATACCAAAATTACCAACAACCTAATCAATACTTCAATTTCCCAACAATATTCTGATGAGGACACCACAATAACAAAGAGAGAAGAAAAAAGAGAGAAAGAAAAAAGAGAAAAGGGATGAAAGGGAGGAGGAAATGAAGTGAAGAAAAAAAGAAAAAAAATCCCTCCCGTTCTCTCCCCTTCTCCCTCCCCCTTAAAAAAATAAGTTTAAACTCCAACACCCCCCAGGCCTCTGATGCAATTCTATTTTAAAAACTATATCTATAACCTTAACAATCTTACAGTTTAATAAACAACCTTACATTTCTATATCATATCATCAATCTTATATCAAGGAAACAGGTCTATAATTCATTCCTAAAAGCCTATATTATTAGTATATATATATATATATATACACATAATAAAACTTAATATAAACCTTCAACCATCAGTAATAAATTTTATACTACATATATTATCTATTTTAAAATAAAAAATATAAGAAAGCAAGAAAAAATAAAATATAAAAGAGAATAAACCAATATAAATATAATCATTTATCTTCTGAATTAGCCTGACTCATATAGGCTAAGCACAAACAGTTAACAAAACTTGTTTAAAGATTCCAGTTCATGGAGTTGTAACAGAATTCTCATGCCTTTTTACGTTAAGCCAAGCCTCCGCCATTTCATGATTTAAAAACTTCTTCATCTGACTTTCAGACTAGGGAAGTACGAAAGTCACTTACCTTTTTGAAGGGTGACATTCATGGTGGGGGGTAGACACTCCGTACCTCCCCCTGAAATTCTCTCCGGCTGGCTCCACTCTGCAGAGATTCTGCAGAGCCACTGGCCAGGGCTGCCCGCAGCCAGACATCCAGCTGCTGGGCAGCCTGCACAGGGACGTAAATGGCGGCTGCCGTAGCCACCGCCATTTGCATCCCTGTATTTTGCCATGATAGGCTACGTAAATATTTATGTAGCCTATTACGGGGGGGGGGGAAGGAATGCAAATGGCAGCCACTACGCCATTCGCGCTCCTCTCTTTTGTCGTAATAGGCAACGTAAATATTTACGTTTTCTATCACACGGCAAAAAAAGGGAACGCAAATAGTGGCCACCGTAGCTGCCACCATTTGCGTTCCCTTAGTTTTTATGTAAGTATTTACGTAGCCTATCACAGCTAAATGGAAGAAGCAAATGGCGGCCGCAGATGCGACCGCCATTCACAATGCAGCACGGATGGCAGCAGGTAGATACTCCATTCCGGTCCCATTTCACGGGGTGGGGGGCTTCATTCTGCCACGGATTTTGGGGGGCTGAATGCACTGGCATTTGGCCTCACTGAGATCTGTGGCGGAATTCTCTGACATCCCTACTTCAGTCACAATTAGGGATGTACGAAAGTCACTTACCTTGTCCCGCAGCTTTTTTGGTGGTGGGGGGGAGGCACTTTGCTTCTCCCCCTGAAGTTCATGCAAGGGGGGGTGTCTTCCCGCCTCGCCCGGCCGAACTTCAGGCCGGGGAGAAGCGCCCCGTCTCCCCTTCCACGAACTTCAAAAGAAAAGTAAAAAAAAAAAAAAGCCCCGTGATAGGCTACGTAACGATTTATGTAGCCTATCACGGCTAGATCTGGAAAGTCAGCCGTGATAGGCTACGTTAATCGTCACGTAGCCTATCACGGGTGACTTAAAAAAAAAAGTGCGTACGCTAATGGCGGCCCCCATAGGGAGCTGCCATTTGCATTGCTTATTTGGTCCCTGTAGTCTACGTAAAGATTTACGTAGACTACGGCGAAAATAAGGGCAACGCAAATAGCGTTCCCTTATTTTCGCCGTAGTCTACATAAATCTTTACGTATACTACAGGGACCAAATAAGGAACGCGAATGGCAGCTCCCTATGGGGGCCGCCATTTGCGTACGAGCTTTTTTATTTTCCAAAGTCACCCATGATAGGCTATGTGATGATTAACGTAGCCTATCATGGCTGACTTTGCAAATCTAGCTGTGATAGGCTACGTTAATCGTTACGTAGCCTATCACAGGGGCGTTTTTGTTTTTTTTTACTTTACTTGTAATGGCGGCGGCGGCCCTGACGAAGACCTGCCGAACCGCTGCCAGGACCCGCCGCCGGGAGCGACATTCGTAAAAGGTAAGTTCCATCCCGGGGGGGGGGGGGCGGGGGGGAGAATTTCTCCCCGAACCTTCGGAGGACCAAATGCATTGGCACTCGGCCCCCCGAAGTTTCAGGGAGAAATTCTCCCCCATCCCTAGTCACAGTAAAAAGTGAAGCAGGATATTTTAAGTAATATTGTAAGTCAATTTGTTTTGCCATATTCTTTGCATTGATAAATTCCCTTCTTTTATTCGCCATCTCTTTGATGTAGTCTGGGAATAACATAATTTTATCTTGTTTCCAGGAAAGGCTTCCAGCCTCCCTTGCCAAGCGCAGGATATAATTCTTTGTGGAGACTTTTGCAAATTGAACTATGATGAGAATCAGTCTCTTTATCGTTTGGCACATGAAATGCCTGCTCAATATCAAGTAAATAATCAGATGAAATAGGGAGTATCTCATGCAAAAGTTTATCCACAAAAATAGGCAATTTTACATCATTAGGTAGATTTTTAATTTCAATAATCCGTACATTGGATCTTTTCGTGAAGGCCTCCAGTTGAGAGATTCTATCAGAGATATTTTTAAAACAAATTTGTGATGTAGTTTCATTTCCTGCCACTCGGTTTTCAAGCTCATTAATTTTCGTCTCCATTTTTTGCCATGATGCATTAATTAAATCTACAGCTCCTTCCAGAGCAGTGATGGAATTTTGGATTAAATCCAGTCTTTTTCTTGCTCCATAAATTGCGAAGATAAAGTCTTTATCAGCATAAATAATTCCCCTATATCTTCTGTTTTCGACACTTCTGACACAGAGGATGCGGAGGAAGTAGATGCCAGCTCCTTTCTTCTCCTTAGCACAGGCATGTTTCTCTCAAACAGATCTTACAGGTCCTCAGATGTTCTGAAATATTGTTAATGTTTCTTAAATCATCCCTCAGAGGTTGTTGGTATTTCTTACAGCATATATTATTAAGGAACACGTCAGCCCTGTTTTCTCCTATAAAATAGGAGTCTCAGTACAGCTTTTTGCATTGGTAAAGCTCTGGGGAGATAATCCTGGAATCCAGCCCCCCCCATCTTTCTCCAAGATGTTGTCCAGAGCTGTTGCCTTGCCCCCCCTTTCCATTCCAGGGGGGAGATGAAAAGGTTTTTCAACCTTTTAAAAAGCTGTTTGAGAAAGCTCCCACGGAGACCCATGGAAAGCTACCAGAGCAACATCGGTCCCAACCAGAAGTCTGATCTGGGCCCAGTGCTCTTCAAAATTTTTATTAATGACTTTGATGACAAAATGCAGGGAATGTTTATCAAATTTGCAGATGACACAAAATTAGGTGGGATAGCTAATACCTTGGAAGTAGGGATGTATGAAAGTCACTTACCTTTCCATAGGTGTGATTCGTGGTGGGGGGAGGTGCTCCGTCCCTCCCCCCAGAATCCTCCCTGGCCAGCTCTGCTCCACGGCAGCTCCGCGGAGCCATCGGCTAGGGCTGTCTGCAGGCGGAGTTCGGGCCACGGCCAGGCTGCTGCGGACGCAAATGTAGGGATGTCAGAGAATTTCTCCATGGATGTCGGGGAGGCCGGATGCCAGCGCATTCGGCCCCCTGAAATTGGTGGCGAAACGGTCTGCTCCCCCACCCCCCCGGGACGGGACTTACCTTGTGCGAATGTCCCTGGCGGTGGCGGCTCCATTTCCAAGTTTAAAAAAAAAAAGTGATAGGCTACGTAAAGATTTACGTAGACTATCATGGCTAGATTTTTAAAAAACACCATGATACGCTACGTAAATCTTTATGTAGCCTATCACGGCTGAGGGAAAAAAAAAAACCCTGCGCGTACGCAAATGGCGGAGCCCATGGGCGCCGCCATTTGCGTTCCTTATTTTGGCATGTGTAGTCTACGTAAACATTTACGTGGACTACGGTGAAAATAAGTGGGAACGCAGCGTTCCCCTTATTTTCGCTGTAGTCTATGTAAATGTCTACGTAGACTACACATGCCAAAATAAGGAACGCAAATGCAAAAACCATTTGCATACATGCGGTTTTTTCTTTTCACGCAGTCGTGATAGGCTACGTAAACATTTACGTAGCCTATCACAGCTGACTGCAGGGATGCAAACGGCGGGTGCTACGGGCGCTGCCATTTATGTCCCGGCCGGCCAGAATTTTGGGGGGAGGGACGGAGCGCCTCCCCCCCACCGCTAATCAAGTTTCGGGTTCAGGTAAGGGACTTTCGTATATCCCTACGCAAATGGCAGCCACCGTAGTGGCTGCCATTCAGGTCCTGCCAGGCTGCCATGATAGGCTACGTAAGTATTTACATAGCCTATCATGGCAAAGAGCAGGAACTCAAATGGCAGCCGCTACGCCGTTTGCGCCACTACTCTTTTCATGATAGGCTACGTATTTGCACAGCCTATCATGGTAAAGGCAGCCACGCGAATGGCATAGTGACCGCCATTTGCATGGCTGCCTTTACTGTGATAGGCTACGTAAATACTTACGTAGCCTATCACAAAAAGAGTCGCGGTGCAAACGGTGCAGCGGTTGCCATTTGCGTTCCTGCTCTTTGCCGTGATAGGCTACGTAAATACTTACGTAGCCTATCACGGCAGCTTGGCAGGACACAAATGGTGTAGTGGCCACCATAAATAATAAATACAAAGTATTTACGTAGCCTATCATGGCAAAGAGCAGGAACACAAACGCCAGCCACTACACCGTTTGCGCCACTAGTCTTTTCGTGATAGGCTACGTAAGTATTTACACAGCCTATCATGGTAAGGGCAGCCACTATCAAGAAAAGAGTAGCGGCGCAAACGGCGTACTTACTTACTTACGTAGCCTATCACAGCAGCCTGGCCGCCATTTGCATCCGCAGCAGCCCAGCCACCACCCAAACTCCAGCTGTGGATGGCCCTAGCCGGTGGCTCCAAGGAGCTGCCATGGAGCAGAGCCAGCCAGGGAGGATTCCAGGGGGAGGGACAGAGCACCTCCCCCCTACTGCGAATCACACCTGTGAAAATGTAAGTGACTTTCGTACATCCCTACTTCCAAGGTATGAGCTATCCCACCTAATTTTGTGTCATCTGCAAATTTGATACTGGCAGGACGCAAATGGTGGTCTCAGCAGCCGGCCAAATGACCAGCACCCGCCGCCGCCCCAGGTAAATGTGGTTCCGGGGGAAATTCCAGGGGGTGGCAGGGGGTGGGAAGCCGTTCCACCATGGGTTTCCGGGGTCCAAATACCAGTGTATTCAGCCTCACTGAAATCCATGGTGGAATTCTCCGCCATCCCTACTTAGATAGAAAAAAAATTCAAAATAATCTTGACAGACTGGAGCTCTGGGCAGAAAACAACAGAATGAAATTTAATAGAGATAAATGCCAAGTTCCGCACCTAGGAAAAGAAACCAAATGCACAGTTACAAGATGGGCGATAATTGGCTCAATAATACTACAAGCGAGAAGGATCTTGGAGTTGTTGTAGATCACAAGCTGAATATGAGTCAACAACGTGATGCAACTGCAAAAAAGGCAAATGCTATTTTGGGCTGCATTAATAGAAGTATAGCTTCTAAATCCCAGGAAGTACTAGTTCCCCTCTACTCAGCACTGGATGGGCCTCATCTGGAGTACTGTGTCCAGTTCTGGGCACCGCACTTTAAGAACGATACAGACAAACTGGAAAATGTTCAGAGGAGGGCAACAAAGATGATCAGGGGACTAGAAACAAAATCCTATGAGGAGAGACTGAAAGAACTGGGCATGTTTAACCCTGAGAAGAGAAGACTGAGCAGAGATATGATAGCGCTCTTCAACTTAGGGATGTCACAGAATTCCATGACGGATCTCGGTGAGATCCCCCAAAATGCATCGCGGACTGAAGCCCCCGCCCCCCCAACCCACAAAAGGTGCACAGGACGAAGTCCCCGCCACCCCCACCCCACAAAAGGTGTGCGAAATGGAGCACTTACCTGCTCCCATCCGCGCTGCTTTGCAAATGGTGGCCGTCCTGGCCGCCATTCACTTCCTTCTCTTCCTAGCCATGATAGGCTACAGAAATACTTACGTTTTTATACTTTCTTACTTTTAGTAATACTTACTCTAGCTAGTCGTGATAGCTTACGTAAATACTTAGCCATTTGCATCCCTGTGGAGGCCGTCAGAGGCTACATAAGTATTTTGTAGTATTCTGTGGAGGCCGTGATAGTAAGTATTCTACGTAAGTATTATAGTAAGTGGGGATGTACGAAAGTCACTTACCTTTTCAAAGAGTGACATTCATGGTGGGGGAGAGGCACTCCGTCCCCCCGAAATTCTGGCCGGGTGGGGAGGTGCTCCGTCCCTCCCCCCCGAATCCTGGTCGGCCAGCTCCACTCCGCAAGGATTCTGCGGAGCCACCGACCGGCTCCTCCAGTGGCCGGACATCTGGCCGCTGGCTAGCAGGGACGTAAATGGCTGCGGCCGTAGCCGACGCCGTTTGCATCCCTGCAGTCAGCCGTGATACGCTACGTAAATGTTTATGTAGCCTATCACGGCTATTTTAAAAGAAAAAAAAAATGTGCATACGCAAATGGCGGCGCCCATGGGTGCCGCCATTTGCATTCCTTATTTTGGCACGTCTTAGTCTACATAAACATTTACGTAGATTAAGACAGCGAAAATAAGGAGAACGCAAATAGCATAGCGTCTACGGTATTTGCGTTCCCCTTATTTTCGCCGTCTTAGTCTACGTAAATGTTTACGTAGACTAAGACGTGCCAAAATAAGGAATGCAAATGGCAGTGCCCATAGGCACTGCCATTTGCATACGCGCTTTTTTTTCTTTTAAATCAGCCGTGATAGGCTAAGTAAACATTTACGTAGCCTATCACAGTGTTTTTTAAAAATCTAGCCGTGATAGGCTACGTAAATGTTTACATGTTTTTTTTTTACTGGAAATGGCGGCGGCAGTCGGTCGGAAGACCGGCTGCTGCCGCCGCCGCCGCACTGCAGCCGAGCCGCCGCCGGAGCCGCTGCCACCAGAAAGATCCACCCAAGGTAAGTCCCATCCGGGGGGGCGGGGGGCAGTCTGTTCCACCACCGATTTCAGGGGCTGAATGCACTGGCATTCGGCCTCCCCGAGATCCGTGGCGGAATTCTCTGATATCCCTAGTAGTAACTATTCTGCGGAGGCCGTGATAGGCTACAGTAGCCGCCACCATTTGCGTATGCTGGGGTTTTTCCCCCTGCCGTGATAGGCTATGTAAATACTTACGTAGCCGATAGGGATGGCGGAGAATTTCTCCCCGAAACTTCGGGGGGCCGAGGGCAAACATGTTTGGCCCCCCAAACAAGTTTCAGGGAGAAATTCTCCGCACCCCCCCACCCCCCGCACCCCCCCCAGAACGGGAATTACCTTTGCCGAATGTCCCTCCCGGCGGCGGGTCCGGCCGGCGGTGCGGCGGGTGTTCATCCGGGGCGGGAGCGGCAGCCGGTCTTTCGACCGGCTGCCGCCCACACCATTCCAATAAAAGAAAAAAAAACACCCCTGTGATAGGCTACGTGACGATTAACGTAGCCTATCATGGCTGACTTTGCAGTTCTAGCCGTGATAGTCTACGTTAATCGTCACGTAGCCTATCAGGAGGGTGTTATTTTTTTAAAAAAAACTTTTGAGTTCGCGGCTGGGTGAGGCGAGGCGCCTCCTCCCCGGCCTGAATTTCGGCCGGGCGAGGCGGGAAGCCTCCCCCCGGCCTGAAGTTCAGCCGGGTGAGGTGGGAAGCCTCCCCCCCCAGCCTGAACCTCACGGGGGGAGCAGCGAAGCGCCTCCCCCCCACCGCGAACAAGCTTCGAGGACAGGTAAGTGAATTTCGTCTACCCCTAGTAGCCGATCACGGCTCAATATAGGGACGCAAATGGCGGTGGCTACGACAGCTGCCATTTGCATCCCTGCAGGGCTGCCCAGCGGCCGGATGTCCAGCTGCGGGCAGCCGGGCAGGATTCCAGGGGGAGGGACGGAGCACCTCCCCCCCACCACAGATTCCCTTGTGCGGAGCCAGGTAAGGGATTCGTACATCCCTACTGCAAGTACTTGAAAGGTTGTCATAGAGAGGAAGGCGGGGATCTCTTCTCCATCATACCAGAGAGCGGAATAATGGGCTGAAGTTACAGGAAGCCAGATTCCGGCTGAACATCAGGATAGGGATGTGCGAAAGTGACTTAGCTTTCGCAGATTATCTTGATGGTGGAGGGGGAGGCGTTCCGTCCGTACCCCCGGAATCCTTGACAGGGGGAGGCGATCCGTTCCTCCCCCCCCCTCGGAATCCTTGATGGCCGGATGTGCTCCGCAGCTCGGATTTCCGGCCGCGGAGGGCGCTGGGAAAATCAACAACAACCCGCTTACGCAAATGTTTTAAAATGGCGAATCAAAAAGGGATGCAAATAGCACCCACTATGCTATTTGCGTTCCCCTTTATTTTCACCGTCATAGTCTACGTAAATATTTACGTAGATTCAAATGGCCAAAAATAAGGAATGCAAATGGTGGCGGCCGTAGCCGCCGCCATTTGCGTACGTGGTTTTGTTTTGTTTTACCCAGAGCCCTCCGTGGCCGGAAATCCGGCTGCGGATGGCTCTGGCCTGGGCCTGGTCAGCTGCTCCGCAGAGCTGCCGCAGAGCACAGCCAGCCATGGAGGATTCCGGGGGGGAGGAATGGATCGCCTCCCCCCCTCAAGGATTTCGGGGTGAGGGACGGAACGCCTCCCCCCCAATCAACATAATCCGCGGAAAGGTAAGTGACTTTCGTACATCCCTACAAGTGAGCAGTCTGGCTTTGTTTCCTGGAGTATGGATTGGTTTGATCTTCTTGCAGTCCAAGGCACTCTCAGAATTTTCCTCCAGCACCACAGTTCAAAAGCATCTATCTTCCTTCGCTCAGCCTTCCTTATTGTCCAGCTCTCTCAGCCATAGGTTACTACGGGGAATACCATTGCTTTAACTATGCGGACCTTTGTTGTCAGTGTGATGTCTCTGCTCTTCACTATTTTATCAAGATTTGCCATTGCTCTCCTCTCAAGAAGTAACTAGGGATGTACGAAAGTCACTTATCTTGAACGAAATTTGATTTGCGGTGGGGGGGAGGTGCTTCGTCCCTCCCCCCTGAAATTCTGGCTGGGGGGAGGCGCTCTGTCCCTCCTCCCCCAAATTCTGGCCTGGCTGTCCCTACGTAAATGTTTACGTAGCCTATCACGGCTGAGTAAAAAACAACTGCGCGTACGCAAATGGCTACGCTAGACCACGCTATGCTATTTGCGTTCCCCTTATTTTCGTCGTAGTCTACGTAAATGTTTACGTAGACTAGACGTGCCAAAATAAGGAACACAAATGGCGGTGACCATGGGTGCCGCCATTTGCGTACGCGTGGTTTTGGGGTTTTTTTTTACTCAGCCGTGATAGGCTACGTAAACATTTATTTATACCTATCATGGAATTTTTTTAAAATCTAGCCGTGATAGGCTATGTTAATCTTTACGTAGCCTATCACATTTTTTTTGTTTTTTTGGTTTTTTTACTGGAAATGACGGCGGCAGCAGCTGGTCGGAAGACCGGCCGCCGCCACCGAACCACCGCCGAACTGCCGCCGCAGCTGCTGCCACCAGGAGGATTTGCCCAAGTTAAGTCCCATCCCGGGGGGAGGGCAGGGGGGGCAGACCGTTTCGCCACCAATTTCGGGGGGCCAAATGTGCTGGCATTCGGCTTCCCTGAGATTCATGGCGAAATTCTCTGACATCCCTATTGTAAACGTCTTCTGATTTCCTGGCTGCAGTCAGCATCTGCAGTAATCTTTGCACCTAGAAAGACAAAGTCTTTCACTGCCTCCACGTTTTCTCCCTCTATTTGCCAGTGATCAATCAAGCTGGTTGCCATAATCTTGGTTTTTTTGAGGTTTTGCACTTTCTTCTTTCACCTTTGTCATGAGGTTCCTCAGCTCCTCCTCCCTTTCAGCCATCAAAGTGGTATCATCTGCATATCAGAGATGGTTAATGTTTCTCCCAGTGATTTTAACTCCAGCCTTGGCTTCATCAAGACCAGCACGTCACATGATGTGTTCTGCATACAGTTTGAATAGGAAGGGTGGGAGTATACAACCCTGCCGTACTCCTTTCCCACTCTTAAACCAGTCCATTGTTCCGTGGTCTGTTCTTACCCCTGCTACTTGGTCATTATACAGATTCCTCAAGAGGCAGACAAGATGACTTGGTATCCCCATCCCTCCAAGAACTTGCCACAATTTGTGATGATCCACACAGTCAAAGGCTTTAGAATAGTCAATAAAACAGAAATAGATGTTTTTCTGAAACTCCCTGGCTTTCTCCATTATCCAGCGGATATTGGCCATTTGGTCTCTAGTTCCTCTGCCTTTTCGAAACCCAGCTTGTACATCTGGCAATTCTCGTTCCATGAATTGCTGGAGTCTACCTTGCAAGGTCTTGAGCATTACCTTGTTGTTGTTGTTGTTGTTCAGTCCCTGTTCAGGCCCTGCACGGCATAGCTTATGGCTTCACTGAGTTACGCAAGCCCCTTCGCCACAACAAGGCAGTGATCCATGAAGGGGAGCATTACCTTACTGGCATGCGAAACAAGTGCCACTGTGGAGAAATTCTCCAACATCCCTAGCGATGATTAAGCTCTGGGAGGGTAGTCTCAGAATCCAGCCCCCCTGCTGCTTCACTGAGAGGACTAATTTTCCAAGACTTCATCCAGACGCTGCCTTGCCTCCCCTTTTCATTCCAGGGGAGAGATGAAAAGGTTTTTCAACCTTTTAAAAAGTTGTTTGAGATAGCATCCCACGGAGGCTCCACGAAATGCTGCAAGGGCGACATTGGCTCCGACCGGAAATTTCAGAGAAATTCTCATGGGTTGGGTTTGGGTTTCTTGGGATTACCTTACTTAGGAAGGGGCTGAGGAGTGAGCACAAGTATTCTGTTTTCATTGTGCAATCATCTCTCTGGTAGCCTGTGGCCTCCTCAGCTTCCTATACTTCAATTAAAGCCCAATTTAAGGCACCATGAGGTAAATCCTCCCATAAAGCTTTTTCAGGTCAGGATGTGCAGGCAGCCTGGGAGGCTAGCTGTGATTAGGGAAGCTCAAAATGCTGCAAAAATACATTGTAAAACATCCGGAATGAGGCAGAACAATGGAAGCCTCTTTCGGGGAGGGGGGGATTTCAGGAAATTGGAGGCAGAGAACTAAGTCCACCTCATACCTGGAGCTAGACACGACATTGCGGTGGATGCAAACTGGGGGCCAGCCTGCCAAGACAGTTGATGCTGCTGCAGCAGCAGCACCCCCACCAGAAGCCCCTAGGAAAAAAAGAAAGAAGCTGTACTACAAGCCCTGCCAGTGGGGAGCCCTAGCTGGGAGAAACTGTTCAGAATTTCTCCTCACCTTGGAGAAATTTGGTGAAACTGTCTCTCCCAATTCCTCTGCCCACAAGTAAGGTGGAGAATTTCAAGAGGCCATTTGTGCACAGCTCTAGTCCTGAATCTCTTACCAATCAACTTCTTGGGATGACTTTGGGTTCCAGTATTATGAGAGAGGGAGAAAAATGTCTCCATATCCACTTTTTCCACCCCATGCATCATTTTGTACACTTCTATCATGTCTACCCTCATATTATTATAATTGTTGTTGTTTATTCAGTCAGTCGCTTCCGACTCTTCATGACTTCATGGACCAGCCCATGCCAGAGCTTCCTGTTGGCTGTTGCCACCCCCAGCTCCCCCAAGGTCAAGTCCATCACCTCCAGAATATCATCCATCCATCTTGCCCTTGGTCGGCTCCTGTTCTTTTTGCCTTCCACTTTCCCTAGCATCAGCATCTTCTCCAGGGTATCCTGTCTTCTCATGATGTGGCCAAAGTACTTCAGTTTTGCCTTTAATATCCTTCCCTCAAGTGAGCAGTCTGGCTTTATTTCCTGGAGTATGGACTGGTTTGATCTTCTTGCAGTCCAAGGCACTCTCAGAATTTTCCTCTAGCACCACAGTTCAAAAGCATCTATCTTCCTTCGCTCAGCCTTCTTTACGGTCCAGGTCTCGCAACCATAGGTTACTACAGGGAAGACCATTGCTTTCACTATGCGGACCTTTGTTGTCAGTATGATGTCTCTGCTCTTAACTATTTTATCAAGGTTTGTCATTGCTGTCCTCCCAAGAAGTAAACGTCTTCTGATTTCCTGGTTGCAGTCAGCATCTGCAGTAATCTTTGCGCCTAGAAAGACAAAGTCTGTCACTGCCTCCACGTTTTCTCCCTCTATTTGCCAGTTATCAATCAAGCTGGTTGCCATAATCTTCTGGAGGGGGTTGCACTCCCCCTAAAGGATCACGTTCGTAGTTTGGGGGTGCTCTTTGATCCAGAACTGTCACTTGATGCACAGGTGAACTCAGTGGCATGGAGCACTTTTTATCAGCTTAGGCTTAATTGCCCTTATCTGGACAGAGATAGCCTACCTACAGTTATCCATGCTCTGATAACTTCTCATCTGGATTACTGCAATGCGTTATACATGGGGCTGCCTTTGAAAACGGTCCGGAAACTTCAGCTGGTCCAAAATAGGGCAGCAAGATTGTTAACAGGGACTGGCCTGCGAGCTCATATTACGCCAGTACTTTTCCAGCTGCACTGGCTGCCAGTCCATTTCTGGGCCCAATTCAAAGTGCTGGTGTTAACATTCAAAGCCCTTAACGGCTTGGGGACAGGTTACTAAGCATTGCCTCCTCCCATATGTGCCTGCCTGGACCTTAAGATCATCATCAGCGGCCCTTCTCCGTGAGCCCCTGCCAAAGGAAGTGAGGCGGGTGGCTACTAGGAGGAGGGCTTTTTCTGCTGTGGCACCCCGGCTCTGGAATGAGCTCCCTAGTGAGGTTCGCCTGGCACCTACATTGTATTCCTTTCGGTTCCAGGTGAAGACCTTTTTTTTCCCCAGGCATTTTAGCATTTTAGCTTTCTAAATTTTTATCTTTGCTGTTTTAAATCTGTATTTTAAACTCCTGCACTGCTGCTAGCTTTTAGTGTGGTTGTATTGTTATATTGTGGTTTTAATGTTCTATATATTTTAAATTGTTTTATTGTGTGTTGTTTGGTTTTAATTTTTGTGAACCACCCAGAGAGCTTTGGCTATTGGGGGGTATAGAAATGAAATAAATAAATAAATAAATAAAATAAAATAATCTTGGTTTTTTTGAGGTTTAACTGCAACCCAGCTTTTGCACTTTCTTCTTTCACCTTCGACATGAGGTTCCTCAGCTCCTCCTCGCTTTCAGCCATCAAAGTGGTATCATCTGCATATCGGAGATTGTTAATGTTTCTTCCAGCGATTTTAACTCCAGCCTTGGCTTCATCAAGCCCAGCACGTTGCATGATGTGTTCTGCATACAGGTTGAATAGGTAGGGTGAGAGTATACAGCCCTGCCGTACTCCTTTCCCAGTCTTAAACCAGTCCGTTGTTCTTTGGTCTGTTCTTACCGTTGCTACTTGGTTGTTATACAGATTCCTCAGGAGGCAGACAAGATGACTTGGTATCCCCATACCACCAAGAACTTGCCACAATTTGTGATGATCCACACAGTCAAAGGCTTTAGAATAGTCAATAAAACAGAAATTGATGTTTTTCTGAAACTCCCTGGCTTTCACCATTATCCAGCGGACATTGGCCATTTGGTCTCTAGTTCCTCTGCCTTTTCTAAACCCAGCTTGTACATCTGGCAATTCTCATTCCATGAATTGCTGGAGTCTACCTTGCAAGATCTTGAGTATTACCTTACTGGCATGTGAAATAAGTGTCACTGTTCAATAGTTTGAACATTCTTTGGTGCGTCCCTTTTTTGGTATGGGGATATAAGTTGATCTTTTCCAATCTGTTGGCCATTCTTGTGTTTTCCAAATTTGCTGGCATATGGCAAGCATCACCTTGACAGCATCATCTTGCAAGATTTTAAACAGTTCAGCTAGGATACCGTCATCTCCTGCTGCCTTGTTATTAGCAGTGCTTCTTAAGGCCCATTCATAAGGCTCTTCAGGATGTCTGGCTCTCCATTCAGTGCTTCTTAAGGCCCATTCATAAGGCTCTTCAGGATGTCTGGCTCTAGCTCACTGACCACACCGTCAAATCTATCCCTGATATTATTATCCTTCCTATGCAGATCTTCCATATATTCTTGCCACCTTTTCTTGATCTCTTCTGCTTCTGTTAGGTCCTTGCCATCTTTGTTTTTGATCATACCCATTTTTGCCTGGAATTTACCTCCGATGTTTCTAATTTTCTGGAAGAGGTCTCTTGTCCTTCCTATTCTATTATCTTCTTCCACTTCCGCGCATTGCTTGTTTAAAAATAATTCCTTATCTCTTCTGGCTAATCTCTGGAATTTTGCATTTAATTGGGCATATCTCCTCCTATCACTGTTGCCTTTTGCTTTCATTCTTTCTTGGGCTGCTTCCAGTGTCTCAGCAGACAGCCAAGATGGCTGTCTGCTGAGACACTAGAAGCAGCCCAAGAAAGAAGGAAAGCAAAAGGCAACAGTGATAGGAGGAGATATGCCCAATTAAATGCAAAATTCCAGAAGTTAGCCTTCTTGGTTTTCTTTTTCTTTGGGACGTTTTGTGTTGCCGCCTCCTGAACAATGTTGAGAACTTCTGTCCATAGTTCTTCCAGGACCCTATCTACTAAATCTAGTCCCTTAAATCTATTCTTCACCTCCACTGCATATTCATGAGGAATATTAGTGAGCTCATATCTAACTGATCTGTGGGTCTTCCCTATTCTCTTTAGTCTGATTCTAAATTGTGCAATAAGAAGTTCGTGATCTGAACTACAATCAGCTCCAGGTCTTGTTTTTACCGACTGCATAGATGTCTGCTACCTTTGGCTACAAAGGATGTAGTCAATCTGATTTTGGTGTTGACTGTCTGGTGAAGTCCATGTATAAAGTCGTCTCTTAGGTTGTTGGATCATTATTATTACCCCACCTTTTTCCCAATACTGGGACACAAGGCGGCTTACAAAAATTAAAACATATACAATTAAAACATATGAAAATATACAAAATATACAAAACTTAAAATATAAATTAAACAAAAATACAATTAAATTATATAAAAACATTAAAACAGCATTTTAAAACAGCATTTTAGCAGCTTACTCACAGGTTCCAACTATGTCCCAAAGGCCTGCTGGAACAAGAATGTTTTAGCCTTCCTCCAGAAACACATCAAGGAAGGAGCCATCCTAGCCTCCCTGGGAAGGGTGTTCCACAGCCATGGGGCAGCCACTGAGAAGGCCTTATCCTGGGTTCCCCCCAAAAGTGCCAGTGACAGTGGTGGGACTGAGAGAAGGGCCTCCCCAGAAGATCTCAGGACACAGGCAGGTTCAGAAGGGAGGATATGGTCTTTCAGATAACCTGGACCGGAGCCATATAGGCCTTTATAGGTCATAGCCAGCACTTTAGATTATGCCCATAAACTAGGGATGGGTGGATTCCCTACCTGCCGGTCCGTGGGGAATCCACCTTGGGGGGGAGGTGATCCATTCCTCCCTCCAGAATCCTCTTTGGCCGGCTCCGCTCTGCGGCAATTCCGCAGATCTGCCAGCCGGCTCTGAAGCACCAGCAATATGGCTGCCATGCCATATCGCTGGCTGAAGGGGATTGACTGCGGACGCAAATGGCATCCAGGACACCATTTATGGCTGTAAAGGTCTTAGTTTAAGGTAAATGCAGCCATAAATGGCTTCATTTAGCTTAAACTAAGACCTTTATGGCTGCAAATGGTGTCCTGGACGCCATTTGCACAATATTTGCGTAGCCTATCGCATGAAAAAACAGGGACTCAAATGCCATCCACTATCAGGGCTGCACAGGCCTGCCACTGATAAGCATGCAGGCCATATGCCTGGCATCCACATATGTCAGTCAGAAGGGGCTCTATATGTGTACCAATATACACATGTAAACCTTCTGTACACAACAAGAGATACTCGCATGGAAGATCTCTCCATGCATATGGTAGGTACACATGTAGAGTCCCTTCTGACATACACTGAATACATGGATGGTAGGATGAGACCACCAGGCATATTGGCAGTAGCGCAAGGGGGGATAGCCTGCAACCATAATGATGTGTTCCCTTAGCACAGGGTGCTGTCTGAATCCCCCCTTCTGTCTTTTTTGCATATAGAAAAATGTATCATAACAGATAGATACATTAAGTACTGTGTGTGTGTGTGTGTGTGTCTGTGTAAAGGAGTTCAATGTGACAGCCTTTTTTTTACTTCTTTAACAATGCTTTCCTTTAATTAAACAGTGGTTAGTTCAATAATAAACATCAAAATATTGGAACATTGGTTACTGGGCAGATTGGAAATGTAATAAATAAATAAATTATTTGATTGGAAAATGCTATTTGCTGAGGGAACTGCACTGGCTACCTATTCACCACCAGGCCAGTTTTAAGATATTAGTGTACAAAGCCCTAAACAACTTGGGACCAGGATACCTGAAAGAGCACCGTATCCCTTACCAACCTACCCGGTCACAGAGGTCATCAGAGGGCATGCTCCGGGAGGTTCTGCATGGACCTATGGCCCGATAGGAGTCCAACAGGAGAACAGCCTTTAGTGTGGTGGCCCCCTTCCTATGGAATTCCCTGCCTTTGGCAGTCAGGCAGGTGCCAATGTTGCGTTGCTTCCAGCACCTCCTGAAGACATTGCTATTTTGAGAGGCCTTCCTTGAGTGACCAGCTGCAGTTTTTCAAAACTCAGTTTGTCAGAACTCTGCTTCTTTTTTTTAAAAAAAAATATTAATTATTTGAACATGGTGTTTTTATTCTTTTATCCTGTCTGCTATTCACCACTCTGAGATCTTTGGGTGTGGAGTGGTATACAAATATTATAAATAAATAAATAGTTATCATCATCATCATCATCATCCACAAAATTTGTATCTTATTTATTTTTTATTTATTTCATTTCATTTCTATACTGCCCAATAGCCGAAGCTCTCTGGGTGGTATCCCACACTTTTATCATGGATCACAGGGAAGTACGTTGGGCAATTTACCTCCATTTTATTTTCCCAACAACCCAGTGAGGGAAATTTGATTTAGAAATATTGCCTTGTTGAAGATGAGTTTTGTTGCTGAGAGGGATGCAGGGCTTTACCAGTCCAGGTCCAATACCTTTTATGGTGAACCCCGCAGACTGGTTGCTAGGGATGGGGGTGAGGGGATTCACATTTTAATTTCTTTTTTCCTAATTTTGCACTTTTGAACCAACACACACACTGAAACTGAGTTGTCCTTTGAAATTCACACTTCTCTGAATTTTGCAGTAGAGTTCTCCAATCTGAATAGGTATACTAACATGTGTATTATAGGGAAAAGGGCATACACAAATGCATATAATAGTGAAAGTAATTTGAAAATTGCTTGCAACAAATGTGTATATTAGGAAACTTGCGTACAAAAATGTATGTATTAGGCGAAATGCACACAAAAATGTGTGCAAACTCCTTTAAAAAAATCTTCAAGTTCAGGACAAACCAAACTTAAAATGGGGAAAAATGAGAAATGGAGAGCAACTGAAATTGATGAATTTGCCCATCCCTAATCTTTGCTTATAGCACTGGGGTTCCTCCCCTATAGCACTTATATGCACTGGGGTTCTGCCAGTTCCCAGGGCATTTTTTTCCACTGTGCCAGAAAAAAAAAAAATGGGGAGAAGGATGGGAAATACCTGACCTTGTAATTCAACTGAAAAAAAAAATACCCCAGCTAAAAACAGAATGACCCCACCCCCAATGGAGCATCCTCTGTTTAACTTCCTGTAGGCCAGGGAGGAGGTGGAGGATTAGTAGTGATTACAAAGAATGAGAGAGAGTGACTTTGTTTCCCAATGGCAGGAGCAGAAGAATTCCAAAAGTTCAGCAAGAGAGTCTGCTCTAATTCCCGCTGTGGTGCCTTCCTGGTCTGCTTATTTTTTCCCCTCCTCTGCTGCATGATTGAAGACTGGAGTGCCAACCTTAATTTTGAATTTCCTGGCTTTTCTGGTTTAAGTCAGCCCCATAATGTTATCTAAACATACTTTCCTGGTATTTAATATAAAGAAGCTTTGGGCCTGAATTAGTAGGGCTTTGATCTATCGGGAGCTCAGAGAAGGGGGCAGGGTGTGATTTCTTTTATTCCCTAGCTCTTTCCCACTGTGTGGAATCGGAGGTGATTTTCCTTTGTTTGGGCCTAGCCAAGCACCAAAGCTTTGTCACAGAGAGGGGATAAAAGTGACTATGTCAGGCTGGCTTACTGATGTGTCTTATTTTTCTTTATATGGAAGTGAAAAGAAAAGAATGTACGAGGTGATTAGTGTACAAATATAACACAACTGCCTTGTCGTCTCCCAGTCTCATCTTAGTTCCAGCACATAGGACTCTTTCTATCTTTCATGCCATCAGTCATTATTCAGGAAAGCTTCAGCTGGATGGAAAGTAAAGTTCTAGGGATATTTCTGCCTTCATACTGGCTTTGCATGTTCAAAACAATGTTTTTAGATATATTATTCTGCTTACTGGTCATCATCCATTGGCCATTTTCTCATTAGTTGCCCATGTATACTGCAGACATACCCAACTTTCTGTTATGCACAGCTGCCAAGCTATTACCCACAGTTCCCCATTTAATGGGTAGAACAAAATAGGTATTGTGCATAGGGATGACATGGGGGTGGGTAGGGGTCCAGTGGGGGGGTTCGCTTGCCTGCTCAGCGATCAGTGGGAAGCGCTGCAAAGCCATCCATTGCCTTACCGAGCTGCCAATGTGCGCAGTAATTGTGGCTTGGTTACTTCCACATATCTAATATTGTGTTTATGGCTGCCTTAAAGGGGCGGTAACTCAACATTACAGGGGTGAAGGGCCCTTTACGCCTGCAGTGTTGAGCCATCATCCTTTCAAGGCAGCCATAGATACAACATTAGATATGCAGAAGTAACCGAGCTGTGATTTCTGCACACAATGGCAGCTCGGTAAGGTGATGGATGGCCTTGCTGCACTTCTCGGGTGGTCGCTGAGCCATCCTGTAGTTCCCGTAGTGCATCTTGCACGGGCAGCAGCAGCAGCTTGTCGATAGCCCAAAGGGGCCGGACGGAGGTGGGTCCATCTATCCCTAATTGCGCATGATGCTAGGCTATTGATCGTTAGTTCCCCATTCCAAAAACAGATGTAGTGTTCTGCACTTCATGGGGCCTTGTACTTAATTGTGTTCTATTGCGTGCCTCTGGGAGAAGGAGGCAGGGTGCACAAAGAAGTGGCCGATTCTCCTTTGTTTCTCTAATGGAGGAGCAGAGGGGGCTCGGCCACTTTGTAGGCCCCTCCTCGTCCTGCAAGGGGGGAATGAGGTGGGGTGCATGAAGGAGAAGCAGCCAAGTCCCCATCACTTCTCCAAAGGAGGAGCAAAGGGACTTGACCACTTTGCCCCCCACCCACACACCTACTTCCCCCATTGTGGGAAGGGGTAGAGTGGGCTAAGCTAAAAGGGACTCACATGCATATGGAGAGAGCGGTCACTTTCCCCAGTGCAGGTGAATCCCAGCACCCATCGGCCCTCATTCCCACAGCTATCTCCAATTGGTGTTAACAGTGGGGATGAGAAGCATTGGGACTTGTCCACACATGGAGAGAGCTTCCAGTTTCTCCAGCATGACCAAGTTCCAATGCCTCTGTTTCTCATTCCCCTGCTGCTATCTCTGATCTGGGATCTGAGATAGCAGTCTCGATTCTGCTGCTGGTGCATGTCTGCAGGGGATTTCCCACTGTTATCTCTGATCTCAGTTCGAAGATAGCAACAAGGGGATGCACTCCAAGGGCTTGGAGCTTAACCTCCTGGAGGGACCCCAAGAGGCCGCATGGAACACCAAGAGGCACCTGGACTGTGGCCTGGTCTCCTAAAGGGGCCTCATCTGTTTTAGCACACTCAGGGTGCAATGATGCAGGGGTGGTTATGGCATGCTTGTGTCGTTATGGCTGGAGCCCTCAGAGTCTGAAGATGGCAGTGCAACCTCTTCTGGATGCAGAAGGGGGCATGGTGGGGGCAGGTCCTTGGGGTCTTCCTGGAGAATTGGGTCCTGAGGAAGTGGAAGCCTCATGGAAGTGGAAGCCATTCTGTAACCAAGTCCTCCCTCTGAACAGTTAACTCAGGCACCTCTTCTTCTGAAGATGAGGGGTTGGGATCCTCTGAAGATGAGTATTTAGGGTCCTGGTCCAAGACAGTGACCCCCTTGTGTATTCTTTCAATGTATGGGGGACATGTGAATGCCCCTAAAGCAGATTTCATATGGAGTGAGAGACCCTGTTCACAACCTGTTTGTAGAGTAGCATCTGAAGTAGGAGCTCTCGTCCCATCAAGGACAACTGTTTTGGGATGATGCTAGACTTGTTCTTATTTGTTCCTAGATATTATAATCCAAAGAAAGAGAAAGAAAAAAGAAATACCAAGGCCAAAAAAATAGCTCTGGGAAAAAAAAGGTACTTGAAAGGTTATGTTCACCTCCATCCAGGTCAGCATCATTATTGGCCATCAACAGGAGGAAAGTCTGCTTTCTGCAATATTTGGGCTGTTTCTCAAGCAGCAAATTAATGGCTTTTGATACATGATTTGGCACATTTAGGTCACAAAGATAATGATGTAGACGAATAATCAGCTGTCAATTTTTATATTGAATGTAATGTAAAGCCATGTAATGTCATAGTCAAGGGTATTTGAGGAGAATTTATTGTTTTATTTGAGATAAAGTAATAGGATTTTTTTTAACACTTCAAGGTAGGGTGTTGATATGATGGAAAGAGCAGCAGGAGATTTTCAGTGACAGGGCAAAGAAACTTTGGTAGAGGAGAAGGTTCCATGTATGGTTCAAAATCTCTTGGATGTTTTCAAGACTAAATCCCCCCCCACACACACACACACACAACAAACCCTCTGTGTTTTAAGAGCTTTTTCTGTGATCATTTCCTAATAACCATATATCTATATTTGTCTGTCTATTTGTCTGTTCTTCAGCAAAGGAGATCGTTACCTTGTTGTGGTGCTCGAGCACCTCAATGACGTCATGAGCAAAACTGTGAAGGGACACCCAAGATGGGAAGGTCATGGCAGAGAGGTCAGACTAAATACGATCCCTGGGGAAGGAAATGGAAACCCACCCCAGTATTCTTGCCATGAAAACTAAATGGATCAGTACAACCAGAGATATGTCAGTATACCATCGGGAGATGGGACTCCCAGGTCGGAAGATGGTCAAAATGCTACTGGGGAGGAACCGAGGATAAGTTCAACTAGCCCCAGATGTGATGATGCAGCTAGCTCCAAGCCGAAAGGATGGCTAGCAGCCGATGGTGCTGGTGGTGAACCACGAATCCGATGTTCTAAAGATCAACACACCATAGGAACCTGGAATGTAAGAGCCAGGGCAAATTGGATGTGGTTATTGGGGAGATGTCAAGATTCAATATAGACATTTTGGGTGTCAGTGAACTGAAATGGACTGGAATGGGCCACTGCACATCAAATGACCACCAGATCTACTACTGTGGACAAGAGGACCACAGAAGAAATGGAGTAGCCTTCATAATTAATAATAAAGTGGCTAAAGCAGTGCTTGGATACAATCCAAAAAATGACAGAATTATCTTAGTTCGAATTCAGGGTAAGCCATTTAACATCACCATGATCCAAATATACGCCCCAACCACAGATGCTGAAGAAGCAGAAGTAGATCAGTTCTATGAGGATCTGCAGCACCTACTGGATAGTACGCCAAACAAAGATGTTATTTTCATTACAGGAGACTGGAATGCTAAGGTGGGTAGTCAAACGACACCTGGAATTACAGGCAAGCATGGTCTGGGAGAACAAAATGAAGCAGGACATAAGCTGATAGAATTTTGCCAAGACAACTCACTGTGCATAACAAACACTCTCTTCCAACAACCTAAGAGACGACTTTATACATGGACTTCACCAGACAGTCGACACCGAAATCAGATTGACTACATCCTTTGTAGCCAAAGGTGGCAGACATCTATCCAGATGGTAAAAACAAGACCTGGAGCTGATTGTAGTTCAGATCATGAACTTCTTCTTGCACAATTTAGAATCAGACTAAAGAGAATAGGGAAGACCCACAGATCAGTTAGAGATGAGCTCACTAATATTCCTCATGGATATGCAGTGGAGGTGAAGAATAGATTTAAGGGACTAGATTTAGTAGATAGGTCCCGAAAGAACTATGGACAGAAGTTCGCAACATAGTTCAGGAGGCTGCAACAAAAAACATCCCAAGGAAAAAGAAAACCAAGAAGGCAATATGGCTGTCTGCTGAGACACTGGAAGCAGCCCAAGAAAGAAGGAAAGCAAAAGGCAACAGTGATGGGGGAGATATGCCCAATTAAATGCAAAATTCCAGAGGTTAGCCAGAAGAGATAAGGAATTATTTTTAAACAAGCTATTTGCGTCGTCCTTATTTTCGCCGTAGTCTACGTAAATCTTTACGTAGACTACAGGGACCAAATAAGGAACGCGAATGGTGGCTCCCTATGGGGGCCGCCATTAGCCATATGCGCTTTTTTTTTTTTAAAGTCACCCGTGATAGGCTAAGTGACGATTAACGTAGCCTATCACGGCTGACTTTGCAAATCTAGCCGTGATAGGCTACGTTAATCGTTACGTAGCCTATCACAGGGGCGTTTTTTTTTTTAACTTTTCTTGTAATGGCGGCGGCGGCAGCCGGTCAAAAGACCGGCTGCCGCCCCCGCCCCTGACGAAGACCTGCCGAACCACCGCCAGGACCCGCCGCCGGGAGGGACATTCGTGAAAGGTAAGTCCCATCCCGGGGGGGGCGGGGGGCGGGGGGGCAGAGAATTTCTCCCCGAACAACCTTCGGAGGACCAAATGCGTTGGCACTCGGCCCCCCGAAGTTTCAGGGAGAAATTCTCCCCCATCCCTAGTGGCAGCAGAAGAAACTGTGTTGGCAACCTGACCATTATTTTGCATCCTCCACAATGCTTTCCAGTATCATTCCAGGCCGCTGTGTGGGGAAAATGGCGGTTACCCTACAAAATGGTGGAAAATATATATATTTTTTCAAAATCTGCAAATGGCCATCTTTTTCTGGGGTGGTGCAGGGGTAAATAAAAGAAAAATCTAAGACATTTTCTTGGGGAAAAATTGTCTTGCGAGAAATTTTGGTTCAGCTCTAATTTCTATAGGTAGTATGTTTATTTACATGTAATATGTATGTTTCCTATTTGGGACATATCACTTTTATTGCAGAAGGCGAAATTTAACAAATAGTCAAAGTACGACTGTGGCAGCAATATGAAATAATACAAATAGTTATGTATATTCATGTCACAAGAGCTGTAGGGTTAGTACATCCCATTTCTGTGATCTCTGGGTCTGTTTTTGAACTGGAACTACCTGTTTAGCTACTTCTGGTACTGGATTCACTATTCATATGCAGGGTAAAAAAAATAAATTAAAATTTAGCAGTGGCAGATTTTGCTAGTCATCACTACTGGGAGCAGCTCCAGAGGAAAAGGAGAAAGTTGTGTGTGTGTGTGTGTGCGCACGTGCTCGTGTGTTGTGCCTGTGTCTGGATTAAAATTTGCTAGACTAGAAACTATCAGATCCTCCATGACAGTTAGAACTTGTTTTTACAATTCATGGCTTGCTGAAGCATACTGTAATGAGCATCGATCGATTCCAGAGATTTTGTGAGGACTTAACTGCATAAACCAGAGCAGGCAACCTGTGGTTTGACTACAAATGGCCCTTGGCCTAATTTCAAGAGACCAATGCAAGCAACCAGTTCAGACCTCTGGGAAGAGCAGTCTGTCCCTGTCTTTTCAGCCTGCTGGGCAGAGAGGAGTGGGAGAGAGAAAGGGGGTGGCAGAAAGAGCGAGAAAGAAGGTGGCAGAAAGGGAGAGAGAGAAAGGAGGTGATAGATAGAAAGAGAGAGAAAAGGAGTGGACCATCATCTATTTGAAGGGCTGACAGAGGGAAGAGGAAAAAGTTAATTTAGTTTGCATTTTACCCAATTTTGCACTTTGGGGCCAATATACAACCTGAAACTCAGTTATCCCAAATTTTGCAGTGGAGTTCTCCAATCAAAAATGCATACAAAATGTAAATATTATGGGAAATCATGTTTAAAAATGCATTATATGAGGGAAATTGCCTGCAAAAAATGTCTATATTAGGCAAAATGCATACAAAAATGCATGTACAAGGATAAATATGCACAAAAATGCTTATACATTTTCACACAAACTTTTAAAAACGTCTAAGATTGGGACAAACTGAACTTAAGACTGGATATATTTGGAAAGTCTGAGACAAACTGAAGACTGGAAAAATGAGAAACTAAAGGAACCCAAAACTAAGAGATTTGTTCATCCCTACATGTTCAGTCCTCACTGAGCTTCCACCTTTTTAATGTCACCCAAGCATGATGATACCTCCCTCATGTTTGTCAGTGGCCTTCATGTTTCTCAGCTGTAGATAAATTCATGGAAGATGGATCCATTGACCCTATTAACCATACTAATGAAATGGAACTCCCATATGCAGAAGGGGTGTAGCGTAGAAGTGAGCTCCTGAAGGCATTTGAACATCAGACTCTGTGGGGGACAGAGTGCTGGATGAGATGGAGCTTGGTCAGATTCAGGAAGGCATGTCCTGCATTAAGCATGTTAAAGGAAAACCACCTTTTTGTGGCCCTGTGAGACTGGATTCTTAGATTTAGGAGAGCTGAAAATTGAATACAGACACTGAGAGGGGCTGGTAGGTGTACACTGCTGAGATACATACTGCAGAACACCCTATAAGCAGCATGTTGTAATAATTAAGGCATTTCTTTGAATAAGTTTCAACATTTAAGCAGATCCAGAGGGGGGCCTAGAGGGAGAATTAAGAACTAATTACATTAAAGCAGTGAAGATCAATTGCATGTATGTTGGTAGCTTCACTCTATTGTTGTTTTAACTTGGTGAAGCCAAATGTAATAAGAAAGGATCAAACATAGTTAGCTTAATTCCTCTGATTATAGCATCCCTGTTTCCAATGCTGCACTTAAACTTTTGTCAGCATTTCCATAATAACTGCTATCTCTAAAATAAGATTTTTATCTGTTTTGGACAAATTTTCCCCAGATTCAATTTGATGATTAAGGGCCCATGTGCATTCTGTATCTTTGGCCTGTTTAAACAAAGAGGAAATAATGCTTTCTGATGTCTTGAAGCAACACATTCCAAAATGATTAATAGCATCTTCTGGACATGCATCAATCTACACCTGAATGCATTTGCTGATCAAATAATTTCCCCCCCTTCTTGTTTGGGTTTTTGCTTTACATGGTGGGGGAAGCTTTTTTGGGCATGGATAAAGGTGACTTTGGGGTGAAAACCTTTGTATGGCTTAACTTTTTCTGGTGATAACCTGCTTTTGAATTTCTGTTCACTCTGAAATGGTCGATGTCACACTTTTGTAAAAAAAGGAATACTTCATTGGACGTTTTTGAGTACTTTTGAATTTCAAACTGATTAATAGGAATGTCAGAGAATTCCGCCACGGATCTCGGTGAGGCCGAATGCACTGGCCCCCCCGAAATCCATGGTGGAATGAAGCCCCCCACCCCCCACCCCACGAAATGGGCCCGGAACGGAGCACCTACCTGCTGCCGTCCACGCTGACTTCCAAATGGCGGCCACGTCTCTGGCCACAATTCGCTTCTTCCATGTAGCCATGATAGGCTACGTAAATACTTACGTAGCCTATCATGGCTAATGCAGAGACGCCATTTGCGTCCCTGTGGAAGCCGTGATAGTCTGCGTAAGTATTTATGTAGCCTATCACGGCAAAACTAAGGGAACGCAAATGGCGGCAGCTACGGCGGCTGCCATTAGCATTCCCTTTTTTCCCCAATTTTAGCCTATGTAAATATTTACGTAGGATATTACAGCAAAAAAAAAAAAAAAGGAACACACTACGCCATTTGCGTTCCTTTTTTTTTGCCGTGATAGGCTACGTAAATATTTATGTAGCCTATCACGGCAAAATACAGGGACGCAAATAGCGGTGGCTACAGCAGCCGCCATTTGCATCCCTGCAGGCTTCCCAGCGGCCGGATGTCTGGCTGCGGGTGGCCCCAGCTGGTGGCTCTGCGGAATCTCTGTGGAGCGGAGCTGGCTGGAGAGAATTTTGGGGGGAGGGACGGAGCGCCTCCCGCCCACCGCAAATGTCACCCTTCAAAAAAGTAAGTGACTTTCGTACATCCCTACTGATTAATACTCTTGTTACATCCTCTTTCCCTGTATTGTGTATGTCAGAAAGATTTTTGTGGCTGAGATGGACATTTTAGTGGTCTTGGACAAGTTCTTATGTTGCTCCTTCTAGGTTCAGGTCTTCAATAGAACTAAACCACTATGTTCATTTTCTTCCACACCTCATCTGTTCCATTGTGCACCCATTTATTTATTTATTGCTTGCTTGCTTGCTTGCATTTATATCCCACCTTTTTTCCTCTTGCAAGGAACCCAAGGTGGCTTACATTATCCTCCTCCTCTCAGTTTTATCCCCACAACAACCACCCTGTGAGGCAGGTTGGGCTGAGAGTCTGTGACTGGCCCAAAGTCACCTGGTGAGCTTCCATGGCCAAGTGGGGACTAGAACCTGGATCTCCCAGCTCCCAGTCCATCACTCTCACCACTATACTGGCTCTCCCATGTATCAGGGAGCCCTAATTGGCAGAGGTTGGTAGAATTACCTCTCCATAAGATTGTCCTCCCAGATGGTGCTCCAAATATGCAACCCCAGAATACATTTTTCCCTATTCAAAATAAAATGCTGTGTTATTTATACACAGACAACAGTGTTATCCCCACATTATCTGTTTATAGGGCACGCAGATATTTGCATTAGCTGAGCAGCAGTGATAGTAGCAGTTTTGCTCTCATAAGAACATAAGAAGAACCATGCTGGATCAGACCAAGGGCCCATCTAGTCCAGCATTCTGTTCACACAGTGGCCAACCAGCTGCCCACAGGAAACTGGAGGTAGCATAGAGTCATTAGGATTAGTAGCCTAATCCTACTAATAGCCGCCTTCCTCTGAATTTGTCCAGTCTGCTTTTAAAGCTATCCAACTTGTTTGCTAGGGATGGGGGAGAATTTCTCCCCGAAACTTCAGGGGGCCGAGTGCCAACGCATTCGGTCCTCCGAAGGTTGTTCGGGGAGAAATTATCCACCCCCCCACCTCCCCCGGGATGGGACTTACCTTTCACGAATGTCCCTCCCAGCGGTGGGTCCCAGCGACGGTTCGGCAGGTCTTTGTCTGGGGTGGGGGCGGCAGCCGGTCTTTCGACTGGCTGCCGCCACCGCCATTACAAGAAAAGTAAAAAAAAAAAAGCCCCTGTGATAGGCTACGTAACGATTAACGTAGCCTATCACGGCTAGATTTGCAAAGTCAGCCGTGATAGGCTACGTTAATCGTCACGTAGCCTATCACGGGTGACTTTAGGAAAAAAAAAGCGCGTACAGCTAATGGCGGCCCCCATAGGGAGCCACCATTCGCGTTCCTTATTTGGTCCCTGTAGTCTACGTAAAGATTTACATAGACTACGGCGAAAATAAGGACAATGAAAATAGTGTTGCCCTTATTTTCGCCGTAGTCTACGTAAATCTTTTTTCTTTTGAAGTTCGCGGCAGGGGAGACGGGGCGCTTCTCCCCGGCCTGAATTTCGGCCAGGCGAGGCGGGAAGCCTCCCCCCTGGCCTGAATTTCAGCCGGGCGAGGAGGGAAGCCTCCCCCCCTGGCCTGAACTTCAGGGGGAGCAGCAAAGCGCCCCCCCACCACGAAGCAAGCTGCGAGACCAGGTAAGTGACTTTCGTGCATCCCTATTGTTTGCCATCACTTAACTATGCGCTCTGTGAAGAAGTTCTTCCTTTTATCTGTCCTGAATTGTGCTGTTCTGAAAATTTCTCTCACTTTTTTTCCGACCATTCTCAATCAATTTGACAGAAGAGAAATTGTTTTCGAAAAGAAATTCAATGGTGAAGAAATTTCGGAGAAATTCTCTCTCTTTTTTTAAATACTTTTTATTTTATTTTTGTTTTTATAAATGAAATAAACCGTACCAACAACCTAATCAGTAGCAACAGTTTCCCAACAATACAATATTCTTAAGAGGATGCAGCAATAACAAAAATGAGACAAACAAATTATTTAAAAGGATTAAATTTAAACTCCAATACACATGGGCTTCAAATCCCATTCTACTTAAAAATGATACCTGTAACACTGGCAATATTACAATTAAATACAGAATGATTAATCATATCATGTCATCAGTCTTATAGCAAGGAAGCAGGCCTACAATTCATTTCCAGTAACCATATATTGCTCTTCAAGTAACATATAATAGTAAAGCTTAATAATTTAACCAGCCAAAAATCTTACTAGCCAGTCTCATAATAATGATAGTAATAATAATAAAAAGGAAGGAGATTAAAAAGGATAAATAATAATAATAAGAAATCACTAATACATTTTATAATGTTATATGATAATAAAGCTTAAAAACAACCTTACAACAATCAGTAATATATTTTATAAGGATTTTTTTAAAAAAAAGAGAGAGAAAAATGAGAGAAAGCAGATGTGTGTGTGTGTGTGTATATATAAAAGCAATTAACTCTGGCCTAGCCTGAGTCATTCAGACTAAACATAGCCAGTTAACAAAACTTGTTTATGGATTCCAGTTCATGGGCTGGAACAGAAATCTCATGCATTTTTGCATTTAGCCACACCTCTGCCACTTCGTCATTTAAGAACTTCTTCATCTGACCTTTAGAAACAATGCAAAATGTAGCAGGATATTTTAAGTGATATTGTAAGTTCATTTGTTTTGCCAGATTTTTCGCCTTGATGAATTGCCTTCTTTTCTCAGCAACGTCTTTGGTGTAATCTGGAAATGACATACCTTTATCTTGTTTCCAAAAAAGATTTCCACCCCCTCTTGCCAAACACAGGATATAATTTTTTGTGGAGATTCTTGCAAATTGGAGTATAATCATATAGCCAGTCCCTTTGGCATTTGGAACACGGAATGCCTGCTCAACATCAAGTAAATAATCAGATGGCATGGCACAGGGAGTATCTCATGCAAAACTTGTCTACAAAGGTAGGCAAATTTACATCACTAGGCAAATCCTTAATACCAATAATACGTACATTTGCCCTGCGTGTAAAAGCCTCCAGTTGAGAAATTCTGACAAAAGAGTTGTTGAAAAAAACTTGTGATGCAGTTTCATTCACTGCCACCCTATCTTTCAGCTTGTTAACCTTCACCTCCATTTTTTTAGGGGGGCACAAAAGTCACTTACCTGGTCTCGCAGCTTTTCGCGGTGGGGGGGAGGCGCTTCGCTACTCTCCCCCCGAAGTTCAGGATGGGGGGGAGAGGCTTCCCGCCTCGCCCAGATGAAATTCAGGCCGGGGGGGAGGCTTCCCACCTCGCCCGGCTTAAATTCAGGCCAGGGAGGAGGCGCCTCACCTCGCCTGGCCGCGAAATTAAAAGTTTTAAAAAAATGACCCCGTGATAGGCTACGTGAAGATTAACGTATCCTATCACAGCTAGATCTGCAAAGTCAGCCGTGATAGGCTACGTAAATCGTCACGTAGCCTATCACGGATGACTTAAAAAAAAAAAAAGCGCGTACGCAAATGGTGGCCCCCATAGGGAGCCGCCATTCGCGTTCCTTATTTGGTCGCTGTAGTCTACGTAAATCTTTACGTAGACTAAGGTGAAAATAAGGGCAACGTTGCCCTTATTTTCGCTGTACTCTACGTAATATTTATGTAGACTACAGCGACCAAATAAGGAACGCAAATGGCGGCTCCCTATGGGGGCCGCCATTAGCTGTACGCGCTTTTTTTTTTTTTAAGTCACCTGTGATAGGCTACGTGACGATTTACGTAGCCTATCATGGCTGACTTTGCAAATCTAGCCGTGATAGGCTACGTTAATCGTCACGTAGCCTATCACGGGGGCGTTTTTTTTAAATTTACTTTTATTGGAATGGCAGCGGCGGCAGCCGGTCGAAAGATCGGCTGCCGCCCCTGCCCCGACGAAGACCCAACGAACCGCCGCCGGGACCCGCCGCCAGGAGGGACATTCGGGAGAGGTAAGTCCCATCCCGGGGGGGGGTGCGGGGGGTGGGGGGGTGCGGAGAATTTCTCCCCGAAACTTTTTTGGGGGCCGAACATGTTGGTGCTCGGCCCCCCGAAGTTTCAGGGAGAAATTCTCCGCCAACCCTACATTTTTTGCCAAGAAGTGTTAATTAAATCCACAGCCCCTTGCAGGGTGGTGATGGAATTTTGAATTGTATCCAACCTCTTAGCCTGTTCAGCAAATTGCAAAGACAAAGTTTTTATCAGAGTAAATAACTCCCCTATATTTTCAGTTCTCGACACCTTTGCCAAAGGAGGTACAGGGGGAATAAATACGCAAATAGCATTGCCCTTATTTTCGCCATAGTCTATGTAAATCTTTACATAGACTACCCGTGCCCAAATAAGGAACCCATGGGCGCCGCCATTTGCGTACATGCTTTTTTTTTTTTTCAAAGTCAGCCGTGATAGGCTACGTAAAGATTTACGTAGCCTATCACAGCTGACTTTGAAAATCTAGCCGTGATAGGCTACGTTAATCGTTACGTAGCCTATCAGGGGGCGTTTTTTTTTTCTTTTGAAGTTTGCGGCCGGGGAGACGGGGCGCATCTCCCCGGCCTGAATTTCGGCCGGGCGAGGCGGGAAGCCTCCCCCCCCCGGCCTGAACTTCGGGGGGAGCAGCGAAGCACCTCCCCCCCACCGCGAAGCAAGCTGCGAGACCAGGTAAGTGACTTTCGTGCATCCCTAGCTGCCACATGTAGTGGTTGCAAAACACACACACAAAAAACTGTAGGAAAAAAAGAGAGATGATGTGCTCCTGCTACTGCTAATGGTGAACCCCACCCCTGAGAGACTGTTGGAGAATTTCTGCTCCTCCTGCAGAAGAAATGAAAAGTTCCCCATGACTGATCTCCCTCAAAACTGAGTGGAGCATTTCCAGAGGTCATACACAGTTCTATTCTAAATACTTGCAGACATAGTAAAAGTATTAGCAGAAAAGGTTAGATAGGCAGGTACATAGAAAATGAATACTAATGGCAATGTTACAACAAATGTTTTTAAAATGATTTCCAATTACAGCTCCTGGGAATACAAAATGTTCTACAATCATTAGTTCATTGAAAATAATCTCTAATAATTATGAAGTTAGAAATAATCCTCTCCCTGCATAACTTCCTGAGATTAAAACGGAACGATGAGGCTTTTGATATGATTTTCTGCCTAAAGCCACCTTCCTGGAGGAAACCATTTTGCAGGAGACCCATACCACCAGCAGCCCTTCACTCATACAATGAAGAAAAAAAATATACCTTTTGAGACAGGTGCTATGATGTAAAGGCTACAATTTTTTTAAATTCTGGTTCTGAAAACTCGAAAAGAGCACTAACCTGTTTTATCAATCGATGTGATGGGTGTCATGTTTAAACCCTCTGAGCAAATGTAAAAGCATGTTACCCCAGACACCTGCCATGCATAGAGTGTAACTTTAGACCCTGGAATTAAAAGTCTTATGGGAGGCCCATTTAGATGGTCATTTGGCTTGCTTCAGTTTATTTATTTATTTATTTATTTATTATTATTATTTATTTATTTCATTTCTATACCGCCCAATAGCCAAAGCTCTCTCTCTTCTCAGTTGTGAAGAAGTCAACTAACATCTCAATTCTTTCCTTCCCCACTCCAACCAATCACCATTCCATGCCTTGAAACTACTCCTGCTGTTCAGTCGTTAAGTCGTGTCCAACTCTTCGTGACCCCATGGACCACAGCACGCCAGGCCTTCCTGTCCTGCGCTCTCTCCTGGAGTGTGCTCAAGTCCATATTCATTGCATCGGTGATGCTATCTAGCCATCTCATCCTCTGCCGTCCCCTTCTCCTTTTGCCTTCAATCCTTCCCAGCATCAGGGTCTTTTCCAGGGACTTTACTCTTTGCATTAGGTGGCCAAAATATCTGAGCTTCAGCTTCAGTATCTGTCCTTCCAATGAGCAGTCAGGGTTGATTTCCTTTAGGACTGACTGATCTGACCTCCTTGCAGTCCAGGGGACTCGTAAGAGTCTTCTCCAGCACCACAGTTCAAAAGCATCAATTCTTCAGTGCTCAGCCTTCCTTATAGTCCAGCTCTCACTCACAGCCATACATTGCTACTGGGAAAACCATAGCTTTGATTATACGAATCTTTGTCGGCAAGGTGATGTCTCTGCTTCTTACTATGCTGTCTATGTTTGCTACAGCTTTCCTCCCAAGGAGTAGGGATGTACGAAAGTCACTTACCATTTCGCGGATCTGCTTCGCGGGGGGGGAGGCGTTCCAGAATCCTGCCCAGCCGGCTCCGCTCCATGGGGATTCCACAGAGCCACCGGCTAGCTCCACCCGCAGCTGGACATCCAGCCGCTCGGCAGCAGGGATGCAAATGGCGGCGGCTGTAACCGCCGCCGTTTGTGTCCCTGTACTTAAGCATGATAGGCTACATAAATATTTACATAGCCTATGACAGCAAAGTAAAAAAAAACACGTACGCAAATGGTGGTGGCTACGGTGGTCGCCATTTGCGTTCGCTATTTTTCGCCGTTCTAGCCTACGTAAATATTTACATAGGCTAGAATGGCTAAAAATAGTGAACGCAAATGGCGGCCACCGTAGCTGCCGCCATTTGCGTACGCTGCGCACAGCTGCGGCTGGCCAGGAGACCGGCCGCCCCTGCCCCCACCACTGCCGCAACTGCCGCACCCGCTGCTGCCGCACCTTCTGCCTCCGTTGCACCTTCTGCCGCCACCCCTGCCACCGCTGCATCTGCCACCCCCGCCACCACACCTGCTGCTCCCGCCGCCCCCGCCACCATCCCCGCGCCTGCTGCCCCCGCAGCCGCTGCCCCCGCTGCTGCTGCCTCACCTGCCACCCCCGCTGCACCTTCCGCCGCCACTGCCACCGCACCTGCTTCTGCCGCCGCATCGCCGCTAGTGATGTCAGAGAATTTCTCCACGAATCTCCAGGAGACCAAATTCCAACACATTCGGCCCCCCAAAATTGGTGGGGAAATTCTCCAACACCCCCCTACCCCCCCCCAGGATGGGACTTACCTCGTGCGAATGTCCCTCGCGGCGGCGGGTCCTGGTGGCGGTTCAGTGGAAATGGCCGCTGCTGCCATTTCCAAGTAAAGTAACAAAAAAAAAACACAACGTGATAGGCTACGTAAAGATTTACGTAGCCTATCACGGCTAGATTTTCAAAGTGAGCCATGATAGGCTACATAAATCTTTACGTAGCCTATCACGGCTGACTTTGGGGGAAAAAAGCACCTACGCAAATAGCGTTGCCCTTATTTTCACCGCAGTCTACGTAATCTTTACATAGACTACAGCGACCAAATAAGGAATTGGAATGGCGGCTCCCTATGGGGGCCGCCATTATCCGTACGCACTTTTTTTTTTTTTTTAAAGTCACCCGTGATAGGCTATGTGACAATTTACCTAGCCTATCACGGCTGACTTTGCAAATCTAGCTGAGATAGGCTACATTAATCGTCACATAGCCTATCACGGGGGCGTTTTTTTTTTCTTTTATTGGAATGGCGGCGGCGGCAGCCGGTCAAAAGACCGGCTGCTGCTCCTGCCCCGGACAAAGACCCGACGAACCGCCAGCCGGACCCGCCACCGGGAGGGACATTCGCCAAAGGTAAGTCCCGTCCTGGGGGGGGGGCGGGGGCGGGGGGGCGGAGAATTTCTCCCCAAAACTTGTTCGGGGGGCCGAACACGTTGGCGCTTGGCCCCCCAAAGTTTCGGGGAGAAATTCTCCGCCATCCCTACCATCACTACATCCTGTGGCAGTGAATTCCATAACTATAAGCTGCGTGAAGAAATTCTTCCTTTTATCTGTTCTGAATCTCCCACCAATCGGCTTCATGGGATGACTCCGGGTTCTAATATAAGCAGAGAATGGTGGGGAAGTCTCCCTATCCACTTTCTGCACTCCATGCATAATGTTTATACCTCTATCATGTCTCCCCTTACTCATAGGGGTGTATGGATTCCCCACTGTCCATTCTGGTGGGGGAATCCATGGGAGGGGGAGGCGATCCATTCCTCCCCCCCCCCCAGAATCCTCTGGAGTGGCTCTGCCCTGCGAGGATTCCACAGAGCCGCACCGGCTATAGGGCCACCCACCTTGCTTGCCAGAGCCGTTCACCTCCTCCACGTCAATCGGCATTTCTTTAAAAAAAAAAAAAAAAAGGTCATCAGCAGGATGGTGATCAGCACTTATACGCAAAGAGAGCCATGAATCTTGCATATAAGTCTATGTGCCCATAGGCTTATACACAAGATTTATGGCTCTATTTTGCATCGAAGTCTATGGGCTCATCCTGCCGATCACCATTTTTTTTTTTTAAAGAAATGGCAATTGACGTGGAGGAGGTGAGCGGCTCTGGCTGGCAAGGTCAGATCCTGCCGATCACCATTTTTTTAAAAAAAGAAAGAAGAAATGGTGATCAGCACGGAGGAGGCAAAAGGCTCCGGTGGAAGAAGCAGCCATTCCGCCTCAAATCCTCCTGGAGCCAAATCCTCCTGGTGCCAAAGAATCCGGCCTCATTTGAATCCGCAGCAGATTTCTCTAACATCCCTAATTACTCACCACTTTTCGAAGCTAAACAATCCCATATGTTGTAACCATCCCTCAAAAGGGAGATGCTCCATCCCCTTAATCATTTTAGTTGCCTTTTCCTGCACTTTTCCCAGCTCCACAGTATCCTTGTTTAGGTGAGGTGGCCAGAACTGTAGACATTATTCTAATTGTGGTTGCACCCTGGATTTGAAGAAGGGAAGGATGATCTTGGCAGTGTTATTTTCAATTCAACTCTAAAGAGGAGGAGGAGCGGCGGCGGCGGCGGACGCACAAAAGGAAAGCGGCAGCGAGGAAGCGACTGCTGCTCCTGCCTGTGAGATACACTGACCTGCGAAGTGGACAGAGTGCTGGAGAAGGGGCACAGTGGATGAATAAGGAGTGAGGGGCATGGAGCACGAGGAGGTCAGGTGAGGAGAGAAAAATGCTGAGAGAGATGCTGTCGGAAAAGAGAGAGAGAAAAAGCTGAGAATGAAGCATGAAGAAGAGAGGGAGAAAGGGAGAAAAGCTAGATTTCAGAGAGGTGGAGAGGAGAGAAAAGCCAGATATTTTAATTTTATTTTTTTGGATGGCGGGGAGAGAAATGATAGAAGCCAGAGAGAGGGGGAGAGAGAGACAGAGGGAGAGACCGAGGGAGAGAGAGAGAGAGAGAGAGAAAGCACACACACACACACACACACACACACACACAGATGTTCTTTCACACGTGCACAGCTAGGGATGGACGAAAGTCACTTACCTGATCCCGAAGCTTGCTTCGTGGTGGTGGGGAGGCGCTCCATCCCTCCCCCCAAAATTCTGGGCAGGGCAGGAGGCGCCCCGTCCCTCCCCACCGAAATTCTGGATGGGGGGGAGGCGCCCCATCCCTCCCCACCGAAATTCTGGCCGGGGGGGAGCTCCCCGTCTCTCTGGCCGCGAAACCTCTTCTCCTGCGGGGACGCAAATGGTGGTGGCCATAGCCGCTGCCGTTTGCATCCCTGGCCTGCAGTCAGCCGTGATAGGCTACGTAAATGTTTACATAGCCCATCATGGCTGACTTTGAAAAAAAAAAAAAGTGTGTACACAAATGGCAGCGCCCATGGGCGCCGCCATTTGCATTCCTTATTTTGGCATGGGTAGTCTACGTATATATTTACGTAGACTATGGAGAAAATAAGGGCAATGCAAATAGCGTTGCCCTTATTTTCGCTGTAGTCTACGTAACTATTTAAGTAGACTACCCGTACCAAAATAAGGAACGAAAATGGCGGCGCCCATGGGTGCCGCCATTTGCGTACACACTTTTTTTTTTTTTCAAAGTCAGCCGTGATAGGCTACGTAAACATTTACGTAGCCTATCACGGTGGTTTTTGAAAATCTAGCCATGATAGGCTATGTAAATCTTTACGTAGCCTGTCACATTTGTTGTTTGTTTGTTTTTTTAACTTGGAAATGGCGGCAGCGGCTGGTCGGAAGACTGGCCGCCGCCGCCACTGAACCACCGCCTAACTGCCGCCAGGAGCCGCCGCCGCCAGGGACATTCGCTCAAGGTAAGTCCCATCCTGGGGGGGGGCGGACCGTTTCTCCACCAATTTTGGGGGGCCGAATGCGTTGGCATTCGGTCTCCTGGGGATTCATGGAGAAATTCTCTGACATCCCTATGCACAGCTACAGCAATTTGTCGTGGCTCCCAGGACACTTTTTCAAAAACTGAAATGTCCCCTGTTTTAACGCATAAGGCCTAGGGTCTTCAAAGATTCTGGGCCTGGGCCCAAAGGACACAAATCTGCATAAAATTTGCACATGGTGATTTATATCTATACATGCAAATGTAGAAATAATTACTAAGAATTTTTTAAGTTTCACAGGACACAAAGCCAGTGTCAGGGTTCCCCCTATGACCTGGACCCCCTGAGCAACTCCTTAAGGATCTCTTGCCTCCTTAAGAGTCCTTCCTTCCTTCCTTCCTTTACCTTCCCCTTTCCAGTAACATGGGATTTAGGCTGTAGATATGGGGTGACAGACACTCTAGACACAGGGTTTGACCACAACAGTTTACTGGTAAATTAAAGCAAGCAAATCACAACTAGAGGTATTTACACAATAGAGCTGAGTGATACAAAAGGCCTTAAGAGAAAATAAAAGTGCAAAATGTAAATTTCTTTACCCTAGCTGTATTTAGACTTTTCCAGGCTGCTGCTTCCTGCTCTCTCTTCATGCTCTGGTCTCTCCAACTCTCTTTATATACCCTCCTTCCTCAACACCAAAAGTACTGTTTCAAACCTGACAAAATTAAATTTAACTGGGGAAATGAAACTGAAACTGAACAAGGAAATGAAACTACTCCTCTCAGGGATAACCCATCCCAGCAAATAATTCCAGGCCTCTAGGCCTGAGCTTTTTCTTTGCCTTGCCTTTGTAAGCCTCAAAACTTCACAGCCAGCTAATTAATTACTTATCCAAATCATCTCAATTAAAATAAATTCTTCAATTAGTTTGCACCCTGACCCAATCATCCCAAACTGAAGGAAAACGTTTCCTGCCCCATAAGCTTAACTGCCATGAAAGGGAAGATTTGTGTGTGTGTGTGTGTGTGGGGGGGTATTGCAGCATGTTGAAAGGGGGAGTTAACTGCCCCTCCCCAACTACAACCCCCCTTGAAAACTGCCCCCTGTATGGCAACGAAGCTGAGAGAATACTTCTATATGCAGCAGTGCTCAAGGCTCTGTGGAATAGATCCAGGGCCCTTTGAAATAGATTCAGGGCACAGGTGCAGCAGTGCCTCTGATAAGACACCTTCCTTCACACTCCCACTGAGAGTACAGCTGGCAAAGGGTGGGTTGGTGTGTGTGTGGGTAGCAGGTGTGATCCCACTCCCCTCTCATCCATTCATTAAATGCATGAATGGGACGCATTTGGATATAATCACTTTTAGCTTGGAAAAAAAGAATGCACATTCTCTCCTGGTTCAAGGCTGAGCTAGATGTCAGTGCAACAGACAAATTTAGATCTCATTGGGGCTGGTGGCTCCTCTTTCAATGGGGCAGTGAATCCGCTCAGGGTTTCGGAATGAGTCAGAACTCCAAATGAGCTATCCAACGTGACGAACCCATTTCGGGGCTAGGCTTCAGCGGTTGGGATGGCTCCTTTAGAGTTCTGACTGCTTCTGACTGAAACTCAGAGTGGATTCACTGCCCCACTGAAAAGGCAGCCAGCTAGGGATGTCAGAGAATTTCGCCACGAATCTCGGGGAGGCCGAATGCCAGTGCATTCAGGCCCCCGAAATCAGTGGTGGAACGGTCTGCCCCATCGCCCCCCACCGGGACGGGACTTACCTTGGGCGAATCTTCCTGGCAGCTGTGGCTCTGGCGGTGGTGCAGTGGCGGGATGGCAGTGGTGGCTGCGGCGGCTGGTCTTCCGACCAGCTGCCGCCGCCACCGCCATTTCCAGTAAAAAAAAAAACGTGATAGGCTACGTAAAGATTTACGTAGCCTATGACGGCTAGATTTTTAAAAAATACCGTGATAGGCTACGTAAATGTTTACGTAGCCTATCACGGCTGATTTAAAAAAAAAAACCTGTGCGTACGCAAATGGCGGCGCCTATGGGCGCCGCCATTTGTGTTCCTTATTTTGGCACGTCTCAGTCTACGTAAACATTTACGTAGACTAAGACGGTGAAAATAAGGGGAACGCAAATAGCGTAGCGTCTACACTATTTGCGTCCCCCTTATTTTCGCCATCTTAGTCTACGTAAATATTTATGTAGACTGAGTTGTGTCAAAATAAGGAACGCAAATGGTGGTGCCCATGGGCGCCGCCATTTGTGTACGCACGTTTTTTTTTTCTTTTAAATCAGCCGTGATAGACTACGTAAACATTTATGTAGCCTATCACGGCTGACTGCAGGGATGCAAACGGCAGCGGCTATGGCCGCCGCCATTTGTGGAGCCAGCTGGACAGGATTCGGGGGGGAGGGATGGAGTGCCTCCCCCCGGCCAGAATTTCGGGAGGAGGGACAGAGCACCTCCCCCCCACCGCGAATGTCACCCTTCAAAAAGGGAAGTGACTTTCGTACATCCCTACAGCCAGCAGCCTCCACAGGACCTGGCCCAGTCACATAAGAAGTGGCTGGGTGGAGATTTCGCTTTTAAGAGTTACGGGGTTGTATAGGGAGGGGTGGTGTAACCTCCCCCTGTCTGTAGCTTACCTTCCTGCAGTTTGTACCCTGATGTCACTTTTCTGTCACCTGAGCTCCCCATTACTGGAAGTGAGCCCTGTTGGGAGAAAGGAGAGGGAGCGGCTGTGTGAAGGGAAGAGCTTGGTTGGCTCAGCACCCCTCACCCATCCTCTTGTTTGGATTTTAAACTCCTCCCTCCCCTCCTTCCCTCCCTCCCTCATACACACCCTCCAGCCCCTGCTTTATATGTGATCAGAGTAACCTACAAGCTGACTAGTTTGCCCTGAATTGAACACTTTGTTAGGTTACATATACATAATCTCAATTTATTCCAGTAATTAATACATAAAATGTTAGACAGTAAGAGCCCAAATCTTCCATCTTGTTTGACCTTAAAGAGGATCATTATTAATGACAGATTCATCAAATTGTTTTCCAGGGTCTTTATTCAAGCCTATCAACAAAGCTTTCAACAGAATAACCAAACATGTTTCTCTGTGTTAAAATATTCATAGCCCACTTTATCTTTCCAATAAACTCATCGCAGCTAACAACAAACACATTAAATATCAATATATGCACAAATAATAACCCAGCAGATCTTCTTCTTTATTTATTTGCAATATTTGTATTCTGTTCCATATCTAAAAGGAGGCTCATGTGGCGCAGAGTGGTAGGTGGCAGTATTGCAACCGAAACTCTCCCCATGACCTGAGTTCGATCCCAACGGAAGCCGGGTCCCAGGTAGCTGGCTCAGGTCGACTCAGCCTTCCATCCTTCCAAGGTCGGTAAAATGAGTACCCAGCTTGCTGGGGGAAAGGTAATCACGAATGGGGAAGGCAATGGCAAACCACCCCGCTATAGTCTGCCATGAAAGCACCAGCATAAGTGGTGTCCCTCTAGGGGACAGTAATGACCTGGTGCTTGCACAGGAGGAATCTTTCCTTTTTCCTTTCCATATCTAAAACATACATACATACATACATACATACATACATATATATTAGGGATGGCAGATAATTCCGCCATGGATCTCAGTGAGGCTGAATGCCAGTGCATTCAGCCCCCCGAACTCTGTGGCGGAACAGCCTGCCCCCCCACCCCCCCCGCAGATGTCCCCCCGGTATGAGACTTACCTGGGGCGGATGTTCCGGACAGCGGCGGCTCCAGCTGCGGCTTCTGCGGAGGCTGGTCTTCCAACCGGCTGCTGCTGCAGCCACCATTTGCAGTCTGTTGTTGTTTTCCCCCATTCGTGATAGGCTACGTAAAGACTTACGTAGCCTATCACGTCTGGGTTAAAAAACTAGGGATGTACTAAAGGTACTTACCTTTCGTGGATTATATTTATGGTTGGGGGGCAGGCGTTCCATCCCTCCCCCTGGAATCCTCACCGGGGGGGAGGTGCTCCGTTCCTCCCCCCCCCCGGAATCCTGGCCAGCCGGCTGTGCTCTGCAGTGATTCTGCGGAGCTGCTGGCCGGCTCCGCTAGCAGCGGGACATCCGGCCACTGTCTAGCAAGGACGCAAATGGTGGCGGCCATAGCCGCTGCCGTTTGTGTCCCTGCAGTCATCCGTGATAGGCTACGTAAATGTTTACGTAGCCTATCATGACTGACTTCAAAAAACAAACAAACACGCGTGTACGCATCCACGGCTGCCGCCATTTGCGTTCCTTATTTTGGCACGTCTTAGTCAACGTAAACATTTACATAGACAAAGACGGCGAAAATAAGGGGAATGCAAATAGGGTAGCGTCTACACTTTTAAAACCTAGCCGTGATAGGCTACGTAAATCTTTACATAGCCTATCACTTTTTTTTTTTTAACTGGAAATGGCGGTGGCGGCAGCTGGTCAGAAGACTGGCCGCCACCACCGCCACCAACACCCTACCGCCGGAGCCGCCACTGGAGCCGCCGCCAACAGGATGATCCGCCCAAGGTAAGTCTCGTCCCGGGGGGGCGGGGGGCCGGCGGGCCATTCCGCCACCGATTTTGGGGGGCTGAATGTGCTGGCATTTGGCCTCCCTGAGATCCGTGGCAGAATTTTTGTACATCCCTATAAAAAACAAAAACAAAACACGTACGCAAATGGTGGCGGCTATGGCCGCTGCCATTTGCGTTCCTTTTTTTTGGCCGTCTTAGTCTACGTAAATATTTAATTATGTTTGTTTTTGATATTTAAAATAAAACTTTATAGTACATTATTATAGAAGATTGTCTAATTCTTTTTTTAAAAGGTTTCTGAACATAAATAAACTCCTGACTTTGAATTATAGTGAAAACCGTTTTTTATTCTGAGTATCAAGAGCTTTCCAATGAAGTGTGTTTCATGAGAATCAGTCAATGGAAAGATGGTCAAAAAGGGATGGCCAACTAACTCCTGACTCCTAAATATATATTTCGTCTCCTATGCTATTTGCGTTCCCCCTTATTTTCACTGTCTTAGTCTACGTAAATATTTACATAGACTAAGACGGCCAAAAATAAGGAACGTAAATGGCGGCGGCCGTAACCACCGCCATTTGCGTATGTGTTGTTGTTTTTTTACCCAGACATGATAGGCTGTGTAAGTCTTTATATAGCCTATCACGGCTGAATACAGGGACGCAAACAGCGTCCCTGCTAGCCATTTGCGCCCCTGCTAGCCAGTGGCCGGATGTCCGGCTGCTGGCGGAGCCGGCCAGTGGCTCCGCGAAATCCCCGCGGAGCAGAGCCGGCCAGACAGGATTCCGGGGGGAGGCGCTCTGGCGAGGATTCTGGGGGGAGGGACGGAGTGCCTCCCCCCCAGTGGAACCCAGCGGAGCCAGGTAAGCGGGGTTTCATACACTCCTAATATATATATATATATTTCGGAGTCAGGAGTTAGTTGGTCATCCCTTTTTGACCATCTTTCCATTGACTGATTCTCATGAAACACACTTCATTGGAAAGCTCTTGACACTCAGAATAACAACGGTTTTCACTATAATTCAAAGTCAGGAGTTTATTTATGTTCAGAAACCTTTTAAAAAAAGTAGACAATCTTCTATAATAATGTACTATAAAGTTTTATTTTAAATATCAAAACAAACATAATTAATTGCAAATTGGAGCAAAATGAAATATGAACACACACAAATGTTACTGTACACCTTTATAAACAGAGGCGCAGGCCAAAGCACAACAAAAAAGGGATGACCAACTAACGCCTGACTCCGAAATATATATATATATATATATATATATATATATATATATATATATATTAGGAGTGTATGAAACCCCGCTTACCTGGCTCCGCTGGGTTCCACTGGGGGGGAGGCACTCCGTCCCTCCCCCCAGAATCCTCGCCACGGGGGTGGCGCTCTGTGCCTCCCCCCGGAATCCTGTCTGGCCGGCTCTGCTCCGCGGGGATTTCGCGGAGCCACTGGCCGGCTCCGCCAGCAGCCGGACATCCGGCCTCTGGCTAGCAGGGGCGCAAATGGCGGCGGCCATAGCCGCCGCTGTTTGCGTCCCTGTATTCAGCCGTGATAGGCTATGTAAAAACTTACACAGCCTATCATGTCTGGGTAAAAAAACAACAACACATACGCAAATGGCGGTGGTTACGGCCGCCGCCATTTACGTTCCTTATTTTTGGCCGTCTTAGTCTATGTAAATATTTACGTAGACTAAGACAGTGAAAATAAGGGGGAACGCAAATAGCATAGGAGACGAAATATATATTTTGGAGTCAGGAGTTAGTTGGTCATCCCTTTTTGACCATCTTTCCATTGACTGATTCTCATGAAACACACTTCATTGGAAAGCTCTTGATACTCAGAATAACAACGGTTTTCACTATAATTCAAAGTCAGGAGTTTATTTATGTTCAGAAACCTTTTTAAAAAAGTAGACAATCTTCTATAATAATGTACTATAAAGTTTTATTTTAAATATCAAAAACAAACATAATTAATTGCAAATTGGAGCAAAATGAAATATGAACACACACAAATGTTACTGTTGTTGTTGTTGTGGTTCAGTCGTTCAGTCGTGTCCGACTCTTCGTGACCCCATGGACCATAGCACGCCAGGCCTTCCTGTCCTGCGCTCTCTCCCGGAGCATGCTCAAGTTCATATTCATTGCATCCGTGATGCTATCTAGCCATCTCATCCTCTGCCGACCCCTTCTCCTTTTGCCTTCAGTCTTTCCCAGCATCAGGGTCTTTTCCAGGGAGTTTTCTCTTCGCATTAGGTGGCCAAAATATTGGAGCTTCAGCTTCATTATCTGTCCTTCCAATGAGCAGTCAGGGTTGATTTCCTTTAGGATGGACTGATTTGACCTCCTTGCAGTCCAGGGGACTCGTAAGAGTCTTCTCCAGCACCACAGTTCGAAAGCATCAATTCTTCGGCGCTCAGCCTTCCTTATAGTCCAGCTCTCACAGCCATACATTACTACTGGGAAAACCATAGCTTTGATTAGACGGACCTTTGTCGGCAAGGTGATGTCTCTGCTTCTTACTATGCTGTCTAGGTTGGCCATAGCTTTCCTCCCAAGGAGCAAGCGTCTTTTAATTTCATGGCTACAGTCACCGTCTGCGGTGATCTTGGAGCCCAAGAAAGTAAAATCTGTCACTGCTTCCATTTCTTCCCCTTCTATATGCCAGGAAGTGATAGGGCCAGATGACATGATCTTAGTTTTTTTAATGTTGAGTTTCAAACCAGCTTTTGCACTCTCCTCTTTCACCCTCAACAAGAGGCTCTTGAGATCCTCTTCGCTTTCTGCCATTAGGGTGGTATCGTCTGCATATCGGAGGTTGTTGATAATTCTCCCGGCAATCTTAATTCCGACCTCTGATTCATCCAACCCGGCATTTCTCATGATGTACTCTGCATATAAGTTAAATAAGCAGGGTGACAATATGCAGCCTTGTCGTACTCCTTTCCCAATTTTGAACCACTCGGTTGTTCCATCTCTGGTTCTTACTGTTGCTTCTTGACCCTCGTACAGGTTTCTCAGGAGACAGGTAAGGTGGTCTGGTACTCCCATCACTTTAAGAATTTGCCACAGTTTGTTGTGATCCACACAATCAAAGGCTTTAGCGTAGTCAATGAAGCAGAAATAGACGTTTTTCTGGAATTCTCTTGCTTTCTCCATGATGCAGCGAATGTTGGCGATTTGATCTCTAGTTCCTCTGCCTCTTCGAAACCCAGCTTGTACTTCCGGTAGTTCTCGGTTCGCATACTGCTGAAGCCTAGCTTGTAGGATTTTGAGCATCACCTTGCTGGCATGTGAAATGAGCGCAATTGTGCGGTAGTTTGAACACTCTTTGGTGTTGCCCTTCTTTGGAATTGGAATGTAAACTGACCTTTTCCAGTCTTGTGGCCACTGTTGAGTGTTCCAGATTTGTTGGCATATTGAATGCAGCACTTTAACAGCATCATCTTTTAGGATTTTAAATAGCTCGGCTGGAATACTGTCATCTCCGCTAGCTTTGTTGTTACTAATGCTTCCTAAGGCCCACTTGACTTCACTCTCTAGGATGTCTGGCTCAAGTTCCGTGACCGCACTATCATGGCTATCAGGGACATTCAGATCTTTCCTGTATAGTTCTTCTGTGTATTCTTGCCACCTCTTCTTAATCTCATCTGCTTCTGTTAGGTCCCTGCCTTCTTTGTCCTTTATCATGCCTGTCTTTGCACAAAACGTTCCCTTGAGATCTCCAATTTTCTTGAAGAGATCTCTAGTCTTTCCCATTCTGTTGTTTTCCTCGATTTCTTTGCATTGTTCATTTCAGAAGGCCTTCTTGTCTCTCCTTGCTATTCTCTGGAACTCTGCATTCAGTTGGGTATATCTTCCCCTTTCTCCTTTGCTTTTCACTTCCCTTCTTTCGTGAGCTACTTGTAAAGCCTCATCAGACAGCCACTTGGCTTTCTTGCATTTCTTTTTCTTTGGGACGGATTTCGTTGCTGCCTCCTGAACAATGTTACGGACCTCCGTCCATAGTTCCTCAGGCACTCTGTCTATCAGGTCTAATCCCTGAAATCTATTCCTCACCTCCACTGTATATTCATCAGGGATATGATTTAGGTCATACCTGAACGGTTTAGTGGTTTTCCCTACGTTCTTCAATTTAAGCCGAAATTTTGCAAGAAGCAGCTCATAATCTGAGCCACAGTCAGCTCCAGGTCTTGTTTTGACTGACTGTATGGAGCTTCTCCATCTTTGGCTGCAAAGGACATAATCAATCTGATTTCGATATTGACCATCTGGTGACGTCCATGTGTAGAGTCGCCTCTTGTGCTGTTGGAAAAGAGTGTTTGCTATGATCAGCATGTTCTCTTGGCAAAACTCTATTAGCTTTTGTCCTGCTTCATTTTGTACACCAAGGCCATGCCTGCCTGTTATCCCGGTGATTTCTTGACTTCCTACTTTAGCATTCCAATCCCCTATGATGAAGAGGACATCTTTTTTTGGTGTTAGTTCTAGAAGGTGTTGTAGGTCTTCATAGAACCGATCAACCTCAGCTTCTTCGGCCTCAGTGGTTGGGGCATAGACTTGAATAACTGTGATGTTGAATGGTTTGCCTTGGATTCGTACTGAGATCATTCTATCATTTTTAAGATTGTACCCCAGTACTGCTTTTCCCACCCTTTTGTTGACTATGAGTGCTACTCCATTTCTTCTAAGGGATTCTTGCCCACAATAGTAGATATGATGGTCACCTGAATTAAATTCGCCCATGCCTGTCCATTTTAGTTCGCTGATTCCCAAGATGTCGATGTTCAATCTTGCCATCTCATGTTTGACCACCTCCAGCTTACCTTGATTCATTGATCTGACATTCCAGGTTCCTAAACAATATTGTTCTTTACAGCATCGGATTTTCTTTTCACCGCCAGACACATCCACAGCTGAGTGTCCTTTCGGGTTTGGCCCAGCCGCTTCACTCTTTCTGGCGCTACTTGGAAATACCCTCTGCTCTTCCCCAGTAGCATATTGGACACCTTCCGACCTGAGGGGCTCATCTTCCGGCGTCATCTCTTTTAGCCTTGTGATACGTTCCATGGGGTTTTCTTGGCAAGAATACTGGAGTGGGTTGCCATTTCCTTCTCCAGTGGACCACATTTTGTCAGAACTCTCTGCCATGACCTGTCCGTCTTGGGTAGCCCTGCACGGCATAGCTTATGGCTTCACTGAGTTACGCAAGCCCCTTCGCCACAACAAGGCAGTGATCCATGAAGGGGAAATGTTACTGTACACCTTTATAAACAGAGGCGCAGGCCAAAGCACAACAATATGCCAGTAACATATGGCCTGTAATCAAATCAGAAAGAGATTAATAGACACCTACAGTTAAAAGTAACTACCCATAGTTTGAGAAATGCTGGTCAAAGGCACAATCAGTGGCTGCTACGTTAGCAAAGCAAAGGAAATCTTGGTCTAGTCAGCATTAATGACTAGGTGGGTTACTGTTCAGGAGCCCCCATGTCAGCTGCTCTGAACTTGGAAGCCAGAAATCAAGGAGGAAGAATTCAACATAGATCAGATGCAGTGGAGGCTGCTAGACCATTTTCCAGGCTCCACTGCATGCAGTGTTGCATAATTGGCCCCTTTATGGCCACGGTTTGCGTAAAAGGTTATTTATGAACAAGTCTGAGCTGCCATTTTTATGCAGAATGGTGGTTCAGTGAGGGAGCAGGCAGCCACGCACTGCTTGCCAGGCACCTGCAGACCACCCAGCAGCTCGCCATGCACAATGAGCAGGGTCGGGCAGTCATGGGGGTTGAGTGAGCAGTGTGCAGTGCAGGATGGGGGTGGGGTTCTCCCATCCCTAGCTCTTAGTGACAGTAGCTAAGCCTTAAGACAAGCATTAATCCTTTTAGAATGGGAAAATACCTGCTCAAAACCTGGAAAACCACCAAAAATTGGCAGTCAGAAGAAAGCGGGTGGGGTCACCTCTGAAGAGGACATCAGCATTTGGGGAACCCAGGAATTCGTATCTGGACCCAGGAAGGCCAGGTTTGCCCTGCAGTTCAACACTGCTGTGGAAATGGGTGATATGATACCTCTATTTTAAAGCTCATGCAGCTGTGAATTGGAGAATCAGGCCCTGGGGGATTAAAATGGTTTTGAATATTTTCAGGTGCTTTGCTTGGGGACGGGGGGATGCTGGCAGAAATAGCAATTACACTTTCAATCGCATTATCAATGAGAAGCTTTAGAAGTGGTTCCTTGAGGAATCCAGCAGTGTTCTTTTTTTAGTGGAGGACTCTTGCAGTGTGACATTAATAATAAAATTAATGAAAGTACAGTAGACATTGCTTCATAATATACAATCCATTTCAACTTACAGAAAAAGAAGAAGAAACATGCCATTTGAAAGTCAGCTGTTACAAAGGATACAATAATTATTTTTCAGACGTTGTAACTTGAGTTTTTGCCATGTAATAGGTGTGTTTGCATTATTATTGATGGGGAAACACACTTCCTGAATGGTTACTCCTCCTCAAAGAAGTTATATGAATCAGTACTGGAAAACATTAGGATGATACAGGGGATACTTGAATTTGTTGAAGACTGAAAGGGGTTACTACTACATTCTCCTCCCTGTATTCCCCAACATTGCAACAAAACCTGTACAGAAACTTAGGATGGAGAGGGACAGCATCTTTGACCCTTGCCATGCCATGAGGATGCTCATTATATGGTCACTAGAAAAATGCCCATCCTTACACTGGGAAAGATGGGTGTGAAGTGAAACCACTGACGGTTTTGTTTTTGTTTAATTTCTGAATTTTAGATAGTTCCTCCAGTCTGCAGTGCTCTGAATTCCTTCAAATTCCATCCTTCGGAAGAGGGCAATGGTCTGTGCTATGGAAAACAAGTCCTGTGAAGGAAGGCTGAAAGAAGTGGGTATGTTTAGCCTGAAAAAGGGAGGACTGTAGGGATGTACGAAACACTTACCTGGTTTCGTCCAGGGACATCCGCAGTAGGGGGGAGGCGCTCCATCCCTCCCCCTGAAATCCTCGAGGGGGGGGAGGCGATCCATTCCTCCTCCCCGGAATCCTGCCTGGCTGGCTCCGCTCCATGGCCAGGCTGCGGAGCCGCCGGCCGGGCCAACCCGCAGCGGGGTCTCCAGCCACTGCCGGGCTGCTGAGGACGCAAATGGCGTCCTGAGCAGGGGATGCCATTTGCGACCCTGCTTTAGCCGTGATAGGCTATGTAAATATTTACATAGCCTATCACGGGCTACCATAGGGACGCAAATGGTGTCCCCTACTCAGGACGCCATTTGTGGCCGCAGCAGCCCGGCAGCAGCCAGAGCCACTGCCACCGCCACCGCTGGAGCCGCCGCCAAAGCCGCCACCAGAGCCGCAGCCAGGTAGGTTCCGTTTCGCGGGGCTTTTGTGGGGTGATGGGGCGGGTTACTCCGTTCTGCCAAGGATTCCGGGGGGGCAGATTCACTGGAATTCGGCCCCCCCGGGATCCGTGGCAGAATTCTATGACATCCCTAGAGGACTGAGGGAGGATGTGACAGTACTCTTCAAATTCCTAGGGATGTCGGAGAATTTCTCCATGAATCTCCAGGAGGCCGAATGCCAATGCATTCAGCCCCCCGAAATTGGTGGGGAAATTCTCCGACAACCCCCCCGCCCCCTCCAGGATGGGACTTAACTTGTGCGAATGTCCCTCGCGGCGGCGGGTCCCAGCAGCGGTTTGGTGGCGGTTCTGCGGTGGCGGCAGTGGCGGCCGGTCTTCCAGCCGGCTGCCGCTGCCGCCATTTCAAAGTAAAGTAAAAAAAAAAAATGTGATAGGCTACGTAAAGATTTACGTAGCCTATCACGGGTGACTTCGGAAAAAAAAAGTGCGTACGCAAATGGCAACGCCATGGGCACTGCCATTTGCATTCCTTATTTGGCCAGGGGTAGTCTACGTAAACATTTATGTAGACTACGGCGAAAATAAGGGCAACGCAAATAGTGTTGCCCTTATTTTCACCGTAGTCTACGTAAATCTTTACATAGACTACCCCTGCCCAAATAAGGAACGCAAATGGCGGCGCCCATGGGCGCTGCCATTTGCGTACGTGCTTTTCCCCCCCCCCCAAAGTCAGCCGTGATAGGCTACATAAATCTTTACGTGGCCTACCACGTTTTTTTTTTTACTTTACTTTTTTCTTTCGCGGCTGGAGAGGCGGGGCGCTCCCCCCTGGCCAGAATTTCGGCAGGGAGGGATTGGGCGCCTCCCCCCCGGCCAGAATTTTGGTGGGGAGGGACGGGGCACCTCCCCCCCCGAAAAAAGCTGCGGGACCAGGTAAAGGACTTTCGTCCATCCCTACAAATTCCTGAATGGCCCTTCATATACAAGAGGGCAAAGTCATGTTCTCTGCTGCCCTAGAGGACAGGAGTAAAGCTAATGGGCTTAAGTTACAGGAGGAAAGATTTCAGTTAAACCTTAGGAGAAATCTCTTGATGCTAGGAGTAGGGATGTCAGAGAATTCCACCACGGATCTTGGTGAGGCCGAACGCCAGTGCATTCAGCCCCCCGAAATCTGTGGCGGAATGGCCTGCCCCCCTGCCCCCCCGTGGATCCCCCCCGGGATGAGACTTACCTGGGGTGGATGTTCCGGGTGGTGGCGGTGGCGGCAGCGGCCGGCCTTCCGACCGGCTGCTGCCACCACTATTTCCAGGCTTGTGAAAAAAAAAAAAAGGCGTGATGGGCTATGTAAAGATTTACGTAGCCTATCATGGCTAGGTTTTAAAAAAAAGACAAAAAAGACATGATAGGCTACATAAATCTTTACGTAGCCTATCATGGTTAGGGGTGGGTTTTAAAAAAAATTGCTGTTTCATATTTATGTAAGCTAAAACGGTGAATGAAAAAGGGACGCAAATAGCACCCACTACGCTATTTGTGTTCCCCTTTATTTTCGCTGTCATAGTCTACGTAAATATTTACGTAGATTAAGACGGCCAAAAAGAAGGAACGCAAATGGCGGCAGCCATAGCCGCTGCCATTTGCGTACACGGTTGTTGTTGTTTTTTTACCTAGAGCCCTCCACGGCCAGAAATCCGGCTGTGGACAGCTCTGGCCTGGCCAGGCCGGGCCTGGCCGGCTGCTCCGCAGAGCTGCTGCAGAGCACAGCCGGCCGTTCGAGGATTCCGGGGGGAGGAACGGAGCGCCTCCCCCCCGGCCAGGATTCAGCGGGGGGGACGGAACGCCTCCCCTCCCACCATCAACATAATCCGCAAAAGGTAAGTCACTTTAGTACATCCCTAGCCAGGAGTAGTTTACAAATGGAAACAATTACTTGGAGGGATGTTGGGATCTCCCTTGCTGGAGGGAGAGGTTGGACACCCTTCTGTTAGCTCAGCTCTAAATCTGGATTCCAGCATGGAGCAGGGGTTAGGGATGGCGGATAATTTCTCCATGAATCTCCAGGAGGCCGAATGCCAACGCATTCGGCCCCCCGAAATTGGTGGGGAAATTCTCCGCCACCCCCCCGCCCCCTCCCGGGATGGGACTTACCTCCTTCGAATGTCCCTCTCGGCGGTGGGTCCCGGCGGCGTTTTGGTGGCGGCGGCGGGGGCAGTGGCCGGTCTTCCGACCAGCTGCCGCCGCCACCGTTACAAAGTAAAGTAAAAAAAAAAACCCGTGATAGGCTACGTAACGATTTATGTAGCCTATCATGGCTAGATTTTCAAAGTCAGCCGTGATAGGCTACGTAAATCTTTACGTAGCCTATCACGGGTGACTTTGAAAATAAAAAAAATAAAAGCGCGTACGCAAATGACGACACCCATGGGAGCAGCCATTTGCGTTCCTTATTTGGGCAGGGGTAGTCTACATAAAGATTTACGTAGACTACAGCGAAAATAAGAGCAATGCTTTTTTTTTTTCAAAGTCACCCGTGATAGGCTACGTAAAGATTTACGTAGCCTATCATGGCTGACATTGAAAATCTAGCCGTGATAGGCTACATAAATCTTTACATAGCCTATCACGGGTTGTTTTTTGTTTTCCTTTATTTTTTTTATTTTGCGGCCGGGGAGATGGGGCACTCCCCCCCGGCCTGAATTTCGGCAGTGAGGGATGGGGCGCCTCCCCCCCAGCCAAGAACTTCGGGGGGAGAACCAAAGCGCCTCCCCCACACCGCGAAGGAAGCTGCGGGACCAGGTAAGGGACTTTCATCCATCCTTAGGTTGGATTGGGTGGCCAACAAGGCCGCTTCCCAACTCTGTATTTCTATGATCACTTCATTCATGTCTTCTCCTCTGCGTAACTGATGCCCATGTATACACTTAGAAAAATGGCAAAAAGTTATCCTGATGTCATTGTACATGTGATTGCCTCAAGATTTGTGTTGTGCAGCTTTTTACCAATACACAGGAGCACAGGAGCACATCAGCAAAAAAACAAAAACATAAAACAAAAGAACACCACCCAAAAAGAATGTTGATGCCATCATATATTATAAATACAATTCAATGTCGGGAGTTAGTTGGTCATCCCTTTTTGACTGCCTTCCTGTAGACTGATTCTCATGAAGCACACTTGATTGGAAAGCTCTTGACACACAGATTCCACGAATAAAAACAATTCATCAGAAAGCTCTTGACACACAGATTCTATGAATAACAAATGACAGATTTCACTGTAATTCATAGTCGGGAGTTTGTTTATGTCCAGAAAGCTTTTCTTTTCTTTTCTTTTGTAAGAATTAGGCTATTTTCTATAACAATGTACTATAAAGTTTTATTTTTAATAACAAAAACGTGTTAACTAAAATTAGCAAACATAATTAATTGCAAATTGGAGCCAAATGAAATATGAACACAAACGAGTCTCTGTATGCCTTTATAAACAGAGGTGCAGGCCGAAGTACAAGGATATGGCAGTAACATACGGCCTGTAAACAAATGATGAAGGGATTAAAAGACACCTACAGTTAAAAGTAACCCAGTCAAAGTTTAGTTATTGTGTGGAAAGGAAGTATCTAGCTCTTAAACTTAACAAAATGACATTTACAAGTCTCTGAACACCTTTATAAACAAATGTGCAGACCAAAGTACAATGATATGCCAGTAACATACGACCTGTAAACAAATCATGAAGGGACCTATACTCCCATGAGTCAGGTGCACTCATTGGCAAACCTCAAGATTCAAGTTGTCAATGGACCACAACAAGGACATTACAGTGGCCGCCCTGGAGTTTACACCAAGACCATTGCATTTAAGGAAGTTTTGTAAAGATAAAAGATGTAACACTTTGAATGTTTCAATAAATGCAGTTAGTTAAGTTAAACCTTTCATTAGATTTGATTTTTCTCCGCAAACTGTGTTCATGGGTAGCCAACTGGTGTATAATAACATCAAACTGGGAGACTTTTCTGCAGAGTTTTTTCAGTGCATATAAGCATATCAGTAAGACCGAGGATTTAAAAAATGCAAATGAACTGAAATTTTGGTCACACTAAACTTTGCTGAAACATTCAATACTAGCTTATAGATAGGGTGCAGCCTTCCCCAAAGTCCTGTCCTCCAGAGGTTTTGGACTTTAACTCCCATCAGCCCCAGCCACCATGACCAAAGTTCAGGAATTATGGGAGTTATACTACTAAACATCTGAAAGGCATCTAGTTGGAGAAGGCTGGGATGGAGACCAGAGAAGTTACTCCATGACTTTTGTTAAATATGTGAGTGTGGATTTTACACCATGCCTAATTTTTGTGGGCATTGTAAACATTTTATGTCTACAATGTAAACGATTATGGAAAAGTCACCCTTTACAATCCCATCGGTGTCATTTTTAAGAAATAAAAGGAGAACGAGCAGCCATTTCTCTCTCTCTCTCTCAAACACTCTGTGTGTTTGTTCCCATAAAAATGCTGTCAGGGAGGAAGCAGGGGAATTGATCCTCAGTGCTCAAACTATTTTCTGGTTTGTCTCTCTTTGAGAGTGACACATTAGAATGTTCCAGTGGCACTGTTACTGCCACATCCATTTTATTTCCTACTGCTACAGGAGCAAGCTGTATTTTGGACATGGAGACAACCCCTCCACATCCCACACGGCACGGTAGGCTGGAGTGTTATTTGTCTCAGTGTGTGAAATGACATGGTTAGAAAAAGCATCAAAATTAAGGAGTTGATGAGAAAATGAAGTGAAAGGTTCCACACTGTGAGAGGCTCCCCATTATTATGCCAGCAGAGAAAGGTTAAGCACGGCGGGCAATAAGTGAAACTTTGTTCTTGATTTTTAAAAAAAAAAATGCTAGGGAACACCCCATTAATACTGTAATCAAATGTGATTTCTTGGCAGGTCACTGCGAGGGACTGGTAAAACACTTTCCTTTCCACTCCCATTTGACACAATCATGGACAAATGCCTGCACAAACAGTAACAGACCAGTGGTACAGTTTCCTTCATTTTCCATTTAAATGAACTCACACTGACACAAAGTTCTGTTATTGTCTCAGGATTTATAAAAGAAGATGAAGAAGCAAGCACAGATGACGAACAGCACAATCTACAGAAAACCGCTATTGTTGATGTTGAAATCCAGAAATTGGTAGCAGATTTAAAGCCTGGCTAGGCAGAGCACACTGGTGTTTGGAGAGGAAACTTCACCAAAGTCTGCTGTTGGTTCCATCTGGACCAGGCTCAGGTTTTCTGCCATTCCTAGGATACCATCAGTAGGGATGTCAGAGAATTCTGCCACGGATTTCAGTGAGGCCGAATGCACTGGCATTCAGCCCCCCAAAATCCATGGCGGAACGGCCTGCCACCCCCTGCCCCCCCGCGGATCCCCCCCGGGACGAGACTTACCTGGGGCGGATGTTCCGGATGGCGGTGGCTCCAGCGGCAGCGGCGGCGGCAGCGGCTGGTCTTCTGGCTGGCTACCACCGCCGCCATTTGCAGTCTCGTTTTTTTTTTTTTACATAGATGTGATAGGCTACATAAAGACTTACGTAGCCTATCACGTCTGGGTTAAAAAAACAACAAACGCGTACGCAAATGGCGGCGGCTAAGGTGGCCGCCATTTGCATTCCTTATTTTTCGCCATCTTAGTCTATGTAAATATTTACATAGACTATTACGGAGAAAATAAAGGGGAACGCAAATAGCGTAGTGGGTGCAATTTGCGTTCCTTTTTGATTCACTGTTTTAGCTTACGTAAATATTTACGTAGGCTAAAACGGTGAATCAAAAAGGAACGCAAATAGCTCCCACTACGCTATTTGCATTCCCCTTTATTTTTGCCATAATAGTCTATGTAAATATTTATGTAGACTAAGATGGCGAAAAATAAGGAACTCAAATGGCGGCCGCTGTAGCCGCCGCTATTTGCATACGCGTGGGGTTTTTTTTAACCCAGACGTGATAGGCTATGTAAGTCTTTATGTAGCCTATCACGGTTGAATACAGGGATGCAAATGGTGGCAGCTACAGCTGCCGCCATTTGCGTCCCTGCTACCCAGCGGCTGGATGTCCAGCTGCTGGCGGAGCCGGCCGGCAGCTCCGCGGAATCCCCGCAGAGCAGAGCTGGCCAGGCAGGACTCCGGGGGGAGGGATGAAGCGCCTCCCCCCCCACCGTGAAGCAGATCTGCGAAACGGTAAGTAACTTTCATACATCCCTAACCATCAGTATGTATCAGGTCAAGTTGCCAAGTGAGTAGAAATCCATTGGTCCAACTGATTTGGGATTATTGCCCACAACAACACCCCTTCCCAATTGCTAGGAGAAGAAGGTTCATGCCATAACATTCTCACCCATGCCATTCATTGTGTTTTTTTAATTATTAATTTTTATTTTGCATATCTGTGCACTGTGCATATAGACACACTGGGGTATGAGGACTGCTTCAGTGGAGTGGTGTATATGTGTTCCCATAAAAATGCTGACAGGGAGGCGTGTGCACTTTAGTTAGAGGACTGCATTGAGATTGGCTTGGATCTTGCCCATCAGTACTCTTCTGTGTTCTGAGTTTTCTGCTGTAGATTTGGTTGTTGGTAAGCCTGTGGCTTGGCTCTCTTCCTCGAGTGATCAGTTTGGATGGGTTGAGAGTTCTCTGCCATGGATTCACCAATTATCCTTCAGACTTGAGACTCCTAGCATGAGTGTTTCCCTGCCTTATAATGGCTAAACATTTCCTCGAATGTCTGCAGAATGCTTAATTCTTAATATTATGCTTCATTAGGGATGGTGCAGGTGTCCAGTTGGGGCTTGAAGCCCAGCAAGAGATCGCCAGCTTGGCCCCCCAGACACCAGTCTACAGCCCCCAGCACTTGCCTGACTTGGCATGTGCAGGTACCTACTCTCTCAGCAAGCTGCCGGTTGCCGCCACCACCACAGTAGCAAAGACATGAAGGGGAGAATGGCTCTCCTCCTCCCACCCTGGCTATAGTTACAGTGGTGGTGGAGGTGGCAGCAGTGGGAACAGGCCAGTCATTTTATATAAGTGTAAGAGACTAGTCTGTCCCCGTTGTTGCTGCCACAGTAGTAGGGACAAGAGTGGAAGAAGGGAGCACCCCTCATCTTCTCCTCCTGCACCCGCTACACCTACAGCAGCAGTGGCAGGATCAGGCTGATTACTTTACATAAGTGTAAGAAACTTATGTAAAAAGACCAACCGGTCCATGTCACCACTGGTCAGCAAGGACAAGAGTGGAAGAAGGGATCCCCCTCATCTCCTCCTCCCACCCTCACTACAGCAGCAGTGGCAGGGCCAGGCTGATTACTTTACATAAGTGTAAGAAACTTATGCAAAATGACCAGCCTTTCACTGTCACCACTGGTCAGCAAGGACAAGAGTGGAAGAAGGGATCCCCCTCATCTCCTCCTCCCACCCTCACTACAGCAGCAGTGGCAGGGCCAGGCTGATTACTTTACATAAGTGTAAGAAACTTATGTAAAAAGACCAACCGGTCCATGTCACTGTGGTAGAGGGGACAAGCGGAGAAGAAGGGAGTGCCTCTCCTGTCCTCCTCCCCCCACCCCTGCTACAGCAGCAGTGATGGCAGGGACACCCCCACAGCTGCCCATTCCTCATGTGAGCTGCCATGTTGCATAAAAACTGAGACTCTCATCGAGGAGTGGGAGATGCAGGGTGCTCCTGGACTGCTTGCCAAGCCCTTCAGGGCTCGCGCAGCTCAGCTTATGGGAGTGGGCAGCAGCAGTGACTCGCCAAGCACCCACGCTAGGTGGGAACAAACAAGTACATCCACCCCTGTGCTTCATGTATGTGTGTTATACATGTGATGACATGATATTTGTTGCTTGGCTCACTTGCTTCAGTTAGGGTGCAATCCTATGCATGTTTAGACAGAAGAAAGTCCTGCAACTCCCAGCTAGGGTTGGCGGAGAATTTCTCCCCGAAACTTCGGGGGGCCGAGCGCCAACGTGTTCGGCCCCCCGAACAAGTTTCGGGGAGAAATTCTCCACACACCACCCACCCCCCGCACCCCCCCCGGGACGGGACTTCCCTTTGCCGAATGTCCCTCCCGGCGGCAGGCCCAGCCAGCAGTTCAGCGGGTGTTCGTCCGGGGAGGGAGCGGCAGCCGGTCTTTCGACCGGCTGCCACCGCTGCCATTGCAATAAAAGAAAAAAAAACAAAAACGCCCCCGTGATAGGCTACGTGATGATTAACGTAGCCTATCACAGCTAGATTTGCAAAGTCAGCCGTGTTAGGCTACGTAAATCGTCACATAGCCTATCACGGGTGACTTTAAAAAAAAAAAAAAGCGTGTACGGATAATGGCGGCCCCCATAGGGAGCCGCCATTCCCGTTCCTTATTTGGTCGCGGTAGTCTACGTAAAGATTTACGTAGACTACAGCAACCAAATAAGGAACACGAATGGCGGCTCCCTATGGGGGCCGCCATTAGCGTACGCGCTTTTTTTTTTTTTAAAGTCACCCGTGATAGGCTACGTGACGATTAACGTAGCCTATCATGGCTGACTTTGCAGATCTAGCCGTGATAGGCTACGTTAATCGTCACATAGCCTATCACGGGGGCGGTTTTTTTTAAAAAGAAAAACTTTTGAGTTCGCGGCCGCGCGAGGTGATGCGCCTCCCCCCCGGCCTGAATTTCGGCCAGGCGAGGCGGGAAGCCTCCCCCCCCGGCCTGAACTTCACGGGGGGAGCAGCGAAGCACCTCCCCCCCACCGTGAACAAGCTTCGAGGACAGGTAAGTGACTTTCGTCCATCCCTACTCCCAGCATTCCCCAGCCAGCTATGTTTTCTTCTGTCTAAATATGCATAGGATGGCGCCCTTATTCACTTTCAGTTCTTGCTTTGTGCTTGTGACACTGCGAAAGCCTCTATTGTGTAGGGATGTACGAAAGTCACTTACCTTTTCGCAGCTTGGCTTCACAGTGGGGGGGAGGCGCTTTGCGTTTCCCCCCGAAGTTCAGGCGAAGGGGAGGAGGCTTCCTGCCTCGCCCGGCTGAAATTCAGGCCGGGGGGGAGGCTTCCCGCCTCGCCCGGCCAAAATTCTGGCCGGGGAGAAGCGCCCCGTCTCCCCGGCCGTGAAACAAAAAGTAAAAAAAAAAAAAAAAAAGACCCCGTGATAGGCTACGTGACGATTTACGTAGCCTATCACGGCTAGATTTCCAAAATCAGCCGTGATAGGTTATGTAAATCGTCACGTAGCCTATCACGGGTGACTTTGAAAAAAAAAAAAAAGCGCGTACGCAAATGGCGGCAGCCCATGGGCGCCGCCATTTGCGTTCCTTATTTTGGCACGTCTAGTCTACGTAAACATTTACGTAGACTACGGTGAAAATAAGGGCAATGCAAATAGCGTTCCCTTATTTTCGCCGTAGTCTACGTAATTCTTTACGTGGACTAGACGTGCCAAAATAAGGAACGCAAATGGCGGTGCCCATGGGCCGCCGCCATTTGCGTACGCGCTTTTTTTTTTCCAAAGTCACCCATGATAGGCTACATGATGATTAACGTAGCCTATCACAGCTGACTTTGGAAATCTAGCCATGATAGGCTACATTAATCGTTACGTAGCCTATCACGTTTGTTTTTTTTTTACTTTTTCTTTCGAGGCCGGGGAGACAGGGCGCTTCTCCCCAGCCTGAATTTCGGCTGGGTGAGGCAGGACGCCTCCCCCCCTCGCCTGAACTTCAGGGGGAGAAGCGAAGCACCTCCCCCCCACCGCGAAATAAGCTGCGGGACAAGGTAAGTCCCTTTCGTACATCCCTAGTATCACCTTGGTTTTCATCATCACATTGTACATACCAGCCTTCTTGCCTGGTTATAGGGATGTACGAAACCCACTTACCTTTTCGCAGAATCTTTCATGGTGGGGGGGGAGGCGCTCCGTCCCTCCCTCCGGAATCCTCGACAAGGGGGGAGGCGAACCAGTCCTCTGCCCCCCCAGAATCCTCGATGGCTGTCTCCGGGCCGTCCGCAGCCGGATTTCTGGCTGCGGACGGGCTGCTGCAGACACAAATGGCTACCACTGTAGCGGCCGCTATTTGCGTCCAGCTAGGCAGCCGTGATAGGCTACATAAGAATTTACGTAGCCTATCACAGCTAACTCCCCACCAAAAAAACCCCAGCGTAAGCAAATGGCGGCAGCTACAGCGGCCGCCATTTGCATTCCCCATTTTTTGCCGATTTATCTTACGTAAATATTTACGTAAGATAAAACAGTGAAACAAAAGGGAATGCAAATAGCGTAGTGGGCGCTATTTGCGTTCCTTTATTTTTCGCCGTTCTAGCCTATGTAAATATTTACGTAAGATAAATCAGCAAAAAATAGGGAATGCAAATGGTGGCCACCGTAGTCGCCGCCATTTGTGTATGCTGGGTTTTTTTTGGGGGGGGGATTAGCTGTGATAGGCTATGTAAATTCTTACGTAGCTATCACAGCTGCAAGGATGGCACTGGCGGCCGCGGCAGCCTGGCCGCGGCCGGCCAGGAGATGCATCCGCCGCCACCGGAACCGCTGCTGAATCCGCCGCATCCGCCGCATCCTCCACATCCGCCGCATCCGCCCCAGGTAAGTGATCTCCCAGAGGGATTCCGTGGGGGGCAGGGGGGCAGGAGGCCGTTCTGTCACAGATTCCAGGGGATTCTTTAGAATCCGGCCTCACTGAAATCCGTGGCGGAATTCTCTGCCATCCCTACCTGGTTATTCTCAAATTCTATTCTCTGAACAATCTTTCTGATGCTGTACTTTGAAAAAAAATAATAAGAAGAATTCATTATGCTGAAGCTTTGAGAATTTCTTTAAAATTGTAATTTTACTCTTCTTTCTTATTAGTATATTTTCCCTTATGTGGATTTTATATTATATATTCCTTTCCTCGTTGGCCTTCAAATATACTTACTACAATGGTCAGCCCACTGAACTCAATCTGACGTGTAAAAATAGGGCTGTGCATGTACCCCCCAATCCAACTCTGAAGCCGCTTCGGGGCTTCCAAGGTGGGCCCAATTCAGCTTGGGCTGATTTGAGGGGGGGCTGACCCGCCTCGGCCTACAGTTCACTTTGCCCCCCCCCAACATGCCACCCAGCCCCCAGCTCCTTACCTGGGCCCTTCTTCCGGGGGGGGGGGTGTTGCTGCCACCAGGGGAGCCCGTGCTGCTCCTGCTGCTGGCACTGCCAGGGAAGGTCCTGCCAGGGAAAATGCTGCCTATCGCAGCCCACCAACTGTGTACAGGCACGAGGGCAGGAGTCACCCTCCAACTGTGCTCCCTCCCTTCCTTGGAAGGAGGGGGGGTGCCCGGTTGGAGGCTGACTCCTGCCAATGAGGGCAGGCTGCCACCACTGCCACCAGCAGCTGCTAGGCCCCCTGGACATGTGCCAGCAGCCATCTTGTTCTGGGAAATGGGGGAGCTATTTTTCCTGTTTTTGCACCCTGGCTGTGCCCATGAGTGGCAGATCCATGATTTTTCTGGTTCAGTCCATGGAGGCAGATGTGCTGTGTGACATGTTGGTTGTTGGGGGATTTGCTCTGCAAAAATCATATGAAATCAAGAGGATCCCTGCCAAGGATCCATGCTTTTGTGCCATGGCTGTGCCCACAAGTGGCAGATCAGCGATTTTTCTGGTTCAGTCCATGGAGGCAGGTATGCTCTGTGATTGGAGGGTGGTTTTGTGGGTCTCCCCTTTCAAAATCATATGAAATCATGAGGATCCCTCTTTGATTGTATGGATCCTTGTTTTACCCAGTCCCCATAGCACGCGCTTTCTTCTTGGCTTTGTCCTGCCAAAGGAGAGTGGGTGGGAAGGGTTAAGGCTTCCTCTGCCATGCCTGGCAGAGACTGGGGCAGTTGCTGCCAGTGGCAAGGACTGGAGTGGAGAGAGAAATGCCATGCAGCCTCTCTCTCAGCTCCCGTCCCATCCTGCTGCCACTGCCGCCGCCACCACCACCACCACCACCGCTACCACCATCATTGCACACAATGGCAGCTTGTGAGGGCACTTGGAGTCTGCTCAATTATCAGGGATCTCACACACCCCAATGGATCATCTTGCACCCCTCTTGGGGTGCATGCACCCCACTTTGGAGACCACTGATCTAGCCAAAAAATGTTCAGATGGTTGTCTCCTCCCCAGTACCACCACCTCTCTCACAATGAGCAAACGGAGGCTGACTCAGAGCAAAGCTCCATCCCTCCTCATAGAATAGTCATAGAATAGTAGGGTTGGAAGGGGCCTACAAGGCCATCCTCCTCCTCCTCCCTCTCCTCTCCCCTTCCTATGCCTCTCCCGGTGGCCAGATCTCTCTCAAATTGATACAATTGATACACCTCCACGTCCTCTTGCCTTCCCTCCTCCTCCTCCTCCTGCCCCTCCAGGTGATCTTTCAGAAGTTGATACATTTTGGAGACAGTCTGTCTAGGCTGCTCAAAGAAGACATAAGAAGAGCTCTGAATATACGAGGTGGACAAGGCACTTCTTGGAGGAGCCGTTTCACTTCGGGGCACCTCGGTGCTGGTCTGATCTGCTTCGTATCATGACAAGGCACCTCCGAATCAGCCCACTTTGCCTTGTTAATCGGGCTTCGTACTGAGGCGGTGCACAGCCCCATTTAAAAGTCTGACAGCTTGTAGTCTTGTTCCAGCAGAAATACTGATTTGTAGAACTGAAACTAGTCATGTTAAAAAGAAGACATAAATGGTGACTTGTTGTCTCTAGTAGTGTCTTTAAAAATAGTAAAAGAGGAAAAGAGGGAGCAAATATTCTGCACCATTACCTATCCATAGAAAAGGTATGCTATATTTCTTATCTCTCATCACCATCTCATCATTTAAATAAATAGAGGTAGATATGTTTGGCCAGTTTCAATAAATGAAAAATGCATGGGAACACCTATTAGGGAAGGAGAAGGAGATGTAGAAAAGACAACACAGCCCAGGACATAAGAAGTTGAGTGATATTTTGTTTTTGTTTTTAATTTAATACTCATTGTATCCAAAGTAGGAATTTTGAGGAAAAAAACTTCCTCTTTGGCTTCTAAAGAAAGAAAGAAACCACAAAACCCTGAATAAGTGTATTTGGATATAATTCTCCTTGGGGGGTGGCTTGCATATATTTTAATGTGTCTTTAATGTGTCTCATCTTTAATGAGAGAGAGAGGGAGGGAGGGAGAGAGAGAGAGAGAGAGAGAGAGAGAGATCCCTGTAAAAGCTCCTTTGTTAGAGCAACAAAGTGTCTTGTGGCACTTTAAAGACTAACAAATTTATCATGGCATAAGCTTTTTTTGAGCGCAGCCCACTTCTTCAGATGTGCGCTTTGTTGTTTTTGCTGCAACAGACTAACACAGCTATCTCTCTGGAAATTAACACACATAGTTTGATCACAGAATCATAGAACAGTAGGGTTGGGAGGGGCCTATAAGACCATCAAGTCCAACCCCCTGCTCAATGCAAGAATCCAAGTCAGAGCATCCCTGACAGATGGCTGTCCAGCTTCAACTTGAATGCCCACAGTGTGGGAGAGCCCACCACCTCCCTTGGTAACTGGTTCCATTGTTGTATTGCTCTAACAGTCAGGAAGTTTTTCATGATGCTCAGCTAGAATCTGGCTTCCTGCAACTTGAGCCCATTATTCCGTGTCCTGCACTCTGGGATGATCAAGAAGAGAACCTGGTCTTCCTCTCTGTGACAACCTTTCAAGTACTTGAAGAGTGCTATCACGTCTCCCTTTAGTCATCCCTTCTCAAGGCTAAACATACCTGGTTCTTTCAGTCTCTCTTCATAGGGCTTTGTTTCCAGTCCCCTGATCATCTTTGTTGCCCTCCTCTGACCCTTTTCCAGTTTGTCTGCATCCTCTTAAAGTGTGGCACCCAGAACTGGACACAGTTCTCAAGATGAGGCCTAACCAATGCTGAGAAGAGGGGAAATAGTACTTCCCGGGATTTGGAAGCTATGCTTTTATTAATGCAGCCCAAAATAGCATTTGCCTTTCTTGCAGCCACATCACATTTTTGGCTCATACTCTGCTTGTGATCTACAACGGTTCCAAGATCCTTCTCGCTTGTAGTCTTGTTGAGCCAAGTATCGCCCATCTTGTAACTGTGCATTAGGTTTCTTTTTCCTAGGTGCAGAACTTGGCATTTATCCCTATTAAATTTCATTATGTTGTTTTCTGCCCAGAGCTCCAGCCTATCATGATCACTTTGAATTGTGTTTCTGTCTTCCAGGGAATTAGCTATCCCGCCCAATTCTGTTTCATCTGCAAATTTGATCAGCATTCCCTGCACCTCCTCCTCCAAGTCATTAATACAAATGTTGAAGAGCACTGAGCCTAGCACTGAGTCCTGTGGTACCCCGCTCATTATCTCTCCCCAGTATCAAGATACCATTGATAAGCACTCTTTGATATATATATATATATATATATATATATATATATATATATAGTTTATACACACATTTATGTACTGTATTTTGGCCTTAATAAGGACACCCAACAGCCCATCAAACTGGCATGTGACCATATGTAGTTCTCTGTAGAAGGAGCCAGCTCACGACAAATTTAGAGTTTTGACTATCAACCATTATTACATTCATATGCATCCAGAAATGATGGATCCAGACATGATGTAGGAATTTCTAACAACATATCAGGCTGGCACAATCATACCCTAATTTGAGTACCCCTCACTGGGAGAAGCAACATACATCCAGGTCTGACATCCTGACAGCAAGCCATTTTTGACAACTAGCCATCCTATTTTACTATGCCTACATCAGAGATGTGGGTAGTCTTTGAGGAAGAACACAGTTACAGTTATCAGTTCCTCAAAACCCAGGAGACAGGTGCAAGTATATTCTATCTAGTTTTGTAGCCTATGAACTGAAGAAGGAGCTAGTCGTCAGGTAAGACAACTTCATGAATAGTGTTTTTACAAAGCCAGAATTCCAGATGCCATATTTTGCTATGCCTGAAGCAGAGAGACAGGTTTCCAGCTAGGGGATCTTTACATTGAATGATTGATGGATGGATTGATGGACTGATTTATAACATTTATTCTATACCTTGTGGACAAAAAGGCTCCCAGAGCAGCCTAAAAAGATGAGTAGCATGACAATTCCTGCCTTTAGGTTTACAATCTAATGTAGGAGCCTTTCTACATGAGACATTTATTGTGTATTCATGATTCCTCACTCACGGTAGGTTGTGGGTGCTTTACATGATTTTTTTTTCATCCTCCAGGGCTTTTCCTTTGCAACCATTATAGCATTTTTTCCCCTAATGAGGAAAGTCCGGTATTTCTGTGAACAGTAGCATGAAACCCTGGTGTATTTGCACAATTCCAATATATCACAGTGTCAACTAGTGGTTGCATAATGGAAAATATAGAAAAGCAGAGAAAGAAACCCCCCTGGAAGGGGGAACATGTGTAAAGGAGCTGATCTTAATCCTACAAAGAATCCAGAAGCAGAAGGCTTGGTAAAGTGGTTGGTTAAAAGCCTCATGTGGAAAAGTCATAAGACATGAATGCACAGGATAGGAAGGGAAAGAAGGAGATATATACAATTTCAAAAGTGTAAAAAATAAAAGCCTATATGAAGGGATGATGGTGCTGACAGTTTACTTCCACTTCCTGTCTTGCACACAGGGCAGTTGGTTGGAATGGTCTCTGTGAGGGGTGAAGGGCCCTAGTCTCTGTTGGATGAAGCATCAACAGATGGAGAAAATGATAGTGGCAGTTCATCTCACAGGCTTCTTCTTCCTTTCCTGCTCACAGGGCATGTAGCAACTTCTACAGTACATTACACTGGCAAAAGTGTACAATATCTGGTCTGCTCCTCTGAAGTATAAAACAAACCTTTGTTCAAGTAGGAGGTACTGGGTTGGATCTAGAAAAAGTCTTCCATGGATGGAAGTAGTTCTTCACTCAGTGCATAGTTAAACTATGGAATTTGCTACCGCAACATGTAGTGATGGCCACCAATTTGGATGGCCGCTGTGGGAACAGAATGCTGGACTAGATGGACCCTTGGTCTGATCCAGCACGGCTCTTCTCATGTTCTTAAAGAGTCTTCTGTTCCGGGTGTGTATATGACCTACTCCCAACTAGCAGCCAGCAGCACCGACAAATTACCAGCATAGCAAAATGGATAGTATGGTTTCATATTTATAGTGAGGCAACCCAAACTAGATCCACACTGTCAAATTTGCGAATGACTTCCAACTCAGCAGTGTCACATGTGAGTTCCAAGTTGGGTATATCTTTGGCTATGAAAATGGCTTCTTTTTATGGTTGCTGGAAGATTTTGCTTCCAGGAGCTGTTGGCTAAATGGCCTTGGTAAACTTTGCTGAGCACATCTGTCAAGATAGTTATGAGGAATTGCAGCGATTCAGAAAAGCTCCTCTTCTCCTCAGGGCTGACAAGTGCAGTTAATCTATGTGACGAAGGGACTACAGATGCTACTTGCAGACCATTTTCCCTCTCCTCACCAGCTGACATTCCCTTACAGTCTGGCTATGGCTTTCAGCTGCAAAACAAGAACCTGCACTGACCCAGAAATAATGCTTAATTGGCTGATTGCAACAGAAAGTGTTCTAGGCACCAGCTCTTTTAACCTGTCTGAATGACTGTAGTGTTCCATTGTTAGATAGAGGAAAAACACATCAGCATAGGTAAAGCCTATTAAGAATGACTTTATGCAGCATCCCAGAGAGATGCTGCAAGAAGAATATTGGATGCAGTTGAGGGCTGCGTTTGATTGCCTCTTGAAACTGTCGGAGGTAAGCTGCCAATTGCAATCTGTTGGAGCAAAGCAACCTTTGCCGAGAACACAAAACATCACATCAAAGGGAGGACAAAAATTATTTAAATTTCTAATTTAAAAATAAATAAGTGAAAAGAAGGGTTTGGAAAAGCTAAACCAATTAATTTTTGTAGAAGAACAGTATCAGCTGTTCTTCTACAAAAAGAAGAACAGTATCAGCCATGGGTGATGGTCAGGTCTCTAATTGGCTTAAGGTCCAGGTCCAACTAACTTCATTTTGTAAACATTCCAAAGACTTTGCATGTTCATATTTTTCTCCTCTCTCTGTTACCTTCTATAGTAAATAAAGAGCATTTCACCTCCAATTCTCCTTTTTCAGACTGATTCTTCTGGGATGCACAGCACAACACTATACAGGTTATGTATTGCTAGTGAGATAAAATGACAGAATCCAAGGAATTGCCTTTTAGACATTTGGTTGGGTCTAGCCAGAGTCATACTTAGTTTAGAACCACTGAAATCCATTAGACTGAAGTAGGGATGACGGAGAATTCCGCCACGGATTTCAGTGAGGCTGAATGCACTGGCATTTGGCCCCCCGAAATCTGTGGCAGAACGGCCTGCCCCCCCCAGCCCCCCCGCGGATCCCCCCTGGGACAAGACTTACCTGGGGCAGATGTTCCAGATGGCGGCGGCTCCAGCAGAGGCGGCGGCTGGTCTTCGGACCAGCTGCTGTGGCCGCCATTTGCAATCTTGTCTTTTTTTATTTTACCCAGACATGAGAGGCTATGTAAAGACTTGCGTAGCCTATCACGTCTGGGTTAAAAAAACAACAACAACGTACACAAATGGTGGCGGCTACGGTGGCCGCCATTTGCTTTCCTTATTTTTCGCCATAATAGTCTACGTAAATATTTACGTAGAGTAAAATGGCGAAAAATAAGGAACGCAAACGGCGGCCGCCATAGCCACTGCCATTTGCGTACGACTTTTGTTTGTTTGTTTGTTTCACCCAGACGTGATAGGCTACGTAAAGACTTACGTAGCCTATCACGGCTCCCTGGCTGGACGCAAATGGCGGCCGCTACAGCGGCTGCCATTTGCATCAGCACCAGCCAGTCCATGGCCGGAAATCTGGCTGCGGATGGCCCTGGCCTGGCCGGCTGCTCCGCGGAGCCGCCATGGAGCAGAGCCGGCTGTCGAGGATTCCGGGGGGGAGGGACGGAGTGCCTCCCTCCCACCACAAACAGAATCTGTGAAAAGGTAAGTGACTTTCGTACATCCTTACCCATGCTTGTCCATTTTAGTTCGCTGATTCCCAAGATGTCAATGTTCAATCTTGCCATCTCATGTTTGACCACCTCCAGCTTACCTTGATTCATTGATCTTACATTCCAGGTTCCTAAACAATATTGTTCTTTACAGCATCGGACTGTCTTTTCTCCACTAGACACATCCACAGCTGAGTGTCCTTTCAGCTTTGGCCCAGCCGCTTCACTCTTTCTGGCGCTGCTTGGAAATTCCCTCTGCTGTTCCCCAGTAGTATATTGGAAACCTTCCGACCTGAGGGGCTCATCTTCCGGCGTCATCTCTTTTAGCCTTGTGATATGTTCCATGGGATTTCCTTGGCAAGAATACTGGAGTGGGTTGCCATTTCCTTCTCCAGTGGACCACATTTTGTCAGAACTCTCCAACATGGCCTGTCCATCTTGGGTGGCCCTGCACGGCATAGCTTATGGCTTCACTGAGTTACGCAAGCCCCTTCACCACAACAAGGCAGCGATCCATGGAGGGGAGACTGAAGTTAGCCATGACTAATTTAACTCCCATTGATTTCACTGGGTCTGTTCTAGATTTGTTTATGACTAGAGAACTAAGCCATATTTATGTACATTTGTATGTATGTATTTTCTTTACAATATATACCACTCCACATCAAAAGATTTCAGAGCGATGAACAACAAAGATAAAAGAATAAAACACCATGTTAAAACAATTAAAAAGACACATCTATGTGTGTTGATATAATCATAATTATCCTATTGGGCAGAAGACAACATCACACGAGCAGATGTCTTTTCGTGTGATGGGACTTTCTCCCTCTCTCATCCTCCTTGCAGTCTCCCCATGAGCCCCAGATATCTGCTCCTCCACCCTCTGGAACAGAATTTGAAGGTGCCCTTCTCCAATTCCACTAACGTAAGCAGTTCCATCTGCAGAATGCCTGGATTTCACCCATCATCTCTTTAATGTCTTAAAAACATCATTTTTATTTCATGTATTAATTCAGAATATTTCTGGATCCCAATACACTCAATAAGCAGTCAGTGCATTCTTAGGTTTCCTTTAGTGAAGATGGCACTATGACTTCTGTAGCTACAACTCGCAGTTATTGTCATAGTTATGTGTTTACGGATGCACCTAGTAAAAATGTGTCTGACTTGTGGGGGAATATCTCCCTCAACACAGGGATCATTGTCATTTATAGTTAAGCGGGAGTTAAACAGGTGTTTCACAATGGATATCAGTATTGTGCTTGCTAATGGGAAACACCACTCCTGAAACATGAACCTTATGCATCTCCATCTTTCCGTGCTACTGCATAACATGAGGATGCACTGTCAAGTTAATATCATGGGGAGCTGCCAAAATGCCAAATCTTAGTTCACTTACTTTGTATTTGTGGTCCTTGAGTCATGTCCACAGAACACCAATTCTAGGAATCGTATGTGCTCCTAAGCAGATCGTGACCAAGCCATTTTGCAGCCTGAGGCAGCTACCTCACTCTGGCTAGTGGTAGGGCCAGCCCTGCTCCTAAGTTGGGGAGGGGCCGTAGCTCAGTGGTAGAGCACATACCAGTGGAGGCTGGTGGCTCTGATTGTGGTGGAGCCGTGAATCCATTCTGGGTTTTAGTCAGAACCAGACAGAACTCTAAAGGAGCTATCCAAGGTGCAGAACCCAATCCCCAAAATAGGTTCAGCAGCTTGGATAGCTCCTTTAGAGTTCTGTCTGGTTCTGACTGAAACCTGGAATTGATTCATAGCCCCACCAAAAATCAGAGCCAACAGCCTCCACTGGCACTTGCTCTGCATGTAGAAGGTCTCAGGTTCAAACCCTGGCTGCTCCATGTAGGGCTAGGAAAGAATATTGCCTGAAACCCTAGAGAGTTGCTGCCAGTCAGTGTTCACGATACTGTGCTAGATAGACCAATGCTCTGATTCAGTATGATGCAGCTTCCTATCTTCCTGTAATGATCATAAAGTCCTTCTCTTAAGAAAATCACAACCAACATTAATTTTAGTTCTATGCCTGGGAGTAAAGGAAAGTCTTAACCTGACGTTGAAAGGATGACAATGTTGGTGCCAGGGGAGAGTGTTCCATAACTGAACCACTGTGTTGTAGTGTCTACAGTGTTGGACTGGGGAGGTGGGAGATCCAGGTTCTAGTCCTCACTCGGCCATGGAAGCTCACTGGGTGACATGACTTTGGGCTAGTCACAGACTCTCAGCCCAGCCTACCTCACAGGGCCGTTGTTGTGAGGACAAAACGGAGAGGAGGAGGATTATGTACACTGCCTTGGGTTCCATAAGGAGGAAAAAAGGTGAGATATAAATGAATAAATAGTCCCTCTCCTTTTGTTGCCATCCACTGAAACAGGTTCATAGCGCTTACCTCTTAAAAGTCTGGCTTTGAATCCTTGTCTATTCAGCCATATTTGTGGCACAGAATTAAGGTTATCTCCTTTTTTTCTGACAGGCTCCTTGTTTTTATCAGCTACATGGCAGGCACGTACAACAGATTCTCTCCGTGTAGCTGCTGAATTTGGCTGGTGCAGTGCAGGTGGGTGAGAATTTAACTGCAGTTCATTGCTGCTGTTCTTGGGGGTGGGGATCATGTATACACAGTGCCATGATGAGCTTTCTATACTTCAAAATATACCACTACACCACTTCTAATTGTGTACAGGAATTCATAAAGATTGACTTGCTTCACTATTTCTCTCTCGAGCTTGTACGAGAGAAAGCAACGAAGGAGAAAAAGTCCATCCAGCAGCTCCTTTTTTCATGTGAGTATGACTAAGCAAGCATGTTAAAATTCCAAATCCTGTTGCTTAAAAAAGAAAGAAAAAGAGACTGGTATGGATATAGAAAATCTACAACAAAAAAACTAACCTTTTTTTTTTTAACCTCAGAAAAAACTGAACCTTCAGTGTCCCCAAGGAGAGTAGAGGGGCATCATTCCTTGCTGAAGCTTACTTGCCACTCCCTAAAATCTTCCCCCTCTCTTCCCTGGGGGGAAAAAAACCTACCTGAAACAGCATCCTTATTAGAAGATTAGCTGTGGCAGGTTACTTAAAATTCTGAACTTACAGTCGAGCAGTACAAAAAGGCTTACAGCTACTGCTCAGCCTTAAAATATGCAAAAAAGGAAGTGATTTGCTTTTATATACATTTACGTGCAAATATTAAAATGGATGACAAGCATGGATGAAGGAAGGCATCTTTGTGGTGATGGAGAGGGGGGAACCAAGGAGGAAGTCAGGTAAGTGTTCTGAGCAATAGAAATGTGACCGATATGAAGGTGAAAAGTCTGACTATTAAGATTGGAGACAGTTTTCTTTTTTTCTTTTTTTCCTTTTTGGTTTGGCCATAGACATTCTGGAGCCTGATGCTGTTGGTTTCTCTGTTGTGAAGGTTACAGAGGAAGAAAGCAGAGAGTCTGGCTTAGCTGGAACCTGTTTCTGAACTTGCTGAGTGAAGTTCAGTCACTCATTTTCCTTCCTTTGCAAAACTCCTTCTTATTCTGGACTCATGGTCACTGGAGAAATAATGAACAATAAATAAATAAATCCAGCTCTCCCCCTAATTTCTCAGCTCTAAATGGGTCACAGAATTTCTAATTCTGAAAAGCCTTGTTTGATCTCTTTAACACCTCCAGTTTGGCCATGTTTCAAGAGCATATAGAATGCTGTGTTGTTCTAAAGCAAGCCAGGCTGTAACACTGGCTTTCATAGGGCATGACTGGAACACGGTTGGGGTTAAAATAATAATTGGTTTGCAAGCCTGAGCTAAAACAAATATTGCATTTGCATTAAAGGCTTTTTGCTACAATCCTCCCCTCTTTGAGCACATCAGGAAAATCCAAATTGGGGTGGGGGCAGGGAGGGAGGATTCATTTTCATTCCTGCCCCATGAGTCAGTTCATGAATGAAGTCCTGGGGATTAGATCATTTTAATTCTAACATCAGCAGTAAATATTTAAACTTCAAAGAGGATAGTAGTTTGAAGTGTATTTTCATGAAAATTATTCAGCTGTGTGAACGTTTGTGTGGAACCTAAGTTACACACATATTTGACTACTCAAATGTATTGCACTGTAGGCTCCAGGGTTTGGAGAGTCCTTCAAACAATGCACCTCCTTTCTGTGCACCCCCTTAATTTGCAAGAGATGAGGCAGAACATGTAACCTGAGCATTCTTTTACATTATCTAGAATTTTCTTGGATATTCCATGAAAAGCAAAAATGGAAGCGTTGAGGCAATAGGGCCCTTGAGTCTTTTGGCGCCTCAGGGAAGACCTGCTCTCGCCATTCCCTGGAGTTGGCTCTGACTGAAAGTATCTATCACTGGATGAAAAACAGGCAATGCATGCACGTTTCTTCCCATGATCCCTCTGCCAATGCTGCCCACACATAGCAGAGAAGAAAATTGGCTGTTCAGGAGCTGGAGTTGGAGGCAAAATTTAGTTGTTCCCCTCTCCTCTCTCTGTCAACAAGCCAAACAGAGTGATTGCTGATTACCTGTCAGGCACACAGTTGAATTGGGCCCAGTGTCAGTAGGCTCAGTAATTCAGATTTTCAGGGAACACTGATGGTGCAGATCAGCAATATCTGATGTCTTGCCCTTAGATACACTCAAGGTTAAATTATGAAATAGTAGGACTCCAACCTGCTGGCAGCATGAGCAATTGAGAGCAGCATGAATTAGCATGCTGGCTCATTCACAACAACCCAGGGTTAAAACAAAACACTTGTCTTGTCTTTATGTGTGAACTGGACCAGTATGTGGTTAGTTCAACTGCGGCTACTTTGGCTTAGTTATAAAAAGGAGGAAGGACTAGAGGAAGATCCAAAGGTTTCCTGGAAAAAGTGAGTTTTGAGGAGGGACTTCATTCATTCATTCATTCATTTATGATACTTCTGTACCACTTAGGGTGCAATCCTATGGCCACTAGACAGCAGCTAGACAACCATAGGATATCTGTTTTTTTGGGAACTGACCTCGGAGTCCATGCTTCGAGGTTGGTTCCTGGAGAACTGACCTCCGCACACTTCCGTGCTGCCTCCAAGGCAGTGTAGAACAGCCCTGTGCTCCACTCTTGCAAGAGGAACATGGAGTGGCCGAAAAGGGGCATTCCTAGAGGGTGTTCCAGAGTGGGGAGGGCAGAAACATCCAATGTGTCATACAGCAGCCTTGTCTCCCGCTCCATCCTCCCATGGCTAGACAGCCACAATCAGTTGTCTAGCCAAAAATGCAGGACAGGAGAAGCACGGAGGGAACAATCCCCTCCGTGCTTCTCCTGCCCTGCATTGGATAGGCGGTCGCCTCCGAGTTCAGAGGCAGACGCCTATCTGAATAGGATTGCACCCTTAATATATTAAATCCCTAAGTGGTTTACATTAAAATGCAACATAAACAGATAAAAAAAATAAAAGTAATAAATAATGAAAAACAGTTCTTTCTTTTTAAAAAATTACATCATAACAATAAAACAGACTTAAATGAAATAAGGGAGGTGGTCACATAATCACATATGGTCTGAAGTGCAGAGGGATCACTACCTCCCCACACACTCTCTAAAGGGTGCCCCTGATCTTCAAACTGAAAAAAAAAGCAACAGAATCCAATATACAGTATAATACCTGCAAAAGTAGTTAAGAAATAACCAACTGGCACATTTGGAAGAGTGGGAGTGAATTTTGTAATCATTTCAACAGTTCAACAGTCAACTTCTATTTTCAGCCTTTAGGTGGTTGGAAAGCTTCAGGTTACTATTTCTGTAGAGAGGTACATAGAGCAGTTTTTGCCTTCTCACTTTAGCAAACAGAAAAAAGAGGCTTTTAAATAAACTATTCCGAATGGTGATATCTGTATTATTGTTTGTAATAAAAAAGAGGTAAGCCATCTGAGCAGCACTCCTGGTAGATTTGTATTTGTTCAAATTCCATTTGTTCAAAGATCACTTTCAACCATCACCAAGTCTTTCCAGCCAGGTGAATGTTCTGGTCTTTAAAGTTTCTGGCCTAAATTATAAAAGCCATATTGGACACAATGGAACCATTACAATAAGATGAAGATAGCTATTAGAAATTCACATTCATCCCCTCAATGTATCTCTAAAGTTCGGGCAAGGAGTAGAGAACAGGGAGAGAGAGCAGCTGTATTTTTTCTCTCTTTTTTTTACCATGCTTCTCTTTCCTATCAGTGGGACATCCAAGGCAGTAAACAACATCATTTTAAAACAGTGCTTTCAAAAAAATTGGGAAGGGGGAAGAATAATAAAGAGTAAAGAATCATTTATGCTTTAGGCATGCTGAAATAACAGTTTTTTACTTGGTGTCAGAACATCAAGGGGTGGGTGGGTGCTGGATCTCTTGGGGCAAGGAATTCCACGATCTGGGTGCCACAATGAAGACGGCCTTCTCCCTAGACTTACCACCTACATTACTGAGTGGGTAAGGACATCATGTGGGAGGGTTTGGTCCTTTAAGTGCCATGGAACCAAGCCACTTAGGAATTTAAGATAGACTAAGGCCTTGGTATTGGAAGGAGTGTTGTTAGGGTTGTGTTCTCATTTCTATGCTAGTAGAGAAGAAATATTTTTCTGATGATAATCATAATATTAAAATTCAACTTTAATTTTGACTTATTCCTCAGATTCAGTGTTAATTCTCCAGTTCTGGTATGTCAACAGTCTGCATTATATTAGGGTTGTTGTTGTTTTCATGTTAATTTGTTCAACCATATATGGTGATTGTAAGGCCACCCCCAAATTAAATAATGGGTTTTAATTCCAAATAATTTCACATAGGATTGCAGCCTCAAAGTGATAAAGGCAATGCACTGATCCATCATAGCAATGGGATGCAGACGTTCCTTGGTGTATTATGTGCTTATAATGTATATAGCAAACTGTTTCTGATTCATTTCACAGTCACAACCATAAGAACATAAGAAGTGCCCCGCTCAGCCTATCTGGTCCTGCATCCTGTTTCCAGAGTGGCCAACCAGATGTCTATGAGAAGTCCACAAGCAATGCTCTGTTCTTATGAGCCTTTCCCTGGCTTCCAACATCATTCTCATCCAACTTTCCTACCAGACATACAGTAAATTAATAGCAGTACGCACCATTTTTCTATTCATGCAAAATCTCTCAAGTCTTTAAAGTTTATGATTCCATCTATTAAAGCAATATAATATGTATGTTGAACTAATTAATTAAAGTGGGTGGTAGTAAGTTAAACAAGATATTGCTGCTAATTATAATAGAATCTGAGTATAGAGAATAATATAATTATACTCAAGAGTTTCAAAGCCTGAACACACTTGGGTTTCCAAATATACATATTTTGTTGAACTCTATATTTTTGGACATGCCACAACCAAGTAAAAAAACTGAAGAGGAAGACAGAATTGAGATTTGGAACAAGCAATTAACTCCTAATGTAAACTAAATACAATTCACACCAGCACTGGTTTTCCGTGGAATTATCACATCTACTGCCCAAACTGCTTTAAAGTTTCCACCATCATGGGCTTAAAACAGACCAGAAAAAACTGCTGCTTGCGATTTCAAAGTGAAAATGTGGGACTGAATTTTTGGAGGGTCCCTCAAGTAAAATAGTCCTTGTCACACACAAAGCTAGCAAGTTGTGATCACATCTAAGATAAAATTTTATCCAGACCCTTTCACACTAGTTTGTATGTGTATGAAATCTTTATGTGGAGGAGAATTGAAACAGGCACTCAATGTGTATCCTGAAATGGTATAACAGTTGTTCGCTTCTGTCACTCAAAGCATGTTTAGGAATGGGTGAGAATTTCAGTTCAGTTTTAATGAAAATTTACTAAAATTCTCAAAGTTCTCCATCTCTGGGACAAAAAGAACTTGAGGTTTAAAAAATGGAATGTGGAAGAAACTGAAAGTAACAGATTTGTCCATCCTGGCCTAGGGCTCTGTCTGGGTGCTCAGCTCTTAATAGTCTGTGCTTGAATCCCTGTGTATTCAACCACGTTAGCGCTGAATTAGAGTCTTCCTCTCTTCTTTTCTGACAGGCTCCTCACCTTTAACAGCTCTATGGCAGGCAGGCACGATCCTCTTCCATGTTGGGAGGAGCTGTACCTATTTGAGATGAGTAACTCCTCATTCCATCCGACCGGCTTGTTTCCCTAACTTGAACAGGTGTATCTAATATTCACTAGATCAAGAGAGAATATAACAGCTTTAAGGACAGACCCCACTCAGTGATAGAGTTACATATTCTGAGTGTTTGGGGGTTCAGGAATTAAAGTATGGGTAGTAGTTCCCAAAACTTCTCTCAAGGCAGACAACACAAATTTGGTACTAAAGAATATATATGTATTGCTCAAACAGAACATGCTTTTGTTATAAGGCAGATCACAAACATCCCTAAATAAACACAAGTTATAATCACTGAAAGTATAATGAAAATAGTAGCAAACATATTGACAACATAGTAAAACCTAAGTTCCTCTCAATCTAACATTTAATATCAGAATTTTATATTTGCCTAAATGGAAGGCATGGTGGACAGCCACAGCCAGTGTAAACATGTTTGGTGGGTTTCTCATTCTCCCAGGATCTTTCTCCTAAGCAGATCAAACCCTGGTCTTCTCTAACCTCCATGTTGTTGATAACCTCATCCTTAGTTCCGGACCTGGTCATACCACTACTCCTATTTCTCTCAGTGCAGCCAGATTTGCCATGGACACCAGTAACACCTAGATGAAGGTGTTTAACCCTGCTAAACTAAGTAGCTTTCTGCTTCCAATACTTGACTGACCCACTTATCACAACCTTCCTCCTTTTCCAAGAATACATTCCATTACTCACTGTTATCTCACAACACACACAGAACTAATCGCATCTACACAATACAATAAATTCTTATCGATTTCACATGCTATAATACATATTCCACCCCATATTGAATTTGGCTGGTGCAGATGGGTGAGATTTTCATTTCAGCTCATTTTTTATCAGAATTTTCCAAAATTCAGTGTTCTTCATATTCAGGAAAGAGCTTGATTTTTTAAAAAAAAATCTAATGCAGGAGAAAATGAAACTGAGAAATTCAGCCATCCCTAAGCATGATCATGAGATATGGGGGAATGGCATTGCAGCTGTAGACTTCATCCTGACCTTCATTGGATGCCTAAGCAAAGCCCACATGTATACAGCTCTATGTTTGGAAGGATCTGTCTACACAAATGGGAATCTTCCCTTTGCAGGGCTCCTGATCATCATGATGCCATCAGCCCTCAAGGAGGCAGTGATAAGACCGCTCTTAAAGAAGCCCTCCTTGCATCCTCAAGTTCTGAACAACTTTCACCCAGTCTCAAATCTGCCATTTTGGGGCAAGGTGATTGAGCGGGTGGTGGCGGTGCAGTTGAAGGCACACTTGGAAGAAACTGATTTTCTAGACCCATTTCAGTCGGGCTTCAGGCCTGAGCATGGGACAGAAACGGCCTTGGTCGCCTTGGTGGATGATATGAGGAGGGCTCTGGATAGGGGTGAATGCTCCTTCCTTGTTCTCCTCGACCTCTCAACGGCTTTTGATACCGTTGACCACGGTATCCTCCTGGACCGCCTGGAGGGGTTGGGCATTGGAGACACTGTATTGCGGTGGTTCCGGTCTTTCCTCTCCGGCAGGTACCAGAGGGTAGCACTGGGAGAGGAGGTTTCAGACCCATGGCCACTTACTTGTGGGGTGCCACAGGGTTCCATCCTCTCCCCGATGCTATTTAACATCTATGTGAAGCCGCTGGGGGCTATCATCAGGAGGTTTGGGGTGCAGTGTCATCAATATGCGGATGACACGCAGCTCTACCTCTCATTCAAATCTTCACCAAGGTTGGCCATAGAATCCCTGTCCAAATGCCTGGAGATGGTGAGTGGCTGAATGGGGAGGAATAAGCTGAAGCTGAACCCTGACAAGACCGAGGTACTTTTGGTGGGAGACAAGAGGAGGCTGGGGGATGTTGACCTGGTGTTGAATGGGGTACGGCTACCCTTGAAAGACCAGGTCCGCAGCCTGGGGGTCATTTTGGATTCCTAGCTGTCCATGGAGGCTCAGGTGTCAGCTGTGAGCCGGACAGCGCTGTATCAACTCCATCTGATACGGCAGCTGCGCCCCTTCCTTCCCGACCATCTGCTCCCATCGGTAGTACATTCCCTGGTCTCCTCTCGTTTAGACTACTGTAATGCGCTCTACGTGGGGTTACCCTTGAAGATGGTTCGGAAGCTGCAGCTGGTACAGAACGCGGTGGCTCGCCTGATTAAAGGCAGCCGCCGGCGAGATCACATCACTCCAGTGCTGAAGGAGTTGCACTGGTTACCAGTTGTTTTCCGGGCCAAATTCAAGGTGTTGTTTTTGACCTTTAAAACCCTATATGGTTCCGGCCCAGCCTATCTTAAGGAGTGCCTCCAGCAACACCAGACAGGCCGCTATACAAGATTAGCCTCGGATAGCCTTCTCTCTGTCCCATCAGCCAGGACAGCTAGACTGGTGGGGACGAGGGAAAGGGCCTTTTCTGTGGTGGCCCCCACTCTGTGGAACTCCCTCCCTAGGGAACTCCGTCATGCCCCCTCTTTAATAAGCTTCCGTCGTGCATTAAAAACGTTGTTGTTCAGGCAGGCATTTGGGGTGGGTTAGGGTATTTAAAAAAAAAATTATGGTAGAATTTTATTGTTTTAAATTGTTTTATGGTGTGTTGTACATCACCCAGAGTGGCTGGGTGACCAGCCAGATGGGCGATTAAAAAATTTAATAAATAAATAAAATAAATAAATGAGCCCACCAGGAAGCCAGAATCCCAGGTGATTGCATCTGATGTATCTGAATGAGGGTTGGGGGAGAATTCCTTCAATTCACATTTTAATGTAAACTTACCAATTTTCCCTCTTCAAACTACTATGTAGAGTAGAATTCAGTCAAAATTCACAGTTCTCCAAATTTTGCAATGGGGTTCACCAGTCAAAAGAAATGCATACAGTGTGGAATATGGAAAATATTAAAAATGTGTATATTTGGAAAATTGCTTGCAAAAATATGTATATTAGACAAAATGCATGTAAAGTGCATGTGTTAGGAGAAATGTGCACAATAATGCTTATGATGTTGTCACCCAAACTTTTAAATAAAAAGTTCTCAAAGTGCAGGATGAACCCAACTTAAGACTGGAGAAATTCTCAAAGTTCAAGAAAAAAATGAACTTAAGATTGGAAAAATGAGAAACTGAGTGAAACCAAAACATGATGGATTCATTTATCCCTAATTTGAACTAGATCACAGTATGGGATAGCCATTATTGTCTCCTGCTGTTAAAGCAGGAAATAACAGCATTATTTGCCCAATATCCTCTGAAGTTAGTTGTTCAATATCCCCCAAAGTAATGCATAAATACTACAAAAGTGAAGGGCTTTAGTTCTGAAATGGTGATGTTGAGCCACGTGGAATCCCTGATTTTCTTTGAGCATTACAAACTTACCTATATTTTCAAACCTATTTAGAATGAACTTAGCAGACTTTCCGAGCTGTCTGATCAATTGTGGAGCTACTTTTCAGAGCCGAAGGCCACTCTGGAAAACAGTTTTCAAATCAGTTTACTGAAAATCCTGTAATTCTTGTGTATTAACAACTGGACCTTCATTTATCATATTGTCCTCTACATTCCCAGCTTATAGATTGACAAAGAATTGACAGGTTACAGCCAATGCTGAAATATTCACAAATCTGTGTGTTTGAAATGGAAGCACAAAAAATGTACCTTCTCCTTAAACTTCAACAAAGAACAAGCCTAGCCCAACATAGGATATATTCCCAAGAGGTGAAATGTAGAAAGGTGATCGGATTCCTCAAATCATCAATATTCCCCTTTTCAAATGAATTTCCCTTTCCACTAATTCAAGAGATTGAAAAGCCTTAGCAGAGTTCATGATCATGCCAAGGTTTCTAAGCACATTCAGCAGAACATGCTTATAAACCCTTTTCCCACTGTGCAAAGGCCTTTAGATCTTTAGAGAGGAGTCAATGGGTCTGTAGACATGAGGGACAAGGTTTATGTGCACACCTCCACTCCTACACAGCTTTAGCCCTTGTGTGTGCAAGATGGGCATGTACAGATTCCACACTGTTCATTCCATTGGGGAATCCATGGGGGGGGTGATCTGTTCCTCCCCCCCCCCCAGAATCCTCACGGAGTGGCTCTGCTCCATGAGGATTCTGCAATGCCGAGGGCCGCCGCTTACCTGAATCAACTGGAGCCCTTCACCTCCACGTCGATTGCCATTAAAAAAAAAGAGGCAATCAGCAGGATGTGCCCATAGATGTATACGCAAAATAGAGCCGTGAATCCTGTGTATAATTCTACACAGACTTGTAGACTTATATGCAGGATTCACAGCTCTATTTTGTGTATAAGTCTATGGGCACATCCTGCCGATCACCTTTTTTTAAAAAAAAATAGCAATCGGCCTGGAGGTGAATGGCTCCCAGTGCAACAAGCAGCTATGCTGTCCCACACGGAATCCTCCAGGAGAGGAGGTAAGTGGGGTCGATCCGCCGCAGATTCCTGAGGCCGGATTCCAAAGAATCCAGCCTTATTTGAATCCATGGCAGATTTCTCTAACATCCCTAGTTCATGAGAAGACCTGCATCAATTGGAGTTCTGTAGAGCAGCTTCAGAGGGCTAGAGGACTTAGAGAACAGGTCATCAAAGCCTTTTGGGGCATAAAGGTCCTGCCCATCCAAAGTAATATGCTTAGAGATGGCAACTGTCAGGTTTCCCTCAACATGTCCTAGGATGCATAGAAGTAAGGTACCTGAACACTTATAGCTGCTGCTCCTGAACTCAGAGTCAGGATAGAGCTCACCACCTGGAAATGCTATGGCGGGCAATCAGACTCACGATCTGCCATGTCAGCCCAGGGTGGTGGCTCGTACAGGGGAGTGTCAAATAAAAGTAACATAATTAAGTATCATTCCATTTCAGATCCTTTACATTCAGTTTATGAAGCACCAGAGGCTCTTGTTCAACTGAAAGATATTGTCTTCCTTTCTTATTCCCAGGCGTGGGCCTAGTTCTTGGCTATATTTAACGACCGTTTCTTGGAAATATCATGATTAAATTGCAACAAAGCAATGTATGTGGTCACTTTTAAATATCAGAATAACTCAGCCATGCCAACAGAGGTCAAATGGCCTCCCCACCTTTTAAAGCCAAGGGATTTTTGCTGTTGGCATGGGCACTTAATACACAGGCCTGTTTATTTATAATAGTCAAGATGTAGAATCAGTCAGCTGGACATAAATATAGATGTTCCTGCAGAATAATCACACCTTGTCCAAAATGGAAGGGGTAATGGTAATAGTTGTCCTCCTTAAAGTATTTTCAGAGTCTAGAAGGACCCAAACTCTTCCCAAAGTCAAAAGTTGCTGAAATACAACAGTCAACAGGAATGCTGGTGTGTGTTTTTTTTTAAATTAGTAATAGCATCTCAAAACCCTGAATGTGGTTTTAATTGCATAATCCCTATTCTCCAATGGCCTTAATTGAGCCTGTCCTTGCACTGAGAATGAAATAACTGAAATAAAGGGGGAAATTGTGGGACAGACAAGATTTGCATTTGTGATCTGCATCGCTTGTAACAGTCTCGTTCAGATTCAAGAACTTCAGAGTATCTTGTGAGGAGATCTTGACCTTTTTCACTGTGTGTGCATTTTACCGATACACAGATCTCTCATCCTTATTCAGGGTAAACGAATGAAAATACTCCATGTGATATATACTCTATGAGAGCTTCATAGAATTTTACAGTTCTCCATTTTATCTTTTCTTAAAAGGCTGGGTTCCTCCTGCATGTGAGAATATATGAATAGCATAGAGCTCTGTGCACGTACAGATAGCTTCACATGTTTAGGCCAAAAGCAGATAAGTGGGGCTGTGAGAGGGAATCCTATATATACAAAAGTATGCACAGTAGGGAGGGGAGTGATATTGCTGGAGAGTGGTCCAGCCCTAATGTGTTTAATTGTCAGGGGGGCCTGTTTACAAGAGTCTTGGAAGCATGCTCATGGTAGGCCTTGTAGCTAAGGAGCTTTTATAGAGCAGTATGTGAGAACCTGTTCCCCTGTATCTGTCTGTGTGTGTGTGTGAGGGGGGAGATATACATGGCTGGCATGACTTAAGCTGTTGTCATGGCCTGAAAATAATTAAATAAGATAACACTAGAGCTGCCATCAAATTTTACCTAAAGAGAAATTTGAGGCCAATTTGAACTTCAATGCTTGAGCAAACTGAAATAAGGATAGAGACAAGTTTATGGGATTTTTCACACATCCCTTTGTTTTCACCTAATTTCATCCAAAGTGAAATTCAAGGCAGATTTGAAGGTTCTCAACTGGGCACATAATTGTAAAGGAAACTAAAAGTTTTGGTAAGCACATTGAAATTTCCCAGAGTCGTGCATCCCTAAGTAACATCAGTACAACAAACAGGTGAAGTAAAATCATGTGACAAATCTGCTTGCCACCTCAAAGGTCTTCTGAATGTTGGTTTGAACAGCAACAACATCTACCTTTGCTACCTTCTTAGACATCAGGGAGGGGATCTGGCAAATTTATTTATTTTTATTTCATTTCATTTCTATACTACCCAATCGCTGAAGCTCTCTGGGCAGTTCACCAAAAATTATAATCAAACAGTGCAGCATAAAATAATATAAAATATAAAAGCTTAAAACCACAATATAACTCTACAACTAGAATAAAACCTAGCAGCAAGGCAGAGATTTAAACTATGGATATAAAAAACCAGAAAAGATTAAGAAGCTACAGTGCTAAAATACTGGGAGAATAAACAGGTCTTCACCTGGTGCTGGAGGAGAACAATGGAGGTGCCAGGTGAACCTCTCTAGGGAATTAATTCCACAGCAGGGTGCCACAGCAGAAAAGGCCCTTCTACTACATCTCATGGGTAGAGAATTTGACACAGAGGATGGAACTAATGCGGCTAATCATACTGCCAGTGGCTTAGACATTTCTGAGCTGAGCCTCATCTGATTATTTCATAGAATCATAGAATAGTAGGGTCTGAAGGGGCCTATTAGACCATCGAGTCCAACCCCCTGCTCAGTGCAGGAATCTAAGTCAAAGCATCCCTGACAAGTGGCTGTCCAGCTTCATCTTCAATGCCTCCAGGGTGGGAGAGCCCACTACTTCCCTAGGTAATTGGTTCCATTGTTGTATTGCTCTAACAGTCAGGAAGTTTTTCCTGATGTTCAGCCAGAATCTGGCTTCCTGTAACTTGAGCCCATTATTCCGTGTCTTGCACTCTGGGATGATCGAGACGAGATCCTGGCCTTCCTCTCTGTGACAACCTTTCAAGTACTTGAAGAGTGCTATCACATCTCTCCTCAGTCTTCTATTCTCATGGCTAAACATGCCCGGTTCTTTGAGTCTCTCCTCAGAGGGCTTTGTTTCCAGTCCCCTGATCATCTTTGTTGCTCTCCTCTGAACCTTTTCCAGTGTCTCTGCATCCTTCTTAAAGTGTGATGCCCACAACTGGACACAGTACTCAAGATGAGGCCTAACCAGTGCTGAGTAGAGGGGAACTAGTACTTCATGTGATTTGGAAGTTATACCTCTATTAATGCAGCCCAAAATAGCATTTGCCATTTTTGCAGCCACATCACATTGTTGGCTTATATTCATCTTGTGATCTACAACGGTTCCAAGATCCTTCTCTCTTGTAGTCTTGTTGAGCCAAGTATCACCTATCTTGTAACTGCATTTGGTTTCTTTTTCCTAGGTGCAGAACTTGCAATTTATCCCTATTAAATTTCATTCTGTTGTTTTCTGCCCAGTGCTCCAGTCTATCAAGATCACTTTGAATTCTGTTTCTGTCTTCCAGGGTATTAGCTATCCCGCCCAATTTTGTGTCATCTGCAAATTTGATAAGTGTTCCCTGCACCTCCTCCTCTAAGTCATTAATAAAAATGTTGAAGAGCACTGGGCCCAGGACTGAGCCCTGCAGTACCCTACTGGTTACCTCTCCCCAGTTTGAGAAGATCCCATCGATAAGCACTCTTTGAGATATAGATAGATAGATAGATATTATACACACATTTATATACTGTAGTTTGGCCTTAATGACACCCAACAGCCCATCAAACTGTCTGATTCTGTAGCTAACTGTGGATCCACCTGGTAGTGATTTCATCTAGCCCACTTTTAGCTAGTTTGCTAATCAGGATATCATGGGGCACTTTTTCAAAAGCTTTGCTGCAGTCGAGGTATGTTATGTCCACAGCATTCCCATAGTCCACAAGGGAGGTTACCTGATCAAAAAATGAGATCAGATTTTTCTGGTAGGATTTGTTTTTGACAAATCCATGTTGGCTTCGAGTAACCACTGCATTATTTTCAAGGTGCTTATGGATTGATCACTTCATAATCTGCTCCAGAAGTTTCCCAGGGATTGATGTCACACTGACTGGCCTGTAGTTCCCAGGTTCCTCCCTTTTGAAAATAGGGACAACATTAACCCTCCTCCAGTCATGTGGCACTTCACCTGTCCTCTATGATTTCTCAAAGATAATAGACAGTGGTTCTGAGAGCTCTTCTGCCAGTTCCTTTATTACTCTAGGATGCAGTTCATCTGGCCCTGGAGATCTGAACTCATTCAAAGTAATTAGGTGTTCCTTGACCATATGCCTATCGATCTCAAGCTGCAATCCTGCTCCTTCAGCCTGTACTTTGCCTTTGCCAGGGGGTCATAGACCCTCCTTTGAGAGAAGATGGAGCCAAAGTAGGAATTGAGCACTTCTGCCTTTTCTTTGTCATCTGTCATCATTTTGCCATCTTTATTTAATAGGTGAACCACCCTTCTTTCCTCTGTCTTTTACATATCTGAAGAAAGACTTTTCGTTGCTTTTAGCATCCCTCGCTAACCTCAGCTTGTTCTCAGCTTTAGCCTTCCTGATGCCATCCCTGCAATTCTGTGCTACCTGCCTGTACTCTTCCTTTGTAATTTGGCCTTCCTTCCACTTCCTATATGTGCCCCTTTTTTTGTTGTTGAGAATACTTTTTGTTTATTTTTGTCTTTATAAATGAACAATACCAACAATAAACAATACCAACAACCTGATCAATAACTACAATTTCCTAACAATACAATATTCTTAGGAGGACACAGCAATACCGAAAAGAAGAAGAAAGGGGGGGGGGGGGAGAAAGGAAAAAGAAAAAAAAATCCCCCTTCTTTTTTAAAGGGTTATATCTAAACTCCAATACATACAGGCTTCAGATCCCATTCTAATTTAGAAACTATATCTATAACATAATAATAATACTACTGGTTGGAACCAATGTCACCCTCGCAGCAGCCTGTGGAGTCTCCGCGGGACGCTATGCTACCTCAAACAGCTTTTTAAAAGGTTGAAAAACCTTTTCATCTCCCTCCTGGTATTAAAAGGGGGGTCAAGGCAGCAGCGGGATGAGATCTTGGAGAAACGTACTCTCTGCGAAGAAGCGGGGGGGAGGCTGGATTCCGAGACTATCCTCCCAGAGCGTAAACATCGTGAAAAGCTATTCTGAAACTCCTATCTAATAGGAGAAAACAGGGCTGACGTGTTCCATTGTAATATATGGATTAAGACATATCAACAATATTTGAGAATATCTGAGGACCTGCAAGATTTATTTGAAGAGAAACATGGCTACAGCGAGGAGAAAGAAAGGAATTGCATCACCGCCCACTCTCCCCATACCTCCATTGGCAAAGGCTCCGAGAACCAAAGATATAGGGGAATTATTTACATCGATAAAAACTTTAACTTCGCAATTTGCTGAGCAATCTAAGAGGTTGGATTCAATCCAAAATTCCAACACTGCCCTGCAAGGAACTGTGGATTTAATTAACACTTCTTGGCAACAAATGGAGGCAAAGGTTAACAAGCTGCAAGATAGGCTGACAATAGGGGTGGACGAAAGTCACTTACCTGTCCTTGAAGATTTCCCGCAGTGGGGGGGAGGCGCTTCGTTGCTCCCCCCGCGAAGTTCAGGCTGGGGGGGAGGCTTCCCGCCTCGCCCGGCCGAAGTTCAGGCTGGGGGGGGAGGCTTCCCGCCTCGCCCGGCCGAAATTCAGGCTGGGGGGGAGGCTTCCCGCCTCGCCTGGCCGAAATTCAGGCTGGGGGGGGAGGCTTCCCGCCTCGCCCGGCCGAAATTCAGGCCGGGGAGGAGGCGCCTCGCCTTGCCCGGCCGCAAACTAAACAGTTAAAAAAAAACACACGCCCCCGTGATAGGCTACGTATCATGGGTGACTTTAAAAAAAAAAAAAGCACGTACGCAAATGGCGGCCCCCATAGGGAGCCGCCATTCCCGTTCCTTATTTGGTCGCTGTGGTCTACGTAAAGATTTACGTAGACTACAGCGACCAAATAAGGAACGCGAATGGCGGCTCCCTATGGAGGCTGCCCTTTGTGTACACGCTACGTGACGATTTACGTAGCCTATCACGGCTAGATTTGCAAAGTCAGCCGTGATAGGCTACGTAAATCGTCACGTAGCCTATCACAGGTGACTAAAAAAAAAAGCACGTACGCAAATGGCGGCCCCCATAGGGAGCCGCCATTCGCGTTCCTTATTTGGTCGCTTTAGTCTATGTAAAAATTACGTAGACTACGGCGAAAATAAGGGCAACGCTATTTACATCTTTACTACATATTTACTACAGCGACCAAATAAGGAACGCGAATGGCGGCTCCCTATGGGGGCCGCCATTTGCGTACGCGCTTTTTTTTTTTTTTTAAGTCACCCGTGATAGGCTACATGACGATTTACGTAGCCTATCACGGCTGACTTTGCAGATCTAGCCATGATAGGCTACGTTAATCGTCACGTAGCCTATCACGGGGGCGGTTTTTTTTTTAACTTTTAATTTCGCGGCCTCCTGAAAGGAAGGCTCCCCCCCAGCCTCAACTTCACAGGGAGAGCAGCGAAGCGCCTCCCCCCCACCGCAAAAAGCTGCGAGACCAGGTAAGTGACTTTCGTGCACCCCTACTTCACATGCAGATTCAATGTACATATTATTGGTATTAAAAATTTGCCTAGAAATGTAAATTTGTCTACCTTTGTAGACAAGTTTTGCATGAGATACTCCCTGTGCCATGCATGCCATCTGATTATTTATTTGATATTGAGCAGGTATTTTGTGTGCCAAATGCTAAAGGGACTGGCTATACGATTATAGTCCAATTTGCAAGAATCTCCACAAAGAATTATATCCTACGTTTGGCAAGAGAGAGTGGAAATCTTTTTTGGAAACAAGAGAAAGCTTTGTTATTTCTGGATTACATCAAAGACGTGGCTGATAAAAGAAGGCAATTAATCAAGGTGAAAAATCTGGCAAAACAAATGAACTTACAATATCGCTTAAAATATCCTGCTACATTTTGCATTTTTTCTGAAGGTCAGATGAAGAAGTTCCTAAATCATGAAATGGCGGAGGCATGGCTGAACATAAAAATGCATGAGACTTCTGTTCCAGCCTCATGAACTGGAATCTTTAAACAAGTTTTGTTAATTGTTTATGTTTAGTCTGCATGATTCAGGCTAGGTCAGAGATAACTGATTATACATACATTGGTTTGCTCTCTTTCATTCCTCTTCTTTTTTATTTTTCTTTAAATTCTCGTTATGATATGATGTCCCCTTCATGGATCACTGCCTTGTTGTGGCGAAGGGGCTTGCGTAACTCAGTGAAGCCATAAGCTATGCCGTGCAGGGCCACCCAAGACGGACAGGTCATGGCAGAGAGTTCTGACAAAATGTGGTCCACTGGAGAAGGAAATGGCAACCCACTCCAGTATTCTTGCCAAGAAAACCCCATGGAAATATCACAAGGCTAAAAGAGATGACGCCGGAAGATGAGCCCCTCAGGTCGGAAGGTGTCCAATATACCACTGGGGAAGAGCAGAGGGTATTTCCAAGTAGCTCCAGAAAGAGTGAAGCGGCTGGGCCAAAGCCGAAAGGACACTCAGCTGTGGATGTGTCTGGTGGTGAAAAGAAAATTCAATTCTGTAAAGAACAATATTGTTTAGGAACCTGGAATGTCAGATCAATGAATCAAGGTAAGCTGGAGGTGGTCAAACATGAGATGGCAAGATTGAACATCGACATCTTGGGAATTAGTGAACTAAAATGGACAGGCATGGGCGAATTTAATTCAGGTGACCATCATATCTACTACTGTGGGCAAGAATCCCTTAGAAGAAATGGAGTAGCACTCATAGTCAACAAAAGGGTGGGAAAAGCAGTACTGGGGTACAATCTTAAAAATGATAGAATGATCTCAGTACGAATCCAAGGCAAACCATTCAACATCACAGTAATTCAAGTCTATGCCCCAACCACTGAGGCCGAAGAAGCTGAGGTTGATCGGTTCTATGAAGACCTACAACACCTTCTAGAACTAACACCAAAAAAAGATGTCCTCTTCATCATAGGGGATTGGAATGCTAAAGTAGGAAGTCAAGAAATCACCGGGATAACAGGCAGGCATGGCCTTGGTGTACAAAATGAAGCAGGACAAAAGCTAATAGAGTTTTGCCAAGAGAACATGCTGATCATAGCAAACACTCTTTTCCAACAGCACAAGAGGCGACTCTACACATGGACGTCACCAGATGGTCAATATCGAAATCAGATTGATTATGTCCTTTGCAGCCAAAGATGGAGAAGCTCCATACAGTCAGTAAAAACAAGACCTGGAGCTGACTGTGGCTCAGATCATGAGCTGCTTCTTGCAAAATTTCGGCTTAAATTGAAGAACGTAGGGAAAACCACTAAAACATTCAGGTATGACCTAAATCATATCCCTGATGAATATACAGTGGAGGTGAGGAATAGATTTCAGGGATTAGACCTGATAGACAGAGTGCCTGAGGAACTATGGACGGAGGTCCGTAACATTGTTCAGGAGGCAGCAACGAAATCCATCCCCAAGAAAAAGAAATGCAAGAAAGCCAAGTGGCTGACTGATGAGGCTTTACAAGTAGCTGAGGAAAGAAGGGAAGCGAAAAGCAAGGGAGAAAGGGGAAGATATACCCAACTGAATGCAGAGTTCCAGAGAATAGCAAGGAGAGACAAGAAGGCCTTCTTAAATGAACAATGCAAAGAAATCGAGGAAAACAACAGAATGGGAAAGACTAGAGATCTCTTCAAGAAAATTGGAGATCTCAAGGGAACGTTTTGTGCAAAGACGGGCATGATAAAGGACAAAGAAGGCAGGGACCTAACAGAAGCAGAGGAGATTAAGAAGAGGTGGCAAGAATACACAGAAGAACTATACAGGAAAGATCTGAATGTCCCTGATAGCCATGATAGTGCGGTCACTGAACTTGAGCCGGACATCCTCGAGAGTGAAGTCAAGTGGGCCTTAGGAAGCATTAGTAACAACAAAGCTAGCGGAGATGACAGTATTCCAGCCGAGCTATTTAAAATCCTAAAAGATGATGCTGTTAAAGTGCTGCATTCAATATGCCAACAAATCTGGAACACTCAACAGTGGCCACAAGACTGGAAAAGGTCAGTTTACATTCCAATTCCAAAGAAGGGCAATGCCAAAGAGTGTTCAAACTACCGCACCATTGCGCTCATTTCACATGCCAGCAAGGTGATGCTCAAAATCCTACAAGCTAGGCTTCAGCAGTATGCGAACCGAGAACTACCGGAAGTACAAGCTGGGTTTAGAAGAGGCAGAGGAACTAGAGATCAAATCGCCAACATTCGCTGCATCATGGAGAAAGCAAGAGAATTCCAGAAAAACGTCTATTTCTGCTTCATTGACTATGCTAAGCCTTTGATTGTGTGGATCACAACAAACTGTGGCAAATTCTTAAAGTGATGGGAGTACCAGACCACCTTACCTGTCTCCTGAGAAACCTGTATGAGGGTCAAGAAGCAACAGTAAGAACCAGACATGGAACAACCGATTGGTTCAAAATTGGGAAAGGAGTACGACAAGGCTGCATATTGTCACCCTGCTTATTTAACTTATATGCAGTTATGCATCATGAGAAATTCCGGGTTGGATGAATCAGAGATTGGAATTAAGATTGCTGGGAGAATTATCAACAACCTCCGATATGCAGATGATACCACCCTAATGGCAGAAAGCAAAGAGGATCTAAAGACCCTCTTGTTGAGGGTGAAAGAGGAGAGTGCAAAAGCTGGTTTGAAACTCAACATTAAAAAAACTAAGATAATGGCATCTGGCCCCATCACTTCCTGGCATATAGAAGGGGAAGAAATGGAAGCAGTGACAGATTTTACTTTCTTGGGCTCCAAGATCACCGCAGACGGTGACTGTAGCCATGAAATTAAAAGACGCTTGCTCCTTGGGAGGAAAGCTATGGCCAACCTAGACAACATAGTAAGAAGCAGAGACATCACCTTGCCGGCAAAGGTCCGTCTAATCAAAGCTATGGTTTTCCCAGTAGTAATGTATGGCTGTGGGAGCTGGACTATAAGGAAGGCTGAGCGCCGAAGAATTGATGCTTTCGAACTGTGGTGCTGGAGAAGACTCTTACGAGTGCCCTGGACTGCAAGGAGGTCAAATCAGTCCATCCTAAAGGAAATCAACCCTGAGTGCTCATTGGAAGGACAGATAATGAAGCTGAAGCTCCAATATTTTGGCCACCTAATGCGAAGAGAAAACTCCCTGGAAAAGACCCTGATGCTGGGAAAGACTGAAGGCAAAAGGAGAAGGGGACGGCAGAGGATGAGATGGCTAGATAGCATCACGGATGCAATGAATATGAACTTGAGCACGCTCCGGGAGAGAGCGCAGGACAGGAAGGCCTGGCGTGCTATGGTCCATGGGGTCACGAAGAGTCGGACACGACTGAACGACTGAACAACAACATGATATGATGTACTTAAATATATTGTTTGAGGGTGTATTGTGCACACTCATTTATATATCTAGTATAAAATATATTACTGACTGTTGTAAGGTTGTTTTTAAGCTTTATTATTATATAACATGATAATTTCATCTCTTTTTTTGCTGTTATTATTATTATTATCATTACTATAAGCCTACTAAGTAAGATTTTTGGTTGGTTAAACTGTTAAGCTTTATTATTACTATTATATTCTAACTTAAGGGCAATATATGGTTGCTGGGAATGAATTGTAGGCCTGCTTCCTTGCTATAAGACTGATGATATTGAAATGTAAGGTTGATTATTAAATTGTAACGTTTCTAATGTGCCCTTTTTTTTCACATCATGTCTAAGCTTTATGTGAAGCCACGTTGGCTTCTTCTATTGTCTTTCCTTCCTGTTGGAATTGTTTGTACTTGTGCCTTGAGAATTTCCTTTTTAAAAAACTCCGACCCATCTTGGTCTCCTTTTCTGATTAGAGTCGTTTGCCATGGGACATTACTTATCACTGTTCTGAATTTATTAAAATCAGCTTTCCTGAAATCCAGGGTATGCATTTGGCTACACTCTGCTTTTGCTTCCTTTAGAACCAAGAACTCAATTATAACATGGTAACTTTCCCCCAGAGTTCCCATTACTGTTATTTTATCCACTAAGACATCTCTGTAGGTTAGGATTAAGTCAAGAACAGCTGATCCTCTAGTTCTTTCCTCCACTTCTGTAGGAGGAAGTTATCAGCAACACAAGTCAGGAATTTTTTGGAGGGGCCATGTTTTGCAGACTTTGTCTCCCAACAAATAGCAGGGAAGTTGAAGTCCCCCATTACCACTACATTATGCTTCCCTGAAACATTGGCAGCTTGCTTTTCAAAAGTTTCTTTTTCGTCTTCTCGAGACTAGAAGTGGCCGGTAGTAGATTCCAACCACCATGTCCATTTTATTATTTGTTCCATTTATTTTAGCCCAGATGCTCTTGATGGGGCTACCAAGCTCATCCTCCTATATTTCTGTGCAGAGATTTGCATTTTTAACATATAGTGCAACTCCACCTCCCATTCTGTTCCTTCTGTTTTTTTCTGAACAAGTTATGTCCTTCAATTGCTGTATTCCAGCCATGGGAGTCATCCCACCAAGTTTCAGTTATACCTATCAAATCATAATTCAAGTTTGTTCTGTTTGATACCTATACTCTGCACATTAGTATATAGACATCAAAGACCATATGCTTTATAGTCTGGCCTTCTTCCTACATGTTTTTGAAGACTTTTATTGGGTGCTGTTAGAGCTGTTAGTGTGTCCATTGTGGTGCATGAGGTTTTGTCCATTGTTATCCTGAACTTTGCATCTCCCTCCCCTGTAAGATTCAATTAAAGCCATCCTGATGGAGTTCTTCATGCTGTGGTCAAACATATTCTTCCCAGCCCTTGTCAGGGGCAACCCGTCCCTTGCCGACAGTCCATCTTCCAGGAAGTATAGCCCACAGTCCCAGAATCCAAATCTCTTGTGTCAGCACCACCTTTGTAGCCAGCCATTCACCCAGAGTATTTTTCTTTCCTTTTTTCCCTGTTCTAACTACTATTTTCTTTCCCTGTTCTAACTACTGGAAGGATGGATGAGAATGAGAAAACTATCTGGGCCAAAAATTCTTGAGTTTCCTTCCCAAAGCTTCAAAGTCTGACTCAATTTCTTCATAGCTCCACTTGGCAGTATCATTTGTTCCCACACAGATGAGAAGAAAGGGATAGCTGTCAGTGAGCTTTATGAGAGTAGACAACTCTTCAGTCACGACTCTAATCTGTCCTCCTGGGAGACAGCATACCTGGCAAGTCCATGGGTGTTTGTGACATACTTGGGTTTCAATCCCATGCAGCAAGGAGTCTACCACAACTACTACTCTTCTCTTCTTGTTGTTGTAGGACTTGGTTTCATTGCCTCTGCTTGACTGACCTTCATCCTCTTGATTAGGGGTGTACAAACCCCACTCACCATTCCGGCTGGCAGTGTCCACGGGGGGGGGGGAGGCGATCCGTCCTTCCCCCCGGAATCCTGCCTGGCCGGCTCTGCTCCATGGCGAGTCCATGAAGCCACCGGCCAGGCCCATCCGCAGATGGACTGGTGTCCGCTACTGGGCTGCTGTAGCTGCGAATGGCGGCCGATGTAGCTGCCGCCATTTGCGTCCCTGCCTGTGGCCGTGATTGGCTATGTATATATTTATGTAGCCTATCACGGCAAAGAGCAAAGATGCAAATGTCGTAGCAGCTGCCATTTGTGTCCCTGCTCTTTGCTGTGATAGGCTATGTAAATATTTACGTAGCCAATCACGGGCAGGGATGCAAATGGCAGCCGCTATGAAGGCTGCCATTTCATTCTGCAGCCCAGCTGCAGAAGGAAGATGATGACCCGACCCAGAGCAGCCACTGCCGGCAGGTAAGGTCCTCCCAGGGGGATTTTGGGGAGTGGCAGTGGGGGGGTAGTCCGTTCCACCACAGACTCCAGGGGGCCTGATTCTAAAGAATCTGGCCGCACTGGAGTCCATGGCGGATTTCTCCACCATCCCTACTCTTGATTACTCTCATGCTGGGTCCCCTGTAATTCTTCAACTGCAGGCTGTCCTCCAGTCTCATCCTCAAGTACCTGGAAACAATTCCATAGTTCCACTGCCTCCACTGGTGCTGAGTGCCTTCTAGTTCTTCTGCTCCTAACTGTCACCCTGCTCCTAACTGTCACACCTGTATCCTCTACTTCATTTTTCCTCACCTCAGCAGTTTCCTCTTCTGCCTCAGCTTGCTGTTGCTCTTCTAGCTTCTGTTCTTCACTTTGCTGCTGTAGTTCCACCATTCTGTCCAAGAACTCTTCATGTTCTCTTATTCCCTGGAGGGTTGAGACTCGCCACTCCAGTTCTTTTACCTTTTCTTCCAAAAGTGTAATCAACTTGCAGTTGTTGCACATGTAGGCCATGTTAATCTCAGGCAAGAAAACAAACGCTGCACACAGCTAGCAGGTCACCACCACTGCAGAGTCTTTTCCTTCCATAGTCTCTATTCCCTTTATGTTTCTAGCCTTCTGATTGGACTAGGATAGTCTCTGCTTTGTGCTCTATTCACTGGGGGTTAACAACAGAGTCCCAGTAGTATGGAAGTGTGTGTTACAAGAAAAGAAATTGAAAACAAAATTTTCTTGTGAACTCCCTGGAATAGGGTGGCCAGTTGTCTTGCTTTACACAGGACAGTCCTCTATTTGATGGGCTGTTCAGTCCAAATCCAGTTTAAAGTTAAAGAATCATAAGAAGGGGGAGCAGCAGGGGCCTTTGAGTTGCCCATCAACAGTTAGCACCTGGAGAGCAGGCACACAGGTCAGCTGATTTCATTCTTCCCTACTATGGTGAAATGAATTGTCTTTCTATTGAAATTATAGTTACGATTTTAAATTTGAATCTATATATGTATAAATTTTCATATGCAATTTTTGTGCCAATTGGTGTCCTCTTCTGTCCTCTTTTTTTTTGGTGATGGATTTCTTCTATTTTTGGCAATGCGTAACTGGCCAGCCTACTAGCACTGTTAAAAACAGGATGTTGGATACATAGATCTTTAGTCAGATCTAGCTGGGTTCTTCTAATGTTCTTGCCTATGAACACTGGTGATGGGTAGGGTGGGGGAGTGTCATATAGGAGAAGGCATTCCCTTGTCTTGTATTTTAAAACTTTGAACCAAGCGTTTGTAAACATGGGAGATCAGCAAAGCATTTGAGAGAATGCCTCCTATAAAAGAAAATGCATTACATCAGATGGGTTATCAGTACCCTATGCCACATGCAACGAGTCATCTTGGGAGTAGAGATAGATTTTGCAAGCCTGAGTGACCACCATCTTGGAACCATTCAGTACAAGGACAAAGCTACCAACAAACTGTGACCAAACACTTCCTCTTATGCATCTCTGTCTTGTCCTTCCTTCTTTTACTGATTCCTCCCTAGCTTGAACGTTAAGTGCCTTCTTGAAATATTGCTTCAGCTCTGTAAGGCTTTTTAGGAAACATCACTTCAGACAGATGTTTAACCTCAGGGCCCTGAAGGGACAGCTCTGCTGGTTGCTAGCCTTGTCGATTAATTTTATATCGACAATCACGTTAATGCAGTTTGACACGAAGGAGAGCTTTTAAAGCCAGCAAGCTGCATTAGATAAACAAGGTGGGTAAGTGTCATCCATGGCTAAACTCATTTGCACACATGCTACATTGCAGTTCAGGTCTCCACAAGGAACCTTAATAGGGCTTTTTTCTTCATCTGCCCCTGAAAATGAAGGCTAGATCCTTTGTTAATCTATGAAGCATTTATACCTCCAGTTGTCATATTTTGCAACATGGCATACAGAGAGAATGTGACAGGCTGACATAACTGAATCCTTGACAAACTCTGTAGACCTCAGGCCGTGTTAGTTCAGTGCTTTGATATCTCAGCATTTCCTTAACAACAGCCAGAATGGTGGTGCACAGTAATGCAAGGGAAGCAATCAGCAGTCTGAGATGGAAAGATTTATACAGACAGTTGGAACAAAAGCAATGTCTGTGCCCTGGCTGGCTAAACAAAAAAGAAAACGGACATTATGTCTATTTGAATGGCAGCTAGAAATGCTTAACATTTGAAACAACCTGGAAGCGAGGGAGATGATCAATGGAATAACACTGCAATCCTATACATGTCTATGCACAAGCAAGCCCTATTGAGTTCAATGGGATTTACTCCTAGGTAGGTGTGCATAGGGTTGCCTGGGAGTAAGTCCCACTGAATTCAATACCTTATTTCTGAGTAGACATTGTAGGATTGCACTTTGCAAGTCTTTTATGAAGGGAATGTTTAGCTGAATAATTAATAAAGTGAAGGAACTTTAAAGAGTGGAATATCAATAGAAACTAGGTGTGTACAAAACCTACTTACCCATTCGCTGAAGGGGCCCGCGGGGGGGGAGGCGATCCGTCCCTCCCCCTGGAATCCTCCCCAGCCAGCTCTGCTCCGGGGCAGGTCCGCGGAGCTGCCAGCCGGGCCCGTCTGCAGCTGGACTTCTGGCCACTGCCATGCAAATGGCATCTGGCGTAGCGGATGCCATTTATGTCCCTGCTCTTTGCCGTGATTGGCTACGTAAATATTTATGTAGCCTATCATGGCCAAGGGCAGGGACGCAAATGGCGTCTGCTACGCTGGACGCCATTTGCGTCCACAGCCTGGCTGCAGAATGAAGACAATGGACCCAGATCGGTCACTGCCAGGTAGGGTCCATCCCAACTGGCTTTTGCGGGGGGGGGGAGCTGTCCATTCCGGGGGGCAGGATTCTTTGGAGTCCATGGCGGATTTCTCCACCATCCCTAATAGAAACTTGCTCTTTGGTGAGGCAATTACAAGTAGAGATGGTGGAGAAATTCAGTGCACATTTTAATGTGAACTTGCCTGGTTTCACACTTTCAAACCACTACAAGAACTGAAACTCAGTTATCCTTTGAAATGCTCACTCCTCCGAATTTTGCAATGGACATCTTGAATAAAAAATGCATACCAAAATGCATATATTAGGGAAAATAATATTTAAAATGCATTATGTAATGAAAATTTCTTGCAAAAAAAAAGTGTGTATTGAGCAAAAATGCACACAAAATGCATGCATTGGGAGAAATAATCTTACGAATTTATATGCAAACTTAAAAAAAACCTCAACATCTGGGATGACCCAAACTTAAGACTAGGGAAATTATCAATATTTAAGATGAACAGAATTTAAGACTGGAAAACATGAGTAACTGAGAGAAAGTGAAATCGACAGATTTGTCCATCCCTAGTTACAGGCAACCTTCTCACAGCCACTATTATTCAGTCCTTACACTTGTGTCTTGGCTTCCAGCACAGGGTGCTATTGCCAGGGTGTTCTTGTGTAAGATGCACCCTGCCACCCCTCATCTCCCACTCCTCCTCTCTCATCTAATAATATATTATAGGGATGGGCAAACAAGCCATGTCCAAGGTCGATTCTCTGAACATTATCTTACCACTTTTCTCATGTCTGATTCATGTCCGCATTTGCTCGCTCTGCACAGATGGGAAAATTGTGCTAATTTCCAAATCGCGCAATTTTCTCCATAGACTAAAGTGGGGCTGAGCCAGTCTATAGGGAAATGTGTGCAAATTAAGAACTCTGTGCAAAATTGAACTGGGAAAGTTGCACAGATCAAACACAAGCACATGTCCAGGAATTTGCGAATGTTTTTGGTGTACATGTGCTCATGACTGTGATTGCATTTGAGGCTTCAAACAGGGCACACATTTTGTGAGCAAAAACAAAATGCTCATACATCTCTAAGATCTTGTAATATGGAATTTGTGATGGGACCCAAATTACAGGAAGCCAGATTCCAGCTGAACATCAGGAAAAACTTCCTGACTGTTAGAGCAATACGACAGTGGAACCAATGACCTAGGGAGGTGGAGGACTCTCCCATCCTGGAGGCATTCAAGATGAAGCAAGACAGCCATCTGTCAGGGATGCTTTGACTTAGATTCCTGCATTGAGCAGGGTGTTGGACCTGATGGTCTTGTAGGCCCCTTCCAACCCATCTGTTCTATGATTCTATGACACCACTTCAATCCAAGGGCAGTATGCGATACTGCTGCTGTGCCTCCATTATTTCCATTACACACATGGGACTCACAGCTAGTGCAGCTAGGGACAGCATGGGTGTCTGACTGGGTCCAGGAGTCTGTCAGACTCCCCCGCCCCCCATTCCCCCTGAATCCAGCTTGGCAAGCTGCTGCCCTGCCTGCTGAGCCATGCGAGTGGCCGGGACTTACTGGACCCATCTGCACATGCCCAATGGCCATCAATCCTCCTTTCAAGCCACCATCTTCTATGCAAGACAGAGCTCTATATTTTCATGTATTTACTGTTGTGCGCAGCAGCACCTGTAAATGGCCATTTCCACATCAGAGGCCTCTAATGTTGTAGAAATGGCTCTTTATGGCTACCGTTGTGTGCGCAACAGTAAATATATGAAAATAAAGAGCCCTGTCTTGAGAAAAAATGGTGGCTCGCATGGAGGAGCAGGCAGCTGCAGCCTGCACCCAGACAGCTCCTCGAGGCCTCCAGGGGGTCACGCAGCCTGGCTCGGGCAGGCAAGGGGCAGCAGCCACTGGCTGAGCACACACGAAGCATGGACTCCAGTGAGTCCATCCATCCCTAAGTGCAACAAGAACTAGTGCTTCTGAAAGCAACCCCGGAAATAAGCAGAAATGCTTATTTTCAGATCAAGGCAGGTCAGCAGAGCTCCCTCTGGCAAGCTCAGCTGACCCGCCCCATGCTGGAAATAAGTGTTTCCACCCCATCCAGTTGCTTCAAGAACTTCTAGCTTCCCACTGTGCTAGAAGTGAGTCCTGCTAAGACAAGGGTGTCATGGGGTACTGCCTCAGGTTGCTCCACCCAAGCAAGTCACCATCCGAAGTGCTGTTATTTTTAATGGTTATGGATCTTCACAGTTTCACACACACCCTCTGCTTTTATAGATAATGCTGAACATGATGGACGACTAGTCTGTAAGGTAGTTTCCTATCTTCCTATGATTTTGCTATTGTATTGTGTTGTATTTATTTAACTCTATTTTAACTTTTCAAAACTGTCCGGACAATTGTGTATTGAAGGGTAGCATAAAAACCTCAGTGAGTAAGTAATAAATCAATAGATAAATAGATGATCAACAGATAGTTTTATGCTATGTATGCTACCCTGAGAGCTGGGAAGCTTGCTAGCAAATGATTTTTTAGAAAATAAAAAAAATGAAACCCCTGGTCCCTTATGCCAAAGTATTCACTGGAATCACAAAAAGGAAAAGACCAGCCACTGAAAACAACTCCTAGCATTTATTTTACTAAGCTTATAGATTATAAAATAAAGAAGGCACAATTTGAATACATGCAAGTCACTGCTTTAGCACAGTGTGTTAATTAACTAGGGCACCTGGCATGCATCAACAAATACGTCACACACAAACACTTCTGCAGACCAATCAGCAGCAGCATAGGAAAATCAGAAAAGAGATGATATTGGGCCCCAGATGTTATTTTCAAGCCCAGTAAATTAACAATTAACATTTTGCTTCTCTGCAGGTAGAAATGCATCTTATAAAAAGAGGTTTTGCATATATAATAGGTTAAATACTTAGAGGTGGGGAAATTTATTATCATCATCAACATTATTATTGTTATTATCACCATCATTATTATTATTATCGTTATCGTTACCATTGTCATTATCATTATTTATTACATTTCTATACCACTCAATAGCCAAAGCTCTCTGGGTAGTTTACAAAGATTAAAAACATTAAAAATACAGTATACAGAGATTAAAATCCATTTACATAAAAACACACAGACAATATACACAAGAGAACATGGTCCCCTTTGCTCAAAGTAGTGATTTTTCAGTAAACACACACACGTATTGTAAAATTTTTCCCAAGTTAAAATAATTCTCTTAGAGAGCAATCCTATGTCCCCAGGACAGTATCTGGGGGAGATAGGATATTTCAGTTTCCCAGCTCTGAGCTTGTAGACAGTGCTAAGAGCTTGGAACTGGGAAACCATGCTGCCCTCCACCCCCACCTCTACCCTCCACAAAGCTGGGGAGGAGAGAACTGCAGTGGTTGCTCCTCTGTGCCTGTCTGTGCTCATAACATGGAGCATGGACAGGGCAAAAAGGGGGCATTCCCAGGGGTGGGGAGGAGACTGCGGACGTTCTTTTAGGCAGCTTCCTATGCTGTCTCCAGCCCCGTTCCTGCCTCCTCCCCAAAGCTGCACTTAGATGCCTGAAATCAGGCGTCTAAGGAAAACTGCAGGGCAGCCGGATCATGGAGGGAATCCTCTCCTCCATGCTGCTGCACTGGATAGGCGGATGCCTCCGACTTCAGAGGAAGTCGGAGGCAACCTTCGATTTCAATAGGATTGCACCCTTATTCATTGAATAGATTTGGATTTGTGTCAGATTAGTAAACGCTGTGTTGGCTATATTCAGTATCCATATTCATTGTGAGTTTTATTTGTGTGTGCATTTTTCTGTTCTTTTCTGAAACTGCCTTTTGCTTTCCTTGGGTGGGGAAAAGAAATCAAATATTTTGTATTTTAAAATGAGTTGATTCATATTGATATGACTGGCCAGGATAGATGAAAAAAATGAGAGATAGATGAACTCACTTGTGTGCCCACCAAGCGTGGGCACTCACAGAGTCCCTGCTTCTGCCCACCCCTGCAAGCTGGGCTGCACAAGCCCTCGGAGACTTGGCAAGCAGTCCAGCAATGTCCCCCAGCTTCTGCACCTCGATGCGAGCTGCCATTTTTATGCAAGATGGCTGTTCGCATGGAAGCATGGGTGGCTGCAGGGGTGTCCCCGCTGACACTGCTGCCATTGTAACAAGCGGGAAGAGAGGGCAGATGCTCCTTTCTTCTCCCTCCACCCTGCTACAGTGGCAGTGATGGCAAGGGACAGGCTGGTCATTTTATCTAGGTGTAAGAGACTTTCGTAAAATAACCAGCCTGTCCCTTGCTGCTGCTGCTGTCATCACTGTAGTAGGTTGGGCAGGGGGAGAGGGTAGGTGCTTCCTTCTTCCCTCCACCTCTACCTACTACAGGGGCATGTTCCCTTCTTTCCCTCTAGGTGAAGCATTTTGAAAAAAATGCTTCAAGGCCCAACCAGATGCCCGCGCCAAGCAAATGGCATCAACATGATAAATCCGTTACTAAATTCAAGCAAAATATTATTCCCCTTTCTTAGAACTATAAATTTTAGTCCCATCTTGCAGCTGAAGGAATAAACAGGAGAGACTCCTTATAACACGAAAGCTTTGGTTGTTTCCTATGCTAAGCAACCACAACATGATCTTTCAAGCATGGTTGGGAATTCTCCCTTCCTGTTTGAGATAAAGGCTGGGTGATTTTAAAGTTACGGATTGCGGCCATTTGATGCTGAAGGACTGGAAATAAACCAATGACAAGGAAGTAATAAAAGTGAAGTGTTTGTTAAAGAAATTTGTTTCTTTTGTGCTCCCCTCTTAAGAGCAAACATTCTTCAAAAACACAGAAAGGAAACCCAAGAATCTATCGGCTGGATTCCCAGAGTCTCTTTCTTATTGCTCTTCCCCTCCCCTTCTGACTGGCAACAGTTTTGTAAGCTTCTGCCAGGAGATCTTTAAAACCATCATCACTCTCAAGAAAGCTGGCAAGTTCAGAGTCTATAGGCAAACATAATGTTTTGCTCTCTCTTCTTCAAGCCATGGGAAGGTCACTGCAAGCTTTTTCAGTCAGCTAGCCAATTTACTTCAGAGGCAGAAAATAATAGGATTTTTTCCCTCATCTGAAATTCCATTTATTGACCTATCTACATGTTGGGAAAGGAAGACTGAGAAACTGTGGTCAAGAGAGACAACTGTATTCCCAACACAGAATTGGTGCCAGTTCAACAAGTTATAGATGGAACCAAGATTAGGTCGAATTAGGGTCACATTTATTTAAAGTAACAACAGGATCTGTGAGAGTAACTGTGCAGGAAGCTAGCCTCTACAGTGGTCTGGCAGGTGCCTCACCTGAAAGGGTGACCTGCCCTTCCAAGGAAGAGGGGTCCCCATTCCTTCCCTAAACTGCAACCTTCCAGGTAAATAGGGAGGTCCCCACAACTCCAAACAGGTGAGACAAAGGTGATTCATATCTAGGGATGCCCCCCCATCCAGGTTCTCCGAGTGACCGTCCAGCTGTTGCCCCCACTTCCGCATCCCCAGACCTGCTCGATGCAATATTACAGGCGTAAATGGGCCATTTATGCCTGTAACGTTGTGCCAATGGGGCCTTTACAATGGCTATGTGTGCAATATTTAATTCTTGGAAGTTTCCAAGTGACCTTTTCTTCCACAAAACTGCAACCACGAGAACAACAGGCAATCACAAACGGCTCATGGTAGGTGCAGGCTGCTGGGTGAGCAGGGCAGGGGGCATGAGCAGGGGCAGCAGCTGGTGGGCGCAGCCCGGAGGCACAGGCAAGGGGGAGACTGTCGGACTCCCAGGCTCAGGTGAGCGCCTGTGCCATCCCTATTCACATCTTGCCCTTAGTGGCAATCCTCAAGAATCACCACTCACCTTAAAAATGCCTCCAGGAGCTCACCAACTATTATCCTCAGCTGATAGATTTCATGGACATTCCAGAGAAATGCGACCCAATAAACCTATGCAGATGAGGTCAAAAAACATGTGAAACAGGTAGAGATGTATGAAAAATGTATTTCAGTTCATTTTTGATCCAGATTTATCCAATTCACACCTTGTGCATCAAACACAAACTTGGACACAATCTGCAGTTGATGTCTGCACATTTCTGAGCTTGCAGTGTGATTTGTGGACCCAAACAAATGTGTTAGACAGCATCCATAATGGGGATGGTGAACCCCCCCCAACATCTGTTCTGGGAGGGTCCACCACCGCAGAGAAATCCAGGCCACTTGGGGCCCCATGGATTTCCCCCAAACCCTAGTGTGTCCGCCAGAATTTGTGGGGCTGCTCTCCATCTTTCTAAAAGGTGCAATAGGATAATGGTGGCTACCAATAGCCTATCATGGGAAAATTACTTAAACAGCTGCAATGTATGTAAAGCAAATGCTTTAGGGCTACAAAAGGCATAAAATATAGCACTTATGCCCTTAATTTTTCCATGATAAACTAATGGCATCCACAATTAGCCTATTGCACATTTTAGAAAGATGGAGAGCCGCCCGATGATGCACAGGTAAGGGTGTCAATCCGCTGCAGACGTCTTCAGCATCCATACATTTGAAACTTTACATGGAAAAAAATGCATACTTTTGGAAAAATGTGCACCAATATGCTTTAATCAATGGGAAAAGAAAGTGTATGTTTCAAAGATGCACACAGTGGATGCACACAGATTTTCATATGACAAGAAAAAACAACAACGAAGCTTGCAATCTGATATGGGCTTGAGTTGGAACAAGCTTCAAGATGGAATCCAGAGAATGTCGGTGAGCTTGAGTTTTCTGATTTGCACAACCCTACAAAGAGCCAATATGTTCACAGGTAAAGGAAAATCCTACTTGACGATGGTGATGGTGACCAGCTAATCTTGCACTGACCCCAAGTGAGCGGTTTTTGTTTTTTCTTTCTTTTTACTGGAACCGGAAACAGGTTGGGGCCTCGGTGTATCAGCCTTAAATAGCCCAGCCTGCTCCACCCTGCTTAAGTATCCATGTGCTAGCGCCCAATATGCCTTACCTCCCAAGTGTGGGCCAGACCCCTGCTTTACTGTTGTGCTGGCTTCCCCCAGTGGGAAAGGCACCATGGAAGTCAGGGCACCACGACTGAGTTGGCAGCTGAAGGAATTCTCCCACTGCTAGTTCAGGCAGAGAGGCTTCACTCACATTATGCCTCCTCAGTGGGGAAGCTGCTGCCAAGCAAAGTAATTGGATATAACAGTGGCGATTCCCCTGAGCACTGCTCGCATGCAGGAGATGCCCCACTGTTATCTCCAATCACAGAGAAGGAATCCAGGGCAAGTTGCAGGCCAGAGGGGGAACCTCCATATTAGACCCATGGGCTGGAGGTAGAGAAGTATGGACTGTGTAAAATCCACTCCATCTGTATTTTGCGGATTGTCAGGTGCCTTTCATTCCATCATCCGCCCACAGATGGATGTGAATATTTTTTTTCGTCATGCAGAAAAATACAGAAATAATTACGTAACTATTTATGTAAGTATTTACATAATTTACCTCAGTATGTAACATTTAGTGTATTGTCCCCCATTCCATGCAATGTTTCCTTAGCAGAAACGTAGGTATTTTTCTACGGATTTATATGCGTAAATTTCAGGAAAGTAAAAAATCATCCAAAAGTCCATGGACTCCGCATGGCCTGAGGGGGTCACTCTGCAGCGGATTCCACAGGTTGGATTATTAGAAATCCAAGCTCATATTAATCCATCTTGAATTTCTCCAGCATCCCTAGCTGGAGGTTCTCCTCCAATTTCATTTCATTTATTATATTTCTATACCACCCCATAGTTGAAGCTAGGGATGATGGAGAAATCCACCACAGATCCCAATGAGTTCATGCATGGCGGAATGGCAGTACTCACCTCTGCCTGGCTCCAGAACCGTCTGGAGCTGGATCGTCCTTGCGGCTGCTCCATGGAGCCGCTGGCTGGCTCCGGAGCACCAGCGATACAGCCTCCATTGCTGTGCCATATCACTGGCTGAGGCTGATCTGGATGCAAATGGCATCCACTATGCCATTTGTGGCAATAAAGCCCTTAGATTAAGCTAAATGCAGCTGTAAATGGCTGCATTTAGCGTAAACTAAGAGCTTTATGGCTGTGAATGGCGTCCGCTACGCCATTTGCATCTGTGGCTAGCCTGTTGCATGAAAAACCACGGATGGAAATGGCATAGCATTGGCTGTGTCAGATGTAACATGAAACCATGTTTCTCCATTGTTTCTTGTTACACATAGACTCAAATCCACCCATGAACTTTTTTTTGGGGGGGGGGTTGCAAGCCCAGGATCTGAAGCTGCACCACAGTTTTAGGGATGTACGAAAATCACTTACCTGTTCACGGATTATGCTGATGGTGGGGGGGAGGCGCTCCGTCCCCCCCCCCCAGAATCCTCCATGTCGGCTCAGCAGCTGGCCAGGCCCAGCCAGGCTAGAGCCGTCTGCAGCCGGATTTCCAGCCGCAGAGGGCTCTGGGAAAAACAAAACAAAACTGCATATGCAAATGGCGGCGGCTATGGCCGCCACCATTTGCGTTCCTTATTTTTGATGTCTTAATCTACGTAAATATTTACGTAGACTAAGACGGCAAAAATAAGGGGAACGCAAATAGCGTAGTGGATGCTATTTGCGTTCCCCTTATTTTCCCAATCTTAGTCTACGTAATTATTTATTTTACACACATTACTTATGTTACACACCATGGTTACACACTACATCTGAACCCAGCCTTTGGTTTTGGTTCTTTAAATGATTCTCAAGAAAGGGGTAGGGTTTGTTCATCTTAAGGGGACGACGACAACCAGAAATGTATTCAGTGCCAGGGAACCATAGTAGATTTTTCAAAGTAGCTGTATAGGAGTGAAAGAGTTCACCTTGTCACAGAGTTAAATTGATACCCCCAAAGAACCTTTGTGTGTCATAAGTTTGTATAGAAGTTTAAATGGTTCAGCAATGAAAAGCTGAAACTGCAAGGAATTGGAAATTGGAGATGAAAAATGACCAAAAAAAAGCATATGCAAAAGTAAAAGGTTAAATGTAAATCAAGTTTTCCCCATGCTTAGAATAGATTCATGGATTATGTCATTCAATGGACAGTTGCAATTATCACATCAGAGAACTTTATCTTGCAAAATGAGTTCAAAGGTGGAAGCCCATCTTATCATGACTTGCCTGTCACCCATGTTGGCATAGTTATGAGACTTTAATTGGATCCCACACACACTGGAACTAGTAATCTATCTTATAAAAGTGGAGGAACGCTAGAGTTTCATCCACATTGTATGTAGAGCACAGGATTTTTAACAAACATAAGAATTTTAACAACCAATCAGAAGCTCTAACATATCTTGGTATACTGACTCTTCAAAGTGTGTGTATGCTATTAAAAGCCATGCTTAAAGATCTCTGCAATAGCACTAGACCAACAGATCAAAACCAAGGAGATCAAAGTGGAACAGACCAAAAACAAAGCCATCCAATTAATTTTCAAAGACCAGATTTTTTTTCTGGTCTGTTGAAGGTATTACTGAAGTATTTTAGTATGTACACCAAATAAAGCTGTAGATACTAAAAAAAAAAAAAACTAAACAAAAAACCCAATACTAACATATTAGAGGTGTGAACTGAACATAAGATTTGAAATGAACCCCACTTCCATGCTTTGGAAAATGGCCCAGTTCTGACTTTTGACTGATTCAGAAGCCACCCACTTTGACTTGGGTATGGCATCTGAGTCAAGATTTGGACATCTGAAGCTTCATGTTTTCCACTGACAACTATAGGATTTTTTTTTTTTAGAAAAAAAGGCTATAACTTTTTTCTGTTTATCAGAAATGGATGCAATTTGCAGGAGCACTAGTTTCTCAGGAGGAAATTATGCCTGCTAAATGTCAAGAAATAAGTGCAGTGGGGTTTGGGGGGAGGTGTTTGTTTTTGCTAAGCACCTTTATATTTTGATATTTTTTTAAAGGGAACTGCTGGCAACTTTTTATTTCTTGGCAGAATTGGATGGAATCTGCAGGTATAGTTGCCCCTTCTGAAGGGATTGAGTCTGCCAAGGTTTAGATGAATAGGAGCAGGGATTTTTTGTGCAAGAGCAGCCTTGATATTTTGATGTTATTCTTGTGAATGATTTGACTGATAATGACAGATAGCATTGAGGGGGACCTATGTAAGAATCCTGCAAATTTTCACAGTAATAGTGCAGCAGTTAATGTGGAAGCAATTAATGTTGCCCAAAAAATTGGGGAGGATTTGCTTCCCTTTCTTCCTCCTGAGATTTTTGGGGGAGCAATTTGAATGGAAAATGCACACATCACATAAGTGTCTCCAGGCAAAAATCCCTGCAAAGTTTCAGAAGAATAGGTGCAGGGACTAAGGAGTTATGATAACTGAAAACCAGCAAAGCTTTTTTCATAGTGAAGCCTGGGAGCACTGGAATAATCTCGTGGTCCTATCCTGGCCCTCTCCCAAAGCACAGTGATTGGAGTGCCCCTGTGAAAACATGCCCTATTAGAAGGTTGACCTGTCAGTCCCTTCCTCTCCCTCCCCCATCAGCATTTACAGAAAGTAAGCAAAGCATGTATTTTTGGAGACATGCTGTCCACCTTTCCAAAGCAAATGAAGTGTCATGCAGTGTCCAGCTTCAGTTCTGGTCACTTTGGCGGGAAGCCCACTTTACCACAGGAAGCACCACAAATGGTCCGAAGGCCCCTGATTCAGCCCGGGCTTTGGGCTTCAGCCAAATCCGACTCATATCCCTACTAACTACAGTTATTCTTTGGTGCACGGGATGATATGATGCAGGAAAAGGGATGTGCATTTAAAAATGAAGGGAGAAATCAATCTAGAAACTAAAGTCTTCTCAGTTAGAGAGGGGGAAGAAGACATGCCTCTGATATACCAGCAGTGTGCCATTTCCAAGGAACTGTCCCTATTGTTGCAAGTTCCTTTGCAAGCCATGAAATGCACATCTTCAAATAATTAAGGCTGGTTTTCATGTTACAGTCACCGTGCGAAGGCCTCTTGATCGAATGATTGATTGATTGTGTATCCCACTCAGCCCTAGGGAAGCCCCTCAGAGCTTTCAAATCACTTCATCAAGCCACCTTGTGAGCCCTTCATATGTAACAACTCACCATGTGGATTGAGCAATCTTCACCACGTCAATGCAAGCCATTCTGTTTAGGTTATTGAAAATGGCACAGTGAAATCTGTGTGGCAAGCCACTGCATATAAATCTCATCAGGGACCTAAATTCCTTTATCCAGGAACTTTCATATGAAATATGCTTTGTTTTTTTCTTGATCCCTCTAACAATATTGTGTTTAACTACAGGAGATGGCTTAAGAAATATGAATTATAAAGGGCAAGGTTTTATCAAACAGGAAACCTAGATTAGTTATCCCCAAGACAGGCTGTTACTGAACACATGTAGCTGTCTTAAGAGGAGATCAAATAGGATCTTCTGTCAAACAGAAAGGCAGATTTAACATCTCCTGGCACCATATCATGTTTTAAAATACAAGACAGTTTGTAGATCCACAGCACATCTTTCAGATTACCTTTAAGGATGTGGTTTTAGGCTTTTAATTTCTCTGTTCTTGTGGGTAAGACCTTTTAGTATTTACAGAGTAAATATTGTGGTTTTATCAGTACTAAAATTGAACTGGTACATACCAAGTGGTTTTTAAATGGCCCTCCTAAGTGCGGAAAACCAAACTGTTTTACAAATTACACAATTAATTATAGAACTAAAAAGAAAAAGAGAGACTAATGTCATTGACATAGGTCTACATTTCCAAATCTTATTGGAAAAGCTTTAGAGTACTCATTCTGGGTTTAGGAACCAAGATCAGCATAAGGAAGGGCATAAATTACTCTATGCACCCATTAAAACAATTGGGAATACTGAAAAAATAGATATTAAATATGACCCAAGATTTTCAAGGAAACTGCCCAATAGGAAAAATGCACACTAGGGAAAAGGTGCATATTAAAACCTTCAAAACCTCTTCAGCAAATAGTGGTATTGTGTGTGTTTTGTTTGTTTTGTTTGTTTTTTAAGTTCCATTGCAACTTGGGGGCTTCAGTAGGCTTACCAATCAAATACCAGGTACTTCAGATTTCTCTTTGACTGATCAGTAGTTAAGCCGAAACACTTCAATTTTGGCAAATATATGGCCTAATTCAAGACTTGATGCATTGTTTAATCATCAAAAGTGGGAGCCATTCAACCTGTTCATAAATGATCTGGAATTAGGAGTGAGCAGTGAAGTGGCCAAGTTTGTGGATAACACCAAATTATTTAGGGTGGTTAAAACAAAAAAGGATTGTGAAGTGCTCCAAAAGGATCTCTCCATAGCGAGCAGAGATGAGTTAAAGAAGACACAGACAACAAGCTTGGGTTGAAAATTGGGCCACATTTATTGAAATACCTGCAAAGGGGTAACTAGGATGGGCATCTAACTGTGACAGCGACTAGCTGGCACTTCTTGGGTGAAAACACACCCAGCCTGAGGGGTGGCGGTGATCTCACCATCTCTCCGGACTGCCCCTTCTGGGGGAGGTAGACCTTCCGGTGTCACCCCCGACCTGGTGCCACACAACACCTGGGTGAGTGAGGAGGGTTGGTCTCCCAGGCAACCCTTATCCCCCCGCCGAGCCACACAACCCGTTCGGGGGGCCTCAGGCGTCACCTGTCACCATAAGGTGCCTCTGCATGCACACCATCCCTACTTTCCTGTTTTGCCCGTCCTAGCCGCCACAGGAGTCACAAGCCTAGAGCTTGTGAAACTCCCCCCACCTGCACAGAAGAACTTCCTGCAGGCTCCTTTGCAGATCAGACAGAAATATGTTATTCACTACATGAGACAGGCAGACACAGTCCTACCTGTAACGCTCCCTCCATGTCCACAGAATTTCCTGGCAGATGGTGCATCCATCGCCACATTCGCATAGGCCCTAAGCCATTTCTCTGTGTGCTTTCCGACGTGCCCTGCCAGTGGCAACGTCATTCCATGCCTTCCCATTGATCCATGGGAGCGGTGAGGACTGCAATAGGCTACTTCTGGCCAGGTATGCCGGACCACCTGTATCTCAACCAAGGCCTGTTCGATCAGGTCCTTGCCTGGCTTACAGCCAAAGTCATTCCTCTCAACATGCAGCACCTGGACCTGCGGAAGAAGACTGACAAACTTTGGTGGAACAGAGTGAGGAGGGGACTCCCACCGTATGCCTCATCTGTGAAGCCACTGGATCTTAATGTGACAGGGTGACAGAAGCTGAAGTCTGAAGACGACATACAAGCCCATCGTGCAGCTCAAGACATCATAATGTGCCCATGTAAGGGCACCCGTTCCAGCGTACGACGAGTCTGCTGGTCTAAGGAGTAAGCACATTAGGGCAAGCAAAGCAAGAATTGTGTCAGGAAGGAGGAGACAACCCGCGAACGCAGGCCGGAATGCTGTGAAGCCCCATTTTCAAACTGCCATAATGTGTCTGTGAGAGAAACTTCCAGTGGCTACCATGGAGACCGCTTCAATGTAATAACAGTGGGTTCAGAGCTGCAAATTACCTAGGCCTAGCGGGGTAGAGCTAATGTAGAAACTGCCCAAATTGCCCATATGTCAACAGTAAGCCATTGAAGTGATAAAACAGAGGCCCCTCCTCAGACCCACTGCATTCCATAAAACCCATAAGGTCCCGACGGGGCATAATCCATTGACTTCTGTTTGGCCATGGGCCCCTGCCATGCCCTTGCCATACCGATCAGTTTGATCACCAATTACGTAAGTGGGTTACATTGGGCCAGACATGTACTTTGAAATATATCAAGGCCCTCTGGAACAAGTTGGACTTGGAAGCCCAGACCAACCCTAAATTCCTAAGGCGGGGGCTTGCAGAAGGCCGTTAATGCTGCTGCGTGGAACAGGGAAACGCCTTACTGAAAAGCACAAATGGAGGGCCATTACCCCTGGAGCCCAAAGGGGGTATCCGGGGAGAGAGGGTGGCTAAATGTACTAAAGTAGGTGACATCTGTGCCCAAACCTATATTGCATGCCGAACCCTAAAATCTGACATGGAGTCAGTGAATCCCAGCATTGTGGGCCGGAAGGCTAAATGGCCAGCTTGCGACTTATGGTCCCAGATAGTCTGTTCCTTAAGGAGGCGCGAAATTGTGGCCAATGGTCTATAGGTAAGGGCCATGATTCCTATCTCTGAAGCTTTGCCTATTGCACCACACACCCTACCTGCTCTGTCACAGGTGGCTCCTGTACTGAGAGCTATGGAATGCAGGATGGCAAGCCTGGCTTAGTCTCCCAGTCTCCCATAGTACTGCAAGGATGGGATCTGGGAATGGATGCACCAGCGGGGCTGAGGCCCGGAAGTCGTTGACCTAATTTCGTGACAAAGCATCGACAGTTGGGTTTGCCTAACCCAGCACATGGCGGACCCAGAACCAGATGTTGTAACACTGACACTGGAGAGCGAACACACTGACACATGACATGACCCTCTGATTTGAGGAGGACGGGGAATGAATAACGTTGTCACGTTGTCATACTGAAGGGGGGGGTTATTGACTTGGCTATGAGGTCATCCAAAATGTGCTTGGCGGTGGCAGCCTCCACTCTACAGGCCAATACCCATAGCACGATCGGACCTGCCCTATGAGTCTGAACCCCCCCCCCCCCGGGGTAGCAGCGGAACCCCGTGAATCTGCAGTCCGGCTTTGAGGAGCGGCTCACACCTCCGGAAGGAGGTGCCATTAAAGCCCTACTAAGTTGAAGCCATGCTCATGGATACGTGCGCACAGCAGAAGTGACCCTGGGTCGATGGTGCAGCAGCCGCAGTCCCAGCACTGCCCAAACTGAGCTGGCGCGAGAAGGCACAGCCAGGGGCTGCTACCCTAACTGTGAAAAGAAGATGCCCAACAATATCTTTCATGGCCCCCCAAGGGAAACCCTAGGAAGATGTATAACTGCTTGGAGCTGTGCCCAAAGTACCTGAAAGTTGTCCTGAGGGAGTCGAGAATAATGCCTAAGGGTATCATATTGGCTTCACTGAATGTTGATGTGGGAGACGGGCCCTCAGCCTTTTGTGAGCTAAGGGTCAGTGAGGTAAAAAGGAAAGGGAAGCAATACCTGCATTAGGTCAGAACATTGATGACCATCTTTGGACTCCATGTAGCTTGTGCCCAACAGGGACCTGTGGCCGGGATCCCAAACCAAGACAATTGCCACATCGACGAGGTGTATCGCATTGAGCATAGATGATCAGGGCTCTCATGATTAACAGGCTGGCCCTCAGAGAAGATAGGTTATGAATCAGGATAAACCCCCTAGAGGATTTCCTGGGCACCGTTTTGAGAAGGGAAATCCCTAGAGTAGATATCGGGGTGTGGAAAAGGGGGGGCTATAACCCTTCTGCCAGTACTGCCTTGTTAAACCTCTCACGAACCTGTCGATGCCTGGCGAGGAGAAATGTTGCTTATGAGGTAAGGATGGCCTATGTTGACCTAGGGGGAAAAAAGGGGGGAGGGGTCCTAGAACCTAGCATGAAATCGTGTTCCAAGTTAAAACGCATTCCCCATGTTGGGGTAGCGTCTTAAAGCCAGAGTAGTGGCACCAACCTAACCGGGCCTGGGCCCACCGGAGGGAGCTGTAGCCTGCCCCCAGGCTTCCCCCTGCCTCAGCCTTTCCAAGGGGGACCCTACCATCCCCAGGCATTGGACAAGAGGTGCACAAGTGCTGACTGCTACAAGGCAGCACTCACGACAGAAAGGCACGGGTTCTGGGAGTATGTGCCCTTGGGGCTGTATTCCCAGTACAAACAGCGGTGCTGAAGCAGCGGACCCGCCATAGGCCGAGGGCCAGTGCGGGAGATAGCTTGGGAAATGTGGCCACTGCCAGATCTGTCGCCGAAACACAGCCGGGAAGGAGTCAAAATTGGAATGAAAGGTCCTGGTCCATCAGGACCCTGCGCAGAGAAGGGTCAATGGCGGCCCTCCTGTGGAAGGCCTCAGCATAAGCGAGCCAAACATCTCCTCAGGTGAAAGCCATTACTAGAAGGAGTAGCCCCGGTGGCCTTGCAACTCGCCAGATTAGCGTAGGGATCTGATATGCCGCTTACATGGATGCCCGAGCAGGTGGGGGCAGGGTGAGGGATCCTGAATTAATCCAGCAGAACCATGTAAGACACTGAGTTAAGCAGCTGGGGCTACTGTGGGGAGTGTCTGACGGAGTTGCAGGAGGCCCAGGCATCGTATAGGGAGATGACATTGGGAGGGACAGCCGCCCCAGGGAGGTATGCTAAGGCGGCAACCCCAAGTCCCTGAAGGTCGCCCATCTGGACAAATGAGGTGAGGTGCAGTCATCTCACCCAAATCTGGGGCGGCCGCATCCAGGTCCCCGGGAGCAAGGGAGACGATGCCGCTTGCAGTGCTCCTGACGGAGATGCCCCAGGAGGGCGGACCGCCTCCAGCTGTGGAGTGCTGCCTGGGCGAAACCACAAGGAGGAGGATGTTGCTTGGATAACTGCTGATGGAGATGCCGAAAGAGGGTGGACTGCCTGCAGCGGTGGTGTGCTGCCATGGTGAGCCTGCGAAGGCGAGGTGGAAGCCTCAATGGCATCCAGGTGCACTGATCCCAGTGTGGCCTTGCTCTGATCCCCGACTGGAAAACGGATGTTGCTTGTGCACTCGGGGGAGAGGAGGCCGAAGAAGGGACGAGCTCCACCGTAGGCAGTGAGCCATCCAGAAGAGCTGAGGAAGAGGGAGCCAAGGAAGAGGAGGTGGATGCTTCAACAGCGTCCAGGCGAGCTGAAATAGAAAGAAGCAGCGAGCGTTGGGTCTGCTGTCGCGTTCGCTTGGGCTGGACCGCCGAGGCCTTTTTTTGGCCTGGCCGAGGGAGAGGGAGGGATCCCCGAGGAATGCTCATCAGCTTCCAGATGAGCAAGAATTGATGTCAGTACCAGGTCTGCCTCCTCATCAGACTCAGAATTGGGCCTTGGCAGCAGTCTGTTGGGGAGGGGAGGCAGGGTCCTACCCTTCCCTTTCTTTCCACCCTGGCCCTTCTTGGGGGGCATGATGCAGAAAGTGAGTTAAGCTCGGCACAATATTGGTAGGGATGTCAGAGAATTTCTCCACGAATCTCCGGGAGGCCGAATGCCAACGCATTCGGCCCCCCAAAATTGGTGGAGAAACGGTCCACCCCCCTGCCCGCCCCTGGGGTGGAACTTACCTTTGTCGAATGTCCCTGGCGGCGGCGGCTCCCGGAGGCAGCGCGGCGGGGGCGGCGGCCAGTCTTCCCCTTCCAGGGGAGGAGGCAACGAGCGCTGCACCCGGGCCCGTGCAGCCGGCAGCGCTGCCAGTGCCCCCGCCGAGGCAGCAAGTGCCGGCTGAGGGGCAGCGCCCGTGCATGTGCACCGCCGCTGCGAGCGCTAGCAAATCTGGAGCTGCAGCAGGCGCGCCGAGCGAGCGACTAGAAGGAAGGAGCAGGGGAGCGAGCGTGCTGCCGCTGTGAGCGCCGGAGCCCCAGGGGGCAGCGAGTGCCAGCGGTGACAGGCACCGTGTTCTACCGTGCTCTGCCACCAACACTGGTATTGTTGCCGGCCGGCAGGGTTCCGCCCCGAGGGAGCTGCGTTGAAGCACGCACGACCCGCCGCGAGCGCCAGCAACCCAGGAGCCACGGCCAGCACCAGCGTGGAAGCGGAGCTTTTGGGCGTGATGAAGCACGCTTAGGGGTGGACGAAAGTCACTTACCTGTCCTCGAAGCTTGTTCGCGGTGGGGGGGAGGCGAGAAAAGGTAAGTGACTTTCGTCCACCCCTAATGTTGGGGCAAAAAATCCCAACCACCTATAGCCTGATGGGATCTGAGCTAGTGGTGACTGACCAGGAAAGAGATCTTGGGGTTGTGGTGGACAGCTCAATTAAGATGTCAACCCAGTGTGCAGCCGCTGTAAAAAAGGCAAACTCCATGTTAGGCATAATTAGAAAAGGGATTGAGAATAAAACTGTCAACATCATACTGCCCCTATACAAATCTATGGTGCGACCACACTTAAAATACTGTGTATAATTCTGGTCACCACACATAAAAAAAGATTTTGTAGAGCTGGAAAAGGTGCAGAAAAGGGCAACTAAAATGATCAAGGGGCTGGAGTATCTCCCCTATGAGAGAAAGTTACAACAGCTGGGATTGTTTAGCTTGGAAAAAAAAGGAGGGGAGACATGATAGAGGTCTACAAAATTATGGAGAAATTTGGAGTATTTGGATAGGGAGACATTTTTCTCCCTCTCTCATAATACTAGAACCAGGGGTCATCCCATAAAGCTGATTGGTGGGAGATTCAGGACAGATAAAAGGAAGTATTTCTTCATACAGCACATAGTTAAACTATGGAATTCACTACCACAGGAAGTAGTGATGGCCACTAGTTTGGATGGCTTTAAATGGGGGTTAGACAAATTTCTGCAGGAGAAGGCTATCAATGGCTACTAGTCCTGATGGCTATGTGCTACCTCCAGTACCAGAGGCAGTGAGCCTATGTACACCAGTCGCTGGGGAACATGGGTGGGAGGGTGCTGTTGTGCTCATGCCCTGCTTGTGGGTTTCCCATGGGCAGCTGGTTGGCCACTGTGTGAACAGAATGCTGGACTAGATGAACCCTTGGTCTGATCCAGCATGGCTCTTCTTATGTTCTTGTGACCTGCAACAGAATTTTGCAGTGTGGAGTGCTCCTGTTCAGGCTTATGGCCAGTACCCATGCTTTTTCAGGATACTCCCCTTCTCCCAGTTCTCCCTCCCACAACAGACACTCAGCATTCTGCTGACACCGTGCATGCTCAGTTTCTTTGGGGTTTCCGTTTTTCAATGTTCCCTCCCCATGTTTTTCCCCTTACGTTTGTTGGTTCTTCAGTAAAACTTGGGCTTGTTGATGTCTCCCTCTTGTGCGGGGGGAGTGTTGTGTCGCCACTTGGAGAATAAGTCCACTATTTTGGATAGAGTATATACAATAATTATTTATTAATAATTAGAGCTTTGCTGAACATTTCTTTCACCTTTTTTGACCATTCTCATTCAATTTTATAGAAGAGAAATTTCTTTTGAAAAGAGACTCAAAGGAGCAGAGAGTTTTGGAGAAATTCTCATGAATTGGGTTCAGTGTTCCTGTGCTTACCTTACTTATGAGGTGGCTGAAGAGTTTGTGTGGGTGTGCTGTCTTTCACTGTACAATCACTGTTTCAGCTTCCCACGCTACAATTAAAGCCCAGGGGAAGACATCATGAGGTAATTCCTCCCTTAGGGCTTTTTCAGATCAGAAAGTGCAGGCAGCCTGGGAGGGTGCAAAGCAATGAAGAGATGTAGAATAGAAAGAAAAAGCACACACTGCCCTCTTGGCCACTGCCAAATTTTCTCCATCATTTTTGTGATGCCCGCCCCCCTGCCCAGCAATGCCCTGGAATGACACTAGGTATGGGGTATGTGAAGGATGCAAAATGGTAACCAGGCTGCCAACACACAGTGGCAGCACAAGAAACAAAAAAACCCTGAGGAGAAAAAGAAGGAAGCTGTGCTACAGGTGCTGCTAATGGTGAGTTCTGCCTCTGAGAAACTGTCTGAGAATTTGTCCTCCCTCTGAAGGAATTAAGTGAAATTGTCCCCGCCATTTCTCTGCCCACAGTTAGGGTGGAGAATGTCAAGAGGCCATCTGTGCACAGCTCTATTAATAATTATTACTTGTAAATATATATTCCCCGCACTCCCCAATCCACATTAATCCAATGTCATTGGTGAAAACAACACAAAACAGGGATATATATAGCCAGGCATGCTTCCCTGGGAACAGCATTTCATAGAAAGAGTGCCACAACTAGGGATGTATGAGAATTTCATTTTTGCTTGCAAAACATGCGCACGTGCCCCATTTGAATCTCAAACACAAGCACAAGTGCAAGCACGTGCCTGCCAAAATTGTTCAGAAATTGTGGAACACATCCACTCATTTGTCATGTTCCCAATTCCCAGTTCGATTTGTGTAAATTTCCTCGGTAGACTGAATCAGCCCCACTTTAATCTATGGAGGGATTTTGCGCAATTCAGGAAATTTCCACAAATGTGGGGAAATATGTGCAACTTAGAGATTTATGCAAATGTCCCATTCAATTGCTGCTCAATTTGCGCAAGTTTCCCATGCGCACAAAGTAAGCAGAGATCACAAATGCAAACATGAATTGGGCTCTAGACAAGTGATGAAATGATGTCCAGAGAATCTTAGCAATCTGGTACTTTGCTCATTTGCCCATCCCTGATGCACTCTATGTGGGGCTTCCCTTGAGGCTGGTCTGCAAGCTGGAGCTAGTGCAGAATGCAACAGCTCTGCTGTTGTTGGGAGCTGCCCCTTTTCAGCATGCAACTCCTGTGCTGAGGGAACTGCACTGGCTGCCTATTCGCTACCGGGACAAGTTTAAGGTATTAGTACTAGTGAACAAAGCCCTAAACAACTTGGGACCAGGATACCTGAGAGAGCACATCCTTCCCTCCCAACCTGCCCAGTCACTGAGGTCATCAGAGGGCATGTTCCTGGTGGTTCCACATGGACCTATGGCCTGGTTGGATTCCACCAGGAGAAGAGTCTTCAGTGTGGTGGCCCCCTTCCTGTGGAATTCCATGCCTTTAGAGGTCAGGCAGGCACCAATGTTGTGTTCTTTCTGGCACCTCCTGAAGACATTGTTCTTTCAAGGGGCCTTCCTTGCATGACCAGCCGTGCTTTGTAGAACTCCACTTGGTTGGGATTTGTCATTTTTAAAAATGTTTTAACTCTTTTAACTCTTTTAACCATTGTTTTATTCTTATCATGTTGTTCACTGCTCCAAAATCTTCTGATGAGGGGTGGCATATAAATATTGTAAATAAATAAATAAAATAAACAAAGCCCTAAAGAACTTGGGACCAGGATAACTGAGACAGCACCTTCCCTTTTACCAATCTGCCTGGTCACTAAGGTCATCGGAGGGCTGGCTCCTGGTGGTTCCACATGGAGTTATGTCACAGTTGGACTCCACCAGGAAAAGAGCCTTCAGCGTGGTGGCCCCCTTCCTGTGGAATCCTCTGCCTTTGGAGGTCAGGCAGGCATCAACGTTGTGTTGTTTTCAGCACCCCCTGATGATATTGCTATTTCGAGAGGCCTTCCCTGAGTGATCAGCTGCAGTTTATTAAATTCAAAACCTGTTCTTCTAAAATGTTTTAACTGTTTTAATTATGGGGTTTTATTCTTTTATCTTGTGGTTCACCGCTCCAAAATCTTTGATGTGGAACAGTATATAAATATTGTAAATAAATACATACATACATAAATAATATTAACACATAGGAGCAACCTTTTTTTTTTCTGGCATCATCACAGCCCATGTGCTTCTGCAGTTACAGAACAGCAGGAGTAAAGGGAAGTGGAAGGGCCTAACATTTTCTGGAAACAAGAAGAGAGCAAACAGGCAACAGATCCTAGTGGCAGCATGAAATGTGGTTACTAGTCAACAATAAGTCTGGAACCTCTGGATTCGAAGCACAGGTCATAAAGAACACATTGCCAAGAGATGTGTTGAACTACAACTCCCATCATTCCAGCCAGCATGGTCTGGCTGGGAATGCTAGGATTTGCAAGCCATGTTGGCCAAAACCTTTTCAAAAGGAAAGGAAACACATTTAGAAATTGTTATTGGAGTGGGGTGAGCAGACAGTGTGCTTTGTCCTAATTTATGGCATAGGAAATAGGGATGTCAGAGAATTTCTCCACGAATCTCGGAGAGGCCGAATGCCAGCGCATTCGGCCCCCCAAAATTGGTGGAGAAATGGTCTGCCACCCCCCCCCCCCGGGATGGGACTTACCTTGTGCGAATGTCCCTGCCGGCGGTAGGGATGGCGGAGAATTTCTCCACGAATCTTCGGGGGACCGAGCGCCAACGCATTCGGCCCCCCGAAATCAGTGGTGAAATTCTCCGCTCCCCCGCCCCCCCCGGGACGGGACTTACCTTTGGCGAATGTCCCTCCCGGCAGCGGGTCCCGGAGGCGGTTTGGCGGCGGTTCATCGAGGGCGGGGGCGGCGGCCGGTCTCCCAACCGGCTGCCACCGCCACCATTGCAAAAAAAAAAAACTAAAGTAAAAAAAAAAACACACACCCGTGCATAGGCTTAGGGTTGGGGGAGAATTTCTCCGCCCCCCCGCCCCCCCCCCGGGATGGGACTTACCTTTCACGAATGTCGCTCCCGGCGGCAGGTCCCGGCGGCGTTTCGGCAGGTCTTCGTCAGGGGCGGGGGCAGCAGCCGATCTTTCGACCAGCTGCCGCTGCCGCCATTACAAGAAAAGTAAAAAAAAAAAACCGCCCCTGTGATAGGCTACGTAACGATTTACGTAGCCTATCATGGCTAGATTTGCAAAGTTAATCGTCACGTAGCCTATCACGGGTGACTTTTTTTTAAAAAAAGCGCGTACGGCTAATGGCGGCCCCCATAGGGAGCCACCATTCACGTTCCTTATTTGGTCCCTGTAGTCTACATAAAGATTTACATAGACTACGGCGAAAATAAGGGCAACACAAATAGTGTTGCCCTTATTTTCGCCGGAGTCTACATAAATGTTTACATAGACTACACGTGGCAAAATAAGGAATGCAAATGGCGGCGCCCATGGGTGCCGCCATTTGCATATGCACGGTGTTGTTGTTGTTATTTTCACTCAGCCGTGATAGGCTACGTAAACATTTTCCTTATTTTAGCACTTGTAGTCTACGTAAATATTTACGTAGACTACGGCGAAAATAAGGGGAACACAAATAGCGTTGCCCTTATTTTCGCCGTAGTCTACGTAAATCTTTACATAGACTACAGGGACCAAATAAGGAACGCAAATGGCGGCTCCCTATGGGGGCCGCCATTTGCGTACGCGCTTTTTTTTTAAAGTGACCCGTGATAGTCTATGTGACGATTAACGTAGCCTATCACAGGTGACTTTGCAGATCTAGCCGTGATAGGCTACGTAAATCGTTACGTAGCCTATCACAGGGCTTTTATTTATTTTTTACTTTTCTTTTGAAGTTCGCGGCCGGGGAGACAGGGCGCTTCTCCCCGGCCTGAATTTCGGACGGGCGAGGCGGGAAGCCTCCCCCCTGGCCTGAATTTTGGCCGGGCAAGGCGGGAAGCCTCCCCCCCCAACCTGAACTTCGGGGGGAGAAGCGAAGCGCCTCCCCCCCACCGCGAAGCAAGCTGCGAGACCAGTTAAGTGACATTCGTAGATCCCTACATAGGCTACATGACGATTTACGTAGCCTAATCACAGCTAGATTTCCAAAGTCAGCCATGATAGGCTACGTAAATCGTCACGTAGCCTATCACGGGTGACTTTGAAAAAAAAAAAGCGCGTACTCAAATGGGAGCTCCCATGGGGACCGCCATTTGCGTTCCTTATTTTGGCACGTCTAGTCTACGTAAAGATTTACGTAGACTGCGGCAAAAATAAGAGCAACGCAAATAGCGTTGGAAATCTAGCCATGATAGGAAATCTAGACTTTGGAAATCTAGCCATGATAGGCTACGTAAATCGTCACGTAGCCTATCACGGGGTCTTTTTTTTTTACTTTTTGTTTCACGGCCGGGGAGACGGGGCAGTTCTCCCCGGCCTGAATTTCGGCCAGGCGAGGCGGGACCTCCCCCTGGCCTGAATTTCGGCCGGGCGAGGCGGGAAGCCTCCCCCCTGTCACCTGACCTTCGGGGGGAGAAGCGAAGTGCCTCCCCCCTACTTTGAAGCCTAGCTGCGATAAGGTAAGTGACTTTCGTACATCCCTAGGCGGCGGCAGCTCCGATGGCGGTGCAGCGGTGGTGCGACGGCGGTGCGGCGGCTGCGGCCGGTCTTCCAACCAGCTGCCGCCACCGCCATTTCCAAGATTAAAAAAAAAAGTGATAGGCTATGTAAAGATTTACGTAGCCTATCACAGCTAGATTTTTAAAAAACACCGTGATTTCTCCCCAAAACTTCGGGGGGCCGAGTGCCAACGTATTCGGCCCCCCGAAGTAGTTTCGGGGAGAAATTCTCCCCCATCCCTAGCCGTGATAGACTTACCTTTCCCGAATGTCGCTCCCGGTGGCAGGTCGCAGCGGCGTTTCAGCAGGGCTTCGACAGGGGCAGGGGCGGCAGCCAAGAAAAGCCGTGACGGCTAGATCTGCAAAGTCAGCCGTGATAGGCTACGTTAATCGTCATATAGCCTATCACGTGAGACTTAAAAAAAAAAAAGCGCGTACGGCTAATGGCGGCCCCCATAGGAAACCGCCATTCGTGTTCCTTATTTGGTTGCTGTAGTCTACGTAAAGATTACGTAGACTACGGCGAAAATAAGGGCAACGCTATTTGCGTTGCCCTTATTTTCGCCGTAGTCTACGTAAAGATTTATGTAGACTACAGCGACCAAATAAGGAACACGAATGGCGGCTCCCTATCTGGGCCGCCATTTGCGTAGGCACTTTTTTTTTTTAAGTCACACGTGATAGGCTACATGACGATTAACGTAGCCTATCACGGCTGACTTTGCAGATCTAGCCGTGATAGGCTACATAAATCGTCACGTAGCCTATCACGGGGGCGTTTTTTTTTTTTACTTTTTATTTCGCGGCCGGGCGAGGCGAGGCGCCTCCTCCGCACCCTGAATTTCGGCCGGGCGAGGAGGGAAGCCTCCCCCCCCAGCCTGAACTTCAGGGGGAGCAGCGAAGCACCCTCCCCCCACCGCGAAGCAAGCTGCGAGACCAGGTAAGTGACTTTTGTGCACCCCTAATCACGGCTGAGTAAGTGAAAAAAAAAACACGTGCGTACGCAAATGGCGGCGCCCATGGGCACCGCCATTTGCTTTCCTTATTTTAGCACATGTAATCTACGTAAACATTTACGTAGACTACGGCGAAAATAAGGGGAACACAAATAGTGTTGCCCTTATTTTCGCTGTAGTCTACATAAATGTTTACATAGACTACACGTGGCAAAATAAGGAATGCAAATGGCGGCGCCCATGGGTGCCGCCATTTGCATATGCACGGTGTTGTTGTTGTTTTTTTCACTCAGCCGTGATAGGCTACGTAAACATTTTCCTTATTTTAGCACTTGTAGTCTATGTAAACATTTACGTAGACTACGGCGAAAATAAGGGGAACACAAATAGCATTGCCCTTATTTTCGCTGTAGTCTACGTAAGTCTTTACGTAGACTACAGGGACCAAATAAGGAACGCGAATGGCAGCTCCCTATGTGGGCTGCCATTTGCGTACGTGCTTTTTTTTTTTTTCCAAAGTCACCCGTGATAGGCTATGTGACAATTAACATAGCCTATCACGGCTGACTTTGCAGATCTAGCCGTGATAGGCTACATTAATCGTTACATAGCCTATCACAGGGGCGTTTTTTTTTTCTTTTGAAGTTCACGGCCGGGGAGACAGGGCGCTTCTCCCCGGCCTGAATTTCGGCCAGGCGAGGAGGGAAGCCCCCCCCGGCCTGAACTTCGGGGGAGCAGCGAAGCGCCTCCTCCCCACCATGAAGCAAGCTGCGAGACCAGGTAAGTGACTTTCGTGCATCCCTAGTCCCATGCTCCCTATAATTGGCCTGGATAATGGTTTGGCTGCAACATTCTGGACCAGCTGAAGTTTCTGAACGCTTTTCAAAGGCAGCCCCATGTCAAGTGTGTTACAGAAATCGAATTTGATATATCTAAGGCACTGTGGCCAGATGAGACATCTCCGGGAGTGCTGCTACTTCCACAATCACAGGGTAAGCATGTTGGGACCCATCAACGTAAGAGGGGATCCAGCAGAAAGCACTTTGCCCAGGGCCTCCTCAAACATGGAGCTCTAGGAAGCCAGAAAGAAGGGCATAAAGGCAATAACACAACACACACACGCACACACACTATTGCTTCCCAGCAACTGGTTTTCAATGGCCTAAAGAGCCAGTGTGGTGTAATGGCTAGAGTATTGGACTGGGAGTCAGGAGATCCAGGTTCTAGTCCCCACTCAGTCATGGAAGCTCAGTGGGTGACTTTGGGCTAGTCACAGGCTTTCATCCCAACCTGCCTCACAGGGTTGTTGTGAGGATAAAATGGAGGAGGCGGAGGAGGATTATGTACACCGCCTTGAGTTCCTTAGAGGAAAAAAGACGGGATATAAATGCGAAAGATAGATAGATGATAGATAGATAGATAGATAGATAGATAGATAGATGATAGATGACAGATAGATAGATAGATAGATAGATAGATAGATCAATAAATAAAGCATCTGAACATAGAAGCTCTATAGCAGGGGTAGACAACCTTTTGGACTTGTGGGCACATTTGGAAATTTGAGAAACTTTCTTGAGCACAACCATAAAATGGCGGCCATAGGTGGGCATGGCTAGTCACAAAGGACAAGAAACCAGCACAAAGGCATTCATGGGAAATTAAGGTGGCAGCAGCTAGAGACACTTTGCTTTGAAGCAATTCCAGCTGTCTGCCAGTAAGAAAATACAAAAAATATTTTAAAAATAAAAACTGGGAGGACTTGGGTGTTCTCAGCAGGATGGCGTCTGGGGGCATATTGGTGCCTGTGGGCACCTTGTTGCCTTCCCCTGGTCTATAGCCATCCTGGCTAATAGCCCTTATAGACGTGTGACAGCTGTGATGAAAAGTTCATAATAGATACGTAGGTTGGGGCCAAATTTCCTGCATGGGTTAGAAAAGGATGAGAGAGTTAGATGTTGTTGTGCTATCCCTTTGTCCTAAATTAAGAAGCTGCATGACTGTAAACCAACCTAGATGCAAGAAAAGAGTTGTATCCTTCCCAGGAACTCTTTTACACATTCAAGAAAAGGGGTGATGGTGGAATCACGCAGAGGCAGAACACATAATTTTGAGAGAATTTATTCTCAGCCAGCACTGGGAATAAGTGTGTGGAATTTAGCATTTTATTACACCGGTGAAAAGGTTATGCAGCACTCACTAACACCATTTTTATGCATTTCCACAAATGTTATATATTAAACTTGTTACAATAATAGCCTTCTCCCACCAGCCACCATTACCTCCTCTTTGACTTTCCTGAGAGATTGTTTGAAGACTAGATCCGCTGCTTCAGGGAAAAATATATTAAAAATTGCCAATTTAATATTAAAATGGCAGCTGGGAGCTGAGCTGCATCATGACTGTCAAAATGCACAAGGCCTTGACTTAGCAATAATGCCGCCAATGGAAAGAGACGTGCAGATTTCGCGTACTGGAAGTGATTTCATGTTGAGTCAGGTAGATTAGACGGTGATGGTTTTCGGTATATGTCTGACTCCTACAGCTTGCCTCCTACTAAGAATGGCTCAAAATGGCAAAGGCAGACAATTTGTTTCTCACTTTCAAAATGACCCATTGGGATATTCCAAAAGTCATGAGTAGCTGCTGTGCTGAACAGTGGCATATACAATCCTTGTCTACTCCAAAGTAAGCCTCATTGAGTTCAATGGGATTTCCTCCAGGTAAGGCTAATGCTGCAATCCTTTGGTCCCTGGCAGGGGCTATAGGATATTTTGATCTCCCCCTCCAAGGGCAGAAAGAGAGATCCGGCATTAGAAGGGAAGATAGGACTTGGAACCCCCACTCCCAGTTGTTGCAGAGAAGGGAGGCATGCTTGCAGAGATGGTGGATCTGCAGTATCCACAGCCCTCCAAGTCCTCAGACATGCCCCCAAATCAGCTGCAGATCGACACCAGCCTGGGGTTGGGGGTCAATGAATATCTCCCATAGAAACCAAAAGGGGGAAATTTGTTTTTAAAAATAGGTGGGGAGGGGGGGAACCCACCATTCCTCCCTCACTTCTGTTTGCTGGCACGAGCCCAACAGGGCTTTGGATTCTTTGGAGCCTCCAGAGTTGGAGAGTCCACTTGGTCCAGGTAGAACTGCAATGTAACTTGGTGTTTTCCCTTCTATGTAACAAAGTGGAACTAACTACTTTTTATGGGCTACATTGCCTGCTTGGTAATGTTAAGAGGCTCTCAAATAGGAAGGCTTAGATTCATTCCATCAAGTACTTTCTAAATGCATTTACCTCCTGGATTTATACCTCCTGGATTCGAATGTGGACCCAAACACAATTTGTGGCTGGAATTCGTCCATTTCTGAGCTTGCAGTGCATTCTGCGAAACAAACAAAACTGTTTCTTAAAATGAGTACATTTGAAAAATGTGCAAATAAAAATGTGTATATTAAAAAAAAACACCCACAAAAAATAAGGATTTCTGTGTGGGGAAAACAAATCTGCATGGAACAATACTGGGATGGAATGCACTTGGCAGAGGAAAAATGAGAACTCTGCTAAGATCAAACTTGACAGATTCACCTATCTCTACCCTCATGTGAGATCATGCCAATTTATAGGGATTTTTATACCTATATCTAGCTATTGATCAGTCAGATAGGATATGAATTGACTTAAAAATGATTACAATCCTATATATGACTACTCAAAAGGAGGTTTTGTTGAATGTAATGGGGCTTATTACTAGGTAAGTGGGTATACAATTAGAGCCTCAGTTGCCATCAAAAAAATAAAAAGTCTACCAAGTGACATGCAATCATATTAAAATATAAACGAATAATGTTTGTGAAAACCACCTACCACAAATAAAACAACCAGAAAGTCAATAAAATGAAAATAGAACAGGAACATAAATCAACTTTGTGGTCTTTCCTGTTGACCATGTCAGCTTCTCTTCCTTCCTTCCTTCCTTCCTTCCTTCCTTCCTTCCTTCCTTATTTCTTTGTAGTGGTGTTTTGTGCTGTTTGGCTGTCCTTTTGCCTCTTTTTTTGTCTCTTTTTAAAATGTGTAAAAATGAAATAAATAAAGTTTTTATTTCCCTCTGGAGCAGATTTTGAGGGCAAAAAAGTGACTGCAGGGGGAGAACAAGAGCCATGCTGGATCAGACCAAAGCTCCATCTAGTCCAGCATTCTGTTCACATGGTGGCCAACCAGCTGCCCACGGGAAACCCACAAGCAGGACATGAGTGAAATAGCACCCACCCACCCATGTTCCCCAGCAACTGGTGTACATAGGCATACTGCCTCTGATACTGGAGGTAGCACATAGCCATCAGGACTAGTAGGCACTGATAACCTTCTCCTCCAGGAATTTGTCTAACCCCCTTTTAAAGCCATCCAAATTGGCGGCCATCACTACATGTTGCAGTAGCAAATTCCATAGTTTAACTATGCACTGTGTGAAGAAGTCATTCCATCCATGGAAGGCCTTTGCTGGATCCAACCCAGTACCTCCTACTTGAACAAAAGTTTGTTTTATACTTCAGAGAAGCAAACCAGATACTGTATACTTTTGCCAGTATAATGTGTAGAAGTGATGGCCTCCAAATTTTGCCAGTATAATGTGTAGTGATGGCCTCCAAATTGGTGGCCATCACTACAGCTTGTGGTAGTGAATTCCACAGTTTAACTATGAGCTAGGTGAAGAAGCCCTTCCTTTTACCTGTCCTGAACCTCCCACTAATCAGCTTCATGGGATGACTCCGGGTTCTAGTATTATGGGAGAAGGAAGGGGAATCACCTCTTCCTGATTATGCTGCTGAAGCAGTTCCATCAGTGAAACAACTTCATTGGATTTCCCTCTCACAACCCGGAGGTCCCATATAGTCATCATGATGAATAGCCATTGGTAGACGTATCCTCCATTGATTTATCTAATCCCCTTTGAAGACCATATCTGGTGACATCAAAATCATATATTATGTATGATGTGAGGAAGTACATCCTTTTGCAAGTTGTGAATCTCCTATCAATCAGAAAGGAGGTAGTGATTTAAAAAAGAGTGCCTCTGAGCAAGTACTGTCTTTTTATTCTTCACCAGCTTCCACACAGCTTTGATCAGGGCTTTCAGGTCAGACTGTCCCAAACCCCTGGTATCACACTTTCTGGGAATGAAACTAAGAAATGGATGTCTAAAACCTTACTAGCACCCTCCATCTTTTCTCCTCTCTCTCTCTCTCTCTCTCTCTCTCCCCCCCTCTCTTTAGCACATATAAGAAAACAGTTATTCTGCTTCTAAACACTCTGTTACAAAAGATCTAGTCGCAGGGGGTGTTTGCAGTCATAACCTTAAGCCCGTATTCACTTTCGATTTGTTGTTTGGAAGAGTCACAGAACATCAAGGTCAGAACTCAGAAGTTAAAATAAATGGTTTTTTGTTTTGTTTTTTTCAGGACTTCTCTTTAATTTCTTTCAGGAAGTTTCTTTAATTAAGATGGGGGATGCAGAGAGGGGAAGCACCTAAGACATATTTTCCAATTATGTCTGATGCAATTGCTCTTCTGGCATGATCTCTCTAGAAATCAGCTGCAGGAGGCACGAGAACAGTGCCGTGTGCCTGCTGTTACCTCAGTCTGAATTTTAAATTAGAAGTGGCAGTTGGAGACTGGGGAGGGGGGAGGGGGAGTCCCACCCCTTTCCTGTCTGTGCTTCAAACTTTCTAAAACAAAGAGCAGTGAAAGCTTTGTCACCACGGCTGCTTCTTGCAGCACTCCAGGTAGTGTTAGGCATCTGTTTCTCCTCCTTCCTGAGAGGCCATGGATGTACTGATAGGGAATCAATCCCGACAGGTACACCCTTTTTGGTACATGGCTTCATAGCCTCATGGGAAAAGGAAAGTTGTACATTTCAGATTTAATGAAGATCCGGAAATAGCGTGCCCTGTGGGTGTGAATTTTTGTCCATACCTAGAAGAAAGAGGCGAGACACAGACTTGGGCCAAAAATTAATTTAAGGCACGATTCAGGGCCAGTTTAGTAAGGAAAAAGGCCTATAATTCCCAGCATGCCCCAGCCAGCATGGCTGGCTGGGACTAGGGATAGCAGAGAATTCCACCACGGATCTCGGTAAGGCCAAATGCCTGCCACCCCCCCACCCCCCCACGGATCCCCCCCGGGACGAGACTTACCTGGGGTGGGTCTTACAGGTGGCAGTGGCTCCAGCGGCGGCAGCGGCTGCGGCAGCTGGTCTTCCAACCAGTTGCCGCCGCCGCCATTTGCAGTCTTGTCGCTTTGTTTGGCTTTTTTTTTACAAGACGTGATAGGCCACGTAAAGACTTATGTAGCCTATCACGTCTGGCTTAAAAAAAAAAAACCGCGCGTACACAAATGGCGGCGGCTGTGGCCGTCACCATTTGCATTCCTTATTTTTGGCCGTCTCAGTCTATGTAAATATTTACGTAGACTAAGACGGTGAAAATAAGGGGAACGCAAATAGTGTAGCAGATGCTATTTGCATCCCCCTTATTTTCGCTGTCTTAGTCTACATAAATATTTACGTAGACTAAGACGGCCAAAAATAAGGAACGCAAATGGCGGCAGCCGTAGCAGCCACCATTTGCGTACGCGTGTTTGTTTGTTTGTTTAAGCCAGACGTGATAGGCTACGTAAGTCTTTACGTAGCCTATTATGGCTGACTACAGGGACGCAAATGGCAGCGACTACAGCCGCCACCATTTGCGTCCCTGCTAGCCAACGGCCGGATGTCCACCTGCTGGTGGAGCCGGCCAGCGGCTCCACCGAATCCCCGTGGAGGAGAGCCAGCCGGCAAGGAATCCAGGGGGAAGGACGGAGCGCCCCCCCCAGCAGAACCCGGCGGAGCCAAGTAAGGGGACTTTCATACCCCTTACTTGGTAACATGCTGGGAGTTGCAGGCCCTTTTTCCGTCTAATCATGCATAGGATTGCACCCTTAATTTGTTATATATAAGTAGTGCTGTGCGGAAGCCTGCCCCTTATTTTGGGGAACCTTTTCTCTCCTTGTGAAAGCGGCATTGTTTTTTCTGCCTCTTTTGCAGGGAGGGGGAGGATTTCAGAGAATTTTCTTGCAGGGTATCTTTCCACATACCCTTTTTTAAGGTGTAGGCAATTCTTTCTATATATTTTTTTAATACCCCCTGCACTTGCAGAAGCCCAGGACTCTTCACTAGCTGGGAGTTCTTCCTGAATGCCTGTTGGAGAGGGTGAGATCACATGGTCTCCTGGGAGTTCAGAAAGAACTGCTGGGACGGAGAAGAGGCCTGGGCTCCTGCAAGTGCAGGGGGTGTTTTTTTAAAAAAAATGAAAAGAAAAGAAAAGAAAAGAAATGAAAAGAAAGAAGACCCCTCAAGAACTGACTAATCTTAAAAAAGGTAAGACCCCACTGTACCCCACCTCTCCTCCACAAAATGCCTAAAATGGAAGAGTCAAAATTTTCGGCACAGCGCTATATATAGGATCTTTAGCAAGGATCTACCACCTGTGTGGGACTCAATTGAGGTAGGGATTGCCTTGCCACCTCTTCATCACTTGCAGTTTAGGAGTTAACCTATCCCTGACCCAGGTGTATGCAGTGTATTTCCCACTTCCAGCCAGCTGGCCACACCTTTTAGTTAAGGGAGACCCTCCTGACTCATTGCGCCCCCTGCTATCCCTAGGACTTCGGGTGTGTGCTCCAGGCCAGGCTCAGAAGGGGTCCTTTCCCTATCCCCAGGGCCCACAGCCCTTAAGGGTGAGCCTTGGGAATCCCCTTGTGGCACCAACATGCCTCAGTGTTCACCAAGGAGTGACTTGTAGATCTGATGCCTCACACTGCCCTCTTGTGTACTTCATGGCAGTGCTCTACCCACTAGCCCATCTCCCTTGGCTCCCTTTTCTGGATCAGGGTAGCCTAGGCGAAAAAAACCCTGCATCTCAGCACCAATCGGGTTGAGAGGTAAAACATTCCTGCCTGGCCCCCCAAATTTTCTGTCTCACCTACACTGTATCCAACAGGGTGGCAGGCAGTGAGGCTGGTCACTCCAGTTTCGGTGGGGCTGTAAATCCATTCTGGGTTTTAGTCAGAATCAGCCAGAACTCTAAAGGAGCTATCCCACATGCTGAATCCTGTCCTCAAAATGGGTTCAGCACCTTGGATAGCACCTTTAGAGTTCTGGCTGGTTCTGACTAAAACCCAGAGTGGATTCACAGCCCCATGGGTGGCAGGGTAGATGCCATGGAGAACTGAAAAGGACGAACGCTGGCATATAGTCCATAGCTCCGCTCTCTGCTAGCCACTGTGCCAACACAGCATTCATCTGCACATTTGTTCCCCTATCCTGCCATCCCTGGGAGTAAACGCATTTCCAGCCCCCATCCTGTGTGCCTTTGTCAGGCTTGGGGAAGGGGAGCACCATTGGCAGAAATCTGGTCCAGGGTGTTGAATCTCTTTCAGCCAAAGGGCCATATTCCATTCTGCAGACAGTCACAGTGGTCACATTCCAGTGGTGTGTGGGGCCAAAGGCAAAAGGAGCAGAGCCAGAGACAAAAGGGTCGGGCCCAGAAAAACCAAAAATACCAGCACATTTTAGCTTAAAAATCTCATTGCCAGTAACTAAGCCTCATGAGATTTCCACTAGGGCTGTGCACCGCTTTGGCCCGAACCCCGAGTTAAAGCGGGATGCTTTGGGGCACGTTATGCCCCCTCCGAGGTGAAGCAGAGGAGGCACGAAGTGGCCCAGAGTGGGTCAGGGGCTCAGTGTGCTTCAGCGCCTGGTCCAGTCTCCCCCCCCGGCACCTCCAGGTCCTTACCTGAGCCGCCTTCTCCTTGCCACCGCCGCCCGCCACTGCTATCTCCTGCAGCCTGGACGCACAGCAACTCTTCTTGCAGGGAGTTGCCATTTTTAAAATGGCAACTTCCTGGAACTTCCAGGAAGTTTCCATTTTAAAAATGGCCACTCCCTGGAAGAAGAGTCACCACGCATCCAGGCTGCAGGAGGCAGTGGAGGCAGCAGCGGTGAAGACAGCAGCAGTGGGTGGCAGCGAAGAATTCAGCAGTGGCAGAGGAGGCGGTGTCCCAGGTAAGGAGCTGGGGGGTTGCGTGGGGGCGTTGGGGGGGAACCCACTTCAGGTTCGGGGCCAAGGCAGGTTGGGGGCCACCCAGATCTGCCTAAGCCAGATAGGGCCTGCCTCGGAAGCTGCGGAGCAGCTTGGAGTGGGGGGTCCCTGCACAGCCCTAATTTCCACCTACTAGAATGGCAGCGGCAGTGGGGGATCTACACAAAAGCTGGAAAACCAGTTGGGGAAAAGAGGGTGAGGTCAGAGGAAGGGGGTGTGGTCAACTGGGAACCTCAGAGGATCAAATTCAGCCCCTCACAGGGCCAGATTTGGCCCCCAAATCTGAGGTCTGTACCCCAGATCTAATCCATTGTAAAGTGCCACTCAAATATATTATCTCAGTAATCCTTACAACAACTCAAGAAGGAAGGCTGGCCTTCCTCTGTCCATCTTGGTCCCAGGCAGGGCATGGTCTGAGGGTACCATGCAATGAAGCAAGGCTAGGTCTGGTCAGTGCCCGGATGAGAGACTCCCTGAGAACCCTCTGTATGCTGTCTCACCTTCCATGATGGAGGGCAGATGGGAATTTCGTTTAATTACCAAAAAGGGGGGGCAGAAGGGAGTGAGCTTTAGAGATTGGGAAGAGCAGCTTTCTAAAGATGTTGTAGCTGAGACAGGTTTTGTATCCAGGACTCTCAGTTCAGACTCTTAGTCACCACACACTCCAGTACTTCCTGTTCACACTGATGGTTTACACTGCTTTAAAATGGACATGTCCTGAAGATTTTAAATTAAAATGCTTTAATTTGGCACAGTGTGATGGAGCAGGGGAAAATGCCTTTGAAAATGACTAGACAGAGATATGATTGTTGGAGAAGTAATCAATCCAGCACATGATGTGAATGAGAGATTGACAGTATGAGCCTATAAATGTCTACCCTGAAATAAGTCTCATTGAGATTAATGGGGCTTACTCCTAGATAAGTGGGGATAGGATTGCATCTTTATGATGCTATGATCAGTTGTGCCCAGTGAAGTGGTTTACTAAGTGCAAAGATGGGGCATATTGGACCATTCACCACCAAAATAGGCAAGGAAGGATTTGAGAAGAATTTCTGGGAGCAAATCCATTTCAGCGCTAGGTAAAAGCTAAATTAATCTATGTGTAGCTATTTGATTTGACCTGAGGAAACCCAGACCAGGAAGCTCAAGCCATCAGCACCCGAAGGAACCATCAATGGCCTGAGAGGACTATTGAGGCAGCTCCTCCCCCACCTTCCCTGGGACCACTTAAGATCTGTGCACCTCAAGGAAATGCAAAAGTGAGGAAGCCCAAGCCAGGGAGGTCTTACCATCCTTCAGTCAGCATAACAGAACTATTTTCTGGTGTTTGGTTTTTGGTAACTAGTGATACTACTGAATTTCATAATTAGTCTGCTCACTGGTTGAAACTCATCCATTCATAACACTCACCTCTGTAGCAAGCTTGGACCAATGTATCACAAATTCAGAATTCAGAATTCATTGCATGCTTCAGAGCATACGCAGCCTGCATCGAAACAATGCCCCTCCTGTGTGTGCACTGAGTTGGCTTAATCTTTGTATCATCCAATGTGACCACCACTGCTTCCCTCATCATCACTGCCACCACATCCTTGGCTCCACAAGGAGGAGAAGGACCCCATGATCCATTTTCTTTCCTCCATATTCTGGCAATCAGCAAGTAAACATCACATGACATCATCACACAAGTAGGCCATATGAAAACAACCAATCAGGAAGTGGGGGACATAATGCGATAACACATGACATCATGTTACATTACAAGATTCCAAACTACAGCTCCCAAGATGCATTTTGAAATTGTGCATGTGCTAAATGTGTATACATGGAACGAGATCTCATATTAAAGAGGATTCTTGTCCAAATTTACATGGACTAATTTGTTACTTTCTGAGTAAAGACAAATTTATTCGGGGCAAGTTCACCCATCGCTATTCGTAACATGTGTATGCTTGTTTCAGTATTTATTTACTTTTTACAAAACGTAAACTGCCTTGGCGCCTTGGCAGAAAGTACCTGATCTTGTCTGATCTCGTAAACTAAGCAGGGTCAGCCCTGGTTAGTACTTGGATGGGAGACCGCCTGGGAATCAGGCTTCCTGCATTGAACAGGGGGTTGGACTCAATGGCCTTGTAGGCCCCTTGCAACCCTATGATTCTACGACCTGTGATCCTAAATGTATGAAATCAATCAATAAATATTCCTTCCACCTTGCTTCATAATATGGCACTCAAAATGGTTCTGGAGATCTCTCCAAGAATTAAGGGAGCAGTTGACATCATTCTTATCCACATGGTCCCCCCCCCCCACACACACACACTCTTTGCTGGCTTCCTGTCAATTTCTGGGCCTCCACCACTTTTTCATCACCCATGCTTTACAAAACTTGACTTACAATTTCCTCTGCTTTGTTATCCGATTTCAACCTGCAACAGAGCCATATACAAACTCCTGTGAGAATGGAGGTATCAGCTACTGAAATGGATACTGGCAGCACCGCATCTTCAGACAGAATGTTTTACAAGTGCTGCCTTACCTAGTAATGACTAATAACTAAAAACACATCTTGGATAACCTTTGCCGTTTCAAGAGGATGTAAAACTATGGTCATAGGGAGAGGGGGGAAAAGAGGTTTCTAGTATTCAGCATGCTTCTATCTGCTTTCATACTAGGGTTTTCAGATGCATTCCAAAGGGATGCAGTTAATATTTATGGTTTTCTAATTCTGATGGAACCCCCGCCCACCAAACATACACACATATTCGCTTCATTCCTAACATTTTGCTCCCTTCAAAGAATGAGCTTCCATTCCAAAGGAAGAGTTGTCATACTCACAGAAGAACAATCTGAGGAAAAGAACAATCTGGGGAAAATCGAATCATTCAAAATGTGGATATACCGACGCATGCTGAAAATACCATGGACTGATGGAATAACACATGAGAACGTGCTATACAGAGTAAACAAACAAACAGAATTGGTAAAGACCATCAAAAGAAGGACCTTACAGTACCTTGGTCATATTATCCGAGGCGAAACATACACCATACTCCAACTCATCATACAAGGGAAAATGGAAGGGAAAAGAGCAGTAGGAAGGAGACAAATGTCATAGTTAAAGAATGTGAGGGAATGGTTCAGCTATTCTTCTATACAACTATTCAGAGCAGCAGCATCAAAAACAAAAAGAATAGCTGTACTGATAGCTAACCTTCGATAGGAGATGGCACCTTAAGAAGAAGAAGAGATTCAAGCAGCTCGCTCTGTGTAGGTGTTACTGACGTGATGGTCAACTCAACTACAAAGGTGGGGTGGCATGTTTAGCCCCACCCCTGAGGTTGTGTGACTCCTCCCAGCCCATCATGTGTTAAGGGGTAGCTTCTGTGGCAGGGAGTCTTTTCTCCCCATGCAATTTAGAACCCCCGAAGTCAGAGCATCACACGAATAACAACTGCACGGGGCTATTGACTGTTGCCGATAAGTCTTCTGAACTGGCAGCAGGTTTAAGAAAGTTAGCGTGATATCTTTCCCAAAAAAGAAGAAGGCAGTGCTTGGTTTCTCAGACTGTTGTGCAATTACTTAAAGAGATGTCTGTGCTTTTGAATGAGAAACGTAATGTAAAATTAACTCAGTTGAAGATAACAACACACATGGCATGCCAACAGTGACTTGGAGGTAAGTTGTAAAAATCACATACCTGGTCTTGCAGATAAGTGTCCCAAATATGTGATTAATTTGTGAAGGCATAAATAATTGGTTTAACACATATATATTAGGGCTGTTCAGGGACCCCCTGATCCTACTTGGAAGCCACTTCATGGCTTCGGAGGCAGGCCCGATTCAGTTTGGGCTGATTTGGGGGGGGCACCCGGGCCTGAACCCGAAGTGGGATTCTGATGCAGAACCCCACTTTGGATCCCTCCCCAATGCCCCTGCCCAACCCCCAGCTCCTTACCTTGCTGCTGCCTCCTCCTCTGCCACTGCCTTCTCCTCCACTGCTGCTGCCACCTCCACTACTGCCTTCTCCTCACCGCCACCTTCTCCACCTTCGCTGCCACCTTCTCCATCACTGCCGCCTTGTTCTTGCTGCTGCCTTCTCCACCTTTGCCACTGCTGCCGCCATCATCACTGCTGCCAGCTCCTGAGGCCTGGACATGTGCTGACTCTCATGGCAGGGAGTCACCATTTTTAAAATGACAACCTCCTGGAAGTTCCTGGAAGCTGCCATTTTTAAAATGGAGACTCCCTACAATAACAGTCGGCACGCGTCCAGGCCTCAGGAGCTGGTGGCAGCAATTACGACAGTGGAGGTGGTGGAGGAGGAAAAGGCGGCAGTGGTGATGGCAGCAGAGGAGAAAGCAGCAGCAGCAGAAAAGGCGGTGGTGGTGATGGCAGTGGAGGCGGTGACGGTGGAGGCAGCAGAGGAGGTGGGCAGCACAGGTAAAGACCTGGAGGCACCAGCACAGCTGGGCTGGGGGTGCTGAAGCTCCGAAGTGCACCAAGCACTTTGGAGAGCCTCCAACCAGCTCCGGATCACTTTGTGCCCCCTCCGCTTCACTTTGGACGGGGCTCAAAGTGACCCGAAGCAACCCTCTTTGACTTGGGGATCGAGCCTCGGGCTGAAGCTAATATATATATTTCACATATTCCTGTCATGCTAGTTTTCTATGTGTAGGATTTTTTTTTTTCATGAGGCAGCATTACATCATGTGAACAATTCATCCTCTCTCATTCATATATATATATATATATATATAGAGAGAGAGAGAGAGAGAGAGAGAGATGTAATGCTCCCTCATGAGAAACAATAATCCAACACTAGAAAACTATCACATCAAGGATTGCAGACAGATGATAGATGACAGAGGAGAGGCCTAGGGATGGAGGAGAATTCTGCAATGGACTCCAAAGAGGAGTCCCCCTGGAGTCTGTGGCAGAACGGAGCACTCACCTCTGGCTCCGCATGGAGTCTGTCCAGGTCAGATCCCTCTCGACGTTGATCCTGCAGAGCCAGCCGCCTGCTTCGCATCACTGGCGCAAGTCGATATGGCTGGCCATTGCCGTGCCATATCTCTGTATAAGTAAGTCTCCAGATGCAAATGGCGTAGGGAGCACCATTTGATTGATTGATTGATTGCATTTATATCCCACCTTTTTTCCTCTTGCAAGGAACCCAAGGCAGCTTACATTATCCTCCTCCTCTCCATTTTATCCTCACAACAACAACCCTGTTAGGTAGGTTAGGCTGAGAGTGTGTGACTGACCCAAAGTCACCCAGTGAGCTTCCATGGCTGAGTGGGGACTAGAACCCAGATCTCCCAGCTCCCAGTCCAACACTCTTGCCACTACACCACATTGGCACCACATTTGCGTCCCTGTTCACGTGATAGGCTACGCAAATATTTGTGTAGCCTATCACATCAAAAAACAGGGATGCGAATGGCATAGTGGACACCATTTGAGGCCATAAAGCTGGTAGATTAACCTAAATGCAGCCGTAAATGGCACGGCAATGGCTGCTGCCCGCCCATATTGACAAAATTTGCCAGTAGTGCAGAGCTGGTGGCCGGCTCCGCAGGATTGATATGGAGCGGAGCCAGCCTGGATGGATTCTGGGGGGAGGGATGGATCGCCTCCCTGCACAAGCAGATTCCCCTGCAGAATGACAGGTAGGGAATCTGCCCATTCCTAGAGAGGTCATAGCTCAGTGGTAGAGCTCATGCTTTGCATGAAGAAACTTCCAGGTTAAATCCCCAGCATCTCCAAGTAGGGCAGGAAAAAATCCTGCCTGAAGGCTGAAACCCTGGAGGGCTGCTTCCAGTTAATGTCAACAATATTGGGGTACATGGACCATTGATCTGACTCAGTATAAGGCAGCTTCCTATGTTCATATGTTTGATGAGTGAGAGAGAGAGAGAGAGAGAGGAGGCAACAAAATTAAAATGTTGATTATCTCTGAAATCAGTGCCCTTGAGATGAGTAACTTCTTTTCACTCCTTCTAACTGGCTTGTTTCCCAAACTTGAATGGGTGTATCCAAGATTCACCAGATCAAGAGAGAATACAACGGCTTTACAGACAGACTCTACTCAGTGACAGATTTGCAAACCTTTATCAAATGTTTAGGGCTTCAAGAATTACTGTATGGGTAGTGGTCCCTGAAACCTCTCTCAAACCAGACAACACAAATGTGGTATGAAAGAATATATATTTATTGCTCAAACAGTTTAAGAGAATAACAAGCTTTAGCTAAAATGGGGCCTATTACAAACATCCCTAAATACATAATCACTAAAAGTATAATGAAAATAATAGCAAGCACATTGTTAACGTAATAAAACCTAGGTTCCTCTAAATCTAACAGTCAATATCAACGTTTCATATTTTCCTAAATGGAAGGCATGGTGGGCAGAGCCAGCCTAAGCATGTATGATGGGTTTCTTGTTCTCCCCGGTTCTTTCTTCCAAACAAATCAAACCCTGGTCTTTTATAAGCCCCATTATGTCAATTACCTCATCCTCATCTGTAGTTTTGGACCTGGTCATACCACCATTCCCATAGTTCTCAGTGTAACCAGGCCTGCCATTGACACCAGTAACACCTAGATGAAGGTAGCCCTCCTAACTAAGCAGCTGGTTGCTTCTAGTACCTAACCTTGTAGCAGCCTTCCTTCAATTCCAAGAATACATTCCATTACTCATTGTTATCTCACCACACGCGCGCGCACACACACACACACACACAGAACTAGTCATGTCTATAGACTACAATAAATTCTTATGTATTCCACTCAGTACAATGCATATTCCGCTACACCCTTATGCACGTTTAACTATGAATTAAACAATGTCCAATATACACATCCAAACTTCAATAATCTGATCTGGCCTTTGATAAACATGTGCAGCTCCCTTGTGATTTGCAAGATCTTTCCTATCCTATCCACTTCATTGGAGGGGGACTGCTGAGCAATGCCTGCATTGATATGAATGTGATAGCTAGGGATGGCGTGGGCACCCAATCAGGTCTAAAAACCCACAGAATCATCCCCCATCTGTGCTCCCAAGCCTGGCTTGGAGAACCACCGCCTCCCAATGCCGCAAGAGAGGCTGGAACTTATGGCAGCCGCCCGGTGTCCATACAAGTCCCATTTTAGTGCAAGATGGGGTTTCCGCATTTTTCAAAGATTTACTGCTGCACACAATGGTGTCCATAAAGTGTCATTGCAGCCATATTAGAGGCATCTAGTGTGGTTGAAATGACCCTTCACGGCCACCATTGTTTGCTGCAGTAGATCTATGAACAATACAGAGTCCCCATCTTGTGCTAAAATGGGGCTCACTTGGACACTGGGTCAGCAGCCAAACAAATGGACACCCATACCACTGCCAGCCCCCACCCACCCAACAGCCCCATTAGCTCACCCCACACTGCTCACTGCATTGGGTAAATAACAGGGGTTCAGCAGGCAAAGCACCAGGTGGGCATGGGGGCGTCTGGCCATCCCTAGTGACAGCCCGCACATAGAGAATTTCAGGATGCACTGTGATGTGCAAGCTGAATATTGGGACATAAATATATTTTTCTCCTGAAAAGATACCTTGCAATTTAATAGCCAATGACATATCCCTATTGATAATACCGTCCTCCAAAACTTTCTATCTAGGGTTCAACAGTAAGATTTTATAAAGATACTCCTCCCTTTCCACAAAAAGCTATATAATTCTCCCTTTAGACCTGTCTACAGTTAATATGAAATAAAGGTTAACTCTGAAAAGCCAGCTCCATAATATTATTTATACAGTGAAGTCGAACTCTGAATGAAACACACTTGTAAAAACAACGGTGGCCTTTTCCTTGTGCAACGTAGGATGTGGTCAATCACTTGGCAATTCAATTTTGGCACATCATGAACTATTTATTTGTTAAGTCCAGTTCTCGAGGCTGCTGAAGTCCTGGGAGATCTTTCTTTTTTCTTTTCTTCCTTCCCCTGCTCCTCCCCTCCATTTTCCTCCTCTCGTTCCTGAAAACTATTACAGACCCTAATGTTTATTTCGCACTCCAACTAGTACCATTGTATCGATAAATATTTAAAAACTTTGCAGCTCCATCAATACAATGCCCTATGTTTTCTTAAAAGGTGTTTTATTACTCAGCAAGTGTACTGCGGTCAATGAAAGAAGAAGAAGGAAAACCACTTTGTGCTCTGAGATGACATACCATTCAATTTCAGTTTGGAGAGAAGCAGAGAAGAAAGATGAGGGAAACAAACTCATCAATTTACAATGCAAACATTGTAACTTGAACACTGGGTCATCATCTGGGTGTCAGAAAGGACATGAACTACAGGACATTAACAAAATCATGCAGAATATTATAGGGATATTCATTCAATTTTTAAATCCACCTTGATCCAGCTACAGCTCTACTTTGTTGCATATAACTAATGATACTAGATATGAATGCATCCATCAAGTATCCTCAGGATAGTGTGGTCAGTTACACATCACCACCACCACCACCACCACCACCACCACCACAAAAGAGCAAAAAGGAGGACACTAATTTTCATAGCATTTGCATATGCAAATTTATATGTATGGGTGAAACTTTTTTAAAAATAATATCATTTAAGAAGGAATGCAATACGTCCCACCATACTGAAGAATATTGTGATCAGGTGACCTGCATGCCTGCTCAGTCCAGGTGCTAAATGTTGATGGGCAACTTGAAGGCTCCTGTTCTCCCTCTTTATAGTTCTTTGACTTTAAACCAGACTTGACCTGGACATCTCTTCAAAGACCTTCAAATAGAGGACAGTTCTCTGCCAGCTCTCCAAAAGAGAGGACTGTTCTCTGTAAAGTAGGACACCTGGCTACCCTACCTGAGGACCAGTTGAGCATCACAGTCCACATCTATTCTATATTAGCTGCATATTGAACAGCCGAGGTGAATGGTGTTTTTGTGGGAGGGAAGATTTGGGGTGAAAAGTAAGATACTCATTTTTATGCAATATCTGAGTTGGACTACTGTCACCACAATGTATGTATGTATGTATGTATGTATGTACTTTCTTAATTGCCCATCTGGCCAGTCACCCAGCCACTCTGGGCAATGCAGAGGTTTTCCCCCTCCTGATAGGTTATGCACAGACATTACTGCTGCTCCAGGATCTGGCTATCAAGACGATTTTTAAAAAGTGATACAAAAGAATGTTGTGACAATTTTGTCTTGTGTGTGAAAAACTTGAGCTCTTTGCAGTTGTTCTTTGTGCATAAAATGAGCGTCTACTGAGGTGGGGTGGTAGCATCAGAGCAGCAGACTCCACCTCCTGACCTACACATGTTCATCAGAACATCTGTAGAGAACTCATAAACATGGCATGCACGGGTCAGGGGAAGAGCCTCCCAACCCTCCCCCAACCCATCAGCTCACATTCATGCTACAGAAAATGTACAACTGAAAAGGTCTGTTACTATTTGCCTGCAAAAAGAGGAAGCCAGAAATGACACCTGAAAACCAGATGCCAATTTCAAATGCTTCAGTGCCTACACAGACACAATGTTCAACCTGTGTGAGATAGGGATGGGTGAGAATTTACTTTCAGTTCATTTTTTTTATAACAGTATGCCAAAATTCACAAATTACTTCATGTTCAGGATGGAAATAACTTGAGATTAAAAATAATGAATGTGAGAGAAACAGGAAATGACAGATTTATCCATCCAGGCTCATGGACTTGAGCACTTAGCTCTTAAAAGTCTAGGTCTGAATCCCTGTGTATTAAGCCATGTTAGTACAAGCAGGGCATGAGCACAACGGCACCCTCCCACCCATGTTCCCCAGCAACTGGTGTACATAGGCTCACTGCCTCTGGTACTGGAGGTAGCACATAGCCATCAAGACTAGTAGCCACTGATAGCCTTTTCCTCCAGGAATTTGTCTAACCCCCGTTTAAAGCCATCCAAAACTGGTGGCCACCACTACATCCTGTGGTAGCAAATTCCATAGTTTACCTATGTGCTGTGTGAAGAAATACTTCCTTTTATCTGTCCTGAATCTCCCACCAATCAGCTTCATGAGATGACCCCAGGTTCTAGTATTTTGAGAGAGGGAGAAAAATGTCTCCCTATCCACATTCTCCACACCACGCATAATTTGTAGACCTCTATCATGAGTTCCCTTAGCTTCCTTTTTTCCAAGTGAAACAATCCCAAGCTGTTGTAATGTTCTTTCAAAGGGGTGATGCTCCAGCCCCTTGATCATTTTAGTTGCCCTTCTCTGCACTTTTTCCAGCTCTATAATATCTTTTTTTAGGTATGGTGACCAAAACTGGACACAGTATTCCAAATGTGGCTGCACCATAGATTTGTACAGGGGCAGTAAGATATTGGCAGTTTTATTCTCAGTTCCTTGTCTAATTATGCCTAACAGGGAGTTTGCCTTTTTTACAGCAGGCTTCCCGCATATATACCCAGCTGACCCCTCAGGTCTTCCAAAGAGACCTTATTGGTTATTCTGTGACCAATAGAATGGCACCAGCTAACAGCAGACAAGGAGGCCTTCTCACTAGTGGCACCCACCCTCTGGCACTCCCTGCCACACATTGTCTGAGAGTCAGAAAGTGTGGCAAGCTTTAAACACTTGAAGACGTACTTGCAAACACATGCGTTCTCTAACTTGTAATGTATTATGACACTGCTCTGTTTCACAATTACCTTGTAGTAATGTTGTAAATTATTTATTGTTTTTATTGTTCTGAAGCTGTTTTTATGAGTGGTTTTTATACTGTATTTTATATTTATGGTGAACTGCTTAGATATTTTAGAATATTAAGTGGTGTAAAAGTAGTAATAAATAAATAAAATTCAGGACAGAAAGAACTAGAGATTTTTTAAAATCGAATGGCAGAGAAAGTGAGACAGACAGATCCATCTATTGCTACTCTGAGGTTCTTGTGTCACCTCAGTGACTTTATTCCATGTCTCATCCATTGGCCATTCCTTCTTTTCTCTTGTTTCATAGGTCCATGTTTAAGTTTTTCCCTTTGAAATGGTCTTTCCAAGGATGCCTGAAAAGCTCCAGTCAGAGCACAGAAAATAATACCTTGTGTGATCAGTCACATAAAACAAGTACCGTATATTAAAACAAACAAAAAACAACAACACCAAAGTGAAAGAGTCAGGAGTTCATGTGCAATATATTTTATACTGGGCACAAGGGATTTTCATAACAGCAGCTGTGGCCAGCAATGGTATGTTTTGAGTTTACTGTATGAACTGTAAGGGAAACTTTGCAAAAATGGGGTGAATTAATCAATCCATCATTACTGAGGGAGCTGGGGGAGAGTTGTCCACAGCCATGCACATAACCTAATCTCATTTATTCTGGATTTCACAGAACTCGGTAACTAGTAAGAGAGCTTGTCCCTTTACATTGGAGTATAGATGATCATTGTAGATTTGGGGCAATATCCAGTGGGCCGCTTACACCCCTGCTGATTCTCTTGCACCTTGCCAGTTCCTGTTCACAGTGTCTGCTACTTGTGGACCGTGCACCCCCAAGCCCTGTAGCCCTCTCCTCCTCGTGAGGAGAAGAGGGCTAAAGCGCTTGGGGCTCCAAGGCCTCTCCTGCCCCTGCCGCCTGTCAAGGGCTTCCTTGCCAGCCAGCAGAGGCAGGAGAAGTCCTCAGCACTGCTCCCAGCCACTCACAGAGCTTCAGGGTGCTCAGCAACCAGGTCTGTCAGCACCTCACGGCTCGGCGAGTGGGGGCAAGGTGCGGGGGAGTCTGCTGGTCACCCGGACCAACCCGAACACTGTCAACATCCCTAATCATACTGCCCTTATATAAATCTATGGTGTGACCTCGGAAGACCTCAGGGGTCAGCTGGGAATATATAGAGGGGAAGCCTGCTGTAAAAAAAGCAAACCCCCTGTTAGGCATAATTAGAGAAGGAACTGAGAATAAAACTGCCAGTATCATACTGCCCCTATACAAATCTATGGTGCAGCCACATTTGGAATACTGTGTCCAGTTCTGGTCACCACACCTAAAAAAAGATATTGTAGAGCTGGGAAAAAGTTCAGAAAAGGGCAACTAAAATGATCAAGGGGCTGGAGCATCTCCCCTATGAGAGAAGGTTACAACAGCTTGGGATTGTTCAGCTTGGAAAATAGGTGATTAAGGGGAGACATGATAGAGGTGGCCAAAACATGCATGGTGTGGAGAATGTGGATAGGGAGACATTTTTCTCCCTCTCTCATAATACTAGAACCCAGGGCTCATCCTATAAAGCTGATTGGTGGGATATTCAGGAAGATGAAAGGAAGAACTTCTTCACACAGCACATAGGTAAACTATGGAATTCGCTACCACAGGATGTAGTGGTGGCCACCAACTTGGATGGCTTTAGAAGGGGGTTGGACAAATTCCTGGAGGAAAAGGCTATCAATGGCTACTAGTCCTGATGGCTATGTGCTACCTCCAGTATCAGAGGCAGTAGGCCTATGCACACCAGTTGCTGGGGGACATGGGCAGGAGGGTGCTGTTGCACTTGTGTCCTGCTTGTGGATTTCCTGTGAGGAGCTGGTTGACCACTGGGTGAACAGAATGCTGGACTAGATGGACCGTTGGTCTGATCCAGCATGGCTCTACTGAAGTTCTTATATTTAAATTGGACGTAGACTGGATGGCACTTCAGATATAGGGAACCTTAAAATACAGCACTGTCATTTGGCAGCCCTTCAAATACAGGAGTGTCTTCTTTAAAGCTGGATATATGGATGCCTCCCATAGTATGAATACAAGAAGAAGAGACAACAGAGCCCAGAACTACTTATGAAACATGGCTACCACCAAAAACCAGCAATTGTTCATTTAATTCTTCCCTTCCATAACATCTAGGTTATCAATGCCCTGATAACATTAAAAATGGATATTGTTTCAATGCGCTGCATGTAGGACTTCCTTTTGAAGTCTCATCAGAGACTTCAGTTAGTATAAGATACAGACACTGGAATTATACAAATGGAACATATTCCACCATTTTAATACAGTTTTATTAGTTTGTTCATTTCTGGACACTCAGCAGTTTCCAGTAGAGACCACCCAAGAGCAGCCAGTCCCGCCAATTCCCATCCTCAAGCAGCACCCTCTGCTTGTGGAACAACAGAGACACAAAATGAGCAGAAATGCTCAGTTCTGGAATGGGGCAGGCCAGCAGAGCTTGCATAAAGGAGCTCCACAAACCTGCTGTGTTCCAGAAATGAGCTTTTCTTCTCATTTCAGGGCTTGTGCCCAGAAGTGCTAAATCTTCGTTCTGCAAGCGCTGGGTGCCAGCTATGGAATGCAATTGGCAGTGTCTCCCACTCATCGCTGGGCAGCATTGGATACTGCCCACTATTTCAAAATGCTGATTTTGACCTGCAAAGCCTGGGACTAAACTGCATGTATAGGACTGTGGTGTTTGTGTTTTAAAAGTCATGTGTGTGTGTGCTCAGTGATTTATTGACTAATTTTATGGTGTATATGGTTCTCATTATTCTGTTTTGTAGTAAGCTGCCTTGGAAATTGTTAACTGCTGCCTTGGAAATTGTTAATTGCTGCCTTGGAAATTGTTAATTGAATGCTAGGCTGGAAATGCTAAAAATAAACAAATAATTGATTAATAGGGGGGGGGGGTAATTTTACTTACCCATCTCCTGATAACTCACCATTATGCTTTCCCCCACTCATGCCAACAACATTCATTGTACATTATATGGATAATTTGCCAGTGACTCTGTTGGCATATAATATTAACCTATTGGATTCATGTGTTCCCGCCTCCCATCTTCTCCTTCCACATGGCTACAAAGGAAAAATGAGAAGCATTTCCTTCCTGTTTTAAATTGACTGTCAATTGTCATTATGTACAAATTGCTAGAAACTGTGGTTAGTTGTAACTCTTGTTTGTCTTATTTTTTTATTTATTATTAAATTTATTAATCGCCCATCTGGCTGGTCACCCAGCCACTCTGGACGATGTACAGCATAAATAAAACAATTTAAAACAATAAAATTCTACAATAAAAACATTTTCTAAAATACCCTAACCCACCCCAAATGCCTGCCTGAACAACCACGTTTTTAATGCACGATGGAAGCTCATTAAAGAGGGGGCATGGCGGAGTTCCCTAGGGAAGGAGTTCCACAGAGTGGGGGCCACCACAGAAAAGGCCCTCTCCCTCATCCCCACCAGTCTAGCTGCCCTGGCTGATGGAACAGAGAGAAGGCCATCCGAGGCTGATCTTGTTAAGAGGCCTGTCTGGTGCTGCTGGAGACGCTCCTTAAGATAGGCTGGGTCGGAACCATATAGGGTTTTAAAGGTCAAAACCAACACCTTGAATTTAGCCTGGAAAACAACTGGTAACCAGTGCAACTCCTTCAGCACTGGAGTGATGTGATCTCGCCGGCGGCTGCCTTTAATCAGGCGAGCCACCACGTTCTGTACCAGCTGCAGCTTCCGAACCGTCTTCAAGAGTAACCCCACATAGAGCGCATTACAGTAGTCTAAACGAGAGGAGACCAGGGCATGTACTACCGATGGGAGCAGATGCTCAGGAAGGAAGGGGCGCAGCCTCCGTATCAGATGGAGGTGATGCAGCGCTGTCCGGCTCACAGCTGACACCTGAGCCTCCATGGACAGCTGGGAGTCCAAAATGACCCCCAGGCTGCGGACCTGGTCTTTCAAGGGTAGCCGTACCCCATTCAACATCAGGTCAACATCCCCCAGCTAGGGGTGCACGAAAGTCACTTACCTGGTCTCACAGCTTGCTTCGCGGTGGGGGGGAGGCGCTTTGCTGCTCCCCCCGAAGTTCAGGCCAGGGGGGGAGGCTTCCCTTCTCGCCCAGCCGAAATTCAGGCCGGGGAAGAGGCGCCTCACCTCGCCCGGCCGCGAAATAAAAAGTAAAAAAAAAAAAAAACGCCCCCGTGATAGGCTACGTGACGATTTACGTAGCCTATCACGGCTAGATCTGCAAAGTCAGCCACGATAGGCTACGTAAATCGTCACGTAGCCTATCATGGGTGACTTAAAAAAAAAAAAAGCGCGTACAGCTAATGGCGGCCCCCATAGGGAGCCGCCATTCGCGTTCCTTATTTGGTCGCTGTAATCTACGTAAATCTTTACGTAGACTACGGCGAAAATAAGGGCAACGCAAATAGCGTTGCCCTTATTTTTGCCGTAGTCTACATAATCTTTACGTAGACTAAAGCGACCAAATAAGGAATGGGAATGGCTGCTCCCTATGGGGGCCGCCATTAGCTGTACGCGCTTTTTTTTTTTTTTTAAGTCACCCGTGATAGGCTACGTGACGATTAACGTAGCCTATCATGGCTGACTTTGCAGATCTAGCTGTGATAGGCTACGTAAATCGTCACGTAGCCTATCACGGGGGTGTTGTTTTTTTTTTTACTTTCTTGGAATGGCGGCGGCAGCAGCCGGTCAAAAGACCGGCTGCCGCCCCTGCCCCTGTCGAAGCCCTGCCGAACCGCCGCTGTGACCTGCCACCGGGAGCGACATTCGGGAAAGGTAAGTCCCATCCCGGGGGGGGTGCGGGGGGGCGGGGGGGTGCAGAGAATTTCTCCCTGAAACTACTTCGGGGGGCCAAATACATTGGCACTCGGTCCCCCGAAGTTTTGGGGAGAAATTCTCCCCCATCCCTACCCCCAGCCTCCTCTTGTCTCCCACCAAAAGTACCTCGGTCTTTTCAGGATTCAGCTTCAGCTTATTCCTCCCCATCCAGCCACTCACCGTCTCCAGACATTTGGACAGGGATTCTAAGGCCAACCTTGGTGAAGATTTGAACGAGAGGTAGAGCTGCGTGTCATCCGCATATTGATGACACCGCACCCCAAACCCCCAGCGGCTTCACATAGATATTAAATAGCATCGGGGAGAGGATGGAACCCTGTGGCACCCCTCATGTGAGTGGCCACGGGTCCGAAACCTCCTCTCCCAGTGCTACCCTCTGGTACCTGCCGGAGAGGAAGGACCGGAACCACCACAATACGGTGTCTCCAATGCCCAACCCCTCCAGGCGGTCCAGGAGGATACCGTGGTCAATGGTATCAAAAGCCGCTGAGAGGTCGAGGAGAACAAGCAAGGAGCATTCACCCCTATCCAGAGCCCTCCTCATATCATCTACCAAGGCGACCAAGGCCGTTTCTGTCCCATGCCCAAGCCTGAAGCCCGACTGAAATGGGTCTAGATAATCAGTTTCTTCCAAGTGTGCCTACAACTGCATCGCCACCACCCACCCAATCACCTTGCCCCAAAATTTGAGACTGGGCGAAAGTTGTTCAGAACTTGAGGATCCAAGGAGGGCTTCTTTAAGAGCGGTCTTATCACTGCTTCCTTGAGGGCTGATGGCATCACTCCCTCCTCAAGGGAGGCATTCACCACCGCCCTGATCCCCTCACCCAGTCTCTCTCTGCAGCCCATAATGAGCCAAGATGGGCAAGGATCAAGTAAGCAGGTGGTCGGCCTTACAGATGAAAGCACCTTGTCCACTTCATCAGGAGGAAGAAGCTGGAACCGATCCCACAAAACCGGTTTGCCACAGGCTGCCTCTTGCTCACTAACTGTATCCACAGTGTGCAGAGTAACACACCTAATCTGATCAATTTTATCTGCAAAGTGCCTTGCCAAGCCCTCACAGGAGGCCTTAGAATGCTCCAGTGGTTCAGGAGCCACAGGACCGACCAGGCTCCGGACCACTTGGAACAGCCTCCTGGGACAGCACTCTGCAGACGTGATAGAGGCAGCATAGTATTCCTTTTTTGCTGCCTTCACCGCCACGTGATAGGCTGAAGATACAGCTCTAGCCCGTCTCTGATCGTCTTTGGAGCGAGACTTCCACCACCAGCGCTCTAGCCGTCTCACCTCCTGTTTCAGAGCTCGTAACCACGGATTAAACCATGGTGCAGTCTGAGCCCTGTTCAGGGGGAGAGGGCATTTTGGAGCCACCTGATCTAATGCCCCAGTGATTGCGGCCATCCAGCCACCCACCAGGGTCTTGACCGAGTGGCCGTTGGCGTGCCCCAGAGAATCCCCAAGCGTGTTCAGGAATCCATTTGGATCCATAAGACACCTGGGGCGGACCATTTTAATGGGTCCTCCACCCCTGCGGAGGGGTTGTGGAATCGAGAAGTCCAACATCACCAGATAGTGATCTGACCATGACAAGGGGGTGGTGAATATACCCCCAACTTCCAGATCAGTCCCCGCTTTTCCAGAAACAAACACAAGTTCTAGTGCATGACCGGCTACATGGGTAGGGTTGGCGGAGAATTTCTCCCCGAAACTTCGGGGGCTGAGCGCCAACGTGTTCGGCCCCCCGAACAAGTTTCGGGGAGAAATCCTCCGCCCCCCGCCCCCCACCCCCCCTCCGGGACGGGACTTACCTTCGCTGAATGTCCCTCCCGGCGGCGGGTCCAGCCGGCGGTTCGGCGGGTGTTCGAGCGGGGCGGGAGCGGCAGCCGGTCTTTTGACCGGCTGCCGCTGCCGCCATTGCAATGAAAGAAAAAAAAAAACGCCCCCTGATAGGCTACGTGACGATTCACGTAGCCTATCATGGCTAGATTTGCAAAGTGACTTTAGAAAAAAAAAAAAAGTGTGTACGGATAATGGCGGCCCCCATAGGGAGCCGCCATTCCCGTTCCTTATTTGGTCGCTGTAGTCCACGTAAAGATTTACGTAGACTACGGCGAAAATAAGGGCAACGCTATTTGCGTTGCCCTTATTTTCGCCGTAGTCTACGTAAACATTTAGTAGTCTACGTAAACATTTCGGCCGGGCCGAGGCGGGAAGCCTCCCCCTCCGGCCTGAACTTCGCGGGGGGACCAGCGAAGCGCCTCCCCCCCACCGCGAACGTCCTTCGAGGACAGGTAAGTGACTTTCGTTCACCCCTATGCATGGGTGGGCCCAGTTAGAATATGGTGCAGCTCTCAGGAGGCCATGGTCTCCATGAAGTCCCGAGGCGCTTCTGTGAGGATGGCCTTCGAATGTACATTGAAGTCCCCCAACACCAATAAGTTAGGGGACTGTACACGCACATCAAAGACCACCTCAAGCACCTTGGCCAGGGAGTCAGTCGTGCAGCAGGGTAGACGGTACACGAGCAGAATCCCCAGACTGCCCTTCAGGCCCAACCTCCAGTACATGCACTCAGCAACCTTGGTCTCCCGGAGAGGGGGTCTGGTGAAGACCAAGGACTCTCCGTAGATAACAGCCACTCCCCCTCCCCGATCCCCAGCCCTCGGCTGCTGTGCATACGAAAATCCGGCTGGACACATGGCTGCAAGGGTTGGAGCAGCAGCCTCAGCCAGCCAGGTCTCCGTAATACATGCCAGGTCTGCACCCTCATCCAGGATCATGTCATGGATGAGGGGGGTTTTCTGGGTAACAGACCTGGTATTGCAGAGCAGCAAACGAAAGCCAGAAGATGGGGTCACGCCTCCCCCAGCCATCCTTTGGCTCTGGACAGGCCCGGAGCAGGGGATAGATACTACACATCTCTCCCTTGTTCCCCTTACCTGGCATGGCCTGCCCCTAGCGCTCCGCCAGCGCCTGCCGCCCAGCCTCGGTATGTTCTGGCCCCCAATAGTCCCCCCACTGCCTCCATCAGGTGGACACATGCCCCCTCGCTCCCGCCTATCAGGCAGGCCACCCACCCCTAAAAACACAACAAAATCCCCCAGAAAAACAACAACAACAAAAACAACAAATTAAAAAAAAAATTAAAAATCCCCTTAAAAATAATGCCAGGCAGGAGTCCACAGGGAAGGCCTGGTGGTGGCGGCGGCGGCAGCAGCAGCAGCAGCAGGCCCAGCAGCAGCAGGCATGCCTCTTCCCCGGTGGTGGTGGCTTCTCCTGCAGGCCCTGGCTCTCCCAGATAAGTTTGTCCAGATAAGCCAGCTGCAAACCATGGTTAATAATCCTCGGTTATTTGAATAAACCAAGGATGGGGAACATGTGGCCCTTCAGGTGTTTTTTAGATCATAACTCGCATCCCATCATTCCTCACCATTGGTTATGGTGGCTATGGCTGATAGTAGATGCAGTCTAAGAATGTTTGGAGGGCCACACATTCCCCACTGCTGGGATAAACCATAGTTGGCATTAACAGTAGTTTCTGGTTCTGACACAACAAGAAATGGTGGTTAGTTGAAAATAGAAACAAATTCTTCTGATCTCTTCCTCATGACCATATTGGAGGATTCAGGGCTGGCAGGGTGGGGGGGGGGATATGTAAGCCCAAGGCTTGTGCATGTAACTCTAAGCTATGATTTAGCATTATATGTGAACCAGATCAATGTGCTATTGCTATTTTTGGCAGAAATTATTGCACATTGCAGACAACATGTTCAGCTCCAACCAACTTTTTTTGGATTGACATGCCAGATACATGTACTTGACCAAGGACATTCATGTTGATTCCACTATGAAATTATATAGGCTAAAACCTGCTCTCAAAAGCTTGACTCTAGCATTATGGTGCAAGGCTGGCTCACCAGCAACAGAGTGCAATGTTAACTATTTAAATGTTACAGGGTTCTTTTAAAAAAAAATAATGTAAAAAGATGCTGTATTGTGCATGGAATGTAAAGATTTGTAAAGGGATTATGCAGAACAATTCACTTCTATAGTTCTGTCTAAAACTTAGTCTATCCAGCAGATCACTTGGTGAGACTGTAGCTAGACTATAATAATTCAGAGTACAGGTGGAGGGTCACATGTTTAAGTGCTGCTCTATGGGGTGGGGCGTGTGGGGTAGAGGAATCCATACAAATAGAGAACAAACATGGCAGGGAGAAGATGGAGCTACATCCTGTATCCTTGAGAACGCCGCCATTTGCATTCCTTATTTTTGGCCGTCTTAGTCTACGTAAATATTTACGTAGACTAAGACGGCAAAAATAAGGGGAACGCAAATAGCGTAGCGGACGCTATTTGCGTTCCCCCTTATTTTCGCTGTCTTAATCTACGTAAATATTTATGTAGACTAAGACAGCCAAAAATAAGGAATGCAAATGGCGGCAGCTGTAGCCGCCGCCATTTGCGTACACAGGTGTTTTGTTTTGTTTTTTAAGCCAGACGTGATAGGCTACGTAAGTCTTTACATAGCCTATCACGGATGACTACAGGGACGCAAACAGCGGTGGCTATGGCCGCTGCCATTTGCGTCCCTGCTAGCCAGCGGCTGGATGTCCAGCTGCTGGCGGAGCCGGCCGGCGGCTCTGCGGAATCCCCATGGAGTGGAGCCGGCCAGCCAGGATTCCGGGGGGAGGGACGGAGCGCCTCCCCCCCCCCCAGTGGAACCCGGCGGAGCCAGGTAAGGGGACTTTTGTACATCCCTAGGTGCAGGCAGCATTTTAATGTGTGGGAATACACAGTCATTGGATTCCCCACCACCATGTGCAGTCTGGTGTTTGGGTACAGTTTTGCCACCTTGGCTGCTATTGTACAAACCAGGCCGTTGACAGTATCCTTGGAACATAGTTCCCTGGGTATAGCTCACTTTCTCATTCAATTACCTCTTGTTAGGGATGTACGAAAGTGACTTACCTTTCATGGATTATGTTGATGGTGGGGGGGAGGCGTTCCGTCCCTCCCCCCGGAATCCTGGCTGGGGGGGGAGGCACTCCGTTCCTCCCCCTGGAATCCTTGAATGGCTGGCTGTGCTCCGCGGCAGCTCTGCGGAGCAGCCGGCCAGGCCCGGCCCGGCAGGCCAGAGCCGTCCGCAGCCAGATTTCCGGCCATGGAGGGCTCTGGGTAAAAAACAACAACAACCGTGTATGCAAATTTGCATTCCTTCTTTTTGGCCATCTTAATCTACATAAATATTTACATAGACTATGATGGCGAAAATCAAGGGGAACGCAAATAGCGTAGCGGGCGCTATTTGCGTCCCCTTTTTCGTTCACCGTTTTAGCCTACGTAAATCTTTACGTAGGCTAAAACGGCGAATCAAAAGGGGACGCAAATAGCGCCCACTACGCTATTTGCATTCCCCTTGATTTTCACCGTCATAGTCTACGTAAATATTTACGTAGATTAAGACGGTAAAAAGAAGGAACGCAAATGGCAGCGGCTGTAGCCGCCGCCATTTGCGTATGTGTTTTTTTTAAAAAAAAAACACACACCCCCAACCATGATAGGCTACGTAAAGATTTACGTAGCCTATCATGTCTTTTTTTTCTTTTTTTTTAAACCTAGCCATGATAGGCTACGTAAATCTTTACGTAGCCTATCACGTCTTTTTTTTCCCCACAAGCCTGGAAATGGCGGTGGCAGCGGCAGCCAGTCAGAAGACTGGCTGCCGCCCGGAAGATCCGCCTCAGGGGGATCCTGGGGGGGATCCACAGGGGGGGCGGGGGGCAGGCCGTTCCACCATGGAGTTCGGGGGGCCGAATGCACTGGCATTCGGCCTTACTGAGATCCGTGGCGGAATTCTCTGACAACCCTTCCTCTTGTGGAATACAAACTCAAGACGTAAGATTTTTTTTTTTCCCCTGAGCAATATTTGCTCCCCTTCCACTGGGATCAAAGATACTCCTTTCACATACTTTTGGGTAGGACTGATACACTGGATGCTGTGATATGATGGCATGTGGTATTGGAGTTGGATATTGCATTTGTTTACTTATTTCAAATATTTCAAGTATATCCTGCTTCTTCACTAACAGTAATTCCAAATTGTAAATCACATCATAACATAACAGAACATTGTGGCACCTCAAAGAAGACTTTTTGTTGCTTTGGCTGTGACAGATTATCACAGCTAGCCCTCTGGAGATCATGAAATAAATTGCAAACCATAAATTTAACTATTCAGCAGTGAAAACTAAAAATAGCAGCAGCAGACAATAGTCAATTTAACAAAATTGAATGATGGCCCTGAGAGAAAAAGATGGTCCAGCAACAACAGAGATAGTATCCAACTGAGTCCAGTGCTAGCACTAATGTTTTTGCCCTAGTGTAAACCAACAATTGCACAATGTAACTAGTACTTCCTAGGGCCAAATGTTGGCACCAAATAGCCCCTTTTTTCCCATAGCACTACTCATGTTTTGCACATGTTGGTTTACACTAGAGCAACATCATTAGTGCTAGTTCTGTAGAACAGTTGCATACTACCCAATGGCACCAAGTGGACTTCTCTAGTTACAACCTGCCTAATCTCCAAAGATGGTGGCAACTTGAATAGGTGCTCTCCTGATGACTTTGCAAATTGGCAGAAGTGTATGGGAGAAGGTGGCCATTCCAATATCGTCTCTGTGGCTGTTTAGATTAGACCTGGAAACAAACTGGAAGCCAGTAACTCTCTCAATACTGGCAAAATAAGGTTGTTATGGTGGGTTCCTCTTAATCAATCTTGCTACCATATTCTGAACCAGCTGGAGTTTCTGGATGATCCTCAAAGGCAGCCCCATGTACATCTCATTACAGTAATCTCATTTGTTCATAACCATAGGATGGGATGACTGTGGCAAGATCACTTCTGCCCAAGAAGGGTGCAGCTAGTGCACCAAATGAAACTGGAGAAAGCTGCATTGTACCATGGATGCCATCTGTAGTTAAAGCCAGATCTGAAAGCACCCCTAATCTGTGAACCTAATCCTCTAATGGTAGTGCCATTTTCAGGATAAGCATAAGGGAAATTTAGGTTCAAATCCCTTCTTAGCCTTGAGATTCATTGGATGGCTTAAGGATATTCAGTGCGTATCAGCATAAACTGCCTCATGGTAATGTTGCAGATACATCAAACAAAAACAATAAAGCACACTACAAAGTTATGTGAATAATAACATTCCCATCCATCTTCAAGGAACAGACTATGTCAACATATTTCTAACTTTCCATATTTCCTCAAAGATGGAAATATGTAAAAGTATTTAGCTGCAAATCCCGGGAATCCACAGAACATTTAGGTGTGGTCATTGGCTTCATCACACAACCTTTGACTATTATCACAGATCCATCCATTTGCAATAAACGGCACTGAACAATAATCCATATGTGTCTTAACAGGACAGTTCAGGGTAATTCACTGGAAAGTTTTCATGCGCAAGTCCCACTGAAATGCATGGGACCTGTGCAACAGTGCTATTGTGTTCCTGCACACCTCTCTCCCAGGTGTGTCTCCCCCCTGCCCCCCAGTGGGACTTGCTCAGGAGAACTGGGTTACACCCACAGTCTTCTCCAGGTTTGAGCTCTGTGACTTCGTGGTTTTTACAGAAAGATTTGTTCAGCTTTTGTTTCAGCAGAGCAGGAAACTGAAATGCCATGGAAAAAATGCCACTAAATATTAAGAAAGAAGTACTGGAAACATTTCAAGGAAGCTTAACTCACTGTCAGATGCTATAGATTTCTAAACGAAAGAGGTTTGGATACTTCCCAATAACATCCAGGCTAAACCTTCTGAGGGTGACCTGTTGCAATAAATTGTATATGTGTATTGAGAATGAGTATGAAGTTGGCAACAGCTGTCAAGGAAGAGAGAGTGTGCACATTTTCCACTAAAGTAACTGTCACAATGCCCATTGATGATATTATTATTATTATTATTATTATTATTGAAATTGGACTGTACACATCCACCATAGTTTAGTGGCAGTGATTACTTATGCAGGTGAAAACACGAATATGCCAGTCACTGTATTTGGAATCATTTTTTTTTTTTATGATGATAATGATGATGATGTAAAGTATCACAAGAATAATTTCAAACACTAGGCAAGGGATGCAAAATTTTAATCAGCCAACACAAAATTGCCTGCATTTAATTAAAAACAATGTATTGAATGGGGAAAAAAACCCATACAATTTTATTTAAATGTAATTAAGGCTGAAATCCTACTTCCATTTACCTGGGAGTAAGTCTCACTGAGCACCTTCAGAGTAGACATGCATAGGATTGCACAATTAAGACATGTATTTCTACCAAATACTTATGTAATGGGTAATTTGCTCCTACCTTGTAAAGTATTTTTACTTATATAAAAAGTTCAAGATTTAGAAATATTAGATTAGTGGAGGTTCCCTTCAGGATATGGCCAACCTATATGTTGCCATTAATTTCAAAGCCCTCTGCAAGTCATCAGTTCAGACCTCTGGCAAGAGTATCTGTCCCTCATCTGGCACTAAAGGCACAATCCTATGCATGTCTAGACACAAAAAAGTCAAAGACAGAACAGCAGTGCTGGCTGGGAGTTGTAGAATATTTTTTCTACATGCATAATATTGCATTCTAAATTTTTTGTTTATCTGTTTCTTTGAATATTTAGCTCAGGCTTCTCACTATTTTCAGGGGTAGGACTTAATTAAGTGGATTAATCTAAAAGGGAGGGTGGGTGGGGACTTTCCAGAGTGTGTGTGTCTCCACAAGTGATTTACTGTGAGGTTGCTGCATTCAGATGTTGTTCCGGGCACATGAGGTCGTGGCCATCTCAAAGCCACCCTGGAGTTTCATGCTGAAAAAATAGTTGTTCTGAGTTGTCTGACTGTTTTCCTTAATTCAGCTTGTTTGTGCTTCTGTTGTGCTGTGCACCACCCTCCACATTTACTCTGGCATGATTTCTCTGCCCAGGGGTGGGTCATTCACCTGTCTGTGACCTCACTGACCTAGTCATGGGATGTTTCCCCAGTGTTTTCCCTGACTGTGTTTCCCCGATGTTTCTGCCATTTCATGGCTGGCCATCAGAGTTCTGAGATACCCCGTGGCATTTAGTTCACCTTGCCTACCACTAAACTCTGCTGGCCATCCCCACGAAGTATAGGTGTGCTCCGGGTAGGGATGTCAGAGAATTCCGCCACGGATCTCGGTGAGGCCGAATGCCAGTGCATTTGGCCCCCCGAACTCTGTGGCAGAACGGCCTGCCACCCCCCACCCCCCCGCGGATCCCCCCAGGATGAGACTTACCTGGGGTGGATGTTCCGGGCGGCGGCAGCTCTGGTGGCAGCGGCGGTGGCTGCTGCGGCTGGTCTTCCGACCGGTTGCCGCCGCAGCCATTTGCAGTCTTGTCATTTGTTTGTTTTTACAAGACGTGATAGGCTACGTAAAGATTTACATAGCCTATCATGGCTGGGTAAAAAGAAAAGAAAAACCACGTACGCAAATGGCGGCGGCTACGGCTGGCACCATTTGCATTCCTTATTTTTGGCCGACTTAGTCTATGTAAATATTTACATAGACTACGATGGCGAAAATAAAGGGGAACGCAAATAGCATAGCTGGCACTATTTGCGTCCCTGTTTGATTCGCCGTTTTAGCCTACGTAAATATTTACGTAGGCTAAAACGGTGAATCAAAAAGGGATGCAAATAGCACCCGCTACGCTATTTGCGTTCCCCTTTATTTTCGCCATCATAGTCTACGTAAATATTTACATCGATTAAGATGGCCAAATATAAGGAACGCAAATGGTGCCGGCCATAGCCGCCACCATTTGCGTACATTTTTTTTTCATTTACCCAGAGTCCTCTGCAGCCAGAAATCCGGCTGTGGACGGCTCTGGCCTGGGCCTGGCCGGCTGCTCCGTGGAGCTGCCGCGGAGCACAGCCGGCCATGGAGGATTCCAGGGGGGAGGAACGGACCACCTCCCCCCTGTCGAGGATTCCGGGGGGAGTGATGGAATGCCTCCCCCCACCACCACCATCAACATAATCCACGGAAAGGTAAGTGACTTTCATACATCCCTAGCTCTGGGCTGCCTCTAACCTTTTGTTTAAAAGTAAAGCATTAAAGTGAAATAGCAGTTTTGTTGGCAGTACCCACATCCCCTGTCTCGCTATCTTACTATCGCGCATTTGCCAGCAATTCCTATACCCCCATCTCACTATTTCACAATAATGCTATTGTGCAATAGTGAGACAGTGAGATATTTTGATAGGGTGTACTGCTTGCAGTTTTAAAGGGAAATAATTTTTTTAAAAAATGGTGGAATCGGGCATAGGTTGGGGAAGCAGGTGTCTCCTCGGAATTAACTCCCATTGTGGTAAATGAGGCTTGTTGCCTAAATATCAATGCTGCATGTCTTTACTGTTTGCTTTGTTGCTGTAAGGAATTAATTAATGCAAAGCTTTGCTCCTTCGCATTATGTGAACCTCAGGGGAAGAAGAAAGGGGGTACAGCCTGCACAGGGGGGCACTCTCTTATTGGTTGAGCAGCCCCTGCCAGTCTGATGACATTCACTCAAATCCTCCCACCCCACCCGGAAGTATGTTCCTGTGAAGCGACTTAGAATGGTGCGGTGCACAACCTTTCCTACCTTTCCTACACATGATCGAGTATGTGCTAGCAACAGACCCAGTGACCATTGGCATGGAAAGCATGTGCTTCTCCCCTGAACTATGCATCCTACCAAATATTCCAGAGCAATGGATCAACAAGCAGCAGCCTTAAGAGGAGTTGGAAAACAGCGATGAAAGTCTAAAGGGGATCATGAAAAGGTACATGGATAAGCATAGAAGGGAAGCTCTAAAGGAAGATGAAAGGGAATTAGGGAGAAGGCACATCGAAGGCACGTAGAGGCTTGAGACCAGAAATACCAAGATACAGTGGGTGGCTTGCAGCATGTGTTGAGATGGGGAGAAGGCATACAATTAATACATAGCTAGTATTAATAAAGTCTGCTTCATATTTCACTCACATTTCTCTAAACTTACAAAAGAGACTGTAGTATTTGCAAGAAGCTCTTTTTTCTTCTTTCAGTGATCGGGCCATAACTCCTTGCTTCTTTGTCTACTAACAGCAAATGAAACCAGCCTTTGTACATGGATGCATTTTCCCCCTAGACTGGATTCCAGCTCTCTTTTCACTCAGCCAACCTCCCACCTTCCACTCCATCACCATTGCTGTAAGTTGAACACACAGGTGGTAGATTTACTGGGCTTCCTCTTGGCCTGGAAAATAAATCACTTTACTTCTTGACACAGGCTTCATCTATCGGGTGCCACATTTGTTTTATAAAACTGAATTTTCCACTTACAAGGCATTTCTGTGTTCAGTAGTGAGCCAGTTCAATCATTCAAAGGGCTTGATGAATCCTCTTGAATTCTCTCTTTTGCTCTGCCTATCAGTGATAGGGGAAATACAATTTAAATTACCACACAGCAATATCAATTTATCAGAAATTTTAGTGACCTTTTAGAACAACTCTTTTTCCTGTCAGAAACAGAGATATTCTCCATTGTGTAGAGATGTATGAAAATTTTATTTGGGATAATTTTTACTTCAAATTTGCCCTGTTTGTATTTTGAGTATTTTGTAACAACTGAAGGGAAATCAAGTGTTGAGATGTAGGGATGCTGAAGGAATTCAAGACAGATTTAAATGAGCTCAGATTTCTAAGAATCCGACCTGCAGAATCTACTACAGAGCGCCCCCCTCAGGCCATGCAGAGCCTGTGGTCTTTCAGATGATTTTTTTTACTTTCCCGAAATTTACGCATATAAATCCATAGAAAAATATGTAAGTTTCTGCTGAGGAAACATTGAATGGAATGGGGGACAATACACTAAATGTTATGTACTGAGGTAAATTATGTAAATACTTATGTAAATACTTACGTAAATATTTCTGTATTTTTCCACATGATGAAAAAAATATATATTTGCATCCATCTGTGAGCAGATGATGGAATGAAAGGAGCCTGACAATCCGCAAAACACAGACGGAGCAGATTTTGCACAGTTCGTACATCCCTAATGATATGCATGCGTGAACAAGTCCTTGGAGGATGAGAACAGGCAATGGAAGAACACAAAGGGCAGCATCCTACGCTGTCCCCCATACTAATGGAATGGACTGCTCATGCAACAGGAACAAACAGTTCCTGTAACAACTGGAAATGAATGGAAATGCTAGTTTCTGGAATAGCCCAGGTCAGCAGAGCTAACAGAAGGAAGCTCCACTGATTTGCCCTAATCCAGAAACAAATGTTTCCATTCATTTCCACGTTTGTTTACAGAACTGCTAGTTCCTGTTGCACTAGCAGTGGGTCCTGCTGGCTAGGGATGGCGGAAAATTTTGCCACCGATTCCAGGGAGGCCAAATGCCAGCACATTCAGCCCCCCGGAATCCATGGCAGAGCGAAGCCTCCCACCCCCCACCCCGTGAAATGCGTGTGGAATGGAGCTTACCTGCTGCCATTCGCTGGTGCTCTGCAAATGGCGGCCGCCTCTGCAGCCACCATTCACCTCCCCTGGAATGCCGTGATAGGCTATGTAAGTATGTAGCCTATCACAGCTAATGCAGGGACGCCATTTGCGTCCCTGCAGCAGCCGTGATAGGCTATGTAAATACTTATGTAGCCTATCACGGCAAAAGGCAGGAACGCAAATGGCGGCCGCTACACCATTTGCGTCCCTGCCTTTTGCCGTGATAGGCTACATAAGTATTTACGTAGCCTATCATGGCAAAAGGCAGGGACGCAAATGGCGTAGCAGCCGCCATTTGCATCCCTGCCTTTTGCCATGATAGGCTACATAAATACTTATGTAGCCTATCATGGCTTAATGCAGGAACGCAAATGGTGGCCACTACAATGGCCACCATTTGCGGCCGCAGCAGCCCGGCAGTGGCCAGAAGTCCAGCTGCAGCCAGCCTCGGCCGGCAGCTCCATGGCCCTGCCATGGAACGGAGCCAGCTGGGGAGGATTCTGGGGGGAGGGACAGATCGCCTCCCCCCAACCGCAGATGCCCCGGCCCGGAAGAAGGTAAGGGATTCATACATCCCTACTCCTGGCTAAGCATAACTAGTGGAGGTTCAACAGCAGTGTAGGATACCACCCCAATTATTTAACTATGATTTATCAACCAAAGCCTGACCATTGACTATGATTGGATGGCTGGACCACTGGCTTGACCTAATAGGGATTTTCGTTCTTAAACTCAGTATGTTCCATATAAGACTGGTCTAAATGAACCCTTCAGTAATTCTTGGGCTTCTTCTATTTTTATTTTTAAGCTTAAATTTACTTTGCTCTTACCTGTGGGGGCAGCAATAACAACAAAGCCATGCTCAGGGATGTACGAATTGTGCTCATACCGTCCCGCTTGACTTCCGCAGTTTGGGTCATCTGTCCCGTTCCACTGGCCGCAAGCCCCCGAAATCCTCTGGTTTATTTTCAGCCTCGGAAGTTACGTAAATAAATCCGCAGAAAATATTGAAAAATCCTCCATGCCCAACAGCCTCCCGTCCCGTTCCACCATTCCGCGAAAGACTATTCTTCGCAAATATTTACGTTAGGGATGTATGAAAATCAGTTACCTTTCGGGGATTATGCTGATGGTGTAGGGGGAGGCGTTCCGTCCCTCCCCCCGGAATCCTTGCCGGGGGGGAGGTGTTCCATTCCTCCCCCCCCCTGGAATCCTGGCCGGCCGGCTGTGCTCTGCAGCGATTCCACGGAGCCGCCGGCTGGCTCCGCCAGCAGCCGGACATCCGGCCGCTGGCTAGCAGGGACACAAATGGCAGCGGCCGTAGCTGCCGCCGTTTGCATCCCTGCAGTCAGCCGTGATAGGCTACGTAAATGTTTACGTAGCCTATCACGGCTGATTAAAAAAAACAAACAACGACGCGTGTACGCAAATGGCGGTGCCCATGGGCGCCGCCATTTGCGTTCCTTATTTTGGCACATCTTAGTCAACGTAAACATTCATGTAGACTAAGATGGCGAAAATAAGGGGAACGCAAATAGCGTAGGTGTGTGTATTTTTTAATCAGCCGTGATAGGCTACGTAAACATTTTTTAAATTTAGCCATGATAGGCTACGTAAATCTTTACGTAGCCTATCACTTTTTTTTTTTTTAACTTGGAAATGGCGGCGGCATCAGCCGGTCGGAAGATCGGCTGCTGCAGCCGCCACCACCGAACCGCCGCCGGAGCCGCCGCCGGAGCTGCCGCCGCCAGGACGATCCGCCCCAGGTAAGTCCCGTCCTAGGGGGGTGGCGGGGGGGTGGCAGGCCGTTCCACCACCAATTTTGGGGGGGCCGAATGCGCTGGCATTCGGCCTCCCCGAGATCCATGGCGGAACTTTCGTACATCCCTAATTTACGTAGTTTCCGTCGGCCGGAATTGACCCTATGTAACTTCCGCCACACTCGCCATTGTTTGTTGTGATTGCTTATGTATTTTATCCCTATGGGGGAATCTCCCCATAACTTCTGCTGCACTCGCCATTGTTGTGATTGCCTTGGCTGGAACTTTCCCGCTATTTTCGTAATTGTTTATGTATTTTTTTTCATTGCCGCCCGGAATGTTTCCTGCCCTCTGTGCGCTCCCCCGCTGTCTTGTTTTCTTGGACAGGGACAGGGACTGTGATTTTATTAATTTCTGTGTATTTGTGCTTGATGAGCAACTGCCACATTAAAGGAGTGGTGATGGCTGCAATGCTGAGCACAATCCCCTCTCTTGCCAAGATATAGGGAAGACCCTGATTTTGCTTCAAAAAGCATTTCAGTTCACATCCCCCAGGATAACATTCTGTTAGGGGGAAAAAACCCATCAACATGGCCATATTGCCTTTTACTGTGAAAAATGAATCCCATTAATATTTGGCTCATCACTAGATGCATATTCCATTATGCTAGACTGTTAAAGTAGATGAAAACATTTTTGTTTTCTTTTCAAGATGGCTGACTTTGTTAGAATGAAACAAACAAACAAACAAACCCATAACAATATGCTGAAAGTTTCCACCACAGTTTCATAGTCTCCCACAGCATTTGGCAACACAGATGTGTAGCTATGCTAAAGCCACTGCTGAATCTCTTCAAAGTAGGGACTAGGGATGGCGGAGAATTTCTCCCCGAATCTTTGGGAGGCCGAGCGCCGACACATTCGGCCCCCCGAAGTTGGTTGGGAAATTCTCCGCCGGCCCCCCGCCCCCCCCGGGACGGGACTTACCTTCAGCGAATGTCCCTCTGGGCGGCGGGTCCCGGTGGCAGTTCGGTGGCGTTTCGTCGTGGGCGGGGGTGGCGGCCGGTCTCCTGACTGGCTGCCGCCGCCGCCATTGCAAAAAAAAAAAAACTAAAGTAAAAAAACCCCACACACCTGTGATTTACGTAGCCTATCACGGCTAGATTTCCAAAGTCAGCCGTGATAGGCTACATTAATCATCACGTAGCCCATCAAGGGTGACTTTGAAAAAAAAAGCGCGTACACAAATGGCGGCGGCCCATGGGCGCTGCCATTTGCGTTCCTTATTTTGGCACGTCTAGTCTACGTAAAGTTTACGTAGACTACGGTGAAAATAAGGGCAACGCAAATAGCATTCCCTTATTTTCGCTGTAGTGCAAATGGCGGCGCCCCATGGGTGCCGCCATTTGCGTATGAGTTTTTTTTTTCTTCAAAGTCACCCGTGATAGGCTACGTGACGATTTACGTAGCCTATCATGGCTGACTTTGGAAATCTAGCCGTGATAGGCTACGTAAATCGTCACATAGCCTATCATGGGGTCTTTTTTTTTTTACTTTTTGTTTCGCGGCTGGGGAGACGGGGCGCTTCTCCCCGGCCTGAATTTCGGCCGGGCGAGGCGGGAAGCCTCCCCCCCTTCGCCTGAACTTCAGGGGGAAAAGCAAAGCGCCTCCCCCCCACCGCGAAGCCAAGCTGCGAAAAGGTAAGTGACTTTCGTACATCCCTAGTAGGGACATGCAAGAATTTAATTTCAGTTTGCAAATTATCAGAACTCGCCCCATTTTGCAACCCCAAATGCAAATGGGAGCAGATCGTTCCGAAAAAGTCCACACATTCCCAAAGCTGTGATTGCATTCTAGCATGTTTTCCAAAAATACACACCTTAAAATGCACTTAAAAAAAAAATCATTTTCATGCTTTACCCAATGGGGAGAAAGCACACACTTTTGAAAACTGCAGATGGAAATGCACACTTCTCCCGTAACAAATGCATACTTTTCCCCTTCAAATGAAAGAAGGCAGACTAAGCTTTGAAGTGGAGCTTGGAGAATTTCAGCAAGCTTAAACATCCCTGGTTCTCCCATCCCTACTTTAAAGCAGCTAGCAACTATTGTGCTGGAATATCATGCATACCATGCATGTATGTACAAAAGAAGCACCTCAGTGAAAGATTACTTAATGCATGTGAGACATCTTGAAACTAACAGTCTCTTCAAGCCAATCTGAAAAGTCTGAAGGTGTTAGGACTAACATAGGAAGCTGCCTTATACCGAGTCAGACCAGTGGTTCATCTCGCTCAATATTGTCTACAGGTAGCAGCTCTCTGGGATTACAGAGACAAGTTTTTCTTCTCTACCTGGAGATGCTGGCAGTTGAACCTGGAATTGCTTGCATGAAAAGCATGTGCTCTACCACTGAGCTATGGCACTTCCCTTAGGCACTTCCCTTAGGTATCATAACCTGGCCTAGAAATTAGGGGTGTCAGAGAATTTCTCGCCGAAACTTCGGGGGGCCGAGTGCCAACGTATTCGGCCCCCCGACGTAGTTTTGGGGAGAAATTCTCCGCCCCCCCGCCCCCCGCCCCCCCCCCCGGGATGGGACTTACCTTTCCCGAATGTCGCTCCCGGTGGCGGGTTGCAGCGGCGGTTTGGCAGGGCTTCGACAGGGGCGGGGGCGGCAGCCGGTCTTTCGACCGGCTGCCACCGCCGCCATTCCAAGAAAAGTAAAAAAAAAAAAAACGCTCCCGTGATAGGCTACGTGACGATTAACGTAGCCTATCACGGCTAGATTTGCAAAGTCAGCCGTGATAGGCTATGTAAATCGTCACATGGCCTATCACGGGTGACTTAAAAAAAAAAAGCGCGTACGGCTAATTTGTGCCCATTCCCTTCTGTTAATGGTAAAGGAGGAGCAGAGAGCACTATTTTCCCTATGGGGGCCGCCATTCGCGTTCCTTATTTGGTCGCTGTAGTCTACATGAAGATTACGTAGACTACAGCGAAAATAAGGGCAACGCTATTTGCATTGCCCTTATTTTCGCCGTAGTCTATATAAATCTTTACGTAGACTACAGCGACCAAATAAGGAACGCGAATGGCGGCTCCCTATGGGGGCCGCCATTTGCGTACGCGCTTTTTTTTTTTAAAGTCACCCATGATAGGCTACATGACGATTAACGTAGCCTATCATGGCTGACTTTGCAGATCTAGCCGTGATAGGCTACGTAAATCGTCACGTAGCCTATCACGGGGGCGTGGGTTTTTTTTTACTTTTTATTTCGCAGCTGGCCGAGGCGAGGCGCCTCCTCCCCAGCCTGAATTTCGGCCAGGCGAGGCGCCTCCCCCCCCCGGCCTGAATTTCGGGGGGAGAAGCGAAGCGCCTCCCCCCCACCGCGAAGCAAGCTGTGAGACGAGGTAAGTGACTTTCGAGCACTCCTACTAGAAATACCATGCCCCCCCACTCCAAAAGGCTTTGTCTCCAACTTTGGTCCAAAATATCTCAGGAAAGCAACTGCAACCTTCCATTCAAGACAATATACCTTGATTATCTTGGAAAAACACACACACACACACCCAAAATGATTTAAGATGAAGATGATGATGAGCATCTTCATCATCAACAAACCCTCATCAAGGGCGTTTGTTAAAAGAAGTCTTTTGATTGAAGAGTGGAAATGATTCCCCCCCCCCCAGAACTCTTCTGAAATTTGTGGTTTCACATGCAGTAAAGCAGATGGTGCTCACAGTGCAAGGGTTCTGCAGGAAAGGTTTTTTTAATCAAACACCTTATGCCATACTTCAGTCCTTCAAACCATACATCTTTATACCTAGCTGGTAACATATCAGGCTTCCCTTCCTCATTTAGATCTATATGTTCTGAAACTATGCCTACAACTTGGAATCTTAAGAAGTACTCTACTACTGTCTCCCTATCTAGTTGAGTACAAGTCAGGAAATGTCATCCCATCTGAGCTATAGTCATGAACTGACTACCAACATAGTTCAGTATGTGTTGTTGTTGTTGTTCAGTCGTTCAGTCGTGTCCGACTCTTCGTGACCCCATGGACCAGAGCACGCCAGGCCTTCCTGTCCTGCGCTCTCTCCCGGAGCGTGCTCAAGTTCATATTCATTGCATCCGTGATGCTATCTAGCCATCTCATCCTCTGCCGTCCCCTTCTCCTTTTGCCTTCAGTCTTTCCCAGCATCAGGGTCTTTTCCAGGGAGTTTTCTCTTCGCATTAGGTGGCCAAAATATTGGAGCTTCAGCTTCATTATCTGTCCTTCCAATGAGCACTCAGGGTTGATTTCCTTTAGGATGGACTGATTTGACCTCCTTGCAGTCCAGGGGACTCGTAAGAGTCTTCTCCAGCACCACAGTTCGAAAGCATCAATTCTTCGGCGCTCAGCCTTCCTTATAGTCCAGCTCTCACAGCCATACGTTACTACTGGGAAAACCATAGCTTTGATTAGACGGACCTTTGTCGGCAAGGTGATGTCTCTGCTTCTTACTATGCTGTCTAGGTTGGCCATAGCTTTCCTCCCCAGGAGCAAGCGTCTTTTAATTTCATGGCTACAGTCACCATCTGCGGTGATCTTGGAGCCCAAGAAAGTAAAATCTGTCACTGCTTCCATTTCTTCCCCTTCTATATGCCAGGAAGTCATGGGGCCAGATGCCATGATCTTAGTTTTTTTAATGTTGAGTTTCAAACCAGCTTTTGCACTCTCCTCTTTCACCCTCAACAAGAGGCTCTTTAGATCCTCTTCACTTTCTGCCATTTGGGTGGTATCGTCTGCATATCGGAGGTTGTTGATAATTCTCCCAGCAATCTTAATTCCGACCTCTGATTCATCCAACCCGGCATTTCTCATGATGTACTCTGCATATAAGTTAAATAAGCAGGGTGACAATATGCAGCCTTGTCGTACTCCTTTCCCAATTTTGAACCACTCGGTTGTTCCATGTCTGGTTCTTACTGTTGCTTCTTGACCCTCGTACAGGTTTCTCAGGAGACAGGTAAGGTGGTCTGGTACTCCCATCACTTTAAGAATTTGTCACAGTTTGTTGTGATCCACACAATCAAAGGCTTTAGCGTAGTCAATGAAGCAGAAATAGACATTTTTCTGGAATTCTCTTGCTTTCTCCATGATGCAGCGAATGTTGGCGATTTGATCTCTAGTTCCTCTGCCTCTTCGAAACCCAGCTTGTACTTCCGGTAGTTCTCGGTTCGCATACTGCTGAAGCCTAGCTTGTAGGATTTTGAGCATCACCTTGCTGGCATGTGAAATGAGCCCAATGGTGCGGTAGTTTGAACACTCTTTGGCATTGCCCTTCTTTGGAATTGGAATGTAAACTGACCTTTTCCAGTCTTGTGGCCACTGTTGAGTGTTCCAGATTTGTTGGCATATTGAATGCAGCACTTTAACAGCATCATCTTTTAGGATTTTAAATAGCTCGGCTGGAATACTGTCATCTCCGCTAGCTTTGTTGTTACTAATGCTTCCTAAGGCCCACTTGACTTCACTCTCTAGGATGTCCGGCTCAAGTTCAGTGACCGCACTATCATGGCTATCAGGGACATTCAGATCTTTCCTGTATAGTTCTTCTGTGTATTCTTGCCACCTCTTCTTAATCTCATCTGCTTCTGTTAGGTCCCTGCCTTCTTTGTCCTTTATCATGCCCGTCTTTGCACAAAACGTTCCCTTGAGATCTCCAATTTTCTTGAAGAGATCTCTAGTCTTTCCCATTCTGTTGTTTTCCTCGATTTCTTTGCATTGTTCATTTAAGAAGGCCTTCTTGTCTCTCCTTGCTATTCTCTGGAACTCAGCATTCAGTTGGATATATCTTCCCCTTTCTCCCTTGCTTTTCGCTTCCCTTCTTTCGTGAGCTACTTGTAAAGCCTCATCAGACAGCCACTTTGCTTTCTTGCATTTCTTTTTCTTTGGGATGGATTTCATTGCTGCCTCCTGAACAATGTTACGGACCTCCGTCCATAGTTCCTCAGGCACTCTGTCTATCAGGTCTAATCCCTGAAATCTATTCCTCACCTCCACTGTATATTCATCAGGGATATGATTTAGGTCATACCTGAATGGTTTAGTGGTTTTCCCAATGTTCTTCAATTTAAGCCGAAATTTTGCAAGAAGCAGCTCATGATCTGAGCCACAGTCAGCTCCAGGTCTTGTTTTTACTGACTGTATGGAGCTTCTCCATCTTTGGCTGCAAAGGACATAATCAATCTGATTTCGATATTGACCATCTGGTGACGTCCATGTGTAGACTCGCCTCTTGTGCTGTTGGAAAAGAGTGTTTGCTATGATCAGCATGTTCTCTTGGCAAAACTCTATTAGCTTTTGTCCTGCTTCATTTTGTACACCAAGGCCATGTCTGCCTGTTATCCCGGTGATTTCTTGACTTCCTACTTTAGCATTCCAATCCCCTATGATGAAAAGGACACCTTTTTTGTGTGTTAGTTCTAGAAGGTGTTGTAGGTCTTCATAGAACCGATCAACCTCAGCTTCTTCGGCCTCAGTGGTTGGGGCATAGACTTGAATTACTGTGATGTTGAATGGTTTGCCTTGGATTCGTACTGAGATCATTCTATCATTTTTAAGATTGTACCCCAGTACTGCTTTTCCCACCCTTTTGTTGACTATGAGCGCTACTCCATTTCTTCTAAGGGATTCTTGCCCACAATAGTAGATATGATGGTCACCTGAATTAAATTTGCCCATGCCTGTCCATTTGAGTTCGCTGATTCCCAAGATGTCGATGTTCAATCTTGCCATCTCATGTTTGACCACCTCCAGCTTACCTTGATTCATTGATCTGACATTCCAGGTTCCTAAACAATATTGTTCTTTACAGCATCGGATTTTCTTTTCACCACCAGACACATCCACAGCTGAGTGTCCTTTCGGCTTTGGCCCAGCCGCTTCACTCTTTCTGGCGCTACTTGGAAATACCCTCTGCTCTTCCCCAGTAGCATATTGGACACCTTCCGACCTGAGGGGCTCATCTTCCGGCGTCATCTCTTTTAGCCTTGTGATACGTTCCATGGGGTTTTCTTGGCAAGAATGCTGGAGTGGGTTGCCATTTCCTTCTCCAGTGGACCACATTTTGTCAGAACTCTCTGCCATGACCTGTCCATCTTGGGTGGCCCTGCACGGCATAGCTTATGGCTTCACTGAGTTACGCAAGCCCCTTCGCCACAACAAGGCAGTGATCCATGAAGGGGAGTTCAGTATGTACTGGAGTCCAAACCATTCCCTATCTACCCAATGCCCTCTGGCATCCTCTAGTTCTGCCTGCATCACTTTTCCTATACCTGGGGCACAAACCGGAATCATATCTACAATATCCTGCACATCCAGCTGTGTCTGAGACCAAACCATAGCAGCCCATTTATAGACATTGTCAACAGCATCTAAGGGACCAAGCACCTTTGCTAAAGCCTGTTTCTCTGTTTCCATAAGACGCCTGGTCACTGTCTCAGTCACTTTCCTCCTAATGGGGGCTGGAGGGACTTGTACTACAATCTGAGGTGTAATGACTTCCTCCTCAACTGTCTCTTCCACCTCAGTGTCTCCCCCGTCTACCATCTCTGATGGAGCCAAAGTCCTCCTACGTTTTATCTGCTTCCGAAAAGGGGCAGCAGGCTGTGTAGTAATGACAGGTGTCTGAGTGGTAGGTTCTTCCTCATACTTAGTCCCACTATGCAGGATGATATTCACATGCTTGGGATTCCCATTCCCTTCTGTTAATGGTAAAGGAGGAGCAGAGAGCACTATTTTCTCTTGATAACAACTACTGTCCCAGTCCCATTCAAAACATTTTAAATCATCTCCACTGGCATCCAAAGTAGGGATGGGGGAGAATTTCTCCCCAAAACTTTGGGGGGCCAAGTGCCAACGCATTCGGTCCTCAAAAGGTTGTTCGGGGAGAAATTCTCCACCCCCCCCCCGGGATGGGACTTACCTTTCACGAATGTCCCTCCTGGTGGCAGGTCCCGGCGGCAGTTTGGCAGGTCTTCGTCAGGGGCGGGGGCGGCAGCCAGTCTTTCGACCGGCTGCCACCGCCGCCGCCATTAAAAGAAAAGTAAAAAAAAAAAACCTCCCCTGTGATAGGCTACGTAACGATTAACGTAGCCTATCACGGCTAGATCTGCAAGGTCAGCTGTGATAGGCTACGTTAATCATCACATAGCCTATCACAGGTGACTTAAAAAAAAAAAAAGCGCGTATGGCTAATGGCGGCCCCCATAGGGAGCCACCATTCGCGTTCCTTATTTGGTCCCTGTAGTCTACGTAAAGATTTACGTAGACTACGGCGAAAATAAGGGCAATGCTATTTGCGTTGCCCTTATTTTCGCCGTAATCTACGTAAATCTTTACGTAGACTACAGGGACCAAATAAGGAACGCGAATGGCGGCTCCCTATGGGGGCCGCCATTTGCGTACGCGCTTTTTTTTTTTTTTCAAAGTCACCCGTGATAGGCTATGTGACGATTAACATAGCCTATCACAGCTGACTTTGCAGATCTAGCCGTGATAGGCTATGTAAATTGTTACGTAGCCTATCACGGGGCCTTTTTTTTTTTACTTTTCTTTTGAAGTTCGCAGCCGGGGAGACGGGGCGCTTCTCCCCGGCCTGAATTTCGGCCGGGTGAGGCGGGAAGCCTCCCCCCCCCCGGGCTGAACTTCGGGGGGAGAAGTGAAGCGCCTCCCCCCCACCGCGAAGCAAGCTGCGAGACCAGGTGAGTGACTTTCGTACATCCCTAATCCAAAGCAGGTCCTCCAACTATGGAACAAATTGTCTTTTGTGCCCGTAAAGCTCCCTTCCGCTTATCTATCAGAGCTATGCATGAAGCATGATTCTCCTCACACTTCTGTGCAGTCTGCTGTTTCTTCAACTGCTACATCACACAACCTTAATGGCACCTTCTAGGTCTGCATTCCTTGCACTGAATTCTTCTAGTTGCAATTCCAGCTGATTACAGATAGATCCCAACAGGTCTACCTGCTCCCTCAGTCTCTCTTTCTGTGTGACTAAGCTCAAGTTCTGAATCATTGCTTGCTTTAATGCCCTCTCAAAATGTTCACATTTCAACTGCAATTTCTCATAGTCCCCTGCCTTGCTTATCAAAGCTACCCCCGCCTGATCCCATTCCTCAGTTGCCTGTACCAATCCAATAGTCATAAGCCAAAGACATGCATTCAATTCCTTCATACTACCTGGCTTCACCTTTTCCTCCTCCACATACTAGTCAAGCAACTTACACTATCATCTTCAAATGGTACAGGAAGGGGTGCTTTTTCCCAAGGGTTAGATCCTGTACGTTCACAAATCTGTATGTTCACAATTTGGACTTCACTGCTATTGGAAGCTTCTTTTTACCAATCAAGACATCATTCAGAGGGACTTTAGAGTCCTTCCCCATATTCTCTGTTTTTTTCTTAGCATGAAACAGCTTTTTCAATAAACCCAGCATTATGGAGACAATCATGGGGTCAGTCTCTAGACATGGTAAATATTCAACAACTATGCCTGCAGAGTGGCTTGGCTTTGCCCGGCTCTGCCAGCTCTGTCCTTGGGTATGGCCTCCCTGTCCTTGAAAATACCATAGGAACAGCTTGGTTTCCCAGCCAGTGCACCAATGTAAATGCAGTCCCATTTAACCTCAGAACCTGCACCAAATGGGTCCAAAGCACCCCAGTGGGTAACCGAGCTAATCACAACAGGTCACATCACCACATAACATCACTACAGATGAGATTGTAAATTGAAACCATATTTATGGCTTTATTGCAGGAAATCCAGGAAAAATACAAAACAAAGAAAATGGCATGGTGGTTATATGAGTGTTAGAAACATTCTCTCCAGTTATAGGGAAAGAGAATGTAACAAAAATAGAAGATAATTCAAAAGAATTGCAATTGCCAAAGCTGGTACTATGAACTTGACCAATAAGGTAATGGCTTGAGCTTCTAACATTGTTATGACTCCTCTTTCCAACTTACTCCTGTTTACTACTTGCAGTTCAAAGCTAAACGAAAATAATTCAACCTATGTGTTAACCCTCCCGTTACCTCCTCCTGCTTCTTACTTGAATACACAAACTTATGCTCAAGCATTACTAAGTTCCTCTAGGCATAGGAAGAATAGAGGAAGGAGTTGGAGTGAACAGAAAACCCAAGGCTTGGGAATAATTCCAGTTGTCACCTCTGAAGATGGGATTCCAAATCCCCTCCTCAGATATAACCTCCAAGTCCCAAACTCAGAAATCACTCTCAAGTTCTACTTTCAGAAAACATCCTGAGTTCCAAAGTCTAAGAGTCTAAAGAGGTCCATAGTTACCTAAGTCTGTGGGTCTGGTGGCACGGCAGAAAGAAATGGAGTAGCAACAGCAGCAGGAACAAAAAGTACCACCCCGGAGCTCCCATTCCCTGGGCTTTTATACCCCTGCTCTGGTCAAAGGTGGGGCTTAAAATGAGACAATCAGCCTCCAATAGAAAATGGGGTGCACGTGGTTAGAGCATTTGCTCACCAATCAGAAACAAGGTGTTCCATCTATCTCCCATAATTTCATGTGTCTGAGGAACATGTCCAGCACCATTACAAGTGGAGTACTTTGAAATGTCCCAACATATGACCCAAAGTCTACCATCTGGGCATGCTATCTTGATTGACGCATTTCTCTTTGGTATATCTTCTTTGAACTCCCAGTCATCTTTGGCCATTTTTGGTCATATCCACCCAAACACCTCCTCCTAGTTGTCGCTCATGCTCAGGGCTACACTTCCCCACCCAACTAGCATCGAGTAAGAACATTCTCTTATCAGCAGGTGTACACCACGAGATGTCAAAACAGTACTTTTCCTCCTCTCAGTAGGCATCTGAGCCCAGTTCTGTGGTTCATCATCACAAGGCCAGCACATCATGGCCTTGAGCAAGCTCTGTGAAGCTGCTTGTAAAGACAGCTGCATTCCCGCCCCCCTTCAAAAACAGTCCTGCAAAATCTCAGAGTCTCAGTTAGTGAAATAATATCATTTAGCATAGAATCAGACTTCACGGTCTTCTCGCCCAGGGGTCAAGAGTCTGGAATATAAAGCTGGTTACAAGTCTGGGGTCTTCTAGGGGCTCTTCTTTAGGCCTCCCCCAGATTAAATCAGCCATCTTCACTCTTTGCTAACCCTTTTTAATACCAGACTAACACTGGCCAGAATAGATGTTAAATGCTCAGAGCTGAAGCGTATAGGCAGACCGTACAAGCTGGCCAGAATTGATGTTAAAAGCTCAGAGCTCAGAAACGCACAGGCAGGCAGGGCAGACCATGCAAGCTGGCCAGAATTGATGTTAAATGCTAAGACTTTCTGGCCCCTGTTATCAATATGGCTGTCACGTTTTGCAAAAGCTGCAATTTCCAAACCATCTTCAAAGGCAGCCCCAGATAGAGCACACTGCAGCACTCTAACCTGGAGGCTATCAGAGCTTAGACCTCTGAAGCCAGGTTATGCCGAATTTTAGAACACTGATGTCACCTCACCTCAGCAGATCGCACATTCACTTGTTAAGTCAACTCACATACAGTCAGTGTTGGATTGAGAGGTTTTGCTACCTGGGGTGGAGCCCAAATAGTCAGAACCAGCACTTTAAAAGGTCTTACTGCACTATTTAAACACCAATTCCTGCCTTCACCAAGCCACCCCACATGACAGGTTTCACCCCCTCAAGCAGATCTTTTCACACTGCTGCAAGGCAGGGTCCGCTCTACGCACAGAAGCCACGTAGTAGAAAAATCAAGGGATGAACCAGCCTCAGCTAAAGAACCATGGAACTAAGTTGTGTGCTGGCAGTAGCAGATTCCTCTTTGCATGGAAATAGCTGCTGCCCTTAGACAAACATATTATTTCAGCAGAAGCCTATTTTGCTGCTCTTGTTCTCTAAGGGAAAGAGTGGGCTTGTTTAAAGAACAGAGATCTGAACAAACAGTCAATAACCAGCAGAAAGGGGTAAGCTATATATCTGTTGGTTGTTGCTCTTCAGTTTCTTTTCAACTGTTGTTTCCTTCTCAAAGCTGGCAGGAACAGCAGTGCTTCAGGTATCAGAAGTACTGATATCTTTCAGCTTGTGCAATCCGCAATAAATACTGACATGTTTTATAAATTCTCCCAAATAACCATTTCTGGTTTCATCCTGTTTCAATTTCTCAGTTTGCAAGCTTGAACATTAGCATTTATGTCTGTCTGTCTTTCTAGGTGTGTGCATTCACTTTTGACAAAGCCCAAATATCAAACAAACTGAAGACACCGAACTTGGAGGTATTTGGACCACCTCCAAAGTGAAGCACCTCTTACCTGAAGTGGTCCAAAGAAAATTGGGTATCCCTGAAGCTTCAGACCTGCTTCAGAGGGTTGTTAGAGTTCCAAACTGATACAGTTTTGAACCTTCCTCAGACAAGCTCTCCATAAAAAAAAAAAAAAAAATGCCAGCCAGGGGGTGGAGGGAGGGAGAAAAGGGGGTGACATTTTGTGATGGATATGTCTAGCTTCCAACTAGGGATGTCGTGGTGGGCGCCCGACTGGGTCCAGGAATGTGTCGGTCTCCCCATGCCCGCAACCCCCGGACTGCATTCTGAGACGCTATCCTTGCTCACCCCCCATTCACGCCCACTCGTGCTCTCCAGGATTCACCACGATCCCATTGGGTGAGTGCCTGCCATTTTCACGCCACTGATTGCTACGTAAAACAGGAAGTTAAAAAATGCGCATATTTAAATATGTGCAGTTTGGATCTGGGAAAGCTAAATAAGCACAATATTAGAGGGATTATACAGATAATATTGCACTGATTTAGCTTTCCCAGATCCAAACTGCGCGTATTTAAATATGAGCATTTTTTAACTTCCTGTTTTACGTAGCAATCAAAGGCACGAAAATGGCGGACGCTTACCGAATGGGATCACGGTGAGCCCGGGGAACTCGCTGAGCTCGTGGGCAGCCCGAGCGTGGGTCTGGGGGGGGGGGTTGTGAGCGGGGGTGCCACTTCGGTGAGCACCCGGAGAAACTGAGCTAGGGTGAGTTCTTACATCCCTACTTCCAACCATGGGAAGACTTTGCCAGGGCTCTCCTTTTTACTTCCTATCACAGTGTTATTGGAAGGGACACAGAAGGAATTTTGAAGATGTTCCAGTCGTTTTTCACTGCTTTTTGTGACAGTGTCCATTAGGGATGGCAGAGAATTTGAAATGGCTAGCTGCCATTTGCGTCCGCACCAGCCAGTCTGCGGCCGGAAATCCGGCAGGATTCTGGGGGGGAGGACCGGATCACCTCTCCCCCCGTCGAGGATTCCGGGGGGAGGGATGGAGCGCCCCCCCCCACTGTGAACAGAATCCGCGAACAGGTAAGTCACTTTCGTATAACCCTAGTGTCCATGGGAGCAGCAACAGAGGGCAACAGTGTTTAGGGCTTCCAGAGGATTACCACTAAACCAAGAGATGCCTGGATTCACAGGGCTCCTTCACATGGAGCTTTTATCTTGCAATTGAAATTGCTCCCTCACAGAAGTTTGAGGGCTCGTTACATGATGCCGTGACCCTGCCGTGACCCTCCAGAATGTCTCCTGCACTAAATGCCCTTTGTTCCGTTTTTAAATAGATCACAGATAATGAGCTATGAAATTACCCCATTGTGTTCCACTTCAGTTCCCTCTGTGAAAAGAGGAAAAGTGGCAAAAAGAGGAGCCAAATCAATGACAGATAATGGCAGACACAGATATGGGGAGAAGGAGGGGGAGGAAGCTCATGTAAAGGGAGTCAGTGGTGATCCTGCATTTAAAACAGAAGCAGAAAGCTCCATTTTAAATGCGGGATTTTAGGCTGGTGTGGAGATTCCCACACTGCTGCCTGTTCAGTGGGTGATGCTGACACCCATGTCCCAATCAGGTATGTGGATTTCCACCAAGTCTCAACAACCTGATTCAAGCTAGGGATGTACGAAAGTCACTTACCTTGCCTGAAATTTGATTTGCGGTGAGGGGGAGGTGCTCTGTCCCTCCCCTCCAAAATTCTGGCCGGGGGGGAGGCGCCCTGTCCCTCCCGCCACGAATCCTGGCTGGCCGGGAACGCAAATGGCGGCAGCCGTAGCTGCCGCCATTTGCATCCCTGCAGTCAGCCATGATAGGCTACATAAATGTTTACGTAGCCTATCATGGCTGAGTAAAAAACAAACAAACAAAACCCATACATAAGCAAATGGCAGCAGCATTTGCATTCCTTATTTTGGCACGTCTAGTCTACGTAAACATTTACATAGACTATGGCGAAAATAAGGAGAACGCAAATAGCGTAGACGCTACGCTATTTGCATTCCCCTTATTTTCGCCATAGTCTACGTAAATGTTTACGTAGACTAGACGTGCCAAAATAAGGAACGCAAATGGCGGCGCCCACAGGCACCGCCATTTGCATACGCGCGGGGGTTTTTTGTTTGTTTTTTACTCAGCCGTGATAGGCTACGTAAACATTTACATAGCCTATCACGGTATTTTTTAAAAATCTAGCCGTGATAGGCTACGTAAATATTTATATAGCCTATCACTTTTTTTGGTGTTGTTTTTTTTTACTGGAAATGGCGGCGGTGGCAGCCATTCCGACCGGCCGCCGCAGCCACTGCCACTGAACCACCGTCGGAGCCGCCACCGTCAGGGAGATTTGCCCAAGGAAAGTCCCATCCCGGGGTGGGCGGGGGGGGGCAGACCGTTTCACCACCGATTTTGGGTGCCCGAATGCGCTGGCATTCAGCCTCCCTGAGATTCGTGGCGAAATTCTCTGACATCCCTAATTCAAGCTCTCCCAATTCAATCCCTAATTCAAGCTCTCCCAATTCTAAGAATCCAGCCCCCCAGAGTCTGCGGAGGAACGAAAGACTCACCTCCACCACCTGGGGGAATCCACGCCGGCTTGATCCTACCTGCCGCTGTCCATCCGCTGCCGTCCGCTGCTGCCTGTCTTTGGACGCAAATGATGTCTGGCGTAGTGGACGCCATTTGTGTCCCTGACTTTTGCCATGATAGGCTACGTAAAGATTTACATAGCCTATCACAGCAAAGAGCAGGGACACAAATAGCATCCGCTATGCCATTTGTGTCCCTGCCTTTTGCCGTGATAGTCTACATAAATCTTTACGTAGCCTATCATGGCAAAAGGCAGGGATGCTAATGGCTATGCTCCAGCATAGCTTTTGGCTTCACTGAGTTACGCAAGCCCCTTCGCCACAGAGTAACAAAGAATAACATACCAAATGCACAGTAAATAAAGAAGGATTATATATTGCACAATATGTTGCATAACTTACAAATTGTTCACCTTGGAACAATTGCCATTATCTTTTCAAGTAATGATGTCTCTCCAAAATTAAACATAATGCATAGGTAGTCTCAACACAAAAGGGTCTTTGTTTACATAAGATATGGATGGGGCACACATTTCCGCAAATTAATCTTCTTTTGACAACCCTCTAACTAGCTTGTCTTGGTGGATCGATTTCTCTGCCAACACCGCTTGCCATACTCTAGATAAACAGTTGTGTTTGACCATTTCCGGTCTTGCTGCTACTATAAAGGAGCAATCCTATGGCTGCTAGTCAGTGGCTAGACAGCCATAGGATATCTGGTTTTCCAGGAACTGACCTTGGAGCCTGTGCTCTGAGGTCGGTTCCTGGAGAACCAACCTCCCCCCCCCCGTTCCATGCTGCCTCACAGGCAGCATGGAACAGTCTTGTGCTCCATGCTCGCAAGAGGAGCACGGAGCGGCCAAAAAGGGGCATTCCAGGTGGGGAAGGCAGAAATGCCTGTACGACACATCCAGTGTGTCATATGGCAGCCTCCTCCCGCTCTGTCTAGCCAAAAATGCAGGGCAAGTGAAGCATGGAGGGAAATATCCCCTTTGTGCTTCTCCTGCCCTGCACTGGATAGGCGGTCACCTCCGAGTTCAGAGGTGGCCGCCTATCTGCATAGGATTGCGCCCTTAGAAATAGAATTACATATTTATGCAGCAATTGTTCATTTGGGCCAGAGAAAATGGATAATAGTACTAAGATTGGGCCTTATTTTATCTGTTGGTTCACAGTCTTGAATATTGTACTAAGAACTCATCTCCAAAACACCTGCACATGGGAACATATCCATGACATATGGATAAATGTAAAAACATATTGTTTTTATGTTTTTAACTGTTTTTATGTGTTTAACTGTTTTTTATGTATTTTATTGCTGTAAGCCTGCCACCTTGGGAGGGCTTCTGGCCTGAAAGGTAGCCAAGGAATATTTTAAATATTATAAATAAATAGATAAATAAATAAATAAATAAGCATGCACGCACGCATGCAAGCAAGCAAGCACCACTCCTTACATCCCCTCCCGCATAAGGATAATACAATTCTATTAATATTAATGCATTTTGACTGGTACCAGATGCCATCCATGATGATGATTTAGGGAGGCCTCCCTAATTGCAACAAAATTACTTATGAGGTTCAGGGGAGCGTACCATTGGTAGATGTCAGTGGGTCTCTTTATGTTTAAACTTTTATTCTCACCACTGCCACAGAACCTATTGCTGTAAGCCACCTTGAGAGGGCTTCTGCCCTGAAAGGTGTTCAATAAATATTTCAGATCAATCAGTCAATCAATAAACTTCCCTGAATCAGCTGGTGATTTTCAATTTCCTCGAATGCCCACAAATGTAGCATCATTCCGAGGCACTGTGGAAGAAAAACAAAATAGTGGTTGCCACAAAAAAGTGCTAGTGGGATTCAAGCCCCAGTCTCCCCAGTCTTTATCAGATGCTCTGACTACTACACCACACTGGGTTAAAAAAACAACAAAACAACATATGTCATGAATTGTGAACTAAAAAAGAAGTACCATTATTTAGCATTTTTAAAAACTTTTTAAACCTAGTATGTACACCTGTTGAGCTGTAATTGTGTACTCTCCTCAGCTGTAATGCTAGCAAGAATAAATCCTTCAAGTACTGAAGGGAATACAGAATGTTTATGCTTTCCAGGCATGAAACTTTGCCCGCCCTGATAAAGGCCAGTGGAGTCATTTCTCAGTTCTCTCCTTTCCACTCCTGAAGGCTATTTCAACTGTTGGTTCATTTTGCTCATCTGTCATGGCCCTGTCTTATGAGAGTTGACAGTCCAGAGTACAACCTTTTTTTTTTTTTGCTTTTCCCCTGTGCTAAAGAATGGCTTAGAACTACACAGATTTTATCCACTTGTAAACAATGTATTATATTTGTTTGTTGTGTGGTAAAACAATGAGGCAACACAGTGGGTCTGAAGCTTTACCTTGACAGAATGTCAGAACTTTGCATTCCTTCCAGAAAATACCAAGCAGAAATGCTGAGTCAAGCTGATACAATCTGCAAGACAAATTTATGGCCGATAGTGAATACATAATGTTTTAATTGGTTCATATCCTCTTACTTTCACTATTACCAGGCACAGTTCTGGGTTTTTTTCTGGTATTTGACCCTAGTAAATCACTCCCCATATTCTCCCTTTTGGAGAAATTTGAGGGATGTGATTAAAAAAAAAAAATCATTGTTGCAAAAGGTAAGAATTATCAGTCTTCAGATTTCAGCCCACTTCCCCTGGATTTCTAGAGGTTTAATCTCTCTGTAGGGAGAATGGGTACATCTTGCATTACATCCATGTCCCAGTTCAGTTTGCAATCAGGCTCAGCAAACTGAATTACTTTATCTGACAATCCATCTCCTCTTGTCTGTCCTTCCTCTGGTGACCTTGGCCCAAGCTTGTGGTGGGTACCCTTTGCCAGTGCCTGGAGATCTAGGGTATTCCAAGCCCAGGTTGCAACTCCATTACTATGAGGAAAAAATATGAGGCTAAATCATACTTAAGGATATCTATATGGAAACTTATTTACCTGTTTCTATGTACCAATGTCCCTATTTTTCCAGATCTTATGAGATGTGCTGAAGGCAGAGCCAATCAGAAACAGTGAAAGAGCATAATATTCTGAACAGGCAGTTGCTGCGCCTGATCCTAGAATAGAGAGATGTGTATAGACAGAATGGTGGGACAGCTGATAGGAGGGGCAGAGCACCAACAATTAGGTGCATTGTTCCTAGTGGCAGTGGAAGCCAGTACTGCTGGTAGGGTTTACAGGCCCAAAATATATATGAGTGGTCTACAATCCTATACACATTTACCTAGGAGTAAGTCCCATTGAATTCAATGGGGCTTGCTTCTGAGTATACATATATAGGATTGTACTGTAAATGCCTAGTTCACACACATACACACACACACACACACACACACACCATACTGCCATGGCTGGCTATGAATGCAAATCAGGCAGCCAGAAACCTAAGCAACTAGCTGTCAGTTCCTTTGGTCCTCTCCCTTCGCAATCACACACTCCAGGGTACCACGCTTCAGGCTCACTACTTTATTAGTTAATGACCAAGCTCTTTACAAATGCAAGTCCTCGGAGACTCTCAGGCTACATAGGAAAACAGCTACTTCACACAATTATGAATTAAGTGGGAATCAGATTAAGTGGGAATCAGAGACGTTGCTGGCAGTTTGAAACAAGAACTTGCCAGCCAGAATAACTTAGGGGGGCATGCCCCTCCCTTACAGTTGTGCCCTCCTACGTAAGCTATCACGCATAGCCAACCAGGTGGAACATCTGAGCTCCACCTCTGACTTTTCCTGCTTCGCTCTGCACGGGACTCTAGCATCCTTCAGGTCACACCCCGCACTCTCCTCCTCCTTCAAGACCTGAGTTCTCATGGGGGAGGAAAGGGGGGGGCTTCAGGTCAAGCCATTTGTGTGCCAAGTTCCTGAGAACAATGTCTATCTATATCTGAGCTCACTAGGGAGGAAGCCTCCCCCAGTTCTGGCTGTTCCCATTTTGAGTCTGAGCTGCTAACTATCTCCACACACTCAGAATCATTCCTGACACTAACAGAAGCTCTAAAGGGCATCAATCAACACTCCAGTACTTATCAAAACTGGCAAGGGCTTCCTGTACTCTGGCTCAGGCAATACACTAATTAGGGAAGATGAACAAAAGCAAGATGAAAATTATTCAAATACAGAGATTAGGCTGGATCCAGGATCTGCCTTCCATTGATGGAAGGGCTTCAATCACTGAAGGTGCCTCTGCCCAATTTTGGGATATTCTACCCTGGACCGCAGCTCAGCCCATTCAGTGAGGTCCCCCACCCTCTGTCTGACTTTTTAAGGGGGCTAGAGGGACTGCTGTGGGGAGGAGAGGGCAGGGAAACATGCTTTGCTAGCCCAGTTTCAAGCACTTGAATCTGGACCCAACCCACTGTGTCTATTCACAGAATGTTTGCAGCCATGTTGATCCATTGCAATAAAGAACTATGACAGGATAATAATTAAATCTGTATACATTCATGCACTGTGATCTCACATAAACAGGATAAGCAGTGCTAGCTGAAGGTTTAAGACAATTCTTTCATCCATAATTCTTCCCAATTCTCATCCTATTTCTCACAAAAAATGTGACATTTCCATCACATATGTAGGTACATGCCTACTGCTGCATAACCTCTTTAACATAATGGTGAATGCATGAGTCTCATATGAGACAATTGAAGGGGAGTTAGGAACCTTTGATTTAAAGGTACCTAACTTTGATTTGCACAGTTACAAGATGGGGGATACGTGGCTCAACAACACTACAAGAGAGAAAAACCTTGGAATTGTTGTCGATCACAAGCTGAATATGAGCCAACAATGTGATGTAGCTGCAAAAAAGGCCAATGCTCTTTTGGGCTGCATTAATAGAAGCATAGCTTCCGAAACCCGGGAAGAACTAGTTCCCCTCTACTCAGCACTGGTTAGGCCTCATCTGGAGTACTGTGTCCAGTTCTGGGAACCACACTTGAAGAAGGATGCAGACAAACTGGAGAGGGTTCAGAGGAGGCCAGCAAAGATGATCAGGGGACTGGAAACAAAGCCCTATGAAGAGAGACTGAAAGAACTGGGCATGTTTAGCCTCGAGAAGAGAAGACTGAGGGGAGATATGATAGTGCTCTTCAAGTACTTGAAAGGTTGTCACAGACAGGAAGGCCAGGATCTCTTCTTGATCATGCCAGAGTGCAGGACACGGAAGAATGGGCTCAAGTTACAGGAAGCCAGATTCCGGCTGAACATCAGGAAAAACTTCCTGACTGTTAGAGTAATACGACAATGGAACCAATGACCTAGGGAGGTCGTGGGCTCTCGCACACTGGAGGCGTTCAAGACAAGGCTGGACAGCCATCTGTCAGGGATGCTCTGACTTGGATTCCTGCATTGAGCAGGGGGTTGGACTCGATAGCCTTGTAGGCCCCTTCCAACCCTACTGTTCTATGATTCTATGATTCTATGATAAAGACCGCTTTCTAGCCTGTCTAAACTATGGACCCCCTGCTTCACTTCAGATGCCAATTCAGGCCTTCCAAAGCAGCCCTGCTTCACTTTGGCCTGATTCAGACCCCATTCGCTTTGCTTCAGATCCGAATCCAAAGCAAGATTTGGATATCTGAATCATTCTGATAGGATGCTTTTTCATTGACTTGCACCTCCCACTGACTTGCACCTCTGCCCCTACCAACAAGATCCCGAAGGTGCCTCATATTGGGCTTGCTTGCTTTGCAACACACCATGTAGTATCATATTATTTAAGTAATAGATGCTAGTGTGTGTAGTGCTTTGCCCACTGTGTTTTGAAAGGTGGCCTGCTGCATAGTGCTTTGACACACACTGTTTAGTTGTCCACAGCAGAAGCACACAGACACACACACAAGAGCAAAACCAGACAGTGAACTACCTACAAGCAAAAGGGGGGCATGAGGATTATAATTAGAAGAGAAAGGGGTTTTATTTTTATTGTAAAGACAGAGATCAAAAAGGGGAGGGGAAGGAATACAGGAATCAAGAAGGGCGGGGGGAGCAAAGAACAGGGACAGGACAGAATGAAAGTAAGGGCAAACTAATGGGTGTGAGGGAATTGAGAATGATGTGTGTGTGTGTGTTTTGGGGGGGAGCTAAAGAACGAAGCAAGGCATATAAAGTAAACTTTTCTGTTTTTTTAAATGAGCAAACAGAAAAATGAAAGGTAAAACCTATTGGAGAAGGGTGGGGTGGGGGGAGACAAAGAACAGGGAGGAAACTCCAACTAAGTACTAAATGTTTGGTTTTTTAAATAAATAATCTACAAAAGAAAGAAAGAGAATAGTTGTATTGGGAAGGAAGAAGAGCAGTAATACAAATACGAACACACATACACACACACACACACACACACCCCTCTAGCCAAATAACTTCAGGCAGAGCCCTCTCCAGTAACACTACCAGAATGACTGTTAGAGCAATACGACAATGGAACCAGTGACCTAGGGAGGTGGTGGGCCCTCCCACACTGGAGGCGTTCAAGATGAGCATGGACAGCCATCTGTCAGGGATGCTCTGACTAGGATTCCTGCACTGAGCAGGGGGTTGGACTCGATGGCCTTATAGGCCCCTTCCAACCCTACTATTCTATGATTCTATTATCTCTGTCTCTCACAATAAGCAAACACGGCCGTTTTTCTCTGGTTTTATCCAGTATTCCCCCATCCTCCAGCACTGTCACTGATTGGAGACGGCTGGGTTACATTCAGCCCTAATATGGCAACTAGAATTGCCATTTGCGAAAGCTCCCCCCTCTCCCTCCTCTCCCCTCCACCCCCTCCTCCTCCTCTATCTTTCCCTGATTTCTCAAGTTGATAAATTTTGGAGCCAGGCTGTCTGGGCTGCTCAGAAGGCATCAGAAGAGCTACAAGTCTCTGAGATGGATCAAGGTGCCTCGCTGATGAGCCACTTTGGGGCACCTCAGTGCTGTTCTGATCCACCTCAGGTCACACAGAGGCACCTCCGAAGCAGCCCACTTCACCTCGTTATTTGGGATTGAGACCGAAGCGGTGCACAGCCCTAGTCTAAACAGCTTTCTTCCCCATATCCGCTCCCATTGTTCTGCTGATATTATTATTTCTAGGTCTCATTTCCAGGCCAGTTTAGAGCCTTGATGGTACACATTTTCACTACTGACCAGCATTATCTATTGTAAAGATACCAATCCTCTAGTGTCTTGTGCATAGCTATTAACCATGTTTTCAAAGCCGGTAAGCTCTCAAGTTCCTTGTTCTTTGATCCTTGGATTAATTATAAAGTGGTGTATTTGATGCAGGAGTAACCAGTTGCTTCTAATGTTCCCTAATTTGTCCCAGATTTGTGCTCCACTTAGACTGCAATCCTATGCATAGTTAGGCAGAAAAAAACATGCTGGCTGGGGCATGCTGCGAGTTGAGTTGTAAGAATTTTTTTCTATCGAAGCATGCATAGTGTTGCACCACTAGCCGTTTGCCCTGTAGAAAGAGATCTCTAAGTTTGCAGAGCCCTTGCTCTTCCCAGTCTTTAAATTGGGGATATTTTTCAGGATGATAAAATAGCAGATGCTTTCAGATTTAGGGATGTCAGAGAATTCTGCAGCGGACTCAAATGAGGCCAGATTCTTTGGAATCCAGCCTCCAGAATCCGCGGTGGAATGGCTCAACTTACCTCCAGCTCTGGAGGATTTTCCACAGACCAGCACTCCAGCTCCATGGCGTTTGCGATATGGTAATGGTGGCCACCATTACCGTACTCCTGGGAGAAATACAGCTGCAAATGGCGTAGTGGACGCCACTTGCAGGCAGCTGTAAAGCACTGTTTTTTTACCTAAATAGAATTGTAAATGGCTGCAATTAGGTTAAACCCAGGGCTTTATGGCCGCAAGTGGTGTCCAGGAATATACGGTAATGGCGGCTGCCATTACCATATCACAAACACTATGGAGCTGGAGTGTGGCTCTGTGAAAGCCTATGGACGCAGAGCCACTCCGGAGGATTCCGGAGGGGAGGAACGGATCAACTCCCCCCTCCCCCGGTGGATACCCCCGCAGACCGGAAGGTAGGGAATCCATCCATCCCTATTCAGATTGGAACTAAAGGGGATATTTTTGGTGCTAGATTTGGCGGGGGGGGGGGCATTGTTTCCAGACTACCATCGTAGATTTAAGGAAGGGATTTTGAATTTCATTAATTTTGTTCAACTAGCTCAGTAGAAAGGGCAATCTCCTATGATATGTTCCATTAAGTTCCATGTGAACCCACTGTTTATTGATGTCATTATTTAAAATTAATAGTAGATGTCTCAACAACAGTTGAAATACATCATAGTAAGTTTGCAGCCTGGTCATGTTGGGTTCCAACAGCAGCATGTAGAGGTTCCTTGGCAGCCAAGATCACTTGAAAAGGTAGAAAGGTTTTGTTTTGTTTTTTAATAATCATAAGGCACTATGGCTTTTTTCCTGTGCTGGTTCCCCACCCCCATCCCATACCCAATATTTTAGCAGAGGTAAATATTCATAGATATTTACTAGGCCCCTTGGCACTTTTTGCAGAATAGCACTTCCCAAAGTCCAGCTGAAGTTCATGTTCTTCGATACCTTGAAGTCTAGCTTCACAATGACCTTCTTTTGGTTATTTCTAGTAAGAAGCTCGGTGCTTATGTGAACCAAAGAGCAGAATCACATAAGGCAAAGCTTCAGAACAGAGACTGATATTGTGGAAAACTCACACCTCTGAATTTCTTAAATGGCCTGCTGTTACAGCCTGCTTTCAGACATTCCATGCTGGCCATTCTCCTTTCATATTCGGCATGCCAATAAGTTGCCAGGCTGTCTGGTTAGAGTCTAGATGGAAGATCTCCAAGAAAAATGGACGGTTCTATGCTGGAGGGTATAATGTCCATGAAGGACTGTGTGATTCCATGCCTTCACCCAGCATATTGCTGTGGGGGCCAGTGTGTTCCTGATGGAAGAAAGTTCAAATGGGAAGTCTGCTCTTCATGGCTCTGAAGATGTTAAATAAGAAAGGAAGAATGGACCTTCAGTACAAATTTCTAAGCACTTGGAAACTGTGTGTGATCCAAATAATGCTTCTGGTGTTGAGTTTCTGTATCCATGTTGCAAACGATATTGCTGTGGGTTTGACGTTTGACTATGGCAAATAGGTCTATGGCTCTGCCTTAAAGCAGATCTGGGCATGGGGCCCTTGGCTTCCCTCTTTGCAGCCTCAACACCATGAGAACCTTCATTCCACCATCACCAGAGAAAGAGAAAAGCCAGCAGGCAGGCAGGTGCATGGGCAACCCAGCCACAAAGCAGCATAGCTGTAGTGGCAATGTTCCTTTTGGAGCGATGCCTCAGGCACTGCACTCTGTGGTTTCGCGTCCGACCCCCTCTGGAAATTCATGCTGCTGCTTCAAGTGCTGCCACTGCTGCCACAGCTGCAACTGGAGAAAGAAGAAAGCAGAAAGGCAAATCCAGAGCCTTGTTGCAGATCCTAAAGTCTCTCTCTAAAGGGAGACCCTGGAGACATTTGCCATGGATTCATGGATGGGAGTTTTATTCTGTTTTTTATTCTGGTTGTATTGTTATATTGTGGTTTTAATACTTCTATATTTTTGTTTTGTTTTACTATGTAGTTTTGGGGTTTAATTTTTGTGAACCACCCAGAGAGCTTCGGCTATTGGGCAGTAATGCCAAGTTCTGCACCTAGGAAAAAGAAACCAAATGCACAGTTACAAGATGGGGGATACGTGGCTCAACAACACTACAAGCGAGAAGGATCTTGGAATTGTTGTCAATCACAAGCTGAATATGAGCCAACAATGTGATGTGGCTGCAAAAAAGGCCAATGCTCTTTTGGGCTGCATTAATATAAGCATAGCTTCCAAATCCCAGGAAGAACTAGTTCCCCTCTACTCAGCAGTGGTTAGGCCTCATCTGGAGTACTGTGTCCAGTTCTGGGCACCACACTTGAAGAAGGATGCATACAAACTGGAGAGGGTTCAGAGGAGGCCAACAAAGATGATCAGGGGACTGGAAACAAAGCCCTATGAAGAGAGACTGAAAGAACTGGGCATGTTTAGCCTCGAGAAGAGAAGACTGAGGGGAGATATGATAGCACTCTTCAAGTACTTGAAAGGTTGTCACAGAGAAGAAGGCCAGGATCTCTTCTTGATCATGCCAGAGTGCAGGACACAGAAGAATGGGCTCAAGTTACAGGAAGCCAGATTCCGGCTGAACATCAGGAAAAACGTCCTGACTCTTAGAGCAATACGACAATGGAACCAATGACCTAGGGAGGTCGTGGGCTCTCGCACACTGGAGGCGTTCAAGATGAGGCTGGACAGCCATCTGTCAGGGATGCTCTGACTTGGATTCCTGCATTGAGCAGGGGGTTGGACTCAATGGCCTTGTAGGCCCTTTCCTACCCTACTACTCTATGATTCTATGATTCAGTATAGAAATCAAACAAACAAACAAACAAACAAATAAATAAGAGTTGAGAGAGACAGAGAGAGGGAGGATGGGTGGTGTGAGAGAAAGAGAGAGAGGGAGAGGGGGGGAAGAGAGAGGGAGAGAGGGAGAGGGGGAGAGAGGATGGATGGATGGATGGATGGATGGATGGATGGAAAAGAGGTGCCTCACCCACTTTTGGTTTGGAGAGAGAATGAGAGGGAGGGAGAGGGGGAGGGGAGCTATAGAAGGAGTGGCAGAGAGGAAGAGAAGAAAAATGAAGAGAAGAGAAGAGAAGAGAAGAGAAGAGGGCTGGATCAAGATAGAGAGAAGGGAAAAAAAACAGAAAAGGGCTGGTCCTGCCCACTTTTGCTTTGGCCCCACCTGTCTTTGGCTTTTGCCTCACCCACTTTTGGATTTGACCCACTGCTAAAGAAAAAAGATTCCCCACCCCTGTTCTAGAAGGAAGAGAGGGTTCTTTCAAGACAGGAAATGGCTGACCACTGGAAGTCACTTCAAAACCCAATCTATTCTCAGAGTCATTAGAAGACTCTATCTTCATTAAAAAAAACAAAAACAAAGCCTATTTCTACGTGACAGCTAGAATCTTCGATTTTAAATAGAATTTCCAGGGATCTGATGAGGTGCACTGATTATTAAATTGCCCCTGCTCAAACTCCGCTTCATGGGGACAAGTGAATACAGAGAGGTTTACAAGCAGGACTTTCTAAATGGCAGCCTCCCAGTTGTACAAGTTCACTTTCTAGGCTTTGACTTCTCACAGTCTTTTGCCAATTGTTGCTGAAGTTTAGAAAGTTGTATTAAATGTTTCAGTTTTGGAATGCTTCCCAAACTATTTTAGAATAGACAACAGGCTGGATAGCTGTTTACATTGGGTGTTTTAAATTTTATTTTGGTGATTTTTAAAGCTGTGATCATTTTATATAGTTGTAAGTCACCTTGAACTTCGTACAATATGGCAGGATAAAAACATCTTAAGAAATAAATAGGATGTTGGAAGCCTGATTCAACGATATGGTAAAAGATTGCTGGTAGACTTCAGTTCTGCTCCACATATAGTTGTTAATTGCTTATTCTAGTTTGTTTTCCTTTATCTGTTAATGTTTCATTGTCATCTTTTTGCAGGGAGAAAGCCAATAATCTTAATGGTGGCACTAACATTCCCCAAATGCTGAGAGGCTTCACCGTTGCAAATAAATAGCCCCCCCAAGTCGTTCACTGAGATAACATAATGCCACCAACCCAAAGTGAATTGCTCCATTTAATGCTGTTGTTTCAGTTGAGTCTCAAACCTCAAATGTGTTTGTTTTGTTTTGTTTCATACTTAATACAGAATAGTGGATATTATGCAACAAACGTACCTTGCAAATGGCTTGTTGTTGTTGTTCAGTCACAAAGGCGTTAAGTCGTGTCCGACTCTTCGTGACACCATAGACCATAGCATGCCAGGCCTTCCTGTCCTCCACTCTCTCCCGGAGTGTCCTCAAGTTCATATTCATTGCATTGGCCAAAATATTTCAGCTTCAGCTTCAGTATCTGGCCTTCCAATGAGCACTCAGGGTTGATTTCCTTTAGGATTGACTGATTTGTACTCCTTGCAGTCCAGGGGACTCGTAAGAGTCTTCTCCAGCAACACAGTTCGAAAGCATCAATTCTTCAGCGCTCAGCCTTCCTTACAGTCCAGCTCTCACAGCCATACATTGCTACTGGGAAAACCATAGCTTTGATTATACGAACCTTTGTCGGCAAGGTGATGTCTCTGCTTCTTACTATGCTGTCTAGTTTTGCCATAGCTTTCCTCCCAAGGAGCAAGCATCTTTTAATTTCATGGCTACAGTCACCGTCTGCGGTGATCTTGGAGCCCAAGAAAGTAAAATCTGTCACTGCTTCCATTGCTTCCCCTTCTATATGCCAGGAAGTGATGGGGCCAAATGCCATGATCCTAGTTTTGTTAATGTTGAGTTTCAAACCAGCTTTTGCACTCTCCACTTTCACCCTCAACAAGAGGCTCTTGAGATCCTCTTCGCTTTCTGCCATTAGGGTGGTATCATCTGTGTATCTGAGGTTGTTGATAATTCTCCCAGCAATCATAATTCCGACCTGTGATTCATCCAACCTGGCGTTTCTCATGATGTAATCTGCATATAAGTTAAATAAGCAGGGTGACAATGTGCAGCCTTGTCGTACTCCTTTCCCAATTTTGAACCAATCTGTTGTTCCATGTCCGGTTCTTACTGTTGCTTCTTGACCCTGGTACAGGTTTCTCAGGAGACAGGTAAGGTGGTCTGGTACTCCCATCTCTTTAAGAATTTGCCACAGTTTGTTGTGATCCACACAATCAAAGGCTTTAGCGTAGTCAATGAAGCAGAAATAGATGTTTTTCTGGAATTCTCTTGCTTTCTCCATGATCCAGCAAATCTTGGCGATTTGATCTCTAGTTCCTCTAGGGATGCACGAATCCCTTACCTGGTTCTGGTCAGGCATCCACCGGGGGGGGAGGCCCTCCGTCCCTCCCTCCGGAATCCTTGATGTGGGGGAGGCGATCCGGTCCTCCCCCTTAGAATCCTGCCCGGCCAGCTCTGCTCTGCGGCAGCTCCGCAGAGCAGCCGGCGAAGGCCGTCCGCAGCCGGACTTCTGGCCGTGGATGGGTTGCTATGGACGCAAATGGTGGCCGCCATAGCAGCTGCCATTTGCGTCCTTCCAAGCTGCCGTGATAGGCTACGTATTTACGTAGACTATCATGGCATGCCCCCCCTCAAAAAACGGCGTACGCAAATGGTGGCCACTACAGCGGCCACCATTTGTGTTCCCTATTTTTTGCCTTTCTAGCCTACGTAAATATTTACATGGGCAATTATGGCAAAAAAAAAAAGGGAACCGCAAATAGCGTAGTGGGCGCTATTTGCGTTTCTTTTTTTTGTGTGTACGTGGGTTTTTTGGGGGGGTTAGCTGTGATTAGGGGTCTATGAAACCCCGCTTACCTGGCTCTGCCAGGTTCTGCTGGGGGGGGAGGCGCTCCGTCCCTCCCCCCGGAATCCTGGCCAGCCGGCTCCGCTCCGCAGGGATTCCGCCAGCAGCCGGACATCTGGCCGCTGGCTAGCAGGGATGCAAATGGTGGCGGCCGTAGCCACCGCAGTTTGCGTCCCTGTATTCAGCCGTGATAGGCTACATAAAGTCTTACGTAGCCTATCACGTTTGGGTAAAAAAAAAAAACGCGTACGCAAATGGCATCTGGTACAGCCGCCGCCATTTGCGTTCCTTATTTTTGGCCGTCTTAGTCTACGTAAATATTTATGTAGACTAAGACGGCGAAAATAAGGGGGAATACAAATAGCGTAGCGGACGCATTTTTTGCGTAAGCTTTTTTTTTTTTTTTAACCCAGACGAGATAGGCTACATAAGTCTTTACATAGCCTATCACGAATGGGGGGGGGAACAGACTGCAAATGGCGGTGGTAGCCATTCAGAAGACGAGCTGCCGCCATGGAAGCCGCCGCTGGAGCCACCACCGTCCAGAACATCCGCCCCAGGTAAGTCTCATCCCGGGGGGGATCTGTTGGGGGTGGCAGGCCGTTCCGCCATGGAGTTCAGAGGGTCGAATGCACTGGCATTCGGCCTCACCGAGATCCATGGAAGAATTCTCTGACATCCCTAGCTGTGATAGGCTATGTAAATTCTTAAAAGCTGCAAGGACAGCAATGGCGGCCGCAGCAGCCCAGCAGTGGCTGGCCAGGAGACCAGCCACCGCTGCCGGAGCCGCCGCCAGAACCGCCACCGCCAGAACCGCCGCCACCTCCGAATCCACCGCATCTGCCCCAGGTAAGTTCCATCCTGGGGGATTTCGCGGGGTGGGGGCGGGGGGCAGGAGGCCGTTCCACCACAGATTCCGGAGGGCTGGATTCTAACTGGAATCCGTGGTGGAATTCTCTGTCATCCCTAAGTTCCTCTGCCTTTTCGGAACCCAGCTTGTACTTCCGGTAGTTCTCAGTTGGCATACTGCTGAAGCCTAACTTGTAGGATTTTGAGCATAACCTTGCTGGCATGTGAAATGAGCGCAATTGTACGGTAGTTTGAACACTCTTTGGCATTGCCCTTCTTTGGAATTGGAATGTAAACTGACCTTTTCCAGTCTGGTGGCCACTGTTGAGTGTTCCAAATTTGTTGGCATATTGAGCATGGCACTTTAACAGCATCACCTTTTAGGATTTTAAATAGCTCAGCTGGAATACTGTCATCTCCGCTAGCTTTGTTGTTAGTAATGCTTCCTAAGGCCCACTTGACTTCACTCTCGAGGATGTTCGGCTCAAGTTCAGTGGCCGCACTATCGTGGCTATCAGGGACATTAAGATCTTTCCTGTATAGTTTTTCTGTGTATTCTTTCCACCTTTTCTTATCTCATCTGCTTCTCTTAGGTCCCTGCCTTCTTTGTCCTTTATGATGCCCGTCGTTGCACAAACGTTCCCTTGAGATCTCCAATTTTCTTAGAGATCTCTAGTCTTTCCCATTCTATTGTTTTCTTCGATTTCTTTGCATTGTTGATTTAAGAAGGCCTTCTTGTCTCTCTTTGCTATTCTCTGGAAATCTGCATTCAGTTGGGTATGTCTTCCCCTTTCTCCCTTTCTTGCATTTCTTTTTCTTTGGGATGGATTGAGTTGCTGCCTCCTGAACAATGTTACGGACTTCCGTCCATAGTTCCTCAGGCACTCTGTCTATCAGGTCTAATCCCTGAAATCTATTCCTCACCTCCACTGTATATTCATAAGGGATATGATTTAGGTCATACCTGAATGGTTTAGTGGTTTTCCCTACGTTCTTCAATGTAAGCTGAAATTTTGCAACAAGAAGCTCATGATCTGAGCCACAGTCAGCTCCAGGTCTTGTTTTGACTGACTGTATAGAGCTTCTCCATCTTTGGCTGCAAAGGACATAATCAATCTGATTTCGATATTGACCATCTGGTGATGTCCATGTGTAGAGTCGCCTATTGTGCTGTTGGAAAAGAGTGTTTGCTATGATCAGCGTGTTCTCTTGGCAAAACTCTATTAGCCTTTGTCCTGCTTCATTTTGTACACCAAAGCCATGCTTGCCTGTTATCCTGGTGATTTCTTGACTTCCTACTTTAGCATTCCAATCCCCTATGATGAAGAGGACATCTTTTTTTGGTGTTAGTTCTAGAAGGTGTTGTAGGTCTTCATAGAACCAATCAACCTCAGCTTCTTCGGCCTCAGTGGTTGGGGCATAGACTTGAATTACTGTGATGTTGAATGGTTTGCCTTGGATTCGTACTGAGATCATTCTATCATTTTTGGGATTGTACCCCAGTACTGCTTTTCCCACCCTTTTGTTGACTATGAGTGCTAATCCATTTCTTCTAAGGGATTCTTGCCCACAGTAGTAGATATAATGGTTACCTGAATTAAATTTGTCCGTGCTTGTCCATTTTAGTTTGCTGATTCCCAAGATGTCGATGTTCAGTCTTGCCATCTCATGTTTGACCACCTCCAGCTTACCTTGATTCATTGATCTTACATTCCAGGTTCCTAAACAATATTGTTCTTTACAGCATCGGATTTTCTTTTCACAGCCAGACACATCCACAGCTGAGTGTCCTTTTGGCTTTGGCCCAGCTGCTCCACTCTTTCTGGCACTACTTGGAAATACCCTCTGCTGTTCCCCAGTAGTATATTGGACACCTTCCAACCTGAGGGGCTCATCTTCCAGCGTCATCTCTTTTAGCCTTGTGATACGTTCCATGGGGTTTTCTTGGCAAGAACACTGGAGTGGGTTGCCATTTCCTTCTCCAGTGGACTTGACTTGACTTTACTTCAAATGGCTTGACTGAGAGCCAAATAAAAGTGGCATTAAGGCTATAATCCGATGCACACTTACTTGGGAGTAAAGAAAGTTTGAAATCAGTCAGCACCTTGAACAGAACCCAGAAACAAATTGCTACAATACTTGCTACAAGATCAGAGTAATATGCTCCAATCTCCTGGCCACTGCCAGAACTGCAGAAGCTGTTTATGGACCAACTGAAGTTTTCAAAGTATCTTCAAAGACAGCCCCCAAAGAAAATGTTACAATACTCCACCAACCTGGAAGTGACGAGGGTATGAATAATGGAGGCCAGGTCTCACTTCTCCAGCTGTAGGCACAGATGTCATGTCACACGCAGATAGAGTTGGGAAAAAATACTCCTGGCCACCATTCCCACATGCATTTCCTTATGTGTCATTACACACATTACATGGAAACAAGCCAGTAGCTCCAACAACTCTTGACTCTTTAGTGAATGTGCCTATATGATGCACAGATTTTCAAAGTTATGTTTTTAATATAAACTAAATGTTAAGTATACACATAAATATGTAGTGTGTGACAAGTCACTGGGGGCCAAATTAGATATTACACATCTGATTTGTGTAACAGTTGCCTTTTCTGATACATATGTCTGTTTTAATGAAAAGCAGTCATGGGAAGTTGTGAGTTTGAATGAAGGAAACGGAGTAATTAACCTTTTCCCTTCCAGTTATTTGTGCTGTTCCATATAGAAACTCCAGATTTTTTCTACCAATGGGGTAAAAGATATATCCAGTGGAGGCTGGTGGCTCCGATTTCACAGTGGGTCTGTGAATCTATTCTGGGTTCCAGTCAGAAGCAGCCAGAAGTCTGAAGGAGCTATCCAAGGTGCTGAACCCTATGTCCCAAATAGGTTCAACACTTTGGGTAACCCGTTTAGAGTTCTGGCTGCTTCTGATTGAAACCCAGAAGGGATTTACAGCCCCCACCAAAATTGGAGCCACCAGCCTCCACTGCATATACCTATATTATTTTCCTGTGTTTAGACAATCAACTTCTCCCCTAGGTGGTTTTGAATGGAAACACTACTCTAATAGAAAGGGTTAAAAGGTCCTTCCATTCAAAATTGAAGTTACTTGTGGCTGCGTTTTCATTATAAAAATGTAGAAACAGGAGACTGCTATGCATGGCTGTTTGGATGGCGCATTGAATTTGGCCCCAAGGTTCCAGTCCCTAATATATTTTGCTGATTTTCTTTGTGCTGTGATTAATTGTAATGTATCCTACTGCAGGGGTGGGCAGAAGGTGGATATTCAGATGTTTGGAACTTTAGCTCCCAGGCACCCCTACCAAGCATGGCCAATGGTCAGGAATGCTGGGAGTTGAAGTCAAGCATTTGGATGTCTACTTTCTGCCCACCCCTGGTCTACTCTGGACATGTAGAATGAGTATAGTGGAAGTATGCAATGGTGTATAGTGGTAAATGGTTTTTATCTCACTGATACGTGCAATAGTTTGATCAAGTTCTGCTAAGGAGAATTAGTAAGGGATATGTTACTGCGGTTCAAACTATCTAACAGTGGCACTTATTTCACATGCCAGTAAGGTAATGCTCAAGATCTTGCAAGGTAGACTCCAGCAATTCATGGAACAAGAACTGCCAGATGTACAAGCTGGGTTTAGAAAAGGCAGAGGAACTAGAGACCAAATTGCCAAGATCCGCTGGATAATGGAGAAAGCCAGGGAGTTTCAGAAAAACATCTATTTCTCTTTTATTGACTATTCTAAAGCCTTTGACTGTGTGGATCATAACAAATTGTGGCAAGTTCTTGGTGGGATGGGGATACCAAGTCATCTTGTCTGCCTCCTGAGGAATCTGTATAACAACCAAGTAGCAACGGTAAGAACAGACCACGGAACAACGGACTGGTTTAAGATTGGGAAAGGAGTACGGCAGGGTCGTATACTCTCACCCTACCTATTCAACCTGTACATAGAACACATCATGCGACGTGCTGGGCTTGACAAAGCCAAGGCTGGAGTTAAGATCGCTGGAACAAACATTAACAATCTCCGATATGCAGATGATACCACTTTGATGGCTGAAAGCGAGGAGGAGCTGAGGAACCTCATGTCGAAGGTGAAAGAAGAAAGTGCAAAAGCTGGGTTGCAGTTAAACCTCAAAAAAACCAAGATTATGGCAACCAGCTTGATTGAGAACTGGCAAATAGAAGGAGAAAACGTGGAGGCAGTGACAGACTTTGTCTTTCTAGGCGCAAAGATTACTGCAGATGCTGACTGCAGCCAGGAAATCAGAAGACGTTTACTCCTTGGGAGGAGAGCAATGACAAATCTTGATAAAATACTGAAGAGCAGAGACATCACACTGACAACAAAGGTCCGCATAGTGAAAGCAATGGTATTCCCCATAGAAACCTATGGCTGCGAGAGCTGGACCATAAGGAAGGCTGAGCGAAGGAAGATATATGCTTTTGAACTGTGTGATGCTGGAGGAAAATTCTGAGAGTGCCTTGGACTGCAGGAAGATCAAACCAGTCCATACTCCAGGAAATAAAGCCAGACTGCTCACCTGAGGGAATGCTATTAAAGGCAAAACTGAAGTACTTTGGCCACATCATGAGAAGACAGGATACCCTGAAGAAGATGCTGATGCTAGGGAAAGTGGAAGGCAAAAGGAAGAGGGAACTACCAAGGGCAAGATGGATGGATGATATTCTGGAGGTGACGAACTCGACCTTGGGGGAGCTGGGGGTGGCGATGGCTGACAGGAAGCTCTGGCGTGGGCTGGTCCATGAATTTACGAAGAGTCGGAAGCGACTGAACGAATAAACAACAAAATGTTACTGCATGTTTATTCATTTATATAAGAGTAGGTATAGGACCTCCTGGTGCTTACACTCCACTCAGGGCAGCTTACAAGAATTAACACCAATTATAAAATACAATAATGACATTGCAGAAAAATATCAATATGGTAGAAGTGAGATAGGTTCAGCAGATAAGCAAAGACACTGAATAGCAAATTATCTACCCAGCAAAACCAAAAACAAAAGAAGGTCTGCCAGAATTTTTTAAAGTGTTGCTATCTTGTGGAACACAGCAAGAAAGAGTGTCTGTCTAATGTTTTGTACTCTATTATATGGTTGTTTCTTAAATGCTATCTAGCCTTCAGCTTATTCCCAAAATGGATTGATTGTACTCTTCTGCAAGTCAAGCTTCCATTTCCATTGTTTGGACCAATAATAAACACCAAACTCCAGCAACCACTTTTATTATGAATGCTGTTTTCTTCCAGTTCTTCTCATAAGATTTTTCATTCACATTAAAACACACACATACACACACCGCAACTACCTGAGATTAATTTTGCATCTGCTTTCTCAGTCACTTTGCAGGTCTGTTGCTTCAATCAATACCAATAATTTAAATGAATCCCCAGTTTATTTAAACTCTGCAAAGAGTTGTGAGATTTGACACAATTCAAGCCGTCCTGTCATATACCTTTGGCAGGCCTGCAGCTTTTTCTTTTATCACTGAAGCATTATACATAAGTGAATTAAATCATCAGTTTCAATAATGGGCCAATTCAAGCCGCTTGTAGAGCAGCAATGCAAAGCCCTTGTATCCTTCTGCAAATGTTTATTTTAATTACCAATGGGCTATTTATGAGGAGGGGGCAATCAAAGCAAGCCTTAGTTCCCCCAAATCAGAAGACTTGAAGCGTTTAACCCTTCATGGCTCTATTTATCTTTCAGGATCACTAGACCAGGCCTACCCATCTTATCATCCACAGAGCTGAAGCCAACCCAACCCACCAAGGGTTCAACAGACCTCCTGTTCTTACTGCATGCCTCTGAAATAACAAAGAGGGGGTGTTAAACACCCACTAGGCCACAGTGCATGGCTGGCGGTTACGTTCAGTGTGGTGAGTCACAACAGTAGTGCAGGCCTGACTGACCTAGTCGACTTTTTAAGACAAGGGTGGGCAATTTGTGGCCCTCCAGATGTTTTAGTCTACAACTCCCATCAGCCCTTGACAGCATAGCCAATGGTGAGGGATGATGGGAGTTGTAGGACAAAACATCTGGAGGGCCAGAAATGACTAGATTTTGACAGAATTCACTAAAGTAAAGCAAACATTTACATTTACCTGGGGGAATTCAGTGAGGACTGCCAGGCCTGGTCTGCCAGTTTATTGGTATCAACACTTTGGGTATCTGGTGGAGGGAAGGCTTGCAGTATAGTCTAGAACAAGACCAAATTTGCTGATCAAATTTGCAGATGACACAAAATTGGGCGGGATAGCTAATACTTTGGAAGACAGAAACAAAATTCAAAGTGATCTGGATAGACTGGAGTGCTGGGCAGAAAACAACAGAATGGCATTTAATAGGGACAAATGCCAAGTTCTGCACCTAGGAAAAAGAAACCAAATGCACAGTTACAAGATGGGGGATACGTGGCTCAACCACACTACGAGCGAGAAGGATCTTGGAATTGTCGTCGATCACAAGCTGAATATGAGCCAACAATGTGATGTGGCTGCAAAAAAGGCAAATGCTATTTTGGGCTGCATTCATAGAAGCATCGCTTCCAAATCCCGGGAAGTACTAGTTCCCCTCTACTCAGCACTGGTTAGGCCTCATCTGGAGTACTGTGTCCAGTTCTGGGCACCACACTTTAAGAAGGATGCAGACAAGCTGGAGAGGGTTCAAAGGAGGGCAACAAAGATGATCAGGGGACTGGAAACAAAGCCCTATGAAGAGAGACTGAAAGAACTGGGCATGTTTAGCCTTGAGAAGAGAAGACTGAGGGGAGATATGATAGCGCTCTTCAAGTACTTGAAAGGTTGTCACAGAGAAGAAGGCCAGGATCTCTTCTTGATCATCCCAGAGTGCAGGACACGGAATAATGGGCTCAAGTTACAGGAAGCCAGATTCCGACTGAACATCAGGAAAAACTTCCTGAGTGTCAGAGCAATACGGCAATGGAACCAATTACCTGGGGAGGTGGTGGGCTCTCCCACACTGGAGGCCTTCAAGACGAGGCTGGACAGCCATTTGTCAGGGATGCTCTGACTTGGATTCCTGCATTGAGCAGGGGGTTGGACTCGATGGCCTTGTAGGCCCCTTCCAACCCTACTATTCTATGATTCTATGATTCTATGACCAGGGTAAACCAAAGGGCAGGTGTGCCTGGTGGTTTCAGGTAGACCCAGGGGCGGAGTCTATTGGCTTCAGGCAGCCTTGGGGTGAGAACCCAGTGCTTTTGTCTGGATCAAATGGCAGATCCTCTTACACAATTTTGCTGTCCACCTAAGGTGAGCCCAAATTCCTGTGCCATTTTTGCTACGCCATTTTTGCTACCCCATTCCAAGGCAGTGATAGTGGGAGCATTTTGGTGATTGAAATGGGATGGGATGGGAGGAGTGAAATGGAGCAAATGATCTGGCGGCAGGGTTGTGGCAGCAACTCTTTGAGTGGCCATCAGCTGGGGGACACCATGCTTTTCCCCAGATGACCTCATTGTGGTCATCCCCTCTTTCTGCAGCCCCAAGGAGGCAGCAAAAACAAACACCCTAGAGATCAGAATATGTAAGTAACCTCCCCTACTTGTGTGCAGATGGTCATCACAGGATGCACACCCCTTCTATAGAGGGAGGTATCAGCAGGCTTGGGGCACCCCAAAGATTTCAGAACTACAAAAATATTTAGTGGGGTGGATGGGTGGGGGGAGACTCCAAAACAGCCCAATGAAGACTGAGCCTCCTCAGTGCATACTCTGGCTATTGTGGGGGATGGAAAACTGGAGGAGGAATGGAATGTAGTATGCTGTAAATGGGCAGGGCGAACTGGTTGGAACCCTGAACAGGAGCATTTCACGCTGCAATGTTTTGTTGCAGGTCCTATAGTAGAAGAACAAATGTGTGCATTATTATACCAATCCAATGAATCCTCTTTTTGGCCATCTGCTTATTTAGGGGAAAAGTGATATAAATTGGAGGCAGAAAGCTGGGAACAAGGATAAATAGTCTCTATGGCTTAGCATTGCCATTATAATCATGAACTTACAATACTCCCCTTGAGTAGCAACATTTCCTACTGGGAGGCAGGATTAATTGTAGCATCCTTTTGTTTAATTGCGACAGTTCTTATCCTCCCTTTTAAAAATAAGAGCAAGGGAGAAGCACAGAACAGAAACATGAGTTAATTACTGTCAAAGAAACTATCAAAAATAGAGAAGAAGTGGGCCTATTAAGTCATTTAGACCATCTCTGTCACAGCAGGATTAATTTATTTCCATGCCTCATCCAGATTAGCTACGAACAGCCATTTGGAGTCTTCCAAATTCTAATTGATTTTACTGGGCTGTCAAAAGGCAATAATCCTAATTCCCCCCTGACATCATCCCACTGAAATGAATCAATTTATACATGGGAGATGGTAGCTGAGGAAACATGCTGCCCTCCAGATGGATTGGACTACATGGCTGCCTGGGGAATGCTGGGATTTGTAGTTCAACACATCTGGAAGGAACTAGGCTGGAGAAGGCTGGTATAGAAGGTGGAGGTGGGTGAGGAGCTGACATCATTTACTATGACTTTAAGCTCTCCTCCCTTTGGGGCAGCTTAGTGAGCCTCTGTTCAATACTGTCAGATTTTTCACAAAGTCTAATACTGGCAAGCATTCCCCCACCCCACTCCCAAGCTACAAATACTTTATCTAAGAATAAAACTTTTGTCAGTCCAATCATACAATAGTAACCAATGTGAGTGATCTACCTGAAAGATTCTATTTCATACTTCGTTTGCCTCTCCAAAGAGCAAAAGCTATGGTAACATGAAATGCATCATCATTGTCACCATCATGGAATACAGCATTTAGTTTTCTCTGCAGATGTACTGATAAGTCGACATGGGTCTTCAATCATACACATGACATGATGCTGTTAGCAGCTGCCTCTGGGGTGAAAGAAAAGGGCATCCTAAGTAGCATCATGCGACGGAAGCAGAACTTAGCATTGCAGCTCACAGCTTCTTGTTTAATAGAAGGACACTAATCAGGACCAAACTAAACCTTCTGCTATCTAATGTAAGCATGAGCTGCCCCCATTTGGATTGGGACCATGGTGATTTGGGAAGGCCCTGGAAGGGGGATTTAAGTTTCCCCCCTCCCATTTCCATCCTGAAATTCCCCCCTCCCCCCTTCAGGTTTTCAGACAGGGGCCTTTCTCAGCCCTACCTAGAGAAGCTGGGAATCAAACCTGGGACTTTCTGCATGCAAAGCTGTCATGCCCTGACTGGAGGAGTCCTCCTTAGAGGAGGAGCTAGAGAACCCAGAAGCCCAGGATACCCCAGACCAGGGACTGCCACCAGACTCCACCCAGAGCTAGAGATGTCAGAGAATTCCGCCATGGATCTCAGTGAGGCTGAATGCCAGTGCATTCGGCCCCCTGAACTCCCTGGCGGAATGGCCTGCCACCCTCCTGCCACCCCGCAGATCCCCCCCGGGACGAGACTTACCTGGGGCGGATCTTCTGGGCGCCGGCGGCAGCTGCAGTGGCTGGTCTTCTGACCGGCTGCCGCCGCCGCAATTTGCAATCTTGTCGGGGGGGGTTGTTTTTTTTTACAAAACGTGATAGGCTACGTAAAGATTTACATAGCCTATCATGTCTGGGTAAAAAAAAAAAAAAAAGAGTACGCAAATGGCAGCGGCTACGGCCGCCACCATTTACATTCCTTATTTTTGGCCATCTTAGTCTACATAAATATTTACGTAGACTATGACAGCAAAAATAAAGGGGAACGCAAAAAGTGTAGCGGGTGCTATTTGCGTCCCTTTTTGATTTGCTGTTTTAGCCTACATAAATATTTACATAGGCTAAAACAGTGAATCAAAAAGGGACGCAAATAGCGCCCGCTACGCTTTTTACCTTCCCTTTTATTTTTGCTGTCACAGTCTATGTAAATATTGACATAGACTAAGACGGCCAAAAATAAGGAACGCAAATGGCGGCGGCTGTAGCCGCCACCATTTGTGTACGCATTTCCCCCCCCCCCCCCGCAGAGCCCTCCGCGGCCAGAAATCCAGCTGCGGACGGCTCTGGCCTGGTTGGGCCTGGCCGGCTGCTCCGTGGAGCTGCCGCGGAGCACAGCCGGCTGTGGAGGATTTTGGGGGGGGGAGGAACGGATCGCCTCCCCCCCCCACCATCAACATAATCTGCGGAAAGGTAAGTGACTTTTGTACATCCCTACCCAGAGCTCAGCTGTAGCCATCAGAGCTCCCTTTCCATAGCCTACTTCTGAGGAGTCCCTTTCTCCTGGGGAGACCTCTTCTGGAGGTGAGCACTCCTTTGCACAGGAGCCCTGCTGGCCTGTTGCTTGAGGCGACAACACTCCTGGGGATCAGGGGGTGGCTTAGCCTCTGCCTCAGAGGCAGAGCCCCTCTCTCCTGACAAGGATGGCCCTGCAGCTACTTTCCCCAAGAGTTCAGGCTCCTGTGGGTCTGGGATAGTCCCTGGTATGGGATATCTTGGGCTTCTGGAGCCTCTAGCTCCTCCTCTGAGGGGGACTCCTCCAGTCAGGGCATGACTAATGCGTGCACCCTACCACTGAGCTATGGCCCTTCCCCAGTAATACTCTGGGTGTTACAGTAGTGCTCATACTCTTGAAAATAGACCATTTAAAAAATACACAACTTAATGGAAAAGAAATCCAAAATCCACAGTTTCTTCAGACTGACCAAAATGCCACTAAAGGTGGTGCAAGCTGTCAAGTTCCCCAGAGCTCTTCCCAAGGCTAGATTGTGCAAAAGGTGGTGGTGGGGAAAGTTTAGGCTGCAGACCTCATGGCCACAGCATCTGTGTAGATTTGCCTTGAGGCTGTCTTCAGCATTTGACTGGTATGCAGTTTCCCCACCCATGTATGACTGCTTAAAGGTTACATCCCAAATTTAATATCACATCATGTTCTGTGCAGTTCATTTCTGGGAAGCTCTAGTTCAGGAGTCCACAACCTCTTTAGACTAATGACCACATGTGGTATTGGTTGGAGGAATGGGGATACACACAAATAGACACTTCCCTCCACAAATTCATACATGCACATTCCACACACACACACACACACACACACACCTCAGTGTTTAGACATGGGGAGGGGTAACCACCCCCCCTTGCCATCTGAGATCTAGGGATTATTTGGAGGAGGGAAGAGAAAGCCTTTTCTATCCCCCAGTAATCTCCACGGTGATCACTGTGTCTCTTCCACTACTAGCAGCAAGAAAATGATGATTTCAGAAGCAGGATCACGGGTGGTTGGGAGAGAAGTGGCTGCGACAGAAACATTGGGTTGATATAGAAGTGGTGGGTGGAAAAATGGCTGGGGAATTCATTGGCAGCAGTGGAGGGGGGCTTGGGACATGTAAGAACACAAGAAAAGCCATGCTGGATCAGACCAAGGGTCCATCCGGTCCAGCATTCTATTCACACAGTGGCCAACCAGTTGCCCTGTGGGAAACCCACAAGGACATAAGTGCAACAACACCCTTCCGCCCATGTCCCCCACCTACTGGTATATAAAGGCATACTGCCTCTGATATTGGAGGCAATATAAAACCATCAGGACTAGTAGCCATTGGTAGCCTTCTCCTCCATGAATGTGTCCAATCTTCTTTTAAAGAGGTCCAAATTTGTGGCCATCGCTACATCTTGTGGAAGTGAATTCCATAGTTTAACTATGTGCTGTGTGAACCGTACTTTGTTTTATCTATCCTGAATCTCCTACCAATCAGCTTCATGGGATGACACCACTGAGTTCTAGTATTATGAGAGAGGGAGGAAAATATCTTCCTATCCCCATGCATCATTTTGTACACCTCTATCATGCCTACCATCACGCACCTCTTTTCTAAGCAAAACAATCCCAGATTTTATAACCTTCCCTCATATGGGAGATGTTCCAGCCTCTTGATTGTTTTAGTTGCCCTTTTCTGTACTTTTTCAAACCTACAATATCCCTTTTTAAGTGTGGTGACCAGAACTGTACAGTACATGGTATTCTAACTGTGGTTACACCATAGATTTGTACAAAAGGAGTATGATCTTGGTAGTTTCATTTTCAGTTCATTCCCTAATTATGCGTAACATGGAATTTGCCTCTTTCACAGCACCACACATTGGGTTGCCATCTTCATTGAGCTGTCCACCCCAACCCCAAGATCTCTTTCTCGGCCATCCACTGCTAGCTTAGATCCCATCAGCTTAAATTTGAAGTTGAGTTTTTTTGCCCCAACATGCATCACTTTACACTTGCTTACACTGAACCTCATTTGCCGGGAGGGGGGCATCTAAGGCCTTGGAAGACCACATGTGGACTGTGGGGTGCATGTTGTGTACTCCTGCTTGAGTTGTACTTCTGTACTACCACATCAGCAGAAAGGCAAGACACTTGCATGCTCCGGCCATGGGCTGCTAAGGTTTGGAGGTGCCGAGATAATGATAAGCCAGATCCAGGTTTGCTTACAAGGAAACTTTATTGAGTACCATCAGCACACAGGCATAGCCAATGGTTGGATCAGACAGCTTCTCTGAACCCAGAGCCATGGGGTAAAATGGGTTTTATACTATACATGTCAGCAGCGAGGCAGCACGACAGAAGCAAGTTTTTTAGGGGTGTACGAACCCCACTTACCTGGGTCCGCTGGGTGGTCCACGGGGTGGAGGCTATTTGGTCCTCCCCCTGGAATCCTCCCCAGCCAGCTCCACTCCATGGCAAGTCCACTGAGCTGCCGGATGTGGCTGGTCTTCGTCAGCAAATGGCGTCCGGCATAGCGGACGCAATTTGCGTCCTGCACTTTACCGTGATAAGCTACATAAAGATTTACATAGCCTATCATGGTAAAGTGCAGGGATGCAAATGGCATAGTGGATGCCATTTGCATCCACAGCCTGGCGATACAGCCATGGTGGCCGTATCGCTGGGTCTTCAGAGCCGGCAGCAGGGAGGATCCGCCAGCGAGGGCTTCACGCTGGAAGACAAGGTAGGAGATCCGATACTCCACAGACTTCAGGGGGGCAGATTCAATAGAATCCAGCCTCATTGGGGTCCGTGGAGGATTTCTCCAACATCCCTAGCGTTAATTAGTGTTCATTTGCAACTTTCCCAGCATAGGCTAACAGTACTTGGGCAGAGGGAACTTTCCCAGCACAGACACCTGCAGCTTTAAGGCAAACAAGCTTCACTTCCCAGGCACATTCTGATATGGAATGTGCTGAGGCCGCGCTATTGACCTTTGACTCATCCTGGTAAATCAAGAGGCCTGTTAGGGAAAACAGCAGCCAACTGAACCAAAGTCAGAGAGCATTATGGATCATCTAAGCCCCTCTAAAAGTACTAATAGCTTCATTCAGGCCTGAGGCCTTACAACAGTGTTAACAAATTGCACACATTTGATTAATACTAACGCTAAAGCCCTCTTTCACACAGCTATGTCAACATGGGAGTTACTTCCCCACGCTTCCCACATGGTTGTGCATGCACATGGATGCTTGAATCATGTGGGTGAGGCCAATTGGGTGGTTCTTTCCCACTGCTAATTACCTTCCATACAGGTAATTATCATGTTGGAATGACCAATGCAATTGGTCCTGCTCCCACATGGTTCCCTCCAGCATTCACATGAATTCAATAGCCATGAGAGATTGGGCCACAGGGAAACAACTCCCATGTCACTCTCAGAGTGTAGGAAGGGGGAATAGTTTTGTGATATTAAAGCTATTCTTTTCTCAGGCACTGTGAAAATACAATTTTTAAGTGAAGGCTCAACTTTTTTTTTTTTTTACCTCAGTAGACATTTTATTCAGGAAACATTCTTTATATAAGAATATTAAAATAATCTATTTCTGCAAAACAGCACACCCAGGACAAGATAGTAAAAGCATGAATTCTATCACATAGTCAAAGTACAACTACAAAAACTGGCAAAGTCGTATTTCCTGATTTGTATTTCCTAGCCCTCAGGGTATTGATTGTACATTGAACAAACTCTAACCTGGGGGAGCAGACCTGTAGAGTACACATATGTAATGCAACAGAAGTGGAGGATCAGAGATGCATTTCTAATACACACCTCAGGGCAACATCTGACAATGAGAATAGAATTGCCTTGCATCTGGAATTTCAGGGAAATCAAATAACTAAGCATACAGTGACAATAGAAATCTCATCTGTTCTGTTGTTCCCCATTTGCTCTCTTATGCATATTTATTAAAAACCGATCTCAGGTATCCTAGCCTAGCTGGAAGCTTTGAGGGCCTCAATCCGATTTTGGAAACTGATGACAGTTCAGCATGTGCTCCTTGAATGTAAAATCCGGATTCCGTTTACGCTTCATTCTTTCCTCCCTGCTCCTGTGGCTATACTTTGTTTGTGTTCCCCTCATTTGTGCTTAGGGATTTTTATTTTTTATTTTAATTAACAGGTACTTTTCTTTACCACTCACTGGGAGGATGTTAGACTGTGGGGCACAGAGTTAATTGGAAATAAAACAGGCTGAACTTTCATACAAACCTAGTACTGGGAAATTATGATTACCATGTAAATCTCAGTGCTTAGCTATTTAAAAGCTGCTTCCCAAACGCAGTGTGGAATGCTAGTGCCATATATTTCTAAACAGATCACTGAGCTGCAGAGCATCACACTATAATGTATTCTGGAGAATGATTACCTTGGCAGTAAACATTTACTATTCTTATTTGCATAGGTTATGTTAGTAATGCTTGCCGTGTGCAGCATTGGCAATGCTTACTGTGTGCACTGAAACTTCCTAGATGCTTCTTATGATCAATGCAATCCATGTTGGCCTGACTTTGAGGTTTACTCAACTTAGCCTGACCTAAGGCTTGAAACCCACCATTGGAAGCAGTCTGTCTGCTGGTGATATGTATGTAACTTTAATTTCCCTGTGTGCTCCTGCCAGCCACAAACAACAGGAGGCACTTCACACCTTTTTCCATGCTCAGAAACAGCTGTCAAGATCCTTGTCAAGAAGTCTTATGGATTCTGACTGTCTGTGTTCCTTTTGGGGAACCTTCCTCCCCCATCTGAAATGCTAATCCTGCTGCCAGGCACACAATTCTTTCATCTAGACATGATGTCATTCATGTCTTGGGGATTGGCTTTCCTTCAAGTCATGCCTTCTACAACTGTGTATGATGGTGATTAATCCCAATGGAAGAGGTTACCCTTTGCAAATAGCAAAGGGTTACCCCATTAAAATGCTGGGTCCCTACAACAATCAGATTTCGAGAGAGAGATGTCCAGTTGAAACTGGCTGGTAGCCATTACTTTCTTTTTTTTAAGCCTAATTTTAAGCCTGCTAAGGTGATGGGTGGACATATAAAGGTATAAAGAACCTGTGGCACTTTTAAAAAGTAAATATTAATAGGTGAACAGCCCACCTGAAGCACAGGTCAGTGGTAGAGTACGTGCTTCACCTGCAGAAGGTTCCAGGTAAAATCCTTGACATCTCCAGATAAAATGATCACTCTTCTTCTTTTCCTGAGATCCCTGCAGAGCCTTTGCCAGTCAAAATAGACAATACGGGTTTGGATGGTTAAAAAGTGCCTTGGTGTGAGGTAGTTTCCTGTGTTAAGGGGGCAATGCTAAGCATACTGAACTTGCAAGACAGGTAAAGAACCTGATGACTGCTAAGAATATTTATTCATTTACTGAAAGGTGCAGCAGAACCAACTGGGACCCACTCAACTTGACTAGCTCTTGGCATTGGTCAGCCCCCAAGGCAGCTTAAAAGCAAACAACAACAACAGCAGCACAATATTAACAACCACAATATCATTAAAAGAACCAGAACTTTTACATATGCCTTCACCAAAAGATGCATTTTTTGTGCACAAACATTGCTTGCTGGACTTGGCACCAAACCCGCTTCCTTTCTTGTCAAATCTAAAGCAAGGACACATGGTGGCCAAATGGTACATTCTCGTGATCTTCAAACATGCCAGTGGAGAGATGATAAGTAACTCCCTTTGTTATATCTGTATCCTTATTGGATTTGTTGGAAACTTGATTACACAGAAATGTTTAGCTTTGTTTATTAAGATCAATGAGTTCTGCAGAATGCCTCATAATTGCACATTTGATTTTTATAAGGATCTAATTAGCTGCTGCATAAATTATCTCAGAGTTAACTTTCCCACAAGGCTGCCTTTCTAGTGAGTGCAAAAGATTCAGTAGGGTTCTGCTGTGCAATCTCCCCCTCAAAACAATAGATTTTGATTATGCTCAAAATGAAACAGTGTTCATTACCTCCATTTTAAATGACAAACGGCGATCCATTTTTAACTCCCTCTAATTCCAAAGGGAGAGTTCAGTGTGTACATTCATCTGATTCAAATCAGCAGGAATGAAACCACATGATTTTGGGTCCTTCCAGTCAGAGGACTCCTATTGCTACCAATCAAAAGTCATTGTGCAGGTATTCTGTCTTTCCCTCCTTATTGGATTTTTTGTGGGAAGAAAAAAAAAAGATGGAAGAAGTGGTGGGAAAACGTGGGAGGATTACAAGTAGGAGCTCTTGTAAAAAGTCTCATCCAGAAGCACCCTTTGTCTCAAACATGTCCTCTTTCTTTGAGAATACAGCTAGGCAAAGTACTATTCTGGTCATTTGGGAGAAAGAGGTATAGGAAACATGACCATATCAATTTAGGAAACAGATTAAAAAGGAACTCTTCAGCCTGGAGAGTGGTTCTTTTGGTGAAATAATATCTAGCATTAAATTCAAGTAACATAACCAAAGTGTTTGTTATACAGGTTTCAGGCTGCTTTCCGGGGGGGGGGGGGGACTTTTGAAGAATCTAAGTTCATAGTCATGGGGGAGAAATTAGCTCAGTTTAAACTTTAATGGGAACTCACCTGATTTTGCACTTTTGAATCACTATGCGAGCCGATACTCGGTTATCCTTTGAAATTCAACTTCTCCAAATTTTGCAATGGAGTTCTCCAATCAAAAATGTGTACACAGATGTATATATTAGCAAAAATTGCAGTTCTAATGTATTACATGAGGAAAACTGCTCACCCAAAATGTGTATATTCAAAGAAAATGCATACAAAAATACATGAATTAAGAGAAATGTATATTTAAAAAGGCTTATGAATGTTCATGCAAACTTTTTTAAAATTCTCAAAGTTTGAGATGAACTGAACTTAAGATGGAGAAACTCTCAAACCTCAAGATGCACTGACCTTAAGATCAGAAAAATAAGGAACAGATTCATCCATCCCTGCAGCCATATCACAGTGTACTCGCATGGAATGGGCTGCATTATCCCCATATTGACAGGTCATCTATATATGTTGTTGTTCAGTCGTTCAGTCGTGTCCGACTCTTCGTGACCCCATGGACCATAGCATGCCAGGCCTTCCTGTCCTCCGTTCTCTCCCGGAGCATGCTCAAGTCCATATTCATTGCATCAGTGATGCTATCTAGCCATCTCATCCTCTGTCGTCACCTTCTCCTTTTGCCTTCAATCTTTCCCAGCATCAGGGTCTTTTCCAGGGAGTTTTCTCTTCGCATTAGGTGGCCAAAATATTTGAGCTTCAGCTTCAGTATCTGTCCTTCCAATGAGCGATCAGGGTTGATTTCCTTTAAGATGGACTGATTTGACCTCCTTGCAGTCCAGGGGACTCGTAAGAGTCTTCTCCAGCACCACAGTTCGAAAGCATCGATTCTTCGACGCTCAGCCTTCCTTATAGTCCAGCTCTCACAGCCATATGTTGCTATTGGGAAAACCATAGCTTTGATTATATGAACCTTTGTCGGCAAGGTGATGTCTCTGCTTCTTACTATGCTGTCTAAGTTTGCCATAGCTTTCCTCCCAAGGAGCAAGCATCTTTTAATTTCATGGCTACAGTCACCGTCTGCGGTGATCTTGGAGCCCAAGAAAATAAAATCTGTCACTGCTTCCATTTCTTCCCCTTCTATATGCCAGGAAGTGATGGGGCCAGATGCCATGATTTTAGTTTTTTAATGTTGAGTTTCAAACCAGCTTTTGCACTCTCCACTTTCATCCTCAACAAGAGGATCTTTAGATCCTCTTCACTTTCTGCCATTGGGGTGGTATCGTCTGCGTATCTACGGTTGTTGATAATTCTCCCAGCAATCTTAATTCCGACCTGTGATTCATCCAACCCATCTATATATACAGTACGATTTAGCAATGGTACCGCTAGGTAATTTTAGAACCTGGATTTAATGGTATTGGGGTGGGGTGGAAGCTTTAAATGGTCATGTGTATTACTTAGAGATGTGCAAATCAGCAAAACTTGAGCTACCTAGAGTCCTCCCAAACCTTGCTCCAACTCAAGTCCATATCAGATTATAAACTTTGTTTTTTTTCCCTTTCTGTGTGAAAATCCATGAGTATTTTTGTGCATATTTTTCTGCACATTTTTCCAAATGAACACATTATTCTTCCAATAATTAAAACGTATGTGTGCACATGTTTCAAAAGTACGCACTTTTTCATGTACATTTTTCAAATGTACGTATGTTGTTGAATGCTTTTTATTTTGGGTCGACGAATCACATCACAAACTCGCAAATGTATGGACTTCAACTGCAGATTGAAAATCTGTTTTCAATCCATTTTCAGCCCAGAATGTGTGAACTGGGTAAATCCTAATAAAAAATGAATTATAATGAATTTCTCATACATTCCTAGCATTGCTTCAGTTGTGAAGCACACCACTAACGTTTCTCTCTTTCTCTCTCACACACATCACTATTCCATGCTTTACAAATGCTTCTAATTCCTGATATGTTGTAACAACAACACTGTTTTCATTTTTTAAAAAAGAAGACTCTGTGTGTGTGCAATTCTGCATTTTAAACTCACTGAGCCTGTTCAGTTGTGCATGGGGGAAGGGTGGTTAGGGGGGTGCATGGAGGGGGGTGGGTTAGAGAAACAATGACATGCACGCCAGTCACATGACCGGGAACCATGATGCTTCTGTTAACCCTCTGTAGTTACGTGGTAATCTTCCTGGTGTGGTTACTGAGTACCCCATCATCCTCTGCAGCATGAATGACTCCTGGTGGCCACTCCACCATCCAAAAAGGCTGTGCAACCAGTGGCAGATGCTCTAGCCAGCAGACTGTATGGTCACAGCCTGGAAGTCCTCCAGAGCCTGTTTTAACCACCACGGAGCCCACCAAATGACAAGTAAGCTACCCTGGGGCCCCTTAACCCTTTTGCAGGGGGGGGTGGTTAGTGGAGATGGCTTACTAACCACAGGGAATGTGGTTTTCTCCCCCCACATGACACACAAAGCCATTGTGGTTGGAGGAGATTCCTTAACTATCATGGCTTCACGTTACATGTGAACAGTGCCACTGAAATCATAGCATCATTATGACTACAGGAATAAAATGAAGTTTACTTCTGGTGCCCTCATCATCTGCTGCTCTCTGAGTAGTCATTGGGGAGCTGGGCTGTGGGGTCTAGACTTTGACCCCAAGTTCGAGCCTTAGCTGTATCCCACTGCTAGTTAGTATAAGAGCACATATCCTGAAGATGACCTACACAGCAGGTCATTTTTTGAAGATGGATCTTTGGTCATATTACCTTAAAAGAAATCCCAGTTATTTCACTGGCTCTTATTGCAAAGTGAGTGTGCTTAGGATTGCAGCATTAACAAGAGTTCCACGTTCTGTGCCCTTCCAGAACTGGAACTAAAGCTGCCTCTCTGCTTTGAAGTGATGGGTACATCTCACGCTTGTCTCCGCTCGAAGCTGTGATGGCAAACATTCCTCCAACTTGTTTAATAAGTGGCAGAGCATTATTACTCACTTGGATGTTTATTATAATAATATTAATCACACTAATTCTTTACAAAATGATTGCTCAACTATTAAATGAATCATTGGAGCATTTGAAAATCCCACAAAACCCAACACAGTAACGCCATCCACTTCCTGCCCTATATTTCACCATTTTCAGATTATCTCTAGATGTACACATCTGCAAAAATACAAAAGGGATGTAATTGGTATACTTTTTAATTAATTCATTTTTTTAAGTGAAAATGGGGTGAAATGCACCATGGCTTTCAATTGCTTTCAATTACCATTAAACCTTTTATTTTGAGAGCAATTTGCATAATGTTTCATAAACATGTAGGCAGATTAACCTTTTTAGTTAATTTATTCATTAGTAGTAAAAATTCAAAGCACCTCTTATGAGAAAATAATGTCTTGCTGTTAAATTACATGGAAACAAAGCAATTGGGACAGGCTTGCTGAAGTTTGCCCTGTATCAGAGCACCAAAGTGTATGGAGAATAAAGTGTCCCCTGTTAGCACAGTGTTGATTAAATGGCCTGTTTGTGAACAATTAGCAGTATTATAAGAAGAATAGGTGAAGTATGAATTAGAGATGGGTTAAAAAGAGTTACCCGGAGCAAATACCTTCAAAAACTTTAGGGTGAGGGGTGGAGGAATGCTGAAAGGCCAGAAGGAAAGAAAGATTATCCATCATGACTTCATATTCTGTATAAGTATTATATGAAGGCAATAGAATAGAGTAGCTATGTGATTAGGCTTTTAACTATGGGTGGAATTGGGCATCAAGCTTTTGTCATGTCCCTAGTCTTAAGTTGGAGGAGGATGAGCTGGCTGGGTCTGGAGCTCCTGTACCACTAGCTGAGGGGCTGCACCAGGTTCCTGATTCTGAACCTGAGGCTAGTGAGAACATAATAACATAAGAAGAGCCATGCTGGATCAGACCAAGGGTCCATCTAGTCCAGCATTCTGTTCACACATTGACCAACTAGCTGTCAACTGAGAACCCACAAGCAGGACACAAGTGCAACAGCACTGTCTTACCCATGTTCCAGCAACTAGCATACTGCCCGATAATGCAGGTAGCCCATAGCCATCAGGACTAGTAGCCACTGATAGCCTTCTCCTTCAGGAATTTGTCTAATTTAAACCCATCCAAATTGGTGGCCATCAGTGGTCAAAAGCCTATGGAACCCAAGCCAGGACCCTCATGGAGGCTTTCCCACAAGACAAATTCCCCTGAGTCAAGTATCTCCTATTCCACCACAGCAGCCCAACATTTCAGGGAGTGTGCCAGCCAGACAGAAAGGTGCACAGAAGATTAGTATTTGCTTTCAAGCCAAAGGCTTGGTCCTTTAAAGATACCCTTCTTCAGGTAAGGGAGTGGAGCTTGGAAAAGCTGGGCTGAATGAAGGGATCCATTAGGCATAGGGATGGCACAGGCATTCAGTTGGGGACTGAAGCCCAGCAAGAAATCGCCAGCTCAGGCCCCTGGACATGTGTGCTCAGCCGTGCAAGCACGTCCCTCAGCAAGCCACCTGTTGCTGCTACCGCTGTAGCAGGGACACGAGGAGGAGAATTAAGCTCCTCTCCTCCTCCCCCCACCCCTGCTACAGTGGTGGCAGCCATGGGGACAGGCTGGTAATTTTACGTAAGTGTAAGAGACGTACAACAACCAGCCTGTCCCCACCACTGCTGTAGCAGGGATGAGAGGGGAAGTGTCCCAGACTCCTTGCTGAGCCCTCCAGGGCTTGAACAGCCCAGCTCTTGGGGCAGGTGGCAGTGGCAGCTCGCAAGGGCCTGTGCTCAGTGGACGCAAGCAAGTCCATCCATCCCTGATAAGACATCAGTTTATCTGGAGTACTGTGTCCAGTTCTGGGCACCACACTTGAAGAAGGATGCAGACAAACTGGAGAGGGTTCAGAGGAGGCCAACAAAGATGATCAGGGGACTGGAAACAAAGCCCTATGAAGAGAGACTGAAAGAACTGGGCATGCTTAGCCTTGAGAAGAGAAGACTGAGGGGAGAGATGATAGCGCTCTTCAAGTACTTGACAGGTTGTCACAGAGAGGAAGCCCAGGACCTCTTCTCAATCATCCCAGAGTGCAGGACATGGAATAATTGTCAGGGTGGACACTGAGCCCATAGAATCCCAGAGTAGTTCTGATGCTGAGGAAGAGCAGTCGCTCCTTCGGGAGAGGAGCGCGCTCCTTTTTTCCCAGGACCAACAGCTGACGGAGATTCCTCCCACCCACATTCCTAGTTTAGAAAGCGGTCCAGGGAGTGACTCAGCACTGATAGCAGACTGGGGGGGATGCGCAGCACAGACGCAGAGAGCGGCGCCAAATGGTTCGCGCTCAAAGAACGGTTGCACCCAGAGAATCCAAGGGAAAAGGGGAGGGATTCTCCCTAGTCCTTATATTCAGGGGTCTGCCAGTAATTGACTTTCAAATGGGGACCAACTGTTCCAACTTAGGGCATAGGGATGCTGCTGCTCAGATCTAGTTGCTACCTGTAGAGTTATTAAGTTGTAAAAGAAGAATAAAGCTTTGAAAAGAATCCCTTTGTCTGGGTCTGGACTTGGCTACTGGATTAGACTGAGAGAGCCCTCCAAGGAGCCCTTGACAATAATGGGCTCAAGTTACAGGAAGCCAGATTCCAGCTGAACATCAGGAAAAACTTCCTGACTGTTAGAGCAATATGACAATGGAACCAATGACCTAGGGAGGTGGTGGGCTCTCCCACACTGGAGGCATTCAAGATGAGGCTGGACAGCCATCTGTCAAGGATGCTCTGACTTGGATTCCTGCATTGAGCTGGGGGTTGGACTCGATGGCCTTGTAGGCCCCTTCCAACCCTACTATTCTATGATGCTATGATTCTATGATCTCCCATCTTTGTCAGAGCAAATTGCCCTCTTGGAGCTTTCCATGGTGCTGCAGCGTCTAGCCTGCCTTGCCTCATGTGTACTTAGGGATACGCAAGAAATTAATTTATCAGAATTCGCCCAGCCAGTTCACATCACCTGGACCAGAACATGGACTTGCATGCAATCTGTGGTCAAAGTCCATAGATTTCCAAGCTTGTTGTGATGTGATTCATGGACTGGCCAAAATGTGTTTGACAACATGGGTACATTTGAAATAGGCACATAAAATGTGTGCTTTTGAAAAATGCGTACACAGATAGCTGAACCAAGGGAGAAAATACATACATTTCAAGTTTATGCCCAGTTGAGGCATACATTGGGGGAAATGCACACACAAAAATTGCATGAATATTTTTGCAAACAGAGAAAAACAAAGCTCACAATCTTATGCAGGCACAAGATGGAATAAGGGAATTCAGAGACCCTTGACAAGCTTGAGTTTGGGTGATTCACACATCCCTCCCTGTGTGAATTTGCTATGGATGGATCAGAACAGTTTTTTCCCTCTGAAGATGCTTTTTCATAATAGAAGTACTGTGTATGTGTGTGTGTGATGTACAGTTCCGGCTTAAATCCTGACATGAACTGAAATGAGTGAGCTCATCCCTGTTTTCTGAGATACCACCAGACCATTCTTAGGAAACGAAATGGAGAACGGAGGTTAGATTCTCAGAAACACTTCCCACTGGCTTCAATTACCTGGTCTGAGATTCCCTTTTGCTTACATGGCTATCATGTTTTCAGAACCATGATGACTAGAATAGAATCCCTGTTTCTGAACTCAAAGCCATCAACTATATGGCAGTAATGCCTCCTATATCCAATGACACACCTTATCTGTTTGGGAAACTCATATCTGACATGATGTGTACTCCTGATCCCTACATTGCAATATAATGCAGCTCATTACTTTTAAAGACTTAAATGAAAAGTTGAGACTGCATATTCTCTTTGTTTTCCCAGTAGGAACATATGGCTGTGAGAGCTGGACTATAAGGAAGGCTGAGCACTGAAGAATCGATGCTTTCGAACTGTGGTGCTGGAGAAGACTCTTGCGAGTCCCCTGGACTGCAAGGAGGTCAAATCAGTCAATCCTAAAGGAAATCAACCCTGAGTGCTCATTGGAAGGACAGATACTGAGGCTGAAGCTGAAATATTTTGGCCACCTAATGCGAAGAGATGCTTTTGAACTGTGGTGCTGGAGAAGACTCTTACGAGTCCCCTGGACTGCAAGGAGGTCAAATCAGTCCATCCTAAAGGAAGTCAACCCTGAGTGCTCATTGGAAGGACAGATACTGAAGCTGAAGCTCAAATATTTTGGCCACCTAATGCGAAGAGAAAACTCTCTGGAAAAGACCCTGATGCTGGGAAAGATTGAAGGCAACAGGAGAAGGGGATGGCAGAGGATGAGATGGCTAGATAGCATCACCGATGCAATGAATATGAACTTGAGCACGCTCCGGGAGAGAGCGCAGGACAGGAAGGCCTGGCATGCTATGGTCCATGGGGTCACGAAGAGTCGGACACGACTGAACGACTGAACAACAACATTCTCTTTGAAGGAGGTTCAGTTGTTTTTATCACTCTGTCTGGATGAGACCTAGCAATTTATTATTTGCAACTCTCTTAGTCTCTCCACCACATTCTAAAACATGCGGATGTGTTTTTCCAGCCTTTTTAATTAGGGAATGCTTTTCAGTCTCAGTCTCTTGCTATCATGCAATATTTCAAAATTCATCCTATATCGTTAAGGGGCAGAGTCCACATTTTCTTCCCTAGTATTGCCTATTTGCTTTCTGTTAGGGATATATGAGAATTTTGGTTTTGCTTGCAAAACATGTGAGCATGCCTTATTCGAAGCTCCAAACCTGAGTGCGAGCATGTGTCTGCCAGAAATATTCGCAAATTGTTGAACATGTGCTCATGTTCATCTCATTCCTGATTCCCAGTTTGGTTTGTTCAAGTTTCCCAATTTGCATAAATTTCCACCATAGACTGTATCAGCCCCACTCTAGGCTATGGAGAAAGCTTCACAAATTAGCAGAGATTTGCGCAAATCTCCTGTTCAGTCTCTGCTTGATTTGTGCAATTTTCCCATTCACATAAAGTGAGCGGCGATAGCAAATGCAAACAGTCAATGACTGACTGTTCTAAGTTGTTTTTAGTTATATGTTGTATATTGTCTGTGTGGTTTTATGTAAATTGCTTTTAAACTTTGCATATTGTATTTTAATGTTTTAACTTCTGTAAACCAGCCAGAGAGCTTTGGTTATGGGGCGGTATAGAAATGTAATAAATAAGCAAGCAAGCAGGAAGCAGGCACAAGATGAGCAGAGAGATATTGGAAGAATCCTGAACATTTTGAACATTGCTCATTGAGCCACCCCTACATTCTAGTGGGGTGTATAGTGTTTAGCCATTCATGCAGGGGAGGCTGGTGACTCCAATTTCAGGGGGGTTGAAATTCCATTCTGCATTTTAGTTACAACCAAACAGAAGTTTAAAGGAGATATCCAAGGTACTGGACCCATTTTGGGGATAGGGTTCAGCACTTTAGATAGCTTCATTAGACTTCTGGCTGGTTGTAACTAAAAAAACAGAATGGAATCTCCACCCCACTGAAATTGAAGCCACCAGCCTCTCCTGCATTTACAAAATAATAACATAGGAAAGAAAGCATGCCTACAAGACTGCAGTCAATGGCCATGAGCAGGGGAGGTGACGAAAGAGAACAGAAAGGGCTGCGCCCCCATTTGCTCCCCTCCAGGCACAGCCAGCACCACTTGATTCTTGGATCTGAGGCAACCCTCACATCCTTCCCAAGGTAAAACAGGTCAGAAATAGGGCTGGCAGTAAGTTGTTCTCTGCCCAAACTGCAAACAAATAAACTGCTCTGGGACTTGCCAGTGTGGTGTAGTGGCAAGAGTGTTGGACTGGGAGCTGGGAGATCCAGGTTCTAGTCCCCACTTGGCCATGGAAGCTCACTGGGTGACTTTGGGCCAGTCACACACTCTCAGCCCAACCTACCTCACAGGGTTGTTGTTGTGAGGATAAAATGGAGAGGAGGAGGATAATGTAAGCCGCCTTGGGTTCCTTGCAAGAGGAAAAAAGGCAGGATATAAATGCAATAATAAATAAATAAATAAATAAATATCAGTCAGTGGCCAGTGGCTGTTCTGCTGTAGTACTGCAGACATTATACAGGGGTGATATGTAGGGATGGGGCAGACATTTCACATTTTAATGCAAACCTACCTAATTTTTGCTTCCTGAAGCAAGATGCAAAGCAAAACACAGTTGCAAGGCAGTTGTCCAGTCAAAAACTGAGTACAAAAATGTGTATAACAGTGAAAATATATAAAATACATGAAATTAGGGGAAACTGCTTGAGAAATATTTGTAGAGCACAAAAAAGTGTATGCAAAAATGTGTGTATTAGGAAAGATGCATATGGATTTTTGTGGATTTTTTTGAATTGCAAACTGATGCAGATATGGGATGAAATTACTTTAAGGCTGAGGAAATGAGAAACTGAACAAAACCAAAATTGGCAGATTCATCTATCCCTCATGTTTCATGGAACAAAAAGAGTGGCCATGAAGCTCTGTTGGTTCATTCCTTTTCCACTTTTATCTTTATCCACCTTTTAAAAAATATTTACATAGAGAGAGCAGGTGCATTCTGATGTCAGAGATTGTCAACTAAGGGAAGAGACAGCTGTGGGGTGTGAATATTGTAGTTTCGTTCCTGTATCCTCTGCTAACAAATGGCACATGAAGAGCATCATCAAAGTGACTTGAGAAATTTGGGATACAAAATTTGGGATACAAAATATACTAATCAAGACAATTGTAATTGGATTCTAAAATGTTGCAACAGCTCGTAATTCCTCATCTCAGGATACAAACCAGAGCTATTTGTAATGCTCTCCTTAAAAATGAAACTTCGAAGACTTTACATTTCACAGTCAGAATGATCTGGCAATAACATGGAATACAGAGAAAGCTTTTATAAGAGGATTGTTTGTAAGCATACTCCTCTTTTTGGGGAATAAGATAAGAGAAGGATATTTAAGGATGCAATCCTATGGGTCGTGCCCTGGGTACACGTAAGCCCTTGAACTCAGAAGCTTACGAGTGTACTATGCACAGAGGAAGGCATCTCACACCTACCTCTCTGCATTTTAACGAGATGGGCAATTTCACCCATCTACCAGAGGCTTCAGGGAGGGGGAGAGAAGGAGGCTGGGGCAAAAACAGAAAAAGGCACAAACCAGCCATCTGGGCCTCCTCCCTTCCCTGCCTCCAGGAACACCCCTTTCCCCTGTCTCCATACTCTGTTTTTCCGAGTTTCTTTCTCAGTAAACCTTCTCCAACACTTCAGCAAATCCATTCCTCTTCTTGCCCATTGACAAGAAGAAAGAAGTTCAAAACAGGAAGGTTTGCCGGATCATGGATAGAGGCTGTCACATTTCCAGAGTCTGAGCCTGGCAGTTGCAGGTTCAAGGGTCCAGGACTTCCAGGATGGTCAGCATAAAAAACCCGGTTCAGGCAAAAGGCAAGGTCTCGTCTCAACAGTCCAAGGCACAGGCAAACAGGTAACATGGCAACACAACAGACAGGAAGCTATGGTAGGGATAGTCAGAGTTCAGTCCAGACACACTCACACTGGGAATCAGTCAAGGCAAGGAAAACTAGACTTGGGAAGATCTAGTTAATGTTGCATTCGGCAACTTTTTCAGCCGTACACGGCTGTTTTTATGCAGAGCCAGTCAGAGCCTTACCCAAGCTTCAGCTGTGAGCTGTTAATGACTGAAAAGGTATTCCCTGTGAGCAAACCTCCTATGTGTGAATAGCCCATGTCTCACGAGAAGGCATCTGGCTTAGTCTAGCACTCTTTCTGAGTTCCTGTCTTTTCAGGCTGCCTGAAGGCTTGTGGGTCTCTGCCTCCACCTTTGAAGTCCTCCACAGGTTGCAACCTCTTGGGAGTCACCCCTGAGAGCCTGGGCTCCTCCTAGTCTGTTGGCAGGTCCTGGTCATTGCTAGTGGCAGATGGTTCCTCATCCTCCAGCTCTTCCTCCTCTGAGGAGTTTTCCAGCAGGGGTATGACACTAATACAGTGCTAAGAGACATCCAACTGTGCCCTAGCACTAATGACAATGTGTTAGCATAAATCAGAGTTTGTACAATACAGCTAGCACTTGCTAGGTCCATAGGAAAAAGTCCTAGCAAGTGTTAGTTATGTTGTGGCAGTCCCGCTGCCCTAGCAAGCACTAGTTATGTGGCACAGGTATTGATTTATGCTAGCACAACATCATTAATAGCACTACTGGAGCACAGTTGGATGCTATGCAATGTGATAACAACAGTGCAAACATAGAGTAGTGATGGTGGAGAATTCCACCACAGACTCCAGTGAGGCCAGATTCTAAAGATTCCAGTCCCCCGTAGTCCATGGCAGAATGGACCACTCACCTCCGCCTCCCCACGGGATCCGTCCGGGTCAGATCCCTGCCCACGTTGAACCTGTGGAGCTGGCCGCCAGCTCCACATGGCTGGAGAAAGTCGATACGGCTGGCAGTATGTCATTTGCATCCCTGATCAGGTGATAGGCTTTGCATATTGCATATTTGCGTATCCTATCACAGCCAAAAACAGGGACGCAAATATCGTAGCGGACGCCATGTGCAGCTGTAAAGCTGGTCAATTAGCCTAAATGCAGCTGTAAATAGCTGCATTTAGGCTAATCGACCAGCTTTACGGCTGCAAATGGCACTCACTATGCCATTTGCATCTGGGAGACTGACTAGACAGAGATACGGCATGGCAATGGCTGCTGGCCATATCAACTTTCTCCAGCCCTGTGGAGCTGGTGGCCAGCTTTGCAGGTTTGGCACGGAGCCAGCCTAGACAGATTCTGGGGGAGAGGAACGGATCACCTCTAGGGATGGAGGAGAATTTATCCCCGAATCTTCGGGAGGCCAAGCACCGACGCATTCGGCCCCCCGAAGTTGGTTGGGAAATTCTCCGCCGGCCCCCTGCCCCCCCCGGGATGGGACTTACCTTCAGCAAATGTCCCTCTGGGAGGCGGGTCCCGGCGGCGGTTCGGCGGCGGTTCGGCGCAGACAGGGGCGGCGGCCGGTCTCCCGACCGGCTGCCGCCGCCGCCATTGCAAAAGTAGGGATGGGGGAGAATTTCTCCCCGAAACTTCGGGGGCCGAGTGCCAACGCATTCGGCCCCCCAAAATTGGCGGTGAAATTCTCTGCCCCCCTGCCCCCCCTGGGATGGGACTTACCTTTCACGAATGTCCCTCCCGGCGGCGGGTCCCGGCAGCGGTTCGTCGGGTCTTCGTCAGGGGCGGGGGCGGCAGCCGGTCTTTCGACCGGCTGCCACCGCCGCCATTACAAGGAAAGTAAAAAAAAAACCAAAACCCCGTGATATGTAACGATTAACGTAGCCTATCACGGCTAGATCTCCAAAGTCAGCCGTGATAGGCTACGTAAATCGTTATGTAGCCTATCACGGGGGTGGTGTTTGTTATTTTTTTTTTCGCGGCCGGGTAGACGGGGCGCTTCTACCCAGCCTGAATTTTGCCAGCGATGGATGGGGCGCCTCCCGCCCGGCCTGAATTTCGGCCTGGCGAGGCGGGGCGCCTCCCCCCCCTCGCATGAACTTTGGGGGGAGAACCGAAGTGCCTCCCCCCCACCGCGAAGCAAGCTTTGAGGACAGGTAAGGGACTTTCGTCCATCCCTAAAAAAAACTAAAGTAAAAAAAACCAAAAACACCCGTGATAGGCTACGTGACGATTTACGTAGCCTATCACGGCTAGATTTCCAAAATCAGCTGTGATAGGCTACATAAATCGTCACGTAGCCTATCACGGGTGACTTTGGGGGGAAAAAAAGCACGTACGCAAATGGCAGCGGCCCATGGGCGCCGCCATTTGCGTTCCTTATTTTGGCACGTCTAGTCTACGTAAAGATTTATGTAGACTACGGCGAAAATAAGGGCATGCTATTTGCATTGCCCTTATTTTTGCCGTAGTCTACATAAATCTTTACATAGACTAGATGTGCCAAAATAAGGAACGCAAATGGCGGTGACCCATGGGCGCCGCCATTTGCGTACGCGCTTTTTTTTCCTAAAGTCACCCGTGATAGGCTACGTGACGATTTACGTAGCCTATCATGGCTGACTTTGGAAATCTAGCTATGATAGGCTACGTAAATCGTCACGTAGCCTATCACGGGGTCTTTTTTTAAAAACTTTTTGTTTCGCGGCCGGGGAGATGGGGCGCTTCTCCCCGGCCTGAATTTTGGCCAGGTGAGGCGGGAAGCTTCCCCCCTGGCCTGAATTTCGGCCAGGCGGGGCAGGAAGCCTCCCCCCTCGCCTGAACTTTGGGGGAAAAGCGAAGCGCCTCCCCCCACCGCGAAGCCAAGCTGTGAAAAGGTAAGTGACTTTCGTACATCCCTAATCAGCTCCCCCCAATCGAGGATTACAGGGGGAGGAATGGATTGCCTCCCCCCGGGCAGACCCCCAGCAGATGGCAGGTAAGGGGAGTCATACATCCCTAACAATGAGAGATGATTATAAGAAAGCACCAAGTCAAGAACTAGGGATATCTGGTGTGGGGGAATCCATGGATTTCCCCTCAGCCCCCAGCTCAGCTTGTGTTAGCAAGCCAAGCCATGGGCTCCCTGCTGGAACCCGTGGACTCCCAACTGTGGCGGGTTGCTGTGTGCAAGTCTTTCCTTCATTCCGGGGCCCAAGAGGGAGAAGTTGTACACAGTGATGGGCAATGGCAATAGTGGTGGTGAGGCCAGTGGTGGTGAGGACAGCAGCAGTGGGTGGTGGGTAGGGACTCCTGCCTCTGCCTGTTGCCACTGCTACAGTGCGCAAAACCCTCACACGGTGTCAGCAAGGAGAGAGCAAGGGGCTGTGAACAGCGGCTGTGGTGCCAGTGGCGGTGGGCAGCAGGTGGCAGCAGTGGAGACTCCTGCAGAATCCCCGCAGGATGGACCTACCTGGTGGTGGATGCAGCGGCGGCAGCAGCTCCGGCAGCAGATGAAATGGTGGTGGCGGCAGCTCCAGGCACTGCCAGGCTGCTGCAGCCGCAAATGGCGGCCATCGTAGCAGCTGCCATTTGCATCCCTGCTTTAGCCATGATAGGCTACGTAAATATTTATGTATCCTATCACGGGCTAGTGTAGGGATGCAAATATTGTCCCCTACACAGGACGTCATTTGCGGCCACAGCAGCCTGCGGGTGGAGGCCCCGCTGCGGGTTGGCCCGGCCGGTGGCTTCCCAGACTGGCCATGGAGCGGAGCCAGCCAGGCAGGATTCTGGGGGGGAGGAACAGATCGCCTCTCCCCATCTGCGGACCCCAGCAGAGCCAGGTAAGTGGGGTTTTGTACACCCCTAAACAGAAGCTGGCGTCTTCTTGGAAACAGAAAAGGAATTTGATAGACTAGAATGAGATTTCTTATGAAGCATGTAACGAGCATTCAAATCTAGTGAATACTTCATTCAGTGGACTAAAATATTGTATACTCCCCCAGTATCTAATATAGGAATCAAAAGTGTAAAATGGAACAGAATCAGTATAAGAAGAGATACAAGCAAGCGTGCTTGTTATCAACACTCCTTCTTGTAACTGGTATAGAACCATTTGCTATTTAGATCAGGAATATGTAAAATACATGGAATTAAGGTCAAAGACAAAATACATAAATTAAATTTGTATACAGATGATTTTATGCAGAGTTTGTCAGTCCTCACTGAATCATTAGAGGAAGTCATTAAGCTAATGACTAATTACAGCTGGGAATATTTAGAAGAATCCAAGGCAATGGCATTAAGTTTTAGTAGAGAAGAATACATGAGATAAAATCAATTGCCAGGCATAATTCCACCAATAAAACAATAAGAGGTTTCAAGATTAGGGTGATAAGAAATAGTTGAGATTGGTTAGAAATAAAAATGAAATGGAAGGGGGGGGGAAGTTAAAGAAAATCCATTTTTATCATGTGCTGTTTTTATCACTGTTTCACTGTTTTGTATTTTACGTTTTTAGTTTACCTGTGCACCATCCAGAAAGGCTGCTTATTGGACAATCTAAACATGCAATAAATAAATTAATAAATAAATAAATCTAAAGATCTGTTCTTAGTTCTGACTTCTATTTTAATACTCTGAGAATAAATGAAATTAAAATGTCATTGCTACACAACCTATCATTTTGTTTTGAAATGTACCCGTATTGTTACATGAGACATTACAGAAAGAATGACAGAAAGAAACTGCCACTGTTATATCAGTAATAAACAGCTTAGAATAAATCTTTGGTCGCCCAAAGGTACATGGAAATGAGGAGGATTAAGTATGCCTGGGAAAAATGTATATGGATATGCACATAAATTGGAATGCTTAATAGAATACTTAAAGGACACTACAAACAATATTTCAGTAAAATTGCATAAATATTCTATGGCTACACATCTATAGCTAGAAAGGAGAAAGAAACTTCAGCATTATTGATTAGAAGCCTCTATACTCAATCACAATTATAGCCATGTGGCAGATTCAAAGAAATGTCAGCACCTCACTTGGGATCAGTAATACGCTAATCTAGATTTCCATTTGGAAAACTTTTCTGAAGGTGCAATCCAATGCCTACTTACGTTAGTACTGAACTCAATGGGAATTTACATGTATGAGATCACAATGTGAATTAGTTTTCTGGATGAAAAGACTGTAAAGAGGCCTATGTAATGTTACAGATCTGCTTCATAACAAGATAGTTAAATCTTTTGAGGAAATGTAAACAAAGATAGTTATAGGCTGATTTCATTCTACCAGTATCTTGAAACAGACAACATTTTGATATCACAAGCAGAAAGGTCAAACACTTTCAGTGACATTACTACATCTGAATAGCTATCATCCAAATGAATCGGAATCCTTTCAGTATAAGTAAGACATTGCTCAAGAAGGACCGTAATAGAGTTCAGTCTTACAGGAGGAAATAGCAGAAGGATTTATGTGCAGAATTATCATGAGAATAAGAGTTGTTTGTTGGATATAATATCAAACATAGTATTGTTAACACGGTCATGATAAAAGAGAGCTGTTAATGGTATTGCAACTGCACCTGAATCCTTGTAAATTGTAAAATACTTATTTCACTGTAGATAGTAAACACTGGCATTGTGGAGCAGGGAAAGGAGAAATTATGAATCTGTGGTCAGATGCAACAAAGCAAAAAAAAAAAAAAAGTATTGGAAAACACAGTTATTGAAGAAACAAGGCAAACAATGCTATGACCTTCTGTGCCACAGTGGTGCATTTGCTAAATAATGTGAAGAACTGTGTGGCAAGAGATAAACAAGTGGTTGTTTTAAGTCATCTAGTAACAGCAAGAATTGTATCTGCAAGGCACTGGAAAGCAAAAGTAATTCCATTGAAGAACTTGTAGTTGTTAAAAAGTCTTAGAAACCATTAAAACAGTAAAGCGAAATGTGTATAGAGCATTAAAAAAAAAGGTAGGTGTTGGTGTAGCATGTGTGATGAATGGGATCCTGTCATAAATTACATTAACCAGAGAACTACAAGGACAGATAATAGAAGGAATTTATTAACTTTGTATTGAAGCATAAAATGATGACAGGAGATACTGAATCTAAATAATTTTTCATATGTATATACACACACATACATATAGGTTTGTGTATGTGCTCTCTGTCTCTGTCTGTCTGTCTCTCTGTCTCTCCACACACACACACACACACACACACACACACACTTGTATTGATATTTGTATATAAAACTGAAAAAACAAAGCAATTTTTTAAAAGAAAACAAATGTGCTTGGGTTTTTTCCCGTCATTTTATGGGGGGAACGCCCAGAATATATTCAGCTCTGAGAATTTCCAGTGATTTACAACTCCTCTTCATGTAATAACAATATATTTCAGAAGAGGAACCTAATTATTGGTAAGGCTTGTTTGGTTCGGCAATCCTTTTATCTGTCATGAAGCAATTTAAAGTCTCTTGTAGGGCTGACACAAACCAGGGGTGCTTTTCATAAACATTTTCTCCCCCTGTGAAAATGCCCCTTTGATTATTTTTTTTAGTGGGGGGAGGGGAAATGTTCATTGAAAGGGAGCATGCCCCCTGCTTCCCTCCTCATGTGGACCACCTACTTCTTTGGGCCTGTCCCCTCCCCCCCACAGTACCTTTTGTCAGCCCCTTACAGAATGAGCTTCTTCACAGCCCCAATCAGCTGCTGCTAGGGATAGATGAACCAGTCTATTCCTGGTCCGTGTCAGCTTCACGTGTATTCATTCATACATCTGTCCTGTCCTGTTCCCATAGTAATCTGACTTAAAAAAAAAAAAATCTGCATGAAAATTTGTATTTAAATATATATGCACATTTGTATTTACATAATACGTACACAATTATTTTTGAAACATATTTGATCACAAAATATGCATTTCTAAACACATTTTATCCTAAAATACACATTTTATATACATTTCGGTACTTATTTTGAACTGAGAACTGCATCACAAAGTTCGGAGATGTATGAATTCCAAAGCAGAACCATGTTCTGATCCACACATTAGTCAGGGAGGTGAGCACCAGATCGGTTTTCTTTAAAATGCAGACCAAACGAAACCTTGGTCTTCTCTAACTGCTGCTTTGGGGGTATATTTTGTTTTTGAATTGACCTTCTGTAATTCTCTACTTATGAATTACCTTGATTTGTCCTCATCGACAATAGATCATAGTCAAAACTGACTGGCTACATGGTAATATTACTGTTTCTAGGAGGCCTATTTATAAACAAAAATATGGCGCTGAAGTGGCAGCCAAGTGGACTAAGGAACAGCAGCAAAGCATCCAAGAAAAAAGTGTGCTTTGTGGGGATCTTTGGCTGAATATTTTGGCATCACCATTTTTTGCCCTGAATATTTTTGCCTCTAAATATTTGGTGCATCCATAGTCCCGTCCATCTCTAAACGTTTTGCCATCTTTATCCTGTGTATACCTAAAGCTTGATGAAATATATTATCCAGAAATATACTTAAATACTGCATTCACTTACATTTTAGCAGCAGTGTGAATACTTTCATTAGAAATGCTAGAGATAAAATGAATCAGACTGACCAATGGTCATAGCAAGCATCACTGAGGTTTACACAAAGCAAGTGTATTGACAACATGTCCCTCCATTTTGCATCCTCTTCCTAACGTTACTCCAGGGCATTATGGGGAAGAGAAGAATGCCCAGAAGGAAATGGTGGAGAATGTTGTGGGGGAGGCATGTCAGAAAAGTGGCCTGTTTCTAGGGGTAGGAAAGAAAAAGAAAAATCTCAGCAATGTCCTCAGAAATATGTCTTCTGAGAAATTTGGTGCATGTGGAGATTCCCAATTCTATGTCATAGGTAATTATGTTACTGCTGGGAAGCTTGTGATCAATCTGTTATGAGGACAAGAGAGAAGCTTTTTCCCAGCCTCCCTTGAATACAGTTAAATGGAGGGGGGATAGGTAGAATATGATTTGAAATGTACTGGATCAGTCATGGACTTTTAATATGTTCTTTGTATGTGTATGCATTTTTGTTACATCTCATAGTAATGCCAAATGGAGTTAGGGAGTGATCATCCAGATACATTGTAGTATGGTAGGACTTAGGAGACCTGGATACTAGTCCCCACTTAGCCATGAAGCTCACTGGGTGACTTTGGGCCAGTCAGCCTGACCTACCTCACAGGGTTGTTGTGAGGATAAAATGGAGAGGAGGAGGATCATGTATACCACCTTGGGCTCCTTGGAGGACAGGAAGGATATAGATGTAATGCATACATACATACATACATACATACATACGTACTACAAGATTCAAGGCAATGTGGTAAGTGAACTAGCACAGAAGTTCCAGAAAAAGCAGGGCTTAATAATGTCCCACCTTTCATTGGCTTTATGTATGCTTTACTGCAGTTTGCGCTCTCAGGCCAACTTTATGAAAATAATAAAGAGGAACTGGCAGAACCTTTTAGGAGAATGCCTCTAGTGTACATCCTGTTACATTCTTCCATAACTGGCTTTTTCTTTCCATCTCGTATACGCATGTAAACAACCACTGCATTTCCAAGACTCCTGCCTCCTAAGAGATGGGACTTCCTGTAAAAGACAGCACTGAAGGGTCCCTTATCTGCTAGATGGATCCAGAATATGAATTTCACACTTCTAACGGCTTTGGCAAGATGCAGTCTCAATTATTAGTCCAAGAGCTCTGATATGTTATGTATCTGTGGGGTTGGCATAACAGGCTGCATTTCTGATGGAATTCACAGATCTTGGCTTGTGGTTTCACCCACCTGCTAAATTCAGTTCACATGTGTTATTGTTTCACATCATGCAAATGCTGCACAACAACCCATTGTGACAGACATGAAGCAGGAAGTGAAGATGGCATCTCCTTGTTATGTTTTCCCCTCTCTCCCTGTAACATGTAGTTTCCACTTACTCATGACAGAATATCATGTGGAGGCTGGTGGCTCCGATGTCATGGGGTGGTGAATCCATGCTGGGTTTCTGTCAGAAGAACCAGTCAGAATTCTAAAGGAGCTATCCAAGGTGCTGAACCCGGGGGGTGGGGGGTAACATTGTTAGGTTTCACCCTGGTGATATTCTAGCTTTCTTCATATTGTTATATTTTAATGTTACTGTTTTTTAATGTAACTGATTTTAGAGTGCTTTTATTCATTCTTTTAAAAATTGCATATCACTCTGAATACTCTGGTACAAAGGTAGTTATGAATTTTAGCCACAATCGTGCACACATTCACTGATCTGATTCTCAGCAGATTTAGGTGCATTTAAATCTGTGTTCGATGGTTGCTTTGTCTATGACATTCTGTAAGGTGCCATGCACTCTGATAATAATGTGTAAATAAATAATAATTGTAATAAAGTATAAAATAATAAAAATAAAGGAAATAATAAGTAAGGCAATTTACAATATAAATTATAATAATATACATTATTTGGAAGGCCTCTTCTACTCGTGAAAAAGCTATTTTCAACTTAGCAGCTGATTGCTGCATGAGAAAAGTGACCCCAAATCCAGAGAGGTTCCTCCATTTGCACAATCTCCCATGTATGACCTTGCAGGAGCTCATCCTCCAGAGCTTTTTGTGGCCCATTAGAATTTAGACACTACACTCTGTATTTTCCTTATTCATTGTTCCTTATGCTGGTAACACATCCCCTGATATGTTGTGGTTATGCACTGTAGGAAATCTTCTGCTAGGTCCTGCACAAGACCCCACAGAGCTGCACTAATTTCTCCTTCCACTCACAGTTCTTTGGATCCAGGCAATTACTAGCTAATTCAGGGGTAGGGAAGGGAACCTTGTTTCTATCAAAAGTCATGTTCCCTCAGGGGCAATTTGTTAGGGCCACATGCCAGAGGTTGACAGGGCCAAAATCAGTGATAGGCCCAGCCAGAACCAAAAATAGCTAATCCCTTTTCTTTCTCTCTTTCTGCCACCCCTTCTCTCTCTCTCTCTCTCCCCCCCCCTCTCTTTCTGCCACTTCCTTCTCCTTCCCTCTTGTTATAGTGGAGTTCTAACATGCTGATTCTCTGTAATTATGCTTTGTATTTTTGTTGGCATTGCCCATTGAGTCCAGGGCCAGGTAGAGATGGCAGAGAATTCTTCCACGGATCTCAGTGAGGCTGAATGCCAGTGCATTCAGCCCCCCAAAATCCGTGGTGGAACAAAACACCGCCCCACCCCAACACCCCATGAAAGGCACACGAAACAGAGCACCTACCTGGTGCTGTTCGCGCTGTTTGTGAATGGCAGCCGCGTCTGCAGCCACCATTCGCTTCATGATTTTTTGCCGTGATGGGCTACATAAATATTTAAGTAGCCTATCAAAGAAAAAAAAGGGAATGCAAACGGCAGCTGCTGTAGCCGCCGCCATTTGCGTTCCCTTTTTTCGCCGTGATAGGCTATGTAAATATTTACATAGCCTATCACGGCAAAAAAAAGGGACACAAATGGCAGCAGCTACAGCAGCCACCATTTGCGTCCCTGCACAGCCCTGGGGCGGCCAGATGTCGCTGCGGGCAGCCCCGGCCAGCAACTCCATGGAGTTGCCCGCAGAGCAGGCTGGTGCGGATTTTGGGGAGAGGGACGGAGTCCCTCCCCCCCACCGCGGATGTCACAAAACGAAACAGGTAAGTCGTTTCATTAGGGATGTATGAAAGGTACTTACCTTTCCGCGGATTATGCTGATGCTGGGGGGGAGGCATTCCTTCCCTCCCCCCGGAATCCTGGCCGGGGGGGAGGTGCTCCATTCCTCCCCCCCGGAATCCTGGCCAGCCGGCTCCGCTCCGCAGGGATTCTGCGGAGCTGCCGGCTGGCTAGCAGGGACGCAAATGCCAGCGACCGTAGCCGCTGCCGTTTGCATCCTTGCAGTCAGCCGTGATAGGCTACGTAAATGTTTACGTAGCCTATCATGGCTGAGTAAAACAAAAAAAAAATGCGCGTACGCAAATGGCGGCGCCCATGGGCGCCGCCATTTGCGTTCCTTATTTTGGCACGTCTTAGTCCACGTAAACATTTACGTAGACTAAGACAGCGAAAATAAGGGGAACGCAAATAGCATAGACACTACGCTATTTGCGTTCCCCATATTTTCGCCGTCTTAGTCTACGTAAATGTTTACGTAGACTAAGACATGCCAAAATAAGGAACGCAAATGGCGGCGCCCATGGGCGCCCCCATTTGCATACACGCTTCTTCTTCTTTTTAAGTCAGCCATGATAGGCTACGTAAATCTTTACGTAGCCTATCACATTTTTTGTTTTTGTTTTACCTGGAAATGGTGGCGGTGGCAGCCAGTCAGAAGACTGGCCGCTGCCACCACCGCCGCCACTGCCACCGCAGCCGCCGCTGCCAGGAAGATCCGCCTAAGGTAAGTCCCATCCCGGGGTGGGCGGGGGGGCGGGGAGCCGTTCCACCACTGATTTCGGGGGGCTGAATGTGCTGGCATTCGGCCTCCCTGAGATCCGTGGCGGAACTTTCGTACATCCCTACGTTTCGTACATCCCTAGTGCCAGGTTCCATCCATTGGGCTAAATGCAGCATATCCTGTGAGCTCCTTACTTCCATTCTCATGTTAGTTATTTTTGTTTGTGCAGTCAGGTGCTGTGAATAAGCCTTATTTTTAAGATTCTCCACTCCAATTTCAATTTTTGCAACGAACTAAAAGCCTACAGATCCATGACTGTCCAAGTAATTATAACCAGTGCTGGGCCAAATACTGCCCCCTATTTCTAGAATTTTTCTCTTTCCCTGTGAAAGAGGCATTGTATTTCTGCCTCTTTCGCAAGGAGGGGGAGAATTTTGGAGAATTTTCTCATTGGAGAGGGGGAAAGGGTTTCCACATACCTTTTTTAGTTTGTGTGATGGGTGAAGAATCTTCTTTCTATTTTATTTTATTACTTGAAAAATGCCCCCAGCATGAGACCCTTTAGTCTAGGTGTGTACGAAACCCCGCTTACCTGGCTCCACCGGGTTGTGCAGGTGGGGGGAGGCGATCTGCTCCTCCCCTCGGAATCCTTGACGGTGGGGGAGGCAATCCGTTCCTCCCCCACGGAATCCTGCCTGGCCAGGCCACGGAGCCGCTGGCTGGGCCAACCCGCAGCGGGGCCTCCAGCCGCTGCCGGGCTGCTGTGGATGCACATGGCGTCCTGAGTAGGGGATTCCATTTGCATCCCTATGGTAGCCCATGATAGGCTACATAAATATTTACGTAGCCTATCACAGAGAAAATGGGAACGCAAATGGCGTAGTGGACGCCATTTGCGTCCCTGCTTTAGCCGTGATAGGCTATGTAAATATTTACAGGGGATCTGCACCATTTGCATCTGCACCAGCCTGGCAGCAGCTGGAGCTGCCGCAACTGCCTCCACCGGAGCCAAAGCTGCAGCCAGAGTCACAGCCAGGTAGGCTCCGTTTCGCAGGGCTTTCGCTGGGTGGAGGGGCGGGGGGCTCCGTTCCGCCATGGATTCCAGGGGGGCAAATTCACTGGAATTCGGCCCCCCTGGGATCTGTGGCAGAATTCTCTAATATCCCTACTCTTCACATACAGGCTTCTCTAGCCCAGCAGCACTTCTTGAACTCCCATGAGACCATGCGACTTAGCCCTCTCTCCAGTAGGCATTCAGGAAGAATTCCAGGGCTGCGGAAGCTTTGTGAAGAGTCCCCAGCTGTTGCAAACAAGAACAAATGGGACTTCAGGAGCTTTAGAAAAAAATCTTATCTTTCTTGCTCTATGTTGCAGCAAGGAAGAAGAGAATTTTTCTAAAGCTCTAAAAGCCCCATTTGTTCTTGCTTTGTAGATAATCTTCTGCAACCTGGGAACCCTTCCTGAATGCCTATAGGAGAGGACATGGTCATGTGATCTCCTGGGAGTTCTGAAAGAGCTGCTGAGCTGGGGAACTTTCTCTCCAAAGAGTCCTGGGCAGCTGCATGTGTGTGTGTGTGTGTGTGGGGGGGGTGTTTTTAAAGTAAAAATAATAAGAAAAGAAAAGAAGATCCTCAGCCACCACCTACTAAAAAGGTAAATGGAAATCCTGTCTTCTTCTCCAAGGAGAAATTTACTCAAAATTCTCACCTCCCCTGCCTCTTTTGACAGAGTTTTCATCCCCCCCCCCCCACCGCCCTGCCTACGAATTCCAGTTCTTCCATTTTCGGCACAGCACTGATTATAACTGTTAATGCTCTATTTCTTTTTCTTTCCTTCACTAAATGTATCCATTTCACCATTTTTGCCAGCACCTCCCTCTGGCATATAGCTACCCAAGTCCTGTCTTGCCATTTCCATAATGCCTCTGTCCACTCATTATTTGGCAAATATTAACTTGCACACTGTCCATCTTTCTCTATGTTAGACATATCAGAACTAGTACACTAGTCCATGTGCTAGGGGATTGGCATACTAACCAAGGAATTTTTCTCTTTTGCAATGATTGTGTGGGTGTGTGTTTAAAAAAAAAAAAAGTCTGTAGCTTTGGACTTGCAAGGTTGCTTGAGCTATTTCTCCGCACCTTAGGGGTAGTTATCCCCCTCCCCCCTTGCTGAAGCATGGTGCAATAAATGTGTAGCATTCATAACACAATTCTGGCAATGGTCCTTTATTTCCACATTCATTGTTATACTTGCAGACATGAGAGTTCATGTATGTGTGTGAACTGAGGATGTGCAGCAACATTTTTTCTCTTTACCTATTGGGTTGCCAGGGGACAGATTGCTCTTGTCAGAGATCTGAATTGATCACTTGCAGGGGGCTTTTGAAATTAGGCTGAGGGCTTCCAGCATTTGCCCAACCCCATATTTAATACTACAAATATTAAAAGTAAAGGCTTACCTATCAATCTTGTTTAGACCGCTAAGGATGTTTAAGCTCACTCCTGGAAATATAAGAATGTTCTGTTTTGATTCTCCAAAGACCAACGCGTGGTGGTAATAGTTAAGCATGTGACCCACTGTGGCAGGAAGAAATCACTGACATGCAGAGACAAAATAACATTTTCACAGGATCCCATACCGGTGCTGCCATGCCTGAATGCCAGCAAAAGCCTGTCACTCTATTGATGTTACTTGTCATTGCAGAGGGCATCTTCCCCCATTGAGTTTGACAATAACTCATAAAATACAGCTCCTGTTTGGTTCTTCACTGGGGTGTAAATATTTCATCCCAGGCTTTTTCTCAGCCACCACTCTTGAGTGTTTTCATTCTGAAAGGTGAGGCTTTGGGTATTTCTGACAGTTCTCTTTTTCCTCTGTTGCTGACTGACAAATATGAGAATTGAATTACATTGTTCACAGACTGTCAACTGTTCAGCGAGTCATGTGGAAACAGGTTCTGTCATCCTTATAGCGAGCAGTTCACAAAAATGCAGGATGACATGGCAAAAAAGCAGTGTCATTTGAAGGGGATAGACTTACAGGGTTGGAAGGGGCCTATAAGACCATCGAGTCCAACCCCCTGCTCAGTGCAGGAAGCCTGATTCTCAGGTGGTCTCCCATCCAAGTACTAAGCAGGGTTGACCCTGCTTAGCTTCTGAGATCAGACAAGAGCAGGCACATCCAGCCCTTTGCTCATTCCAGGTCTTGAACCAGTTTTCAAAGGAAGCTAAGTTCCGGCTATATTTGGACAGTGCTGTAAAACCTTCCTTTCTGATCAAATGATTTCTGCATCAAAACTATTGCCAGTGGTGTAGTAGAGGGACTACTCGAGTAGTAGGGAACACAAAGGAATGCAGTTCCTAGGGTTTTTTCAGAGCAGGACTGAGGACATCATTGATGGAGCCTCCTTGCAAGTGAATGAGGTGATAACAGGGCATTCAGGTTTTACTATTGTCAAGTTTTAATACTGTTTCAAGTCTTTTTACTAGCATAGAGGAAGTTGGAGGATGAAGAAGAAAATCAAGCAAAGGCTGGACATTTTGTTCCTTTCCTTTGATGTTGTTCCTATTTCATGCTAACACTTCAAATGGTACCACTTCTTTGAAAGATTCTTTGCATTTCTAATTGAAAGGTTAGAAATATAACATTTCATCTGGCTGAAGATCTTTTGTTTAAGTTCAACATGTTAATGCGTTCTACAAGTTGAACATCTGCTGCACACAAAAGACATCTGCTGTGAAGACGCCCCACTTTGATTTGGACATCTCCTGAATGTTCGCGAATCAGCTCAATTCTCATTCTGTTTGGGATTCATCTGATTCCAAAGCACACATATGCACCCCTACTAATCATGCATGTAGTCAGGCTCCATGTTTCAATGTGGTCAACAGTTGACCTTACTGGTATACTGGCATATCACAAGGAGGGGAGGAAGGAATAGGGCTTGATCCAACCTTAATCACACTTAAAGCAGATGCATTAAAATCAAAGGAACTTAAGTTAGTCATGACTAACTTGTCCCATTAATTTCAAGGGGTCTAGTTTAAGCATGACTAAGTCTGGATCCAACTTCAGGATCCAACCCATGGATCCAACTTCAGGATGACACAGATAATACACAGATGTCTTCCTCCTTTATTCTTACTCTTTAATAACCTAACAATTGCAATAGTATAATCCTATCTGTATAACTTGCTGAGCATGGAATCATGGAAAACATTTGTTGTTGTTGTTGTTCAGTCGTTCAGTCGTGTCCGACTCTTCGTGACCCCATGGACCATAGCACGCCAGGCCTTCCTGTCCTGCGCACTCTCCCGGAGTGTGCTCAGGTTCATATTCATTGCATCGGTGATGCTATCTAGCCATCTCATTCTCTGCCGTCCCCTTCTCCTTTTGCCTTCAGTCTTTCCCAGCATCAGGGTCTTTTCCAGAGAGTTTTCTCTTCGCATTAGGTGGCCAAAATATTTGAGCTTCAGCTTCAGTATCTGTCCTTCCAATGAGCACTCAGGGTTGATTTCCTTTAGGATGGACTGATTTGACCTCCTTGCAGTCCAGGGGACTCGTAAGAGTCTTCTCCAGAGGAAAACATTTAGAGTAATGAAAATATTATTTGGTTTCTTTAGAGTTCAAACAAACTCCATAGTAGCCACAAAAGAAGGAAGCGAGGGGGGGGGGGTCTGAGCTGAGAGAGTTGTATAAAACCTTTGTTTTAAAATCTATATTGTTTTGCAAAAACAGATGGAAAATAGCTGGCAAGTTATATACAGTGGAAGGCATCACTATGTAACAGTTAGAAACCCAGAGGAGTGTGGTGGCTCTGATTTTGGTGGGGCTGTGATTCCATTCTGGGTTTTAGTCAGAACCAGCCAAAACTCTAAAGAAGCTATCCAAAGTGCTGAACCCTATTGCCAAACTAGGTTTGGCACCTTGGATAGCTCCTTTAGAGTTCTGGATGGTTCTGGCTAAAACCCAGAATGGAATCATAGCCCCACTGAAATCGAAGCTACTGGCCTTCACTGCTATATCCCCTCCATTTATTTCTCTTGTTGGCACGGCCTGATCAAAGCCATCTTCCCTCTTATGCAGGAGGAAATTCTGTAAATGGTAAATTGTGCCTAGGAAATGAAAATCAAGAACCACATCTTCACTATATATGTTAGAAAAGTACTGTTCTCATTTCTCATTCTGAATGCAAATGCAAAGGATCTTTTACACTGCTTTGATTCTTTTCAGATTATAAAATTCAAATGCAGAAGAAATACTGTCCATAATAACAATCTCACACGAGGCCAGGAAAGTAGAATAAAAGATATCCCCCAAGCCCAGCATTAAGAAAACACTGTTTAATAACACAGAAAGACGTGAGGACATGACTAAACCTGAACTATTAGATTTACCTTGATGGTAAGGACATCTTGATTAATGAAGGTAGAGCTGTCGTTTCTCAGTGTAGCTGGCACATCAGAAGGATTCTGAAAATGAATGAATGAATGCATGAATTAATGATTGCACTTATCAATCAATCAATATGAGGAACTGGAAAAGTCAACTACCGAAAGTATCAATTTCCAAACCATTCAGTTTTTTGTGTTGTATCTAAGACATTTTATTCAGTTAGGAAACTGAGACATAGGAAGCTGCTTTAAACTGAGGTAGACCATTGATCCACCTCACCCAGTATTGTCAACACTGACTGGCATCGGCTCTCCGGGGTTTCAGGCAGGAGTTTTTCCCAACCCTACCTGGAGATGATGGGGATTGAACCTGGGACCTTCTGAACGCAATGCATGTGTTCTATCACTGACCTATGACTTTCCCTTTTTAAAATACCTCTAAACAGTATGTAATTTGTATGCTGAATATATTAAGAAGCATGCACCAGGGAGAATGTGAGTTGAATGGCTGATGTGCATAACAACCCAGCCAGTGTGTACATTCACGACATGTAATGCAGAATGTGCATATACTTGGTTCAAGAAGAGGGAATTGTGCACATTCTCTGCTCATTATGCATAATCTCCAGCAGGGGAATATGCATAGCTTGATTGCATTTTGCACATTCTCCAGCCATTGTGTATGTGGCAGGCAGCACAGCTGAAGCATGTGCTGTGAGCATTCTTCTATAGTGCTGTGCCAAAACCTCACCTGCCCTTTCATAACCTCTTCTTTTCCCTGCAAAAGAGGCAGTCATGATTTTTCTGTCTCTTTCACAGAGATTTTGAGACTTTCAGATGAATATCTTCATGTGCAGGGCTTCAGTGCCCCTTAGTGTAAGGAAGTGGCTGTGTGTGTGTGCACGTGCGTGCGTGCACACATGCACCTGAAACCTGAGCGAGAGATCAGATTTTTGGACTTTTTGGGTTTGCTGTTCTTCTATCATGTCACTCTGCAGTCAAATGGACAAAGAATGGAGCTTGTGCAAAGCAATGGAGCTTTACCCTAATTCCTATAAACTGTATCCAACCAGCTCTTGGCTTCTAAGATTTCACAGACATTGCCCACAGATTTTCAAATTTCTGTACCCATAAGGTCTATAAACTTGTTGGGGGGGGGGGATATAAAAAAGAAAGAAAGGTGAGATTCTCAGGAAATGAAATTGTGCCATCCCGTGTCACATTTTGAACTTTCTCTGCACTCCCACAGAAAGATGGCATACACAGAGAGCACTGTTTGTAATTCAAATGCAACCACAGATAGTAGATTAGGTTGTTGTTGTTATTGTTGTTGTTGTTGTTAAAAGAAAGCCTGCAACATCACAGCTGGCACTCAGCTGACACTAAAATAAGAACTGAACTTTTCTGTTGCTGTCATTACATTTTTCCTTTTTATAGATTAGAAAGCAATCAATGTGTAACCAATAGGAACTTATGCTTACCAAATACTTAATTGAATTTCCTGGCGATAAGGGCTGCACAGTACTTCAATAAACTCTGGGCCAGTAATTGTACCTTGGGATTATTATTATTATTTTGTCTAGGGCAGGTTTCACAAAACTAGATCACGGTTGAGTTTCATTTCTAGGTGGGCTGCTTGAGAACTGGAGTACATTTTGAAGATGCCCAATTAGCATCAATCGTGTATGTGTGCATGAAATAATGGGATGTATGGTACTGGGATAAAACTGAAAATTACATTTCCATGCGTACACCCTATTTTTAAAAATCATTTCTCTTTAAATATTACATGGAGATTTTCACAACTGGGATCTCACATAATGCAACTATGTTTAAGCCAAGAGAAGAGGGTTTCTGCACTATTATTCTCCAACGAAGTCAACAGCAAATAATTAATTGATAGTGATTCTTTTCACAGTTTCCAGGGTGCTCTTTTCTTCACATTTCAGCCTAGAGAAGAACTCTAATATCAAACTGGCTAGCAAGAAGGATCTTTCCAATGGATCATTGTCTTTATAAATATGTCTGTCCTGCGATAGCTCTTTAGACATCCATCCTTCTCGTGATTTTTTTATTAATTTATTTAATTATTTGGTTAGTTATTAACATAACTTACTATGAACATTTGTACCCTGCCTTTCTACTTTAAATGGAGGTACTCAAGACAGCTTACAACTCAAGCAATCAAGAACATCATCTTAAAAATATTTTTTTTAAATGAACAGGAGACAACAGAGAGAGAGCAAGAGAGAGAGATCATGAGTGTACATAGTCTGGTATATATATTGAGATAGACAGAATCATCATCTTCATCATCACAAATTTATTAACTTCATTACATCCCTTTATTTAAAAAAGACTCAAGGTATCTTACAGCAAAGGTTAAAACACACAAAAGTTAAAACAATTTAACACAGCTAAAAACAATTTGAAATGCCAAGAGCTAATAAAACAATTAAATTAAAAAGCCCCATCATATGCCATCAAATGCCTGCGAGTAGAGAGAAGTCTTGACCTGGCACAGAAAAGATGGCAATGTTGGTGTCAGGCAGATAGGGATGTCAGAGAATTTCTCCACGAATCTCGGGCAGGCTGAATGCCAGCGCATTCGGCCCCCGAAATCGGTGGAGAAATGGTCTGCCCCCCCGCCCCCCCGGGACGGGACTTACCTTGTGCGAATGTCCCTGGCGGCGGCGGTGGCTCCGGCGGCGGTGCGGCGGCGGCAGCGGCCAGTCTTCCGACCAGCTGCCGCCTCTGCCATTTCCAAGTTAAAAAACAACAACAAACATGATAGGCTATGTAAAGATTTACATAGCCTATCACGGCTAGATTTTTAAAAAACACCGTGATAGGCTACATAAATGTTTATGTAGCCTATCAAGGCTGAGTGAAAAAAAGAAAAAAAACCCACATGTACACAAATGGCGGCACCCATGGGCGCCGCCATTTGCGTTTCTTATTTTGGCATGTGTAGTTAGGGATGGGGGAGAATTTCTCCCCGAAACTTCGGGGGGCCGAGTGCCAATGTATTCAGCCCCCCGAAGTAGTTTCGGGGAGAAATTCTCTGCACCCCCCCGCCCCCCGCCCCCCCCCCAGGATGGGACTTACCTTTCACGAATGTCCCTCCCAGCGGCGGGTCCCAGCGGCGGTTCGGCAGGTCTTCGACAGGGGCAGGGGCGGCAGCCGGTCTTTCGACTGGCTGCCGCTGCCGCCATTCCAATAAAAGTAAAAAAAAAAAAAACGCCCCCGTGATAGGCTACGTGACGATTAACGTAGCCTATCATGGCTAGATTTGCAAAGTCAGCCGTGATAGGCTACGTAAATCGTCACGTAGCCTATCACGGGTGACTTTAAAAAAAAAAGCGCGTACGGCTAATGGTGGCCCCCATAGGGAGCCGCCATTCGCGTTCCTTATTTGGTCGCTGTAGTCTACATAAAGATTACGTAGACTACGGCGAAAATAAGGGCAACGCTATTTGCGTTGCCCTTATTTTCGCCGTAGTCTACGTAAATGTTTACGTAGACTACACATGCCAAAATAAGGAACACAAATGACGGCGCCCATGGGCGCCGCCATTTGCGAACGCGTGGTTTGTTTGTTTGTTTCACTCAGCCGTGATAGGCTATGTAAACATTTACATAGCCTATCATGGCTGACTGCAGGGACGCAAAAGGCGGCGGCTATGGCCGCCACCATTTGCATCCCAGCAGAACAGAGGGATTCGTGGCCGGAGGGATGGGGCGCCTCCCCCCCAGCCAGAATTTCAGGGGGAGGGATGGAGCGCCTCCCCCCCACCGCGAATCAAGCTTCGGGATCAGGTAAGGGACTTTCGTACATCCCTACAGGCAGACCTCACTGTAGAAAGCATTCCACAATCAGGGGGGCAATACTGGGAAGGCCTTCTCCCTCATTGCCAGCTCCTGAACCTCCCTTGGAGAAGGCTCTCAGAGGAGGGCCTCAGATGCTGATCACAGTGTATGGGTAAGGTCATGCTGGGAGAGACATTCTGTCAGGTATTGTGGTCCCAAGCTGTGTAAGGCTTTATAGGTCAAAACCAGCACCTTGAATTGGGATAATATATATCATCCTTCTGGACCTCCCAATTTTCCTGCTCTGTATCTGCACTTCAGTCTCTGCTCCACATACCTACCTATGGCCACTGTCAGGCTTGAGTGGGCCCTTAGCATCGTGCTGCTGATGTCTCCCATGGTGCCAAGCTACAGCCCCCATCTCCATCCATAGGCATTGCATTTTGGGAAAGATAATATAGTGCTCCCCACATTTTAACCAAGCTGAGCAAAGCAGCTGCTTGGGTCCCATCTAGGGATATATGAGAATTTTATTTGAGTTTGCAAATAACTCGAAAAAGCCCTGTTCGCAATCCCAAATGCGAATGGGAGCGCGCCACATTTTCTCTGAAAATGTTCACAAATTCCTGAACCTGCCTTCACATTTGCAAAATGTGCACTTGAAAAATGCACAGCTTCCTTAAAATGCACAACCATTTTAAATCACCCACGCTTTAGTGTATGGGGGACATCTGAGCCGTTTAGGAAATTTGCACAAATTTAGGGATTGTTTGTGCAACCTTCACATTTGACAGTTCGTTTCGTGCCATTTTCCATTTGCACAAAATGGACAGAATTGCAAATGTGAGGGCAAATTGAGAAGAGACGAGCAGTGAGCTGATATTCAGAGAATCATGGTGAGCTCAAATATCGGTCATTCACCCATCCCCAATCCCATTCCCATACTGCCATTGCTGTCAGATAAGCCCATCAAGGGGGAGATGAGTGACTGGCCACAGCAGCACCACTAGGGTGGCCCACGTGGTGCAGTGGGCCCAAGCAGGACAGGCGTCAGCCCTGGTGCGCTTTGCGAAGATGTGTGTCTTATCAGCTGACATCTGAAAGGAGTCTGTAGGTACAGGTCTGCAATTACATTTCCATTTCTATGAATTAGAAAGCACTCAACATGTAATCAATAGGAACAGTGGCAGCCCAAGAACTTTTGCTGCCTGAGACAAAGGACAAGATGGTGCCCCCTGCCATTCCATCTACCAAAGCCAACTGGCCTGGCAGATGGATCTGTCTTCAACACCGATAATGGGACAATATCCTCTACCACCCCTGAAGGCTGCAGGCTTAGGAGGCTTAGGAGGCATAACTTAGGAGGCACAAAGCAGGTCGCATGACCCACAGCTTTCTCCTCCAACACCTTGCTGCCGCCTCCCAGCATCTGCCACGTGAGGCGACTGGCAGGGCTGGCCCTGAACAGGAAGTCATGTTTGTACAATAATTAAGTGAATTTGCTGGTTATTCAGGTTGCACCTTATCTGTACCTACCTACAGGCTACCTACCTAAAGCCTCAACTGGGAATGAACTTCTAGAACCTAAGTATTGCCAGTACCTCTTGGAAACAATGTTTTCCAGACTTCTTCCAAACCCACTCCCAATTCTCTTTCTCCCTGGACAATCAGATAAATATTTGAACCCAAACCACTGCCGAAAGTTGGATTTGATCCTGCAGGTACCTGAACAGGGGTATAGACATCCAGACAATGAGATGAAGAACTTTAAATTTCTGGGTCCAAACTAACAATTCATTAAAAGTGCACTGGGAATTGTTTCTCTGGAAACTGCCTGTGCTATATGAAGAAGGACCCTCCTCATCCTTTCAACCCATCCTCCTTGAAAACTGTGCTAAGAGTTGTATCCCACCTTCTGTTCTTTTCTACCAGTAGGGATTTATGAAGAATTCATTTCAGTTCATTTTTATCAGGATTTACCCAATTTACATCTTCTGGACTGAATATGGATTGAGATGCAATCTCTGGTTGGAAATCTGTACATTTCCAGGCTTGCAATGTGCTTCACAGACCCCTCCCCCCAAGTATGTTTGACAACATATGTATATTTGGAAACAATGTGCATGAAAAAATCATACTTTTGAAAAATTTGCACAAACATGCTTTTTATCAATGGGAGAAGAATGTGTACATTTCAAAGATGCACACAACTGATGTGTACATTTGGGAAAATACACAAATTTTTATGTAAAAAGAAAAAAAAAAGATCACAATCAGATATGGACTCAAGATGGAACGAGCTTCGAAGTGGAACTTGGAGAACTCTGAGTTTTGTTTGTATGCACATCCCTACCAGCAAATAACTCAATCATTTTCCCCCCTGGTAGTAGAATGTCTACTTTATGAAAGTTTCTTCACTTTCCATCATCATAACAAAATAAAGAGGACTTCAAAATACTAATTTTGAACATCAGTTTCAGAAAACAGAGTTGTTACCTTTTTAACACATACCAAAATCAATCAATGCTACAGTGTTTGTTTTTTCATTCCATGTGAATGTTGTTAGATATTCCTCTTCTTATTCCAGCTTGTGGTTGCAAAACAGGGCACAATTTCCACTTCTCGTGCAACTGAGTTGTATATGAACATTCTTGATTTTTCAAAGTCCTCCTTGGCAAGAACATCCTTAATCATGCATATGCGTGTCCGTGCACATATAAATACCATATTTTCACAATTATGCTTGGGTTGGGTCAGGTATTGGATTTAGCAGACATGGTTCTCAGGTTATATTTTCCACCATTCAGCCACCACCACAACCTTATATTGGTCAGTCCGCCAATGTCCGTTCGCTTTCATGTGATACAATCCTCCAGTTTTTGTAATTAGACTTATGGTCAGGTTTTCCATATCTCCCTTGCTGTGAGAAGCTTGAATCAATATTTATGTTGAGCTTGGTTCCCTTTTCACTTCATTTGTCAAGACCCAGCACTTTTTGGCTTTGTGGATTTAACCAACAGTATCTCTGGTAAAAAGGTTTGCAGCCCTCTAAGGGAGCAAAGTCATTAGTTGTACTTTGCACTACTTGCTTCTGTCAGAAAACAGCCCCAAACTAATGATGTGATTTATGTAGTCGGCCCCAGCGCTCTCTCCCTGCCTTCGCCGAAGTCATTCTTTTCCAGCCCCTCCCTGCACCACATGAATGACCACAATCCCTATGGCAGTCAAACATTAAAAGGTATTTACTTACAATATAGATTTTGTTTGTATAGCACATTAGTTGGACAATCCTACTGCGCAAACACGATGAAGCTAAATTCATAAAAATAACACACTTATTTAGGACCAGTTCAAATGACTTCTCAGTGCATGGCTGCACACTTTTATTTTTCTGCCAGGATTGCATCCTGCTCAGTGCAAATAAAGTCAGCTGAATTATTCAATGTGTGAAGCACAAATCATGTCTTCCCGTGCCATCACAAACTTTCCAGCAGTAGAGGACACAGTGATGTGAAAAATTGTGCTGATTCTGGATGATCCTTTTCCCATGCAAATGCTACAATATGGGCTGGAGAAATAATGTTGGGCTCATTAGTGGTGTGAGTAGGCACTTAAGGGTGAAATCCTATGCATGTTTAGACAGAACAGAGTCCCACAGTTCCCAGCATTCCCTTGCTAACAGTGCTGTCCAAACATAGGATCACACCCTATTTCTCTCTTAAGTAGTTCACTTGATTTCTCATTGCTCAATAATTACATACTTTATGACTTATAGGTGAATGTGTGTATTGACTGTTGGATATGATTGTGTTTGTGGGTTTATCTGTGATACGTGATGGCACTTTTGTGAGTCATCACTTGATGCTGCAGTCATCAAAGGACGAATGAACATGCTTAGGTGAACCACTCCTTACATTTAGATTCAGATGTAGGCTCTTCTCCCAAGAGCAGACTATAAAATAGTGGGGATAGTATTTCTTAAGGATGCCACTGAATTTCACTCCATCCAGTACCCAAGTATCATTTGTCTGGGACCTGTACAAACCTGCAAAAGGCCCCCACCCCACAAAAAGGCCTTCTTTTTTTGGAAAAAAAATGGATTGGTATCCTTTAGCTTCTTTCAGTCTTTGTTCAAGTTTCTTATATGTCTGGCTCCCCGATTTGTATTTTTAGCCAGACATGGCCGCATGCCATGTGTGTATCTTTACACAAGTGACTTCAGACGTTGTTTCCTGTCCCTCAGAACTACAGTCAGTTCTATGCACAATGGAGACCAGAGGCTCAGATATATTCTGTAAATCTTATCAGCAGCACTGGCTCCTGCTGCTCCCGGGATCTCAGTGTCTCTGATTATAGTGCTCCTATAACCAGAGACACTCCCTCCTCCTTTTGGTCCCCCCTTCCTATGCATAGGAAATGCCAACAGGAACCAAGGAAGTCTGGAACTTATAGTTCTTGAATGGAATGCCATACTTCTCCCTGACTCCAAGAACCAGAGTCTCTTCTTCAAGCTTTCTTCCTCTCTTTTCCTAGAGGAGGGCCTTTGCCAGCAGCTCACTGTTCTGAATATCGCTTGTTCTGTTCTAACACTGTATGTTTTATTGGCTCCAACAAATCTCATCAGATCTAGACACTCCATACTGATAGTTAGAGGGAAATAAGTTTACATAAACCTCCTCAAGCATGATGTACAATTTAGCCTCATTAATTTTCCTCATAGTTGTGGGCTTGCAGCCAAGATGAGGTCCTCTGCACCTCTGACCCTGGTTAATTGTCTCCTGCCTGCTCCGTGCATGGTCCCTGACCCCAACAGGCAGCCAGGCAGGAACCTTTTTGCAAGAAAACCATGACCTGCTGCATTGTCATAGGTTCTAGGCCTGTTCTGAAAACAATTGGAGACTTCTAGTACAGGATGTTTTTTCACTACTGCCTCACATGTGTCGTGGTGGTCTACCACAGCTTGGGGAGATCCCTGGTGTTAGCAGAAGTGGCTGAATAAAGCAGACTGAATCCAGATAGTGAAGGGCTGGCAAATTTCAGCCAGGGGACTATCTGTCATAAACAGATAGTCCCCTGGCTAAGCAGCCAGAGAAAATCAGGCCAGGCTTCTAACAGGATGAAAGCACTACTACTACAGAACATAATGAACATGCTAGTAATGTTATAAACGAGAAACTTAGGCTAAAAAGAAAGTTATTGGGCTCCACCTGCTTACCAGGGCAGAAAGCAATCCAGTTTGCACCCAAGGCTATTTGATGCACCCAGGGCTGTTAGTTCTATACCCATAGTGACCCTTGTCAAATTAACAAGGACAAATTAACCTTTAGCTTTTGAGGTGTGATCCCAATCCCATACCACCTGGGGGGTTGTGTTTTCATCACCCTCCCAAAATACCAGAAGGTTCCAGGCATAAAAAAGTTGAAGGCATTGGTCAGGCAACCCCACTTGTAGGTCTTGCCATGCTATCATACCACAACACCATTTGCATTATTTTGGTTTATTATGTACCACCAGTACTCACAGTGGGATGGAATAAAGTGGGATGGTCCTAAAACCATCCCATTGTCTTTTCAATGGTAATGATTTCAAACCATAGATTTACTAATTCAAGCTTGTTAGCAAATAGTTTACATGGCTATAAAAAGATGGTGAATGGGCTGCAAACTCTTAATTCTGCTGCTAGATGCTTTAAAGTTTTTATTTTAAAAATAATAATTGTAAGTTGCCTTGGGGGTCCTATTTGGCCTGAAAGGTGACTCATAAATATATACAGACAGACAGACTTAACCCAGTTCTGGACACCACGCTTGAAGAAGGATGCAGACAAACTGGAGAGGGTTCAGAGGAGGGCAACAAAGATGATCGGGGACTGGAAACAAAGCCCTATGAAGAGAGACTGAAAGAACTGGGCATGTTTAGCCTTGAGAAGAGAAGACTGAGGGGAGATAGGATAGCGCTCTTCAAGTACTTGACAGGTTGTCACAGAAAGGAAGGCCAGGATCGCTTCTCGATCATCCCAGAGTGCAGGACGCAGAATAATGGGCTCAAATTACAGGAAGCCAGATTCCGGCTGAACATCAGGAAAAACTTCCTGACTGTTAGAGCAGTACGACAATGGAACCAATGACCTAGGGAGGTAGTGGGCTCTCCCACACTGGAGGCGTTCAAGACAAGGCTGGACAGCCATCTGTCAGGGATGCTTTGACTTGGATTCCTGCATTGAGCTGGGGGTTGGACTCGATGGCCTTGTAGGCCCCTTCCAACCCTACTATTCTATGATTCTATACATACGTACATACATACAAGTCTGGCCTAATTTGAAATGAAACCATCTCACTTACTTAGCACACATACACACTCACACTTTGAGTACTGTGTGATGGTATCCTTAGTACCTCTCACATGCCGTGTGGACTTAGCAACTTTCATCATGTGGCTTGCATCAGAACAACAACAAAAGCAATGAAATTGCTAACCCAACGTCATGTTCATCAATCAGTCACTGGGCTAATGACTTCCATGGTGAAAGACAAGAGGTTTTACATTCAAAAGCTTGAACAATATCCTGTCAATGTAACATAGTCTATTGTCTTTCATATCTTGAGAACTTGCACCCCTTTTTCTCTTGAGGAAACCACAGTGCTCTTTTTGTTGCTGGTGTGTGTGTGTGTTATGTGTGTGTTGTTGTTGTTGTTGTTGTTTACAGACACACCTAGAATTGTTTAGGAAAAAGGATGAAAACCAGGGGTCCATGCCAGGGCTTAAAACAAATATAGAGCAGAAAGCAGATGGGAAACTTTAAGTGGAATATGGCATAAACTGTGCTTAAAGAGAAAATTGTTCAGGATTACTCAGGTTTAACTAATTACATAAACTGGCAATTTTAGGCTGCCGTCCTGCTGTTGGTTATGCATGTACGAGCCCTGCTAAAATTGATGGAAACTATGCATGTATAATTGATTTCAGGACTTGAGTCCAACTGCTTGTTTAGGACTAAAACTTTCTCTTCTGCTTCTCTTACCCTACTGCAGTTTTTTCTTGAAATGTTCAACTTGTTGAAAAACAAATTCTCATGAGTTTGAGCAATGGGAGATTTTTTTTCCCCCAGAAAACCTCAAAATGCACTTATTCCAGTATCTGATTATAGGATAGCTACTTAAACTTTCTGGTATGAATTGGTAATTGGTTAATGAACAGGAAGAAGAGAGTGGGATTAAATGGACAGATCTCACAATGGAGGGATGTAACAGCAGGGTCCCTCAAGGATCTGCACTGGGACTGGTGTTTTTTAACTTGTTCATAATAAATAATCTTGAGTAACAGAGTAAGCGCATTGAGCAACCAAGTGGCCAACTATGCTGAGAACACCAAATTATTTATGGTGGTTAAAACAAATAGGGATAGCAAGGAGCTCCAAAAGGATATCTCAAAACTTGAGGAATGGGCATTAACTTGTCAAATGTGGTTCAAGCAAGTGTAAAGCAATGCATGCTGCCCCCCCCCCGCCCACCCAACTTCACATATACACTGATGGAGTCTGAGCTGCTTGTGACTGAGCAGGAAAGGGAACTAGGAGTTGTGGTAGATAACCTAATGAAAAAGTCAACCCAGGATGTGGCTGCTGTGAAAAAGGCAAATCTCATGCTGGGAATCATTGGGAAAGGATTTAAAAAACCTGCCAATATTATAATGTCTATATACAAATCTGTGGTGTAACCATACCTGGAATACTGTGTACATTTCCAAACACTGCATCTCAAAAACAATATTGCCATGTTTGGAAAGGTGCGGAAAAGGACAGTCAAAACCATCATTGTACAGGAATGAACAATGCCAATGGGCTGCTCACTGGAACACTGCCACCTCTTCAAGCGGTGGCAGAGCTTTTTTGTAACAGAAAATATGGAGGAATGTCACAAGCATCCCTTAGGGGGCTAGAGCTTGTGGGTTCTCACCAGTTCACCACCCCACCCGAACGCTAGTCCATGAACTGCCATGCTTACCCGACTCAGCACGTGCTGAGTGGGACAGACACAGCAGTCCCTGCTCCTTGCCTGAATGGCAGCTCGGTCTGTTTCGCAAAGGATAATTTTACATAAATGGCAACTGCCATTTATGTAACTGGCAGAGAGAGGTGTGGTTGCTCAGTGGAGGCAGAATGGGAGTAGAGAGGGAAGCTCCATGATGTTCCCACTCTTCTGCCTCCACTGCTGCAACGAGCTGCCATTTTGCACACAGTGGCAGCTCATCAGGGAAGCGGGTGCCCACTCTTTGGGTGCTCACAGAGTGCCGGGTGGCTCACACCCTGGCGCGAGCCTGGGCAGCCAGATGGAGAGGGTCCATCAAGCGGGGCTCAGGGTTGAACCAAGTGAGTTCGCCCATCCCTAAACATAAGTTTCAAACTCCCTGGTGCCTTGTCTGTATGACATGTACCCTACCCACACAAAACGATGACTAGAATTCACTCCTTTCACACAAATGTGGAAGAAAAGCCCTCCCAAATTTCACATGAGAACCTCCCCCACTCCAAAGATTACTCGAATTCAGTGTTTTCCCCAAAAATTTGCAGAAAGGCAACATGTAAAAAGTTAGAATGTACAATACACACAAAAAAGAAAGCAATGATGTTCACAGTAGACATTGAAACCAGACACACTTGTGGCTAGGGATGTACAGATTTCGTAAAATCCATTCTGTCCACATTTTGTGGATTGTCAGGTGCTTTTCATTCCATTGTCCACTCATTGATGGAATCGGATTTTTTTTCCAGTTTCCCGAATTTACCCAAATTCACACTTGCACAAATGTGTACTTGCAAAACTCCCCCAAAATGTGCAAACCCCCCAATGCACAAATCCCCCCCCCATGTGCATTTTCATGGTTTGGCCTATGTGAAAAATGAGCATTTTTGGCCAGGGTTTTAAAAAATTTATTGTACGCATTTTTCCATGACTAAATTTGCGTAACACTGCGGAGGGGGGAGTCCACAAGTCTGAAAAATCTGTGCGACTCAGAAAAATCTGGTCTCCTGCAGAATCTGCAGGTCAGATTCATAGAAATCCGAACTCATTTGATTCCATCGCAGGTTTCTCTGTCATTGCTACTTGTGGTTTCTTTAGGAAAAGTACACATAAATCCTATCATAAATTCTTTTTAGAGCCAGTATGGTGTAGGGGCTAGAGTGCTGGACCGGGAGTTGGGAGATCCAGATTCTAGTCCCCACTTGGCCATGGAAGCTCCCTGGTGACTTTGGGCCAGTCACAGACTGTCAGCCCAACCTACCTCACAGGGTTGTTGTTGTGAGGATAAAATGCAGAGGAGGGCAATCATGTACACCGCCTTGGTTTCCTTAAGGAGGAAAAAAAAGCTGTATATAAATGTAATAAATAAATAATTACAAAGCAAATACTAATAACCATTCTGTGCAAACTTCATAACCAACAAATGTATTTTGGCCATATACGGTACTCCTCAGTGGTCCAATATAAGTCTCAATCATCCCAATTTTTTAATGTCATATTAAGACACATATATGCCGATATGCAGGTACACACAACATCACTGCTTGAAGCTGCAATCATCACGTGATGTACATCTATGAACAAAGTATGAGTGGAATAAAAGGTTATTCAGGCCAGAGAGGAAAACTCGAAAGAAAAAATGAAAGAAAGAAAGAAAGAAAGAAAGAAAGAAAGAAAGAAAGAATCTAGGTGGCACTAAATAAGAGAGTTAGAAAAGCAGACAGGAGGAATAACTCAGTGACACAGAGGACACAGACTGAGTGAGCAGTAACCTGCAAGTGTCTCAAAACTACAGAGAAAGCAAGAAGGCCAAAGAACAGAGGATGCTCAGACTTGCTTAACAGGGGAAAGGTCATCATTCACTAGCAAAGCACATGCTTTGCATACAAAATACCCCTGATTCAGTCAGTCACCAGCTTCTCCATGTAGAGCTGGGAAAAACCCATGTCTTAAACCCTGGGGAAATGTGGCCCATCCACATAGACATTATTGAGCTGGATGAAATAATGGTCTGACTCAATATAAGACAGCTCCCTGTGTTCCTAATAAACAGTTTGTTTTAGATAACTCCTGGTTTATTCTTTCTTTCTTGGTAGCAAATATCTCTTGCAAAATAAAGTCCATACTTGGGACACCCCTGCATCTGTCTCTGTATTGCTAGATTCCTTTAGAATTTCCCTAGAGCATAATAATGGCAATTTCCTTGTCACATTACAAGAGTAGTTCATGGTTCTCGTTATGGGGCTATTTTCAATAGTGGCAGCCTCTAAAGGATGCCAAATGGGCCAGAGAGAGCCTCAGAATGTTGTTGCAGAATGGGGCATGTGCATCCTTTTGATCCATACTACAAAGCAAAGCAAAGTCTAACTAGCCAAGCATTTTAGAAAATGATGTCACAATCCCAGTGAATATACCCTTATACTGCCAACAAATTGTTAAGTCTGGAGTGGAAAATAAGATCTCCCTAAGGACTTTATCCCACAATGAAATAATTGAGATATCAAGTGCCCCATGAGGTAGGATCTTAAAATCTATCCATTGACAAATATATACATATGGGGGTGGGGGGCAAAGGGGCGGAGGGGAAATGGTGTAATATTCCTTCTATTTTTGCATTTGGGGGAAAGCCAACAAGCCAAATGGAGGACCATCTGGAGATGAAATATAACGTAGAAGGCCAACAAAAACATAATTACAACAATTGGCCTAGAAATAACAAGAAAATTTATTAAGAACAGTATGAGCAGGGCAGGCCAAGAAGAAATCTGACTTCCATTTCCAGTTCTACCTAAGTGTGGGAAATGGAGAGAAGATTTCCTCACATTAAGGCTCAAATATGACCATTCAGAAAGAGAGGGTATAATTCGTGCCTGTCCCCTAGGCAAGGAACCTCAACAGTGTTTGAAATTCCTCTCATTTGCCTGCATTCAAAAACACCACCACCCTATACTGCTTCAAAGGCATATATTGAAGTGCCTTCCAGGTATCAAAGTTTGTTTTGCAACGTGGTGCTGATGCTACAGGCTTGAAAGGAGATATGTAAGCATAAGCAGTTGCATGGCACGGCAGGAGCATAATATGATGGATGCAGTAGGCAGGATCAGTTGTGGGAGTGCCATTGAAAGGGAAGGGGCCCTGCAACTACCTGAAGGGAAGGATGTATTGATTACACAGTAAAGATTAAGTACAATTCACTTACATTGAAATGCAGACACTTTTAAAAGGAAAAGTCTCAACATGTATACTACAGCTCTCGTAACTGCTGCCTTAGATTGCTAGTTAAAATAAATAGGTTTTGTTTGAATGGGAAGTTAATCTTGAAGCTCAGTTTAGCCTCAGCTTTTGTTTCATTGATGTGGAGCTGCTTTTCTACATGAGGCATTTTATTTTGCACTTGTGATTCCTTACTCAGGGTTGTCTACTGGTTCGTTAGACATCGTCAGGATCTTCCAGATCCTCCTGATCTTTATGAACACTTTCCTTGTTTTATTTTGTTTTTCTTTAGAGTGGGGAAAGCAAAAGAAAGGGTATATTTTCCTACTTGTGTAATTGCAATATTCTTCTATAGCGCATCGCCACCTAGAGGTTATGTAGTGGAAAAGGAGGGAATGAAAAGCTCTTTGTGTACAGCTCAGATCTCAATTCTGTGATGAAACCCAAAACAGATACAGTGATTAACAGCCTCATGTAGAAAAACTCATGGTCAAGGGGTAATTCCAGGTTGAAAAGGAAATGAGGCGAAAGAGCCCCTGGATAATCAGGATCTTTTAATCCTGTCTTGTTCTCAGTGTACTTGCTTGAAGTATAGCCATATTCAGGATGTGGATGTGGTTGCAAATCTTAACTAGCAATGGGCAAACTTACTCTGTCAGAAATTGCAATTAGCTCACATATTATGAATCCAACATTAAAAGCTCACAATTATATCCCACTTTTCCTTCAAGGAGGCCAAAGCAGCATACATGATCCTCCTCCTCTCCATTTAATCTTCACAACAGCCTTGTGAGGAAGATTAGGCTGAGAATTGGTGACCGGCCCAAAGTTCATGGGTGAGTCAATTTCAGCCTGTGGCTCCCCAGTCCCAGTCCAACACTCTAGCCACTACACCACACTGTCTCATTAACTCATTTAACTCTATTAACTCATAACCAATCTCAGTTTGAGTTATGAAAAGTTTGTTGGAATAGGCTCATTATACATTGGGGAATTATGAACCTAATGTATTCAACCAACAAAGAAACCAATTTCAAGTTTTGGTGGCATCCCTCTTCCTAACAAGTAGGGATGAGGAGAAATCCACAACAGAACCAAATGAGTTTGGATTTTTATGAATCCAACTTGCAGATTCTGCAGTGCACTGGCTTTTCCATTGTCGGGTGTATTCCGGGGACTTGAGGACTATTCTTCTAACTATCCAGAATTTTGCACACATTTCGCCATAGAAAATAGGCAAAAACAAAAACAAAAACCCTCGGCCAAAAATATATAGTTCCTCCTTAGGCTAAAGTATGAAAATACACATTTGGAGGGGATGTGCACATTTTGTGAGAATTTGCTCATCTAGACACTGTCTAGAGGGCCATAGGATTTTCCAGTTTCTGAGAACTGAGGTCAGAGCCAGGGCTCCAAAAGCGGGTCCCAGAGACCGCACTCCCTGCCCCCTCCCCCTCCTAGCTGGTGCAGTTCTCTCCACACCTGCTATGTCTCTACATTCAGAAATGGAGCACAGAAATGGCAAGGGGGGCAATCCCAGGGGCAGGGAAGAGAGGAGACTGCGGAAGCCACATTATGCAGCTTCTGCACCGCGCTGCCTCCCTCCCTCCCCAAAGCTGTGGCTAGACAGCCAAAATCGGCCATCTAGCCAAAAATGCAGGGCAACCAGAACACGGAGGCAAGGATAGTCCTCGTGCTCTAGATGCCCTGCACTGGATACTTTGCAGCCTTTGATTTAGGAGGCTGCCGACTATCTGGATATGATAATTTCCTCCACAGACTAAAGCAGGGCTGATTCAAGTTTGCTGAGGAAATTGGTACACATTAGGAAACTTGTGCAAATTGAAATGGGAATTGGGAACTAGACAAACGTGAGCACGTGTTTCACAATTTGCAAGTATTTTCGGCAGATAAAGAGCTTGTGCTTGTATTCAAGGCTTTAAACAGGTGTGCTCACAAGTTTTGTGAGCGAAAATGAAATTCTCATACATCCCTATCTCCAATGCTCTGAGATTCATTCTATGTACTTGTTATTCTTATTTACAACAAACCAGAAAATAAGCAGACAACAACAACCCTAAAGATCACCTACGGAAAATTATTTAAATAAAATAGAGCTTATATCTATAGCTGTGCACTAGCCAATTAAACATTCATTCACTTCTCTTACAAAATGTTAGGCTAAGAATGCCCTCTTAAGGTTATGCCAGTTTACTGTAATGCACTTCCTTTGTACTGAAGGAGAGGCAGGGTAAAAATGGTAGAAAAGATGCAGTAAAGAAAACTAACTGGGAAGTGTTGAGTGGAAAATACCATATGTTAGATAAAGAATATAGGACAACTTTGCACTGTGTTGATCCCTCCTGAATTCACTGGCATTGCAGGAGGAACGAGTTGATGCCTATAAGACGAGACATGTGAGCAGAAGCTAAATCTGCATTATAAAGTATCAGTAAAAGCTAAGCAGGTGTGAAATCTATGTTCATGTATTTAAATGAATGATTTATGGCTCCTTAAGTAAAATAAATAGGATTTATGGCCAGTAAAAATGCTTAGTGATTTAAACATAGCTGGGGTCTTCAGCAGAGATATGGTAACACCAACTTCAACCATAGAAATATTAAATGGTTTGCAGGTTAAGTTATTTAATTTGCTTTGCATACACATGCACACCCTTAACTGGAATTAATTTAGGGGATAGGAATCCCTAATAGGTAAGTCCCTATTTTATAATTTGATTGTGGATGAGGGGGCTGACCTGGTATGTACAGTATTACTGAGACCTGGGTGGGGGAACTGGGAGGGGTCACTCTCTCCCAGCTGTGCCCTCCTGGGTACTCAGTGCAGCACCAACACCGACTCGAGGGTCGGGGGGGTGCCTTGGTCTATAGGAATTCAATCTACTTCTCTAGGCTTCCTGCTCGTTCAAGTGCAGATCTTGAGTGCCTGTACCTTGTGTTGGGTACCTGGGACAGATTAGGGATTCTGTTGGTGTACCGCCCACCCCACTGCCCATCAGACTCCCTGCCTGAGCTGACGGAGCTGGTCTCAGACTTGGTGTTGAGGACCCCTAAGATGATGGTCCTGGGGGAGCTCAACTTCCATGCCGAGGCCGCTGTATCTGGGGTGGCTCGGGACTTCATGGCCGCCATGACAACCATGGGGCTGTCCCAACATGTCATCGGCCCAACACATATAAAAGGACACACGCTTGATCTGGTTTTCTCGACTGGGCAGGAGGATGGTGTTCTGAAAGTGGAGGAATTAACATGGTCCCTTTGTCATGGTCAGATCACTTCCTGTTGAGGTTTAGACTCCTGGCAGCCTTCCCCCTCTGCAAGGATGGGGGACCTATTAAAATGGTCTGCCCCTGGAGGCTAATGTATTCTGATGGATTCCAGAGGGCTCTGGGGGATTTTCCTGCTGGTATGGCTGGTGCTCCTGTCGAAGCCCAGGCCACTCTCTGGAATGCAGAGATGACTCAGGCAGTTGACATGATGGCGCCCAAGTGCCCTCTCCCTCTGAGCAGAACCTGGCCAGCTCCTTGGTATACACCTGAGCTGAGAGCAATGAAGCAAGAGGGGAGACAGCTAGAACACAGGTGGAGGAAAACTCATGCTGAGTCTCACTGAACACAGGTAAGAGCCCACTATCAACCTACTCTGTGGTGGTGAGGGTGGCAAAGAAACAGTTCTTTTCCACCAGCATTGCATCTTCTCAGTGTCGTCCAGTGGAGGTTTTCCAAGTGGTTCGCAGCCTGTTATATTCTGGGCCAGGGAGAGAGATGGTGGAACCCTCGGTGGCACGCTGTGATAAGTTTGCAAGGCACTTTGAAGATAAAGTCACTCATATTCATCATGAATTGGACACCACGATTAATGCAGTTCCATTGGTAGAGGTGTTCAGAGCACCGTCTGGTCCAGTTTTATTGGATGAGTTTCAGTTACTGAGGCCTGAGGATGCGGACAAGGTGCTTGGCCAAGTCCGATCGACCACTTGTGTGCTTGACCCTTGCCCTTCATGGCTTATTAAATCAAACAAGGTGGAGATGTCTGGCTGGGTCCAGGAGGCTGTAAATTCCTCCTTGAGAGAAGGAGTGGTGCTTGCTGCTTTAAAAGAGGTGGTAATCAGACCACTCCTGAAAAAGCCTAACCTGGACCCAGAGGATGTTAACAATTATAGGCCAGTGGCCAACGTCCCCTTCCTGGGCAAGGTGCTTGAGTGGGTGGTTGTAGGACAGCTCCAGGCACTGTTGAATGAAACAGATTATCTAGATCCATTTCAATCGGGCTTCAGGCCTGGTTTTGGAATGGAAACTGCCTGGGTCGCCCTGTGGGATGACCTCTGCCGGGAGAGGGACAGGGGGAGTGCGACCCTGTTGATTCATCTGGACCTCTCAGAGGCTTTCGATACCATCAACCATGGTATCCTTCTGGATAGGTTGTCTGGGTTGGGAGTTGGAGGCACTGCACTGGTTCCACTCCTACTTGGATGGCTGATTCCAGAAGGTGGTGCTGGGGGATTATTGCTCTGTGCCATGGCAATTGTGCCATGGGGTTCCACAGGGCTCTATTTTATCCCCTATGCTGTTTAACATCTACATGAAACCGCTGGGGGAGGTTACCCAGAGGTGTGGGCTGAGGTGCCATCAATATGCGGATGACACCCAGCTCTACCTCTCTTTCTCATCAAACTCAGGTGAGGCAGTGGCTGTTCTGAATCAGGGCCTGGGCACGGTAATGGACTGGATGAGGGTCAATAAACTGAAACTCAATCCAGACAAGATGGAGGTACTGTTAGTGGGTGGTTCACCTGCCCGGCTAGGAGATATTCAACCTGTTCTGGAGGGGGTTGCACTCCCCCTAAAGGATCACGTTCGTAGTTTGGGGGTGCTCTTGGACCCAGAACTGTCACTTGAGGCACAGGTAAACTCAGTGGCACAGAGCACTTTTTATCAGCTTAGGCTGGTATACCAACTATGCCCTTTATCTGGACAGAGATAGCCTGGCTACAGTTATCCATGCTCTGATAACTTCTCGTCTGGATTACTGCAATGCGTTATACATGGGGCTGCCTTTGAAAATGGTCTGGAAACTTCAGCTGGTCCAAAATAGGGCAGCAAGATTGTTAACAGGGACTGGCCTGCGAGCTCATATTGCGCCAGTACTTTTTCAGCTGCACTGGCTGCCAGTCCATTTCCGGGCCCAATTCCAAGTGCTGGTATTAACATTTAAAGCTCTTAATGACTTGGGGCCAGGTTATATGAAGGATCGCCTCCTCCCATATGTGCCTGCCTGGACCTTAAGATCATCCTCAGTGGCCCTTCTCCGTGAACCCCTGCCAAAGGAAGTGAGGTGGGTGGCTACTAGGAGGAGAGCTTTTTCTTCTGTGGCCCCCCGGCTGTGGAATGAGCTCCCTAGTGAGGTTCGCCTGGCACCTACATTGTACTCCTTCCGGCGCCAGGTGAACACCTTTTTATTTTCCCAGGCATTTTAGCATTTTAGCTTTCTAGACTTTTAGCTTTGCTGTTTTAAATCTGTATTTTAAACACCTACACTGCTTATTGTGGTTGTATTGTTATATTGTGGTTTTAATGTTCTAGATATTTTAAATTGTTTTATTGTGTGCTGTTTGGTTTTAATTTTTGTGAACTGCCCGGAGAGCTTCGGCTATTGGGTGGTATAGAAATGAAATAAATAAATAAATATAAAGCACACTATACTTCCCCATACAGTACTTAGAGTACTTCATGACACCCACCCCACCCCCCACCCCTGTCCAATATTACACAAGGCATTTATTGTATGCTTGTCGTTCCTTACTTGTGGTTGTTTGCAGGTTCTTTAGAAGTTGTCCAGGTTTGCTTCTGTTTTTTAAGAGCACTTTCCTATTTTGTTTGTTTGTTTGTCTGTTTTTTAGAGTGGGGAAATGGAGTATTATTTGTGAAAGCCAAAGAATACCTATTTTCCTATTTCTGTAATTATGTTATTCTGCTATAGCACATCACCACCTAGAGGTCATGTAGCAGAAAAGCAGGAAAGAGCTCTTTGTGTAGAGCTTAGGGATGTATGAAACACCTACCTGGCTCCGCGCCGTGAAATCCACGGTGGGGGGGGGGAGGCGCTCCGTCCCTCCCCCTGGAATCCTCAATGGGGGGGAGGTGATCTCCCCCCCGGAATCCTGCCTGGCCGGCTCCACTCCGTGGCCAAGCCGTGGAGCCGCCGGCTGGCTCCGGCCATCCGCAGCTGGACATCCGGCCACTGGGCAGCCCTGCAGGGACACAAATGGTGGCTGTTGTAGCCGCTGCCATTTGCGTACGCTGGGTTCCCCCCCCCCCCCGCCGTGATCGGCTACGTAAATACTTATGTAGCCTATCACGGCCTCCGAAGGGATGCAAATGGCATCCCTGCATTTGCTATGAAGAGGAGGAAGTGAATGGTGGCCACAGGACAGCTGCCATTCACAAAGCAGTGCGGATGGGAGCAGGGAAGTGCTCCGTTTCGCATGCCTTTTGTGGGTTGGGGGCGGCGGGGACTTCGTCCCATGTGCCTTTCGTGGGGGGGCCGGGGGCTTCATTCCATGATGGATTTCGGGGGGCCGAATGCACTGGCATTCTGTCTCACCAAAGATCCTTGGCGGAATTCTCTGACATCCCTAGTAGAGCTCAGATGTCAATTCTGTGACAAAACTGAAAGTAGATACAACAGATTCACAGCCTCATGAAGAAAAGCTCAGTTGGGGTTCTAGGTGATATGCAAGAACTATGTGAAACTCATATTATTACAGGGAATTCTAGGGAATAACCTGCTGGGGAATTTCCAGCCCACTATTCCCCAGCAGGCGGGGGCAGGGGGGAATAGCCACCACTCTTCTCATCATTGGGGATCTACCAGCTTCAGCCTCCTATTCACTGTTTTTTGTTGTTGTTGTTTTTATCCTTTGAGGTGGGGAGGTGTGACTGGCAGAGAAGAGGGACATGTTGGCCTAGGATGGCCTGCTCAGGGGGCTGTTCCTACCTCAATTTCCCAGGCATTTTAGTCTTAGTTCTGTGGCTTTAAGTCTGTTATTGTATTTTAAATCTCTGCATTGCTGCTAGGTTTAATGTTGGTATTTATTTTTATTCTATACTGTAGTTTTAAACTTTTAAATTTTTATAATGTATTTTCTGCTGTATTTTGTTGGGAACCACCCAGAGATCTTTGGTGATTGGGTGGTATAGAATTTTAATCAATCAATCAATCAATTAATTAATTACAGCTCACTCTTTAAAATTGGAAACAAGATCCTTAAAAAAAAAATTCTCAGCCCATCCCTAGTGTATATGATAACTCTCTTGCATGATGATATGGGATAGTAATTCAAATGTTAGTTGAAATAATTCTGTGTGTGTGTGTGTGTGTGTGTGTGTGTATACCACAGTGTTTTTTTAAATGTTCTTCACATGTTATATCTGGGATTCCCTTATGAATTCCTGTCAAATATTTTAAGAAAATCAATGCTTTGTTTGTAAGGGGGGGGGGGTCTCTCCACCAAGATTTTGTCTGAAAAGGATGCAACTTCAAATTAAAGAAGGTGGATTTTGTTTTCTTTATCTCAGATATCTCAGATTTATCATCAGGCCTATGTGCTACCTCATACTGAATTTTGGTATTTCTCATCTGCATCAGAATTTCCACCTTGGTCAATTTGGGAATCTTCTTGTCTGATGTCTCTCTCTAAATTGATGGCATTGGATTCTAGACATATGAGAATGCATATGGTTCCTCCCACCATTTCTACAGTTAGAGATGTGTGGCGTATAATGTCACGTCAATTACACTTTGATCCATTGTCTCATACTAAACTGACTTTATGGGGCAATCAAGATCTAAATAATTGGTAAAAAAAAATGTGGTGGACATGAACAAGTAAAGCAATTTTTACTTTGGGTCGAGTGGTGGGTGCTGATGATGAATTTTTGTCATTTTCTGTCGTGTGTGCCAATTATATGACTTGCCATTTGTGGCTGAATGGCAATACTTGCAATTGCAGCATGTGTTAATCCCTAGGCTCGGCCCGGCCGCTTTTACAGCATCAGAGTCTCTTGTCAGTCTTGGAAGCTTTTCTTGAGGTGGGTCAGGCAAAGCAACTCAATGTCATGACCCATGTCTATAGATACTTGTTACTGGGGAATAAATATCATACACAGGTTTTTAAGCAGGAATGGAATAGGATTGTTCCATTCTGCCTGATCAGTAGATCGCCACTTTGGCATCCATATCTGTGACATCTATGAACCTTAGGCTGCGTCTTATTCAGCAAAAAGCTTTTGTTTCATGTCTGTTGGATGAAACTGCAACATCTCTTTAGAAGGGACTGTCTGCAACATCTCTTTAGAAGGGACTGTCTGCAACATCTCTTTAGAAGGGACTGTCTAATTTAGGGTGCAATCCTAACTAGATAGGTGACCGCCTCCAACCTCGGAGGTGACTACCTATCCAAAGAAAGGTAGGAGAGACATGGGGGGATCACTCACTCCGTGCCTTTCCTGCCTTGCTGTTTTTCACTAGACAGCAGTTTTCAGCTGTCTAGTGGAGGGGGAGGGGCTGACTGGGAGAAGAAGCTGCTGTACGACACATAGGATGCAGCTCTGCTCTCCCCACCCCGGAACGCCCCCCAGCCCCGCCCCTTTTCAGTTGCTCCATGCTCGTCTTTCTGGGTGTGGAGGATGGGGTTTCTCCATGCTGCCTCTGAGGGTGACGAGGGGGGAGGTCAGATTTCCAGGAACCGACCTCGGAGCGTGGGCTCCGAGGTTGGTTCCTGGAAAAGAGCATATCCTATGGCCCTCTAGACAGCATCTCGTGGCCATAGGATTGCTCCCTTATTTATTTTTTGGGTGGTGCAATGCAGCTTTTGCTTCTTTTAAACATATGTTTTGGCAGTGTCCAGTAGTTGCTTGTTTGGGGGAGGAGGTTAATATACAGATAAATTTTGTACTGGAACATTCTTAAATATTTGCTGATGTACACACTCTTTAAAATTATTTACTTGCTTCATGGAAATTAATGGATGGTCAGCATAAATGGATTTTCTGCACCAATGCCCTCTTATTTGGATATCTTGTTTGCTTTTGTTGAAGCCTATGTATAATTGTTAGTAAATGGTTATTTCATATATATGCATTTCATTTGTTTTCATTGCTATGGATATATACAAATTTATGTATGTATATTAAAAACATCTCAAAGAAACGAAAAGACAAAAATGTTCTTCATATCAGCACTGGGTTGACTATTATAAAGATGCCAGCAAGATCAGTGTTCTCATTCTGCATCTTTGAGGAATCTTCTCAGGTGGTGGGGGGTGGGTGGGCTGTGCTGGGGCTAGAAGGGAACTATTTCTCTCTCTGCTCTGTTCAAGCCCTGACCTTTCTTTCAGTTTGCTAATGAAAGTGACACTTAGCAGCAATTATAATGATGTGTGTTTTGACTTGAATACCCTTCCACTCCAATCCAATAGGAATTGGATTACAATCAACAACACATAATATAGGAACCACTGAGCAGACCAGATCAGATGGTAATGAAATTTTAGCCACAAAACATGACTTCAGCTAAATTTCCACTGGTGAAGGAGGAATAAACAAATCCCTGATACTGTTTGAGATAGTTATTTAGCAGGTCCCCTGAGCTTTCCATTAACATCAACCTGAAACTGAAAACTGGATTCTTTCTTGTCTGTGATTTCTCCCATACAAATTAAAAGTAGTGGATTATTTGTTGGAAGATATATTAAAACACAGCAAGCATCTCAGCTGTAAACTCTCCTTTCTTTTTCTTTCTTTCTTTCTTTCTTTCCTTCTTTCTGAACAAATGCATCAAAATATTTCTATTATTTCTGACTGCAAAGTATGAATCGGTGTAATTAATATCTTTCCATGCAATGCATACCCCTAACCCTATCCCAAAAGGGGATACCATTTTTAAAAAGTAGAAAATTATATGAATATTTTCAGTAGAACTATGTCCAAATGGCCTGTTCCACCCTATGTGTATGGACAAATCGAGGGGACCATTTCACTTATTTTCTCCATGGGGAGAAGAAATTCTCTAACAGTTTCTCAGCAGTAAGACTCACCATTAGCAGTGACAGAAACACAGCTTCTTACTTTTTCCTAACTTTTCCTTACCCCCCGCTCCTTTTGTTGCTCTAGGGATGGACTGACTCAGTCACCTCCATCTGTCATCAGTGAGCACTCTCTGAACTGCCACCTGCCCCCATTCGCTGTGCCGTGAAAGCTGCTGGATGGCCCAGCAAGCACCTGGCAAGTGTCCAGCAGCTACCCATCCCCTTAGCGAGCCACCATTTCACGTAAAAATGGTGGCTCTGGTTTTTCCGTAAAAGTAATGTTGCATAAATGGTGGCCATAAAAGGGCCATTTACACAAGATTACAGCTGTGAATGGTCAATTTACATCTGTAATGTTGCCTAAATGTTCCTTTTATGGCAACCATTTATGAAATATTACACCTCCAGAAAACCCCAAGCCACCATTTGCTAGGGATGTCAGAGAGAGAATTCCACGACGGATCTCGGTGAGGCCAAATGCCAGTGCATTCAGCCCCCCAAAATCCATCGCGGAACGAAGCCTCCGCCCCCTCACCCCACGAAAGATGCGCGGGACGAAGTGCCCGCTGCCCCCACCCCACAAAAGGCGCGCGAAATGGAGCACTTACCTGCTCCCGTCCGTGCTGCTTTGCGAATGGCAGCTGTCCTGGCCACCATTCGCTTCCTCCTCTTCCTAGCCATGATAGGCTATGTAAATACTTATGTAGCCTATCATGGCTAATGCAGGGATGCCATTTGCGTCCCTGCGGAGGCCGTGATAGGCTACATAAGTATTTACATAGCCTATAACGGCGGGGGGGGGGGGAACCCAGCGTACGCAAATGGCGGTGGCTACCGCCATTTGCATATACTGGGGTTTTTTTCCCCCTGCTGTGATAGGCTTTGTAAGTACTTACATTGCCTATCACGGCGGGGGGGGGGAACCCAGCGTATGCAAATGGCAGCGGTTACCGTCATTTTCGTATGCTGGGTTTTTTCCCCCTGCTGTGATAGGCTATGCAAATATTTACGTAGCCTATCATGGCTCAATACAGGGACGCAAATAGCGGCAGCTATGACAGCTGCCATTTGCGTTCCTGCAGGGCTGCCCAGCAGCCGGATATCTGGCTGCGGGGGGCCAGAGCCGGCCGGCGACTCTGCGGTTTGGCCACGGGGCGGAGCCGGCCGGGCAGGATTCTGGAGGAGGGACGAAGCACCTCCTCCCCGTTGAGGATTCTGGGGGGAGGGACGGAGCGCCTCCCCCCCACCGGGGATGCCCTTGCACGGAGCCAGGTAAGGGATTCGTACATCCCTACTATTTTCACACAAAAATGACAGGTTACTAGGAGGCTGCCAGGTGCTCACAGATCATGCAGTACACAGCAAATGGGCTGGTAACCACACAGTGGCTCAGTGAGTGTGGTCCAGGAGGCTAAGTGGGGGAGGGGGCGGTATCCACCGGACTCCACCTTCCTCTCGGACTCCCGCAACATCCCTCCTTATTGCAAGCAGCAGCTACAACTGTGTTTGCAGCCTGGAAATCATTTTGCATCCTCCAGAATGCCTCAGACCTAGTGTCACTCTGGGGCACTGTGGAAGAAAATGGTGCCTGCCATAAGAAAATGGTGGATAATATTTAGAGAAAATTGCCGAGGTGAGAAAAAAAGAAATCTCTGAAAGTTTCTCAGGTCTTCTGAGAAATTTCAGCTCCGCTCTAATTTTCATTTCGTGGACAATTCTTCTACAGAACAGGTTTTACATTAAGAATATAAGGAGAGCCCTGCAGGATCAAGCTTAGCTAGTCCAACCTAGGGATGGGGGAGAAATTCATTCCATTTGGAGTTTTATTGAAAACTTTCCTATTGTACCATTGTACCATTGTACCACTACACAAACTGAAACTCAGTCATCCTTTGAAATTTGCCCTTCTCTGTATTTTACAATGGAGTTTTCCAATAAAAAATGTATATAAAAATGCATATATTGAGGGAAATAACATGATAAATGTCATATATTACAAAAAATGGCTTGCAAAAAAGTGTATATTAGGTAGTACCGTGCCCCTTTGCAAACTCTTTGTTTCCCTGTGAAAGAGTGCTGTTCTTCTGCCTCTTTCATTGGGATGTTGAGAATTCCGAAGAAATTTCTCAGGGCTCAGGACTTGAGCGCTTACCTTACTGGAAGGAAATGACTGAGGGGTGTGTGTGCTTGTTCTTTTATCATATCCCCGCTAGGGATGTACGAAAGTCACTTAATGTTTTGCGGATCTGCTTCACGGTGGGGGGGAGGCACTCCATCCCTCCCCCTGGAGTCCTGCCCAGCCAGCTCCGCTCCGCCAGGATTCCGCAGAGCCGCCAGCCGGCTCCACCCACAGCCAGACATCCGGTTGCTGGGCAGCAGGGACGCAAAGGGCGGTGGCTGTAGCCACCGCCGTTTGCATCCCTGTACTTAACCATGATAGGCTATGTAAATATTTATGTAGCCTATCATGGCAAAGAAAAAAAAAACGTGTACGCAAATTGCGGGGGTACAGCGGCCGCCATTTGAATTTGCTATTTTTCGCCGTTCTAGCCTACATAAATATTTACATAGGCTAGAACAGCTAAAAATAGAGAACGCAAATGGCAGCCGCCATAGTCGCCGCCATTTGCGTACACTGCGCCCAGCCACGGCCGGCCAGGAGACCAGCCACCCCCGCCCCTGCCACTGTTGCAACTGCCGCCCCAGCTGCCACAAATGCCGCCCCTGCCGCTGCCCCCGCCGCACCTTCCGCCCCCGCCGCCACACCTTCCGCTGCACCTTCCACCGCCACACCTGCTGCCTCTGCCACCGCACCTGCCACACCCACCGCAGCACCCACCGCCGCCGCACCTGCCACCCCCGCGGCCGCACCCACCGCCACCACACCTGCCACCCCCGCGGCCACATCTTCCGCTGCTGCGCCACCGCCGCACCACTGCCGCCGTACCCACTGCTGAAGCCGCTGCCGCATCCGCTGCATCCGCCGCATCTGCCGCATCCGCCGCATCCGCCCCAGGTAAGTGCTGTCCCGGGGGGTTCCACGGGGTGGGCAGGGGGCAGGAGGCCATTCCACCAAATGCCAAATGCCAGTGCATTCGGTCTCACTGGAATCTGTGGCAGGATTCTCTGCCATCCCTAATCCCCGCATTCTGTCCTCACAGCCTCTCCAGCTTTTTGAACTTCTTGGAAAGCCTCGTACAAGACTTAGCCAGGACCTTGGGGCTTTCCAGTGCTGCCTCCCACTGACTGCCTGGAAAGTGAGAGAGGCATTTTTGGTTTTGCTTTGTTGTTGTGAAAAGGACTTTAAAATAGCTTTTAACAAGGAGGAGGAGGACATCAACAACAACAGCAACAACAACAACTCGCTCAGCTTTCAGGCACTCAGCAGACAGCAACACAGGGAAACCCCAAGGTAGGATGTGCTAGTTAAGTCCTCTAGGGCAGCGGTCCCCAACATTTTTGGGCCCAGGAACTGGTCCCGTGGAAAACAGTTTTTCCATGGACCGGGGGGGGGAAAGGGACCGGGCCACAGCAGGGGTGTCGGAACCCCCCTTACCTTGGGTCCGTGGGGGGGAGGTGGCCTACGGGGGGGAGGTGGTCCACCCCCCCGGAATCCTGGCCAGCTCTGCTCCGAGTCTGCAGAGCTGGTGGCCGGCTCCGGCCGCTGGCGGACTTCCGTCCGCTGGGATGGAAATGGCATCCGCGTGGATGCCATTTGCATCCTTGTTCTTCAAGTAATCGGCTACATAGCCAGTTACTTGAAGAACAGGGACACAAATGGCATCCACACGGATGCCATTTCTGTCCCAGTGGCCTGAAGTCCACCAGCAGCCAGAGCCGGCCGGCAGCTCCGTGGACTCGGAGTGGAGCCGGCCAGGGCTGACGAGGATTCCCGGAGGGGGGGGATCGCCTCCCCCCCCGGTGGACCCAAGGTAAGGGGGGTTCCGACACCCCTGCTGCAGCCCGGTCCCTTACAGGCCACGGCCCGGTACCGGGCCACGGTCCAGGGCTTGGGGACCCCTGCTGTAGGGCTCTTTCCAAGAATCAGAAGCAGCCAGAGAAGCTGCAAGTAGGGATGTACGAAAGTCACTTACCTTTTGACGAAATGTGATTCGAGGTGGGGGGGCGCCCCATCCGTCCCCCTGAAATTCTGGCCGGGGGGGTGGCGCCCCATCCCTCTCACCGTGAATCCTAGCCGAACAGGTCTGTAAAAGGCGGCTGCCGTAGCCGCCGCCATTTGCATCCCTGCAGTCAGCCATGATAGGCTACGTAAATGTTTACGTAGCCTATCACGGCTGAGTAAAACAAAAAACAAAAAACTGCGCGTACGCAAATGGCAGCGCCCATGGGCGCCGCCATTTGCGTTCCTTATTTTGGCACGTCTAGTCTACGTAAACATTTACGTAGACTACAGCAAAAATAAGGGGAACGCAAATAGAGTAGATGCTACGCTATTTGCGTTCCCCTTATTTTTGCCGTAGTCTATGTAAATGTTTACGTAGACTAGACATGCCAAAATAAGGAATGCAAATGGCGGCGCCCATGGGCGCTGCCATTTGCGTACGCGCGGTTTTTGGTTTTTTGTTTTACTCAGCCGTGATAGGCTACGTAAACATTTACGTAGCCTATCACAGTATTTTTAAAAAATCTATCCGTGATAGGCTACGTAAATCTTTACGTAGCCTATCATGTTTTTTTTTATTTTTTACTGGAAATGGCGGTGGCGGCAGCCGATCAGAAGACTGGCTGCCACAGCTGCCGACGCCGAACCACCGCCGAACCGCCGCCGGAGCCGCTGCCGCCACCGCCAGGGAGATTCGCCCAAGGTAAGTCCCGTACCGGGAGGGGGTGGCAGACCATTTCACCACTGATTTCGGGGGCTGAATGCACTGGCATTCGGCCTCCCCGAGATTCGTGGCAAAATTCTCTGACATCCCTAGCTGCAAGGAAAGAAGGGGTGGTGGTGAAAGGAAGAGCACACACACACCTCAGCCACCTCCTTAAACTAAGGTAAGCCATGCACCCTGAGAAATTTATCTGAAATTCTCACCCCTTCCCACATTTTTGGGGTGCAGTTTCTTTTTGCCCCTCCCCCACAATGAATGGTTGAAAATAAATAGATTGAAAAAATTAGCACAGTATTAATATTAGGTAAAGATGCATGTATTAGGAGAAATATGCACAAAAATGTTTACGAATTTTCATGCAATCGTATATTTTTTTTAAAAAAATATTCTCAATATTCAAGACAAAGAGATCTGAAGACTGGAAAAATGAGAAACTGAGAGAAACCACAATTGACAGATTCATTCAGCCTTAGATATGAGTTGCTTGTTATCAGGTTTATCCACTAAATTTCAGCCTTCTGTTTGTTAAAAGAGTGGAGGGATTGAAGTGGTCAATAACTCAGTGCTGTATCATACATTTTGCACATGCAAGGTCCCAAATTCAATCCTTGACAGCTGTAGTTAAAGGACCTCTAGTTATGGGAGCTGGGAAAGGTCACTGCTGCAGAACTGGGGCAGTGAAGACAATATAGAACAAGCTACCATTAACCTGACCCACAGTGACTGAGCTTCTTCTATTCCAAGTTCAGTATATTAGGTTCCTCACACACTGGAGAGAAAGGTGGCTAGATGATTGCCCTCTGGGACCCCTACCAGTTCTATGAATTGGAGCATTGGCTTAATGGAGGCATTTGCAGGTGCTGAAAGAGCTGTGGGAGGTAAAGCCTGTATGTAGCTATTCTTCTCTTCCTCTGGCTTAAAGGAATTTCAAGTGAAATATGTTAAAGGAGGAAATGTATTCTCCCGTTTCTAAGAAGAGGGGGATAGGGAGCTAGACATACTGGTGGACCTGAGAAAGGAGTGTACAAGTAGCCGGAGATCTTTATTGCAGATATTGTGCTATCATGTATCAGACATATGATGAGGGGCTTTATTTTCAAAGTAGGACCACATCAATACCCAGAAGCCAAGTGGGAAAATAGTATTTTTACATCTAGAGATTTATATATGAATGCTAGTGTGTTTTGCACCAGAAAACGGAATCATTGTCCAGGCCAGATGGTAATGAAATATGATTTTTCCTTTTTTACATTGAGACCATGACATGAAATAATTAAAGTCTTAAGAAAACAGTCCTCCATGTATTCATTGTAATGAAAGCTAGAAAACCATTGCACTCAATTTCTGTATTACAAGACCACCCCCAAAATCCCTTTCCTCTACAGTCTAGACAAAAGTTATAAGCATTGTTTGGAGAGCACCATATGTTGTCAGATTGTGAAGGAGTGGGCTTGTCACATCCTCAAGCCAATGACAAATGCAGCAGCTGTTACCCATGGATGGTGCCACATGAAACTGGGCACAATGCTTATGGTGCTCCATCCCCCAAAGAATATTGTCCTCTTTGCATGTTCAGTGTTGGTACACTGAACTTGCTTGGGATTGTGGTCATGGCCATGCCCCTCAGCTTCCCATCTTCCACTGAATGTCAGAACTGTCTCTATGCACACATCTTGAAAGTGTACTACCATGGGCTCGGTAGTCATCATGACCAAGAGACCTGAAAAAAAATTGCGCAGAGAGACTCTTTCTGTTTACAATGCATAGGGTCAGTACCAAACATCAACTGGTAGGTCTGGGTCCTTGACTGAGGAGATCAGTGGCAGGCATGACCTCCTCAGACAAGGACCCAAGACCTACCAGAGCCAAGAGAAGCTGGGGTACAGACCAAGCCCCCACCCCCAACTCCAGGACTGACCAGGAAGACACCAGTATCCAGGGAGAGACCTCACTAGGCCAGCTTTCATAGGATGCCCTAGAAGGACCCTTGAGGCAGGTCCCTGGCTCACCTACAGCTGAAGAGCCCCCTTCCAAGTCAGAGAGGGAACCCAAACCTCCTCCCAACCCTTGAAAGCAGACTCGGGCAGCCATCCAGCAAAACCCAAAAGTAACAGAGCTACTTGAGAGCAGGGGGCTCCTTGGGAGTAAAGGACTCCTTGAGAACAGAACTAAGTACTTGCAGCTGGGCCTGGGGTCCAGGAGACTAGACTGCATAAGCTCTCAGTTGAGGTCTGATAGCTGCTGAAACAAGGCCTGTTCAGCTCCCAGATACTTGCAGATTGTCATACCTGTGTCTCCTCCACTTGTTGACTGGTCTACTGTACTGCTGACACCTGGATCCCTGCTTAAGACTCTGATTCTTGGACTATACTTGTCCCAGAAGTAGGGATGTCAGAGAATTCCACCATGGATCTCAGGGAGGCCGAATGCCAGCGCATTCGGCCCCCCGAAATCTGTGGCGGAACAGCCTGCCCCTCCGCCCCCCCATGGATCCCCCCGGGACAAGACTTACCTGAGGCAGATCTTCTGGGTGGCGGAGGCTCCGGTGGCAGCTGCGGGGCGGTGGTTCGGCGGCAGCTGCGGCGGCCAGGCTTCCGACCGGCTGCCGCCATTTCCCGTGTTAAAAAAAAAAAAAGATGTGGTAGGCTATGTAAAGATTTACATAGCCTATCATGGCTAGGTAAAAAAAAAAAAAAGTGATAGGCTACGTAAATCTTTACATAGCCTATCACGTCTGACTTTAAAAAAAAAACAAAAACGGGCGTATGCAAATGGCGGCGGCTACGGCCGCCACCATTTGTGTTCTTTATTTTGGCCCGTCTTAGTCTACGTAAATATTTACATAGACTAAGATGGCGAAAATAAGGGGAACGCAAATAGCGTCCGCTATACTATTTGCGTTCCCCTTATTTTCGCTGTCTTAGTCTACGTAAATCTTGACGTAGACTAAGACGTGCCAAAATAAGGAACGCAAATGGCAGCGGCCGTGGCCGCTGCCATTTGCATACACGCATTGTTGTTGTTGTTTTTTAAGTCAGACGTGATAGGCTATGTAAACATTTACGTCGCCTATCACGGCTGGCTGCAGGGACGCAAACGGCGGCGGCTACGGACGCCGCCTTTTGCGTCCCTGCTAGCCAGCAGCCAGTTGTCTGGCTGCTGGTGGAGCCGGCCGGCGGCTCTGCAGAATCCCTGCGGAGCACAGCTGGCCAGCCAGGATTCTGGCAGGGACGAACGGAGCGCATCCCCCCCCCCACCATCAACATAATCCGCGAAAGGTAAGTGACTTTTGTACATCCCTAGAGCAGCCACTAGAGGGCAGTGATATTCACTCAATATTGGTCACATGACTCCTATGATAATAGATAAAGCCATAGGTCATGGCTGAGTAAGTGTCCAAGATTTCACAGGTGTTCAGTTTGGACACTGTGCTATCACCAGACCAGGTGTTCTGGAAAGAGATGAGGTACACACAGTGGTTTACTCACTTCTTACAGATCTAGAATATAGTTCCTTCAGTTAGCTTTGCTACACTCACACTGAAGAACTAGTTCCTGAAGTATTAGCTCCCCTGTACTCAGCACTGGTTAGGCCTCACCTGGAGTACTGTGTCCAGTTCTGGGCACCACACTTTAAGAAGGATGCAGACAAACTGAAGAGGGTTCAGAGAGGAGGGCAACAAAGATGATGAGGGGACTGGAAAAAAGTCCTATGAAGAGAGACTGAAAGAACTGGGCATGTTTAGCCTTGAGGAGAGAAGACTGAGGGGAGATACGATAGCGCTCTTCAAGTACTTGAAAGGTTGTCATAGAGAAGAAGGCTGGGATCTCTTCTCAATTATCCCAGAGTGCAGGACATGGAATAAAGGGCTCAAGTTACAGGAAGCCAGATTCTGGCTGAACATCAGGAAAAACATCTGGTTGGACATCAGGAAAAACATCAGGAGCAATACTACAGTGGAACTAATGACCTAGGGAGGTGGTGGGCTCTCCCACTCTGGAGGCATTCAGGACGAGGCTGGACAGCCATCTGTCAGGGATGCTTTGACTTAGATTCCTGCATTGAGCAGGGGATTGGACTCGATGGTCTTGTAGGCCTCTTCCAACCCTACTATTCTATGATTCTATGAACACATTAGCAAAGAAGTTGAGCTGTGTCCTTTGCTGGGCTTCAGATGCCATACTATCTGGCATGCAACAATGGCAAATAACACATTAGATGACCTATTGACCATGAGGAGATGGCGGCCACAGATATACAAAACACAAATAAGCTGTTTAAGTCTGAACCTGAAATTGCACTTCATTGGGATATAATATCTAGTGCTGTGCCAAAAATTTCTCCCACAGTTTTTTCTACCATTCTCATTCAATTTCATAGAAGAGAAATTGCTTTCGAAAATAAATTCAATGGTGAAGAAATTTCACAGGCATTCTCATGGGCTGGGTTTGCATTTCTTGGACTCACCTTACATAGAAGGTGGCTGAGGAATGAACACAACTGTCCTATTTTTCATTGTACAATCAGCTCTCTGACAGCCTGTAGCCTCCTCAACTTCCTACACTTCAATGAAAGCCCAGTTTAAGGCACTATGAAGTAATGAGGATAGCTCTGATTAGTTAAGCTCAAAAACACCACAAAAATAAAAAGGAAACATCCTGAATGAGGCAGAACAATGGAGGCGTCTTTCACGATAGGAGAAAACTTTCAGGAAATTGGAGGACAGATTTTGGCAGAGCACTAACTCTACTTCATCCCTGAAGCTAGACACAACACTGCCCCCACCTGCACTGCAGTGGATGCGAATTAGGGACCAGCCTGCCAAGACAGTTGATGCTGCTGCAGCATGACCCCACCCCCCAACCCTAATAAAGAAAGAAAGAAGCTGTGTTACAAGCCTTGTCAATGGGGAGCTCTACCTGGAAGAAAGGGCTGAGAATTCCTCCTCCCCCTGGTGAAATCTGGTGAAATTGTCTCCCAAATTTCTCTGCCCACAAGTAAGGTGGATAATTACAAGAGGTCACTTGCACACAGCTCTACTAATGTCTTCAATGAGCCAAGTCTGAATGTAGCATAAACAAAGATGCTTAGTCTTAACAGATGGCTCTTAGTAATTTAATGGGACTATGCATCCTAATTTCAGTTCTTCTTACAAAGACACCAGTTTAAAGAATTTAACATGGTGCAGTTTTGAAGAAGATGCCAAATTTATTCCTAGAACATGTAAATTTCCCTGCCCACTCACACCCCCAAAAGTAATTCTGTCTCTTTGCCTCTTTCCCCAAAGACAAAACCTAAGGGAAACAGAGACTGGCTGTTACCTTATCTTTGTCACTTTCCCTAGTCACTGCCTAGGTTTCGCTGATGTCACAGATAGGGATGTCAGAGAATTCCGCGACGGATCTCGGTGAGATCCCCCCGAAATCCATTGTGGAATGAAGCCCCCGCCCCCCCAACCCACAAATTCACATGGGACGAAGTCCCTGCCGCCCCCATCCCATGAAAGGAGCGTGAAACGGAGCACTTACCTGCTCCCGTCCACACTGCTTTGCGAATGGCGGCCGTCCTGCAGCCGCCATTTGCTTCCTCCTCTTCATAGCCATGATAGGCTACATAAATACTTACGTAGCCTATCACGGCTAATGCAGGGACACCATTTGCAGGGATTTGTGTCCCTGTATTGAGCCGTGATAGGCTATGTAAATATTTACGTAGCCTATCACGGGGGGGCGACCCAGCGTACGCAAATGGCATTTGCATACGCTGGGTTTTTTTCCCCCCTGCCATGATAGGCTACATAAATACTTACATAGCCTATCACGGCTCAATACAGGGACACAAATGGCGGCAGCTACGACAGCTGCCATTTGTGTCCCTGCAGGGCTGCCCAGTGGCCGGATGTCCAGCTGCGGGCGGCCGGAGCCAGCCGGCGGCTCTGCAGCTTGGCCGTGGAGCAGAGCCGGCTGGGCAGGATTCCAGGGGGAGGGACGGAGCACCTTCACCCCACTGTGGATTGCCCAGCACGGAGACAGGTAGGTGTTTCGTACATCCCTAGTCACAGAAGCCTGGAAGTCAGATTTGCCAAACCTCTGCCATGGGTGAATTGTAAGCAGTTCTACCTGAAGCAAATTAGGAGAGTTCCACAATGAGAGAGAGAGAGAGAGAGAGAGAGAGAGAGAGGCAGAGAGAGAGGCAGAGGAAGAATTATTATGAACGGTTGAATACACCCATAAAGCCCACTGACAGGTGTCCCTTTCTTCTCATCCATGTGGAAACAAATGATACCGGCAAGCAGAGCTACAAAGAAATCATGTCAGACTTTGAAGCTTTCAGGAGAAAGCTCAAGAACCTTGGGCCCAGATAGTTTTCTCATCCATCCTTCCAATAGTTAGAAGAGGGATAGAAAGGAAAGGAAAATACTCAGAGTGAATGACTGGCTATGAAGGAGGTGCTGACGCGAGAGATTTGGATTCTGAGACCACGGGCTATACTTCCTGGAAGTAGGGATGGGGGAGAATTTATCCCCAAAACTTTGGGGGGCCGAGTGCCAACGTATTCGGCCCCCCGAAGTAGTTTCGGGGAGAAATTCTCTGCACCCCCCACCCCCCGCACCCCCCCAGGATGGGACTTACCTTTCCCGAATGTCCCTACCGGCAGCGGGTCCTGGCGGCGGTTCGGCAGGTCTTCGACAGGGGCAGAGGCAGCAGCCGGTCTTTCGACCGGCTGCCGCCGCCGCCATTCCAATAAAAGTAAAAAAAAAAAAAGCCCCCGTGATAGGATACATGATGATTAACGTAGCCTATCACGGCTAGATTTGCAAAGTCAGCCGTGATAGGCTACGTAAATCTTCACGTAGCCTATCACGGGTGACTTAAAAAAAAAAAAAGCGCGTACGCAAATGGCGGCCCCCATAGGGAGCCGCCATTCGCGTTCCTTATTTGGTCGCTGTAGTCTAGGTAAAGATTACGTAGACTATGGCGAAAATAAGGGCAACGCTATTTGCATTGCCCTTATTTTCGCCGTAGTCTACGTAAAGATTTACGTAGACTACAGTGACCAAATCAGGAACGCGAATGGCGGCTCCCTATGGGGGCCGCCATTTGCGTACGCACTTTTTTTTTTTTTAAGTCACCCGTGATAAGCTACGTGACGATTAACGTAGCCTATCACGGCTGACTTTGCAGATCTAGCTGTGATAGGCTACGTTAATCATCATGTAGCCTATCACGGGGGCGTTTTTTTCTTTTTTTTACTTTTTATTTCGCGGCCAGGTGAGGCAAGGCGCCTCCTCCCCGGCCTGAATTTCGGCCGGGTGAGGCAGGAAGCCTCCCCCCCGGCCTGAATTTTGGCCGGGCGAGGCGGGAAGCCTCCCCCCCCCGGCCTGAACTTCAGGGGGAGCAGCGAAGCACCTCCCCCCCACCGCGAAGCAAGCTGCGAGACCAGGTAAGTGGCTTTCGTGCACCCCTACCTGGAAGATGGATTGTTGGCAAGGGATGGGTTCCACCTCACAAAGGCTGGAAAGAATGTGTTTAGCCACAGCATGAAGAACTTCATCTGATGGCTTTAAACTGAATCCTACAGGGGAGGGAGACGTAAAGGTGGGGGTAACAATGGATGCAGGCTCATGCACCACAACGGATAGAACAGCTCTAATAGCTCCCAATAATAGTCTTCAGAAACATGTAGGAAGAAAGCCAGACTATAAAGCACATGGTCTTCAATGTCTATACACTAATGCCAAGAGTATGGGAAACGAACAGAACGAACTTGAACTTGTAATACAGGAGGGAAATTCTGACGTGATAGGTGTAACAGAAACTTGTTGGGATGACTCCCATGACTGGAATACAGCAATTGAAGGATATAACTTATTCAAAAAGAACAGGAGGAACAGAAAGGGAGGTGGGGTTGCACTATATGTTAAAAAATACATAACTCTCTGCACAGAAATACAGGAGGAGGAGCTTGGTAGCCCCATTGAGAGCATCTGGGTTAAAATAAATGAAACAAAGAATAAAAGCAACATGCTGGTTGGAGTCTACTACCAGCCACCAATCAAGGAGAAGATGAGGATGAAACTTTTGAAAAGCAAACTGCCAATGTCTCAAGGAAGCATGATGTAGTAGCAATGGGGGATTTGAATTTCCCCGATATTTGTTGGGAGACAAATTCTGCAAAACATGGCCCCTCCAAGAAATTCCTGACTTGTGTTGCTGATAACTTCCTCCTACAGAAAGTGAAGGAAGGAACTAAAGGATCAGCTATCCTTGACTTGATCCTAACCAATAGAGATGACTTCATGGATAAAGTAGCAGTTACGGGAACTTTGGGGGAAAGCGACCATGTTATACTTGAGTTCTTGGTTCTAAAGGAAGCAAAAGCAGAGTGTACCCAAAAGCGTACCCTGATTTTAGGAAAGCCGATTTTAATAAACTCAGAACAATGATAAGTAAGGACCCATGGCAAGTGACTCTAATGAGCAAAGGAGTCCAAGATGAGTGGGAGTTTTTTTAAAAGGAAATTCTCAAGGCACAATTACAAACAATTCCAACGAGGAGAAAAGACAACAGAAGAAGCCAATGTGGCTTCACATAAAGCTTAGAGATGACCTGAAAACAAAAAAGGACACATATAGGAAGTGAAAGGAAGGCCAAGCTACAAAGGAAGAGTACAGGCAGGTAGCACAGAATTGCAGGGATGGTGTCAGGAAGGCTAAAGCTGAAAACGAGCTGAGGTTAGCGAAGGATGCTAAAAGCAACAAAAAGGTTTTCTTCAGATACATGCACAGTAAAAGACAGAGGTAAGAGATGGTTGTTCAACTATTAAATAAGGATGGCAAGATGATGACAGATGACAACGAAAAGGCAGAAGTGCTCAATTCCTATTTTGGCTCAGTCTTCTCCTGAAAGAGGGTCCATGACCCCCCTGGCAAAGGTGAAATACAGGCTGAAGGGGCAGGAGCGCAGCTTGAGATGGATAGGCATATGGTCAAGGAACACCGACTTACTTTGAATGAGTTCAAATTTCCAGGGACAGATGAATTGCATCCTAGATAAGGATGTATGAAAGTTCCGCCACAGATCTCGGGGAGTCCAAATGCCAGCGCATTTGGCCCCCAAAAATCTGGGGTGGAATGGCCCGCCCCCCTGCCCCCCTCCCCCGGGATGGGACTTATCTTGGGCAGATCTTCCTGGAGGCGGCGGCAGCGGCTCCGGCGGAGGCTCCGGCGGAGGCTCCGTTGGCGGTTCGGCGGCGGCGGCAGCTGCAGCGGCCGGTCTTCCGACCAGCTGCCGCTGCCACCATTTCCAGGTTAAAAAACAAAACAAAACAAAAAAGTGATAGGCTACGTAAAGATTTACGTAGCCTATCATGGCTAGATTTTAAAAAAACACCATGATAGGCTACGTAAATGTTTACGTAGCCTATCACGGCTGACTTAAAACAAACAAACATGCACGTACGCAAATGGCGGCGGCCATGGCCGCCGCCATTTGTGTTCCTTATTTTGGCACGTCTTAGTCTACATAAACATTTACGTAGACTAAGATGGCGAAAATAAGGGGAACGCAAATAGCGTAGATGCTACGCTATTTGCGTTCCCCTTATTTTGCCGTCTTAGTCTATGTAAATCTTGACGTAGACTAAGACGTGCCAAAATAAGGAACGCAAATGGCAGCGGTCATGGTCGCCGCCATTTGCGTACGCGCGTTGTTGTTGTTTTTAAATCAGCCGTGATAGGCTACATAAACATTTACGTAGCCTATCACGGCTGACTGCAGAGACACTAACGGCAGTGGCTACGGCCGCCGCCATTTGCGTCCCCGCTAGCCAGCGGCCGAATGTCCGGCTGCTGGTGGAACCGGCCGGCGGCTCCTCAGAATCGCTGCGGAGCACAGCCGGCCAGCCAGGATTCCTGCGGGGGAGGAACGGAACGCCTCCCCCCCCCATCAACATAATCCATGAACAGGTAAGTGACTTTCGTACATCCCTAATCCTAGAGTAATAAAGGAACTGGCAGAATTGCTCTCAGAACCGCTGTCTATTCTCTTTGAGAAATCATGGTGGGTAGGTGAAGTGCCAGGTGACTGGAGGAGGGCTAATGTCCCTATCTTCAAAATGGGCAAAAAGGAGGAACCTGGGAACTACAAACCAGTCAGTGTGACATCAACCCCTGGGAAAATTCTGGAGCAGATCATAAAGCAATCCATCTGTAAGCACCTTGAAAACAATGCAGTGGTTACTTGAAGCCAACATGGATTTGTCAAGAACAAGTCCTACCAGACTAATCTGATCTCATTTTTTGAGATGTAGACTGTGGGAATGCTGTGGACATAATATACCTCATCTTCATCAAAGCTTTTGACAAAGTGCCCCATGATATCCTGATGAGCAAACTAGCTCAAAGTGGGCTAGATGAAACAATGATCCGGTGGATCCACAGTTGGCTCCAGAATCAGACTCAAAGAGTGCTTAGCAATGGGATCTTCTCGAACTGGGGAGAGGTAATGAGCAGGGTACTGCAGGGCTCAGTCCTGGGCCCAGTGCTCTTCAACATTTGTATTAATGACTTGGATGAGGAGGTACAGGGAATGCTGCTGATCAGATTTGCAGATGACACAAAATTGGGTGGGATAACCTGGAAGACAGAAACAAAATTCAAAGTGATCTTGATAGGCTGGAGCACTGGGTAGAAAACAACAGAATGAAATTTAACTAGGGGTGTACGGATTCCTCACCGTCTGTTCGGGTGGGGGATCTGTGGTGGGGGAGGTGATCCATTCCTCCCCTCCGGAATCCTTCAGAGCGGTTCCGCTCCACTCGGATTCGGGGGGGGGAACTGGCTTGGGGGCGCTTACCCTCCCTCCTGACAGCCAGAGCTGTTTGGCTCCTCCCTGTCCCTGCCGATTGCCATGACTTTAAAAAAAAAAAAAAGTGATTGGGAGGATGTGCCCATAGACTTATACGCAAAACAGTGCCATGAATCTTGCATATAAGCCTATGGGCACATAGACTTATATGCAAGATTCATGAATCTATTTGCGTATACGTCTATGGGCACATCCTCCTGATGGCCTTTGTTTTTTTTTAAAAAAAGACATGGCAATCAGCAGGGACAGGGAGGAGGTGAACGGCTCTGGATGGCAAGAAGCAGCCAAGTGCCATTCCACCTCCAGTCCTCCTGGAGCAGAGGTAAGTGGTCCCAATCCGCTGCAGATTCCTGAGGCCAGATTCCAAAGAATCCAGCCTCATTTGAATCCACAGCGGATTTCTCTGACATCCCTAAATTTAACAGGGATAAATGCCAAGTTTTGCACGTAGGAAAAAGAAGCCAAATGCACAGTTACAAGATGGGAGATACTTGGCTCAACAATACTACAAGCGAGAAGGATCTTGGAATTGTTGTAGATCCCAAGCTGAATATGAGCCAACAATGTGATGCAGCTGCAAAAAAAGGAAATATTATTTTGGGCTGCATTAATAGAAGTATAGCTTCTATTAATTCTCTGACATCCCTACTTCTCCTCAGAAGTGGTTAGGCCTCATCTTGAGTACTGTTTCCAGTTCTGGGCACCACACTTTAAGAAGGAGGCCAAATTCCAGTGAATTCGGGCCCCCAGAATCCATGGCAGAACGAAGCAAACCCCCCTGCCACTCCGTGAAATGGGCCCGGAATGGAGCCTACCTGGTCTGCGGCCGCCATTCACCTTCGGGAGAATGGCCGTGATAGGCTATGTAAATACTTAGTCTATCACAACCTCCGCAGGGATGCAAATGGTATCCCTGCATTAGCCATGATAGGCTATGTAAATACTTACATAGCCTATCATGGCTAATGCAGGGATACCATTTGCATCCCTGCGGAGGTTGTGATAGACTACGTAAATACGTACGTAGCCTATCACAGCAAAAGGCAGGAACGCAAATGGCGGCTGCTATGCCATTTGCGTCCCTGCCTTTTCTTTTGCCATGATAGGCTACATATATATTTACGTAGCCTATCACGGCAAAAGACAGGGATGCAAATGGCCTAGCAGCTGCCATTGCATACCCGCTTTTGCTGTGATAGGTTACGTAAATATTTACATAGCCTATCATGGCTCAGCGAAGGGACGCAAATGGCGGCCCCTATGCTGGCCACCATTTTCAGCCGCAGACCTGCCACAGCCGGATGCCTGGCTGCAGATGCACCTGGCTGGTGGCTCCGCAGAGTTGCCATGGAGAGGAGCTGGCCAGGGAGGATTTCGGGCAAACCAAGAAAGTGTGTAAAGGGCCCATTACCAACAATGCTGGGTATAAACACATCACAATTATATGCAAAGCATTTTGACAGTGTCTCTTTTATAACACTTGAAAGACTGCTCAATTAACAACAAAATCTTTCTTAATACAATAAAATTGGCAAAAGGGAGTCTCCATTGAGCACTGCAGTTCTCTGCTCTTACAACCACTCAGCAGAGCAAAGGGATTGCATATACTCCCACATCTCCCATGGTGGCAGAAAAAGCACTACATAATCAGCAGTAAACAGCCCAGGAACTGCATTTCCTTGTCATACGTAATTGCTCCAATGTTGTTTACGCATATAAGAAGAATAAATACATTGTATCTGATTAGCCAACAGGATAAATTTCTCAGAAAGCTTTTGTTTTTAAATAAGCACATTTGGAGTACCTCAAGTTCCTGAGGGGGCAGGGGGGGGAGTGGGATAAAGATATATTCTGCCTTTATTGATCCTTTGTATTGCAACTCTGATGTAGAAACGGCTTGAAGTCAAAGAAAAGGCTAACACTAACAAGAGACTTCTTACAGATGTCTCCTCCTTCCCACATCCAGCTATTGCAAATTCTACAAGGTTCTTACAAGCCAGGGGTGCAAAAAACACCACCCCCCTTCTTGAAGAAAAAAAAAAAAAAACAGAGAGCACCTCCCCTTCCACCGTGGATGCCCCTTATGAAACAGGTAAGTGGTTTTGTACATCCCTAATGCAGACAAACTGAAGAGGGTTCAGAGGGGGGCAACAAAGATGATCAGGGGACTGAAGCCAAACTCCTATGAGCAGAGACTGAAAGAACTGGGCATGTTTAGCCTTGAGAAGAGAAGACTGAGGGGAGATATGATAGCACTCTTCAAGTACTTGAAAGGTTGTCAAAGAGAGGAAGGCCAGGATCTCTTCTCGATCATCCCAGAGTGCAGGACACGGAATAATGGGCTCAAATTACAGGAAGCCAGATTCTGGCTGAACATCAGGAAAAACTTCCTGACTGTTAGAGCAATCGTACAGTGGAACCAATGACCTAGGGAGGTGGTGGGCTCTCCCACCCTGGAGGCATTCAAGACAAGGCTGGACAGCCATCTGTCAGGGATGCTCTGACTTGGATTCCTGCACTGAGCAGGGGGTTGGACTCGAAGGTCTCGTAGGCCCCTTGCAACCCTACTATTCTCTGATTCTCTGATTCTATGAATGTAAGGTGGAATTCTGTCATTTAATTGTTAGTTGGGTGAAAGAGAACAGAATTCTCTGGGGATTCTCTAGTAATGCGGATTCTGTGGCAGCAAGCATAAAGTCTCCTCCTGCGGCATTTTTTTTTCTTTCCTCTCTGTTTTTTTTTTTTTTTCTTCAAGAAGGGGGGTGGTGTTTTTTGCACCCCTGGCTTGTAAGAACCTTGTAAGAAGAAGGGGAGAAATTCCATTACAATTTTGTCTTTTTTTGCCACTTACCTTACTCATTTGCCCACCTGTGAGAATAACTACAGGGCTTTTTCAGCAATGGCTCCACATTTCTGGAATGCCTTGCCTATTAGGGTATGCCAGAACTGATAATTGCAGGCCTTCAGGAAATCCCTAAATACATGTTTGTTTTCTGTGGTGTTCTCATGAACAGGATTTATTGGGCTGTTGTGCTAGAATAGTTTTAGCTGTAATTATTGAGCAGATTTGTTAGTGTTTTACTGGGACTGATATTTTAGCTTTAGTGCTGGTTCTTATTAATTGCTAGTTTTGTTTTGAAGTTTATTGTTATTTCTATTTAATATTGACTATTGGAAGCCCCCCTTAAAGGTGGCCTATAAATATTTTACATAAATAAATACCTGAATAAATAAAATGCTTAACTTTACATGGTGGTTGAGCTTTTTCCATTCTTCTTGCTTTTAAAACTTTTTTTTTTTTACCTCTGTGCTACTCACAGAAGACCGGTTCACACAATCAGTAGGCAGTTAACAAGCCATGGTGGCTTCCTAACTATACTGCGTGTGCTGGTCTCATCCCTGGGGGATTTGCATAATTACCCTCAGAAGCGCAGCTTGTTGTGTTGTATGAACATAGCCAGGATGGTTTGTTGCCATGGGTAACAAGTAGGTATGCAATGACTGTGTAAAATCCGTTCTGTCTGTATTTCATGGATTGTCAGGCACCTTGTGTTATTGTCAGGCGCCTTGTGTTCTGTCGTCTGCTCATTGATGGAATTGGTTATTTTTTCAAGTTCATGAATTTGTGAAAATTTGCACTTGCAAAAATGTGCAAATGTGGGGATCCAGCGAGTGGCACTTCACCCGGACCATGGTAAGTTCACCTATCCCTAGTTGTGATGCCCAAACCCGGTGAGGGGGTGGTGGTGGTTGGGGTGGTTTACAAAACACCCCGATACCCCAGAACAACCCATGGTTTTCAGGGTGGGTTGTAAACAACCCCAGCCACCACCACCCTCACTGGGTTTGTATATCATGACAACCAGCACATGCAGGGATGGAAAATAAGCCACTATAGTTTATTTTCCCTCCATGGTTCTGTTGGCTAGAACTGGCAGACAGACCCTGAGTAGTAGCAACGTAGCATTAATGTTCTTGCTTCTGGAGAAAGAAAAATACAGCTTTCATGTTGGAGTCACAAACCTATGAGAGATCAACCATCGTTTATTAGCAAAGACATCTATATCCCTTTGTTCTAAGGTCTCAGTTAGTGGCCTGGGAGCCAGAAATCAGCTGCCAAAAAAGCAGAGGTTATGCCCCAAATCATGTAAGTTTTGACTGCCATGTCAGTAGGATAATAAACAACGATTAATGCTGCCCAGTCTTATAAATGGCCCAATCATTCCCCACTGCCTACTTTTGCCATTTCACATACTTTTCTACTTAAAGTTCAAGTTAAACCTGACAGGGGGCTAATTAGATTCCCATATTAGGCATTGATCTTTTACAGGGCTATCAAAATGTCTGCCATTTTGTGAACCTGGAAGAAACATTTTACACACACACACACACACACGACAACCTCTACCAACACTGCTCTTTCAAAAATTTCCATTCACTTTAGACAAAACTAACATGAATAGAAATTCAGCCTGCTGAATCCTAGCAGCTCCCGGTTCAAGTTGTAGTCATTGCTGAAGTCATGGAATATGAAAGGTGAAGAGTGGAGTAGAGAGCAATTGAGAGCTCATGTAAAGTAATTGGAAAATGCTTTCTGTCCTGCCTGCCCGAACAGGATCTGAAGGGCATTTCCACAAATCTATGGTTCGGTGATATCTGTCATCTGTAGGCAAGGTGCTGAATTCCAGAAATACCCGATCTGGGCAATGAATTTGGAGATGCCATTTTGTCTGGCCCTATTGCAGAATCAGCATGAAAACCTTTGGGCCTTGCTGTGGTCTTGATGACACCACGAGAATCACAACAGGGACTAGAGGCCTTGGATATGATCTCATTTTCTTAGTATGTATCAGGACCTCCCTGCTGCTTCTGCTCCTCAAGTGACCCTGTGGGAATATTGGGGGCAGCAAGGATGGCCCAATACAAACAGCAAGCACCACGGCAAACTCGTAAAATCATAAAATGATCTGCTGGATCAGACAAAGGGTCCATCTGGGTCAAATATCCTTTGCCTAGCAATGGCCAACCAGACACCTTTGGGAAGCCCACAAGCAAGGCCTGAAGGCAATTACTGCTTCCCAGCAACTGGTATTCAGTGGCAGGCTATTTCTGAATATGGAGTCTTCATATAGGCAGGACTGATAATACCTAACAGTCAATAACCTGTTCTCCATGAATATACCTCATCCCCTTTGAAGGCCACGTGGTAGGAGTGAAACTTCCCACCCATCCCCCAAATGCTGGGTGGCCCAGCCACTGCTGAGAGGGAACCCATGGAGGTTTATGACATGTCTCTGTGCACAGGTGCATAGTACACAAAGGCACACTATGTTGCCCCCCACCCCAATGTTCACTATAATATACTGTCTTTTCTCTGCTCTACCTATCTGTGATGGGTTGCTTGGGCTTGCCAACACATCCCTGCCTCTCCCCGCCATTGCTGGATCTGGGTTGGGACAGCTGCAGATGGTGGCACCTGCATGTGGCATCATTACTGGGCCCGCTCGCTTGGTGGCCAGCCCAACAGCTGGCTGGAGATATGACGGTGGACCATTGAAGAGAGACAGAATGACCATCCCAGGATACAGGGCCATTTAAAGTATGGCCCAATGGCAAGCAGATGAAGGAAGGAAAGAAGAAAAGGAAGAAAACAGTTGAAAGAGGGGGGAAAACTCCCCCAGGCAGAGTACTGCTGATTTGAGCCAGCCGTGCTGAAGTTGCCTGGGAAGGGTCTGATCTCCCAGGCCTGACATGGGGTGGCAGCACCCTGGTGGCAGCGCTGCAAAAGGTGCCACCGCCAAAGGCAAGGTTGCCCCTTTGGGGGGAGCCATTTTGGGGTGGACATAAAGGCAAGGGCCACTCCCTAACATCAGGTTGATTGGCTTTGCAGTTTTTATGTGTGGGGCTGATTGTTTCTTTTAAAATCTGGTTATGTGCCTGCGAGAGAGGATATGGGGCCAAGACGGGGGACTTGGCCCCCAATAAGTGTGGTTAAGGGTCAAGGGAAATATGGCATTGGAAGGAGAGCTAACTAGGTTAGGGGAACATGGCCCAGACAGTTAACGGCTGTGCCATGTTCCAGCCCTCCCCTCATCTTCTTTTGCGGTGGTTGCCCTATCAGCCTGCCCTCGGGTCTCTGGATGCTGCTTTTAAATGCCAGAATGGTTCAAAATAAGACCTCCCTCATCCATAATTTAATTGTGGATGAGGTGGCCAATCTGGCATGCAAACCAAGTCCTGGGTGGGTGAGAAGGGGGGAGTTAATCTCTCTCAACTCTACTTACCGGGGTACTTGATTCAGCATCAGGGTAGGCTTGAGGGCTGGGGAGGGGGTGTTGCTGTGGTCTATAGGAATTCCATCTCCCCCTGCAGGCTCCCTGTTCATCTGACTACTGGTCTGGAGTGTTTGCACTTTGTGTTGGGTCAGCAGGACAGACTGGGAATTCTGTTGGTGTACTGCTCACCCCGCTGCTTGACAGAGGTGGTCTTGGGTGAGCTGTTGATCTGAGATGACAGGAGTGGTCTTGGGTGAGCTGTTGAGGTCCCCCAGACTGTTGGTTCTGGGGGATGTCAACATTCACACTGAGGCCATCTTATCTGGGGTGGCTCAGAATTTCAGGGTTTTCATGACAACCATGGGACATGTCCCAACATGTCCCAACATGTCATTGGCCCAATGCATCTAGCAGGGCATACTCTAGACTTGGTTTTCTCACCTGAACATGGAGATGGTGAACTGAAGATGGAGGTATTTGCATCAGTCCCTTTGTCATGGTCAGATCATTGCCTGCTGAGGTTTAGACTTATGACAGCTTTTCTCCTCTGAATGGTTTCCAGAAGGCTCTGGGGAGGTTTCTGGCTGATATGGCTGGCTCTCCTGTAGAAACCCTGGCTGATCTGTGGAATACAGAAATGATCCAGGCAGTTGACATGATTGCTCCTGAGCACCCTGTCCTAAGTAGAGCTCATTCTGCTCCGTGGCATACCCCAGAGCTGAGAGCAATGAAACAAAATAGGAGACGGCTTGAGGCAGGTGGAGAACTCCTAGTGGGCACAATTACAGATGTCATGGGAGTCTGGGAAGGGGGTGGAGTCCAGAAAACTCCCCCGTTTGGTCTCCTGGACCACTGCACTTCCCTGACTCGACCCGCACCTAGTTGGGCAAGCACAGCAGTCCCTGCTGGTCCACCGAGCCACCATTTTGCAAAAAAAAAAAAGGCAGCTCAGGTTTTTTTGTAAATGTAATGTTGCATAAATGGTGGCCATAAAGGGCCATTTACACAACATTACAGATGCAGTGGCTCATCCAGGGAGCCGAACACTGGCGGCTGGCTGGCGGCAGCTCAGCAAGCACCTGGTGGCACAGAAGGAATTGAGTTTGTCCATCCCTAATGTAGATCCCCCCTTCATGGATCACTGCCTTGTTGTGGCGAAGGGGCTTTCATAACTCAGTGAAGCCATAAGCTATGCCGTGCAGGGCCACCCAAGACGGACAGGTCATGGCAGAGAGTTCTGACAAAATGTGGTCCACTGGAGAAGGAAATAGCAACCCACTCCAGTATCCTTGCCAAGAAAACCCCATGGAACGTATCACAAGGCTAAAAGATATGATGCCGGAAGATGAGCCCCTCAGGTCGGAAGGTGTCCAATATACTACTGGGGAAGAGCAGAGGGTATTTCCAAGTAGCGCCAGAAAGAGTGAAGCAGCTGGGCCAAAGCCAAAAGGACACTCAGCTGTGGATGTGTCTGGTGGTGAAAAGAAAATTCCATGCTGTAAAGAACAATATTGTTTAGGAACCTGGAGTGTCAGATCCATGAATCAAGGTAAGCTAGAGGTGGTCAAACATGAGATGGCAAGATTGAACATCGACATCTTGGGAATCAGCGAACTCAAATGGACAGGCATGGGCAAATTTAATTCCGGTGACCATCATAACTACTACTGTGGGCAAGAATCTCTTAGAAGAAATGGAGTAGCACTCATAGACAACAAAAGGGTGGGAAAAGCAGTACTGGGGTACAATCTTAAAAATGATAGAATGATCTCAGTACGAATCCAAGGCAAACCATTCAACATCACAGTAATTCAGGTCTATGCCCCAACCACTGATGCCGAAGAAGCTGAGGTTGATCGGTTCTATGAAGACCTACAACACCTTCTAGAACTAACACCCAAAAAAGATGTCCTCTTCATCATAGGGGATTGGAATGCTAAAGTAGGAAGTCAAGAAATCACCGGGATAACAGGCAGGCACAGCCTTGGTGCACAAAATGAAGCAGGACAAAAGCTAATAGAGTTTTGCAAGGAGAACATGCTGATCATAGCAAATACTCTTTTCCAACAGCACAAGAGGCGACTCTACACATGGACATCACCAGATGGTCAATATCGAAATCAGATTGATTATGTCCTTTGCAGCCAAAGATGGAGAAGCTGTATACAGTCAGTAAAAACAAGACCTGGAGCTGACTGTGGCTCAGATCATGAGCTTCTTGTTGCAAAATTTCAGCTTAAATTGAAGAACGTAGGGAAAACCACTAAACCATTCAGGTATGACCTAAATCATATCCCTGATGAATATACAGTGGAGGTGAGGAATAGATTTCAGGGATTAGACCTGATAGACAGAGTGCCTGAGGAACTATGGACGGAGGTCCGTAACATTGTTCAGGAGGCAGCAACTCAATCCATCCCAAAGAAAAAGAAATGCAAGAAAGCCAAGTGGCTGTCTGATGAGGCTTTACAAGTAGCTGAAGAAAGAAGGGAAGCGAAAAGCAAGGGAGAAAGGGGAAGATATATGCAACTGAATGCAGAGTTCCAGAGAACAGCAAGGAGAGACAAGAAGGCCTTCTTAAATGAACAATGCAAAGAAATCGAGGAAAACAACAGAATGGGAAAGACTAGAGATCTCTTCAAGAAAATTGGAGATCTCAAGGGAATGTTTTGTGCAAAGACAGGCATGATAAAGGACAAAGAAGGCAGGGACCTAAGAGAAGCAGATGAGATTAAGAAGAGGTGGCAAGAATACACAGAAGAACTATACAGGAAAGATCTGAATGTCCCTGATAGCCATGATAGTGCGGTCACTGAACTTGAGCCGGACATCCTAGAGAGTGAAGTCAAGTGGGCCTTAGGAAGCATTAGTAACAACAAAGCTAGCGGAGATGACAGTATTCCAGTTGAGCTATTTAAGATCCTAAAAGATGATGCTGTTAAAGTGCTGCATTCAATATGCCAACAAATTTGGAACACTCAACAATGGCCGCAAGACTGGAAAAGGTCAGTTTACATTCCAATTCCAAAGAAGAGCAACGCCAAAGAGAGTTCAAATTACCGCACAATTGCGCTCATTTCACATGCCAGCAATGTGATGCTCAAAATCCTACAAGCTAGGCTTCAGCAGTATGCGAACCGAGAACTTCCGGAAGTACAAGCTGGGTTTCGAGTAGGCAGAGGAACTAGAGATCAAATCACCAACGTTCGCCGGATCATGGAGAAAGCAAGAGAATTCCAGAAAAATGTCTATTTCTGCTTCATTGACTACGCTAAAGCCTTTGATTGTGTGGATCACAACAAATTGTGGCAAATTCTTAAAGTGATGGGAGTACCAGACCACCTTACCTGTCTCCTGAGAAACCTGTACAAGGGTCAAGATGCAACAGTAAGAACCAGACATGGAACAACCAAGTGGTTCAAAATTGGCAAAGGAGTACGACAAGGCTGCATATTGTCACCCTGCTTATTTAACTTATATGCAGAGTACATCCTGAGAAACGCCGGGTTGGATGAATCACAGGTCGGAATTAAGATTGCCAGGAGAATTATCAACAACCTCCGATATGCAGACGATACCACCCAAATGGCAGAAAGCGAAGAGGATCTCAAGAGCCTCTTGCTGAGGGTGAAAGAGGAGAGTGCAAAAGCTGGTTTGAAACTCAACATTAGAAAAACAAAGATCATGGCATCTGGCCCCATCACTTCCTGGCATATAGAAGGGGAAGAAATGGAAGCAGTGACAGATTTTACTTTCTTGGGCTCCAAGATCACCACAGATGGTGACTGTAGCCATGAAATGAAAAGACGCTTGCTCCTTGGGAGGAAAGCTATGGCCAACCTAGACAGCATAGTAAGAAGCAGAGACATCACCTTGCCGACAAAGGTCCGTCTAATCAAACTATGGTTTTCCCAGTAGTAATGTATGGCTGTGAGAGCTGGACTATAAGGAAGGCTGAGCGCCGAAGAATTGATGCTTTCGAACTGTGGTGCTGGAGAAGACTCTTACGAGTCCCCTGGACTGCAAGGAGGTCAAATCAGTCCATCCTAAAGGAAATCAACCCTGAGTGCTCATTGGAAGGACAGATACTGAAGCTGAAGCTCAAATATTTGGGCCACCTAATGCGAAGAGAAAACTCCCTGGAAAAGACCCTGATTCTGGGAAAGACTGAAGGCAAAAGGAGAAGGGGACGACAGAGGATGAGATGGCTAGATAGCATCACGGATGCAATGAATATGAACTTGAGCACGCTCCGGGAGAGAGCGCAGGACAGGAAGGCCTGTCATGCTATGGTCCATGGGGTCATGAAGAGTCGGACATGACTGAACGACTGAACAACAACAACAACCTCTGAAAGCTTATTCAGTTGGATGCAACGTAAAACAAATTCTTTTGCAACAGCTTTGGCTGTTGGATTTTCATTTGTATTTTAAAGGGCTTCTACATTTATATAATAAAAGCACAAGCTTTACCAGAATCAATGTTACATGACACAGAGATTTGTTAGCACAAATAAAATGATAGGGAACCTTGAATTTTTGAAGAGGGCTTGTGATTTCCATGCTTCTAGAGATGAGAAAGGGGAATAAAGAAGGAATTCCCCGAAGTTTGAGACGCTAAAACGTCCTTGAATTATTCTACCATACTGAATTAAATGGGGGGATTACTAATGGTATTGGTCAGAAAAGGAGAAGCCCTCATTGTAAAAAGCATAGCAATAAAAAAAAACCCTCATTGGGTGAGATCCATAGCAGTCTATGAGAACTGTGACATTGGCTTGGATGCAGAATAAGTTAGTTGCACTTAGGGATGTTGGAGAAATCTGCAATGGAATCAAATAAGTTTGGAATTCTCTGAATCTGACCAGCAGATTCTGCAGTGGACTGGCTTTTCCCCAGTCACACAGATTCCGTGGACTTGTAGACTGTTTTTTTTTTTTTTTTTTTTTACTTTCCAGGATTTTACACACATTTAGTCATAGAAAAATACATAAAATAAACTAAAGAACAGCAGCCAAAAATGCACTTTTCCTCCATAGGCTAAAGCATGAAAATGTGCATTTCAGGGGATTTGCACATTTTAGAGGGATTTGCACATTTTCGCAAGTGCAGATTTGTGCAAATGGGAATTTGCATGAATTCAGGAATTTGGGAAAAATCCGATTCCATCAATGACCAGACAATAGAATGAAGGGCACCTGACAGTCCACAAAACATAGACGGAATGGATTTCACAAAACCCGTGCATCCCTAGTTACACTTAGGCCCTATTGAAACCAGTGTTACAAGTTAGTCATGACTAACTGATATCCCATAAGTTTCAATGGGAATTAAGTTCAACAAATGTTCTCTGGATCCAACCCAATGGCCACACTTCTAATTTTATATATCAGGCAATATATGTGCTTGGCAAGTTCTGGGTAACATACTGAGGATTGTCTTGTGAGTTTGTATTAGAATATACTATAAATGGTTCATATTTCACATAAAATTCCACTAGTGTACATTTCCCTTTCAGTTACATAGTTTAATGGGCACTGGCATGGAAGCACACGTACATATGCACACAACACATAGAAGTCTGCAGATGGCTACAATTTTCATATTCTCCCAAATTGAATTTAAATGTACAGTCAGCCCAACTGTTTCATAACAATTCTCTGGGATATGGAGATAATTTATCACCAGAACGTCAAAGGTGCATTTGACTCTTCAGTGTTGATCATTATTAATTAGATAAATATGTATTGTAGTTTCAATGGAATTGGTTTCATTTTCTTTTTTCATCAGGATTAGCTAGCTTTGATTAAGTGTATAATTGAGTAAGTGTATAGTTGATTAAGTGTATAGTTGATTAAGTGTATAGCTTTGATCAAGTGTATAGTTTTCATCAGGATTAGCTAGCTTTAATCAAGTGTATAGTTCTTGAACTGGTCTTTTCATTCCTTCCTCCTTGTTTCCTTAAATGTGTGAATGTTCCTAACTAAGTGGCACAGTCCTAAGACTGTTTGACTGCATATGGCAGAGCAATCTTGGAAGCAAGGTTATTTCATTTCATTTATTGCATTTCTATACTGCCCCATAGCCAAAGCTCTCTGAGAAGCTCACCAAAATTAAAAGCCATTAAAAATACATTATACAAAGTGCAAAACTATTTACATAAAAATATATAAACAGACAGCTCACACTCAGACAACATATATCTAAAAAACATTTTAAAAAAATCAACCAAGGACAATCCAAGACCTGATTAAAAACTCATTCTATGCTGTCAAATGCCTGAGAGAAGAGGGCAGTTTTAACCTTGCACTGAAAAGAATACCATGTTGGCATCAGGTGTGTCTCATTGGGGGGAACATTCCATAACTGAGGGGGGGCACCACTGAGAAAGCTCTCTCTTATTGCCATGCTCCGAGCCTCCTTTGGAGGAGGCACCTGGAGGGGGACCTTAGATTCTGAATGTAGTGTACGAGTCAGTTCATGCTGGGAGAGGCGCTCCATCAGCTATTGTAGTCCCAAGCCATGTAAGACTTTATAGGTCAAAACCAACACCTTGAATCAGCCTCAGAAACATGCAAGCAGCCAGAGCAAGACAGCCAGAGTTGCTGTTATATGTTCGGACCTTCTTGACCCTGTTATCTATCTGGCCGCTGCATTTTCTACAAGCTGCAGGTTCTGAGCCATCTTCAAAGGCAGACCCATGTACAGTGCATTGCAGTAATCTAATTTGGACATTACCAGAGCACAGACAACTGAAACTAGGTTATCCCTGTCCAGAGAGGGGCATAGCTGGGCCACCAACCAAAGTTGGTAGAAGGCACTATGTGTCACTGAGGCATCTGAGCCTCAAGTGACAAAGATGGCACCAAGGAGGACCCCAAACTATGAACCTGCTCCTTCAGGGGAGTGCAACCCCATACAGAACAGGTTGAGCACCCTCCAACTGGTAAGGAGAACCACCCACTAACAGCATCTCAGTCTTGTCTGGATTGAGTTTCAATTTATTAGCCCTCATCCAGTCCATTGTCGCAGGAAGGCACTGATTTAGCACATCTACAGCCTCACCTGAAGAAGAAGAAGAAGAAAAGGACAAATAGAGCTGCATGTCATCAGTATATTGATAACAGCACACTCCAAAACTCTGGATGACCCCACTTGGTGGTTTCAGTTGTTGAATAGCATGGGGGACAAAACCAACCCCTGAGGAACCCCATACTGGAGAATCCATGGAGCTGAGCAATATTCCCTAACTGCCACCTTCTAGAGCCAACCATCCAAGTAGGAGCAAAACCACTGTAATGCAGTACCTCCCACTCCCAACTCAGACAATCAGCCCAGAAGGATTCCATGGTCGATAGTATCGAAAGCCACTGAGAGATCAAGAAATATCTACAGGCTCACGTTCCCCCTGTCTCTGTCCTGACATAGGTCATTATACAGGCTGACCAAGGCTGTTTCCATGCCAAAGCCCAGACTGAACCCCAACTGAAATGGATCTAGATTTGTTGTTCAGTCGTTCAGTCGTGTCCGACTCTTCATGACCCCATGGACCATAGCACGCCAGGCCTTCCTGTCCTGCGCTCTCTCCCGGAGTGTGCTCAAGTTCATATTCATTGCATTGGTGATGCTATCTAGCCATCTCATCCTCTGTCGTCCCCTTCTCCTTTTGCCTTCAATCTTTCCCAGCATCAGGGTCTTTTCCAGAGAGTTTTCTCTTCTCATTAGGTGGCCCAAATATTTGAGCTTCAGCTTCAGTATCTGTCCTTCCAATGAGCACTCAGGGTTGATTTCCTTTAGGATGGACTGATTTGACCTCCTTGCAGTCCAGGGGACTCGTAAGAGTCTTCTCCAGCACCACAGTTCGAAAGCATCAATTCTTCGGCGCTCAGCCTTCCTTATAGTCCAGCTCTCACAGCCATACATTACTACTGGGAAAACCATAGCTTTGATTAGACGGACCTTTGTCGGCAAGGTGATGTCTCTGCTTCTTACTATGCTGCCTAGGTTTGCCATAGCTTTCCTCCCAAGGAGCAAGTGTCTTTTAATTTCATGGCTACAGTCACCGTCTGCGGTGATCTTGGAGCCCAAGAAAGTAAAATCTGTCACAGCTTCCATTTCTTCCCCTTCTATATGCCAGGAAGTGATGGGGCCAGATGCCATGATCTTCGTTTTTTTAATGTTGAGTTTCAAACCAGCTTTTGCACTCTCCTCTTTCACCCTCAGCAAGAGGCTCTTGAGATCCTCTTCACTTTCTGCCATTTGGGTGGTATCATCTGCGTATCTGAGGTTATTGATAATTCTCCCGGCAATCTTAATTCCGACCTGTGATTCATCCAACCTGGCGTTTCTCATGATGTACCCTGCATATAAGTTAAATAAGCAGGATGACAATATACCGCCTTGTTGTACTCCTTTCCCAATTTTGAACCACTCGGTTGTTCCATGTCTGGTACTTACTGTTGCTTCTTGACCCTCATACAGGTTTCTCAGGAGACAGATAAGGTGGTCTGGTACTCCCATCTCTTTAAGAATTTGCCACAGTTTGTTGTGATACACACAATCAAAGGCTTTAGTGTAGTCAATGAAGCAGAAATAGTCTTTTTCTGGAATTCTCTTGCTTTCTCCATGATCCAGTGAATGTTGGCGATTTGATCTCTAGTTCCTCTGCCTCTTCGAAACCCAGCTTGTACTTCTGGTAGTTCTCAGTTCGCATACTGCTGAAGCCTAACTTGTAGGATTTTGAGCATCACCTTGCCGGCATGTGAAATGAGCGCAATTGTGCGGTAGTTTGAACACTCTTTGGCGTTGCTCTTCTTTGGAATTGGAATGTAAACTGACCTTTTCCAGTCTTGCGGCCACTGTTGAGTGTTCCAGATTTGTTGGCATATTGAATGCAGCACTTTAACAGCATTATCTTTTAGGATTTTAAATAGCTCAGCTGAGATACTGTCATCTCCGCTAGCTTTGTTGTTAGTAATGCTTCCTAAGGCCCACTTGACTTCACTCTCTAGGATGTTCGGCTCAAGTTCAGTGGCTGCACTATCATGGCTATCAGGGACATTCAGATCTTTCCTGTATAGTTCTTCTGTGTATTCTTTCCACCTCTTCTTAATCTCATCTGCTTCTGTTAGGTCCCTGCCTTCTTTGTCCTTTATCATGCCCGTCTTTGCACAAAACGTTCCCTTGAGATCTCCAATTTTCTTGAAGAGATCTCTAGTCTTTCCCATTCTGTTGTTTTCCTCGATTTCTTTGCATTGTTCATTTAAGAAGGCCTTCTTGTCTCTCCTTGCTATTCTCTGGAACTCTGCATTCAGTTGGATATATCTTCCCCTTTCTCCCTTGCTTTTCGCTTCCCTTCTTTCTTCAGCCACTTGTAAAGCCTCATCAGACAGCCACTTGGCTTTCTTGCATTTCTTTTTCTTTGGGATGGATTGAGTTGCTGCCTCCTGAACAATGTTACAGACCTCCGTCCATACTTCCTCAGGCACTCTGTCTATCAGGTCTAATCCCTGAAATCTATTCCTCACCTCTACTGTATATTCATAATGAGAGAGCCAGTGTAGTGTAGTGGTGAGAGTGACGGACTGGGAGCTGGGAGATCCGGGTTCTAGTCCCCACTTGGCCATGGAAGCTCACTGGGTGACTTTGGGCCAGTCACAGACTCTCAGCCCAACCTACCTCACAGGGTTGTTGTTGTGAGGATACAACGGTGAGGAGGAGGATAATGTAAGCCGCCTTGAGTTCCTTGCAAGAGGAAGAAAGGCGAGGTATAAATGCAATAAATAAATAAATAAATAAATAAGGGATATGATTGAGGTCATACCTGAATGGTTTAGTGGTTTTCCCTACGTTCTTCAATTTAAGCTGAAATTTTGCAACAAGAAACTCATGATCTGAGCCACAGTCAGCTCCAGGTCTTGTTTTTACTGACTGTATACAGCTTCTCCATCTTTGGCTGCAAAGGACATAATCAATCTGATTTCGATATTGACCATCTGGTGATGTCCATGTGTAGAGTCGTCTCTTGTGCTGTTGGAAAAGAGTGTTTGCTATGATCAGCGTGTTCTCTTGGCAAAACTCTATTAGCTTTTGTCCTGCTTCATTTTCTACACCAAGGCCATGCCTGCCTGTTATCCCGGTGATTTCTTGACTTCCTACTTTAGCATTCCAATCCCCTATGATGAAGAGGACATCTTTTTTGGGTGTTAGTTCTAGAAGGTGTTGTAGGTCTTCATAGAACCGATCAACCTCAGCTTCTTCGGCATCAGTGGTTGGGGCATAGACCTGAATTACTGTGATGTTGAATGGTTTGCCTTGGATTCATACTGAGATCATTCTATCATTTTTAAGATTGTACCCCAGTACTGCTTTTCCCACCCTTTTGTTGACTATGAGTGCTACTCCATTTCTTCTAAGGGATTCTTGCCCACAGTAGTAGATATGATGGTCACCTGAATTAAATTCGCCCATGCCTGTCCATTTGAGTTCACTGATTCCCAAGATGTCGATGTTCAATCTTGCCATCTCATGTTTGACCACCTCTAGCTTACCTTGATTCATGGATCTGACATTCCAGGTTCCTAAACAATATTGTTCTTTACAGCATCAGACTTTCTTTTCACCACCAGACACATCCACAACTGAGTGCCCTTTCGGCTTTGGCCCAGCCACTTCACTCTTTCTGTTGCTACCCAGTAGTATATTGGACACCTTCCGACCTGAGGGGCTCATCTTCCGGTGTCATACCTTTTAGCCTTGTGATGGGTTTTCTTGGCAAGAATACTGGAGTGGGTTGCCATTTCCTTCTCCAGTGGACCACATTTTGTCAGAACTCTCTGCCATGACCTGTCCGTCTTGGGTGGCCCTGCACAGCATAGCTTATGGCTTCACTGAGTTATGAAAGCCCCTTCAACACAACAAGGCAGTGATCCATGAAGCTTTCAGAGGGCAGGCATATAAATATGTCAATAAAAAAAACCCAGCTTGGGCTACCAAATGGCAGAAGGTCCAGTTATGTAATGACCTGTTAAGACTGTGCCTGTTAAATAAATTTAACACACAGGTTGCAAGTATCCATCAGGCCTCTACAGATGGTGAAACCTTAAACAAACACTAAGCAGAATCATAACTCAACAAGGAGTTAAACATTCCAGTTATAGGTTCCTTTGTGTGTGTTTTCTTCCTTCATCCCAATACTTCGTAAGAAGGCCCATATTGTCAGGTGACTGGATTTAGCACCCCTATTTGTTCTTATTTCCTAATGTCTGCTCCAATTAGAAACTGAGACATTTCAAAGGGAAGGAAAGGTAGAAACATTTTTTTACTTTTGTGGAACTATGCAGGTTAAAAAAAGAAAGAAAAAAGACCCTATGTAGTAATAGTAGAAAAGAATGGTAAGATAATGGATGGACAGTATGGTGTACCAAAAAACCCTTCCTTCAGGAAAAACCAAAGACTGTAATTAACTGCTACTTCCATCTAAGCACAGAATTATACATAGACCTCTCTCTCTCTCTCTCTTTCTCTGCTCCATTTAGCTAATATTTTTGAGTCATTGTTTACTCTACATGATTCTAATATTTCCTTTTGTCTCCTTTCCTTGCTCTTCAAGGGGTTTGGATTTTGCCCATTACTACATGTAGACAAACTGTAAAATGCTGAAAGTTTCACCTTCTCAGCATGTCTGTTGAACTGGTTTAGAATTTTGGTGAACTACTACTGCCTCTATGAGTCAGACGGAGCTATTTATAAATTATTACAGATACTTTCTCTAGCAGTTTTGTGGGTACAGAGTGTTTTACAGTTCTTGTCTGATTTCTCCTCCCAAGAACTCCGTCAGGTAGGGTAGCTGTTGTTCACTCGTTAAGTCATGTCCAACTCTTCGTGACCCCATGGACCAGAGCACGCCAGGCCTTCCTGTCATCCACTCTCTCCCGGAGTGTGCTCAAGTTCATATTCATTGCATCGGTGATGCTATCTAGCCATCTCATCCTCTGCTGTCCCCTTCTCCTTTTGCCTTCAATCTTTCCCAGCATCAGGGTCTTTTCCAGGGAGCTTTCCCTTGGCATTAGGTGGCCAAAATATTTGAGCTTCAGCTTCAGTATCTGTCCTTCCAATGAGCACTCAGGGTTGATTTCCTTTAGGATTGACTGATTTGACCTCCTTGCAATCCAGGAGACTGGTAAGAGTCTTCTCCAGCACCACAGTTCGAAGCATCAATTCTTCGGCGCTCAGCCTTCCTTATAGTCCACCTCTCACATCCATACATTGCTACTGGGAAAACCATAGCTTTGATTAGACGAACCTTTGTCGGCAAGGTGATGTCTCTGCTTCTTACTATGCTGCCTAGGTTTGCCATAGCTTTCCTCCCAAGGAGCAAGTTTCTTTTAATTCCATGGCTACAGTCACTGTCTGCGGTGATCTTGGAGCCCAAGAAAATGAAATCTGTCACTGCTTCCATTTCTTCCCTTTCCATATGCCAGGAAGTGATGGGGCCAGATGCCATGATCTTCATTTTTTTAATGTTGAGTTTCAGACTAGCTTTTGCACTCTCCTCTTTCACCCTCAACAAGAGGCTCTTGAGATCCTCTTCGCTTTCTGCCATTAAGGTGGTATCGTCTGCGTGTCTGCGGTTGTTGATAATTCTCCCGGCAATCTTAATTCCGACCTGTGATTCATCCAACCCGGCATTTCTCATGATGTACTCTCCATATAAATTAAACAAGCAGGGCGACAATATACAGCCTTGTCGTACTCCTTTCCCAATTTTGAACCAATTGGTTGTCCCATGTCCGGTGCTTACTGTTGCTTCTTGGCCCTCATACAGGTTTCTCAGGAGACAGGTAAGGTGGTCTGGTACTCCCATCTCTTTAAGAATTTGCCACAGTTTGTTGTGATCCACACAATCAAAGGCTTTAGTGTAGTAAGTGAAGCAGAAATAGATGTTTTTTTCTGGAATTCTCTGAAATATAAAATGAATGACCTGCTCAATGCTTGTCACTGAGCTTTGTGGCAGAACTAGGGATGCACGAAAGTCACTTAGCTGGTGTCACAGCTTGCTTCGCGGTGGGGGGGAGGCGCTTCGCTGCTCCCCCCGAAGTTCAGGCCGGGGAGGGAGGCTTTCCTCCTCGCCCAGCCGAAATTCAGGCCGGGGGGGAGGCTTTCCGCCTCGCCAGGCCGAAATTCAGGCCGGGGAGGAGGCGCCTCGCCTCGCCCGGCCGCGAAATAAAAAGTTAAAAAAAAAACGCCCCCGTGATAGGCTACATGACGATTTACGTAGCCTATCACGGCTAGATCTGCAAAGTCAGCCGTGATAGGGTATGTTAATCATCACGTAGCCTATCACGGGTGATTTTTTTTTTAAAAAAAAAGCGCGTACGCAAATGACGGCCCCCATAGGGAGCCGCCATTCACGTTCCTTATTTGGTCGCTGTAGTCTACGTAAAGATTACGTAGACTACGGCGAAAATAAGGGCAACGCTATCTGCATTGCCCTTATTTTCGCCGTAGTCTATGTAAAGATTTACGTAGACTACAGTGACCAAATAAGGAACGCGAATGGCGGCTCCCTATGGGGGCTTCCATTAGCCGTACGTGCTTTTTTTTTTTTTTAAGTCACCCGTGATAGGCTACATGATGATTTACATAGCCTATCATGGCTGACTTTGCAAATCTAGCCGTGATAGGCTACGTTAATCGTCACGTAGTCTATCACGGGGGCGTGTTGTTGTTTTTTACTTTTCTTGGAATGGCGGCGGCGGCAGCTGGTCGAAAGACCGGCTGCCGCCCCTGCCCCTGTCGAAGACCTGCCGAACCGCCTTCGGGACCCGCCGCCGGGAGGGACATTCGTGAAAGGTAAGTCCCATCCCGGGGCGGACGGGGGGCGGGGGGGCGGAGAATTTCTCCCCAAAACTACTTCGGGGGGCCAAATACTTTGGCACTTGGCCCCCCGAAGTTTCGGGGAGAAATTCTCCCCCATCCCTAGGCAGAACTGAGATGCCTGTGAAGGTTTTCTACATCCTACCTCGCTAGCCGCTGCATTGTGTGGGCTGTCAATCAAATGTGTCCCAGTCTGGTGGAAGGACAAGTGTTCCAGTGGACACATGGAGGTCTCTATGAGTAAGGTTTTACCCATTCTTTTAGATACAGGGAGACCTTCACAAATATAATGGGGGTGCACATTTTGAGGTTTTTCTTAATCTTAAAGGATGAAAAAATCACTGCTTTTTCAGAGCCCCATGGGCACACAGGAGGTCTGAGGAGCTTTGAACCAGAGCATTACAATCAGTGTTGTCCAATCTTGTAAACTTCGCTCTTAGTGAGTTATTTGGAAGCTATCATCGCAAGATTCAAATGGGTGACACCTGGTGTTAAGGGGATATATCTATACCAGTTTTTCAAATAGCATCCAACTGCATACTTAATCTGTAAGCTTATATTCGGTAACTGGAACAAAACATCATGAAGGGTCTATGTCATGGTGGTGAATTTGCATATGGAAATGGTCCCAGGGTCCATACAGCCCGTTAACCTGCTTTTGACATGAACCAATCCAGTTACAAAGCATCATGCAATATGGCAAATTGTGTTGAAACAGTTTGTTCAGAGGATGCTCCTTCTTTACCCAGCTGACAATCATCTTCCGCCAGGTGGTTAATAACCCATATCATTCTTTTGTGCAGTTCATGGAACTGCATATATTGTTATCATTGGTATGCATTTAGTCATAATTCAGGTCCATTTGAACCAGCCATTTCCTGGAGCTGAGTCGAACAATGAATGGCATGGCAGCAGGGTGGGGATGGAGAAAAAGAATGCCTTTCTAATTAATTTACATCAATTGACTTTTTAAGTTTTATCAGATGCTCCCCTCTGCATTGCTTTGCTATCATGGAAAATGTTGCAACTGAACGGCGTAGATTGTTGGCACTAGGATTTTATCCATGGAAATTAATCAGTATTATCCTGTTCACTGGTATGTAATACCCACAGGCACTGGCCTTTTGCCTGCTCCATCTGCTGTAAAAGTACATATCAATACTATTCATCCTTCCATGTATCAGTTTCACTAACACTGGAAAATGCCACTATTCTCCTCCTCCAGTATGGACTGGCTGCACCACCATGATATTTACTTTTAAAGGTTATGCACTTACAATCACTAACACAGATTAGAATTGCCACTTCAGTCATAACCACATTTTGAACAGCAATAAATACATATCTAGGGTTGTTGGGATTCTAGGTGTAGGAGGAGTAGAAGCCTCAATGCAATCCTATGCAAATTTACTCAGAAGTAAGTCCCACTATGGGAGTTACAGACTGTTACTAGGGAGTAAGTTCCATTGAACTCACAGGGCCTTACATCAGAGTAAACCTGTTTAGGATTATGCCATCAGTTTGGCATAATCCTAAACTTTAACTTAAGAAAGTAACTCAAAACAGCTCACAGCAAAAACAGTAACACAATAAATCATCAAAATTCACAGCAATTAAAAAACAAATACAATACCATGGTAAAAACAACAAACTAAATAGGAACATCTCAAGCAGAATAAAAAAAGTTACAGTGTGCAGCAAAATAACAAATCAGAGACGAACATGAACTGAATCTGTTAATACCAAAGCCTTTCTTTAAAAGCCAGAGTTTCACTTGATATCTGAAGGTAACAGTGGGTGTTGGCCCCCACCTAAGAAAGACATTCCACAGAACTGGTACCACCACCAAGAAGGCCCTGCTCCTAGGAGACAACTAACAGATCTCATTCAGTAGAGAACACAGAGCCTCTTAAGAGTCCATCAAGGGGTGTACGAACCCCACTCACCGGTCCACCTGGGCGGTCTGTGGGTGGGGAGGAGATCCATTCCTCCCTCCGGAATCCTTCCCAACTGCTATTTGCATCCCTGCTCTTTGCCATGATAGGCTTCGTAAATATTTCTTACGTAAGGCTGGGTAAATATCGTAGTCTGCTACCCCATTTGCGTCCCTGCTGTTTGCTGTGATAGGCTACATAAATATTTATGTAACCTATCACAAAAAGAGCAGGGATGCAAATGGCGTCTGCTACACTGGATGCCATTTGCGTCCACAGACCAGCAGCGGACGGCTGCGGACTCAACAGATGGACATGGACCCGGCCAGTGGCAGGTAGGGTCCGTCTGGGATGAAGTTCGCGGGGTGGCGTGGTCCATTCCGCCATGGACTCCGGGGGGGCGGATTCTAAAGAATCCAGCCTTATTGGAGTCCGTGGTGGAATTCTCCACCACCCCTAAGTCCAAACTTCATAGAAACACATGTGTAGAGGAAGACAGGCAAGCTTACAATGAGCCTGGAAATTTAGCAGTATGGTCTAGGACCAGCTGCTTTATGGCAAGGATATAGAACCTCAGGCTCAGGCTCCCAATCCAGCCCACTTGTGGTCTCAACCTGGCCCTCTGAAGCTCTTAAGATGGCTGTGCCTCCTTCACCTTTCCCCTGACCACCAATCCTTTCGTGGTTTTCCAGCTTTTGTACTGTCCCCCCCCCCATTCAAAGAGGTTGAAATGCTTCTTGTATAGTTTAGTTACTGGCAGTAATAGCTTTAGGGCACAGTCCTATAGCCGGTAGTTGGCGGCTAGACGGCCATATGATTAGTCAGTTTCCTGGAACCAACTTTGGAGCCAGCACTCTGAGGTCGGTTCCCAGAGAACCGCCTCCCCACCCCCATCACCTCGTGGGTAGCGCGGATCATCCCCAGGCTCTGTGCTCATAAGAGCAGTGCAGAGTGGGGCAAAAGGGGGTGGTCCCAGGGGCGGGGGGGGCAGGGAGTGCGTAAGTGCTGGTACAACACTTCCTATGTGTCATCCAGCCTCTGCACTCTGCACGCTGACAAAATTGGCTGTCTAGATAGGAATGCAGGGTGGATGGAGTGCGGAAGAGATGATCTGCTCCACACTCCTCCCACCGTGCATTGGATAGGTGGTCACCTCCAAATTCGGAGGTGGCCACCTCTCCACATAGGATTGCTCCCTTAAGCTAAAATATCCTGATATTTTTGAAATATTTGGCCTTGCCCCTCTTGCCTTCTGTCTCACACACTGCTGAAAGCTTATTTGTTTTCACTGTTTTCTGTGGAGTCCATCTTATTGATGTGCAATGTTCTTTACATTTAGCCAGCCTGATATTATTTATGTTGACTGTGAGCCATTTAGTGAGTTTCTGGTAGAATCACAGTAAAGTGAAGGTAGCATACAAATACTTTAATTCTATCTATCAATCAAGACTGCAGCCAAAGATGGAGAAGCTCTATACAGTCAGTCAAAACAAGACCTGGAGCTGACTGTGGCTCAGATCATGAGATTCTTGTTGCAAAATTTTGGCTTAAATTGAAGAACGTAGGGAAAACCACTAAACCATTCAGGTATGACCTAAATCATATCCCTTATGAATATACAGTGCAGGTGAGGAATAGATTTCAGGGATTAGACCTGATAGACATAGTGCCTGAGGAACTATGGATGGAGGTCCGTAACATTGTTCAGGAGGCAGCAACGAAAACCATCCCAAAGAAAAGGAAATGCAAGAAAGCCAAGTGGCTGTCTGATGAGGCTTTACAAGTAGCTGAAGAAAGAAGGGAAGCGAAAAGCAAGGGAGAAAGGAGAAGATATATCCAACTGAATGCAGAGTTCCAGAGAATAGCAAGGAGAGACAAGAAGGCCTTCTTAAATGAACAATGCAAAGAAATCGAGGAAAACAACAGAATGGGAAAGACTAGAGATCTCTTCAAGAAAATTGGAGATCTCAAGGGAATGTTTTGTGCAAAGACGGGCATGATAAAGGACAAAGAAGGCAGGGACCTAACAGAAGCAGATGAGATTAAGACGAGGTGGAAAGAATACACAGAAGAACTATACAGGAAAGATCTGAATGTCCCTGATAGCCATGATAGTGCGGCCACTGAACTTGAGCCGGACATCCTAGAGAGTGAAGTCAAGTGGGCCTTAGGAAGCATTACTAACAACAAACCTATCGGAAATGACAGTATTCCAGCTGAGCTATTTAAAATCCTAAAAGATGATGCTGTTAAAGTGCTGCACTCAATATGCCAACAAATTTGGAACATTCAACAGTGGCCACAAGACTGGAAAAGGTCAGTTTACATTCCAATTCCAAAAAAGGGCAACGCCAACTATCGTTCAAACTACCATACAGTTGCTCTCATTTCACATGCCAGCAAGGTGATGCTAAAAATCCTACAAGCTAGGCTTCAGCAGTATGCGAACTGAGAACTACCGGAAGTACAAGGTGGGTTTCGAAGAGGCAGAGGAACAAGAGATCAAATCGCCAACATTCGCTGGATCATGGAGAAAGCAAGAGAATTCCAGAAAAACATCTATTTCTGCTTCATTGACTATGCTAAAGCCTTTGATTGTGTGGATCACAACAAACTGTGGCAAATTCTTAAAGTGATGGGAGTACCAGACCGCCTTACCTGTCTCCTGAGAAACCTGTACGAGGGTCAAGAAGCAAGTACCAGACATGGAACAACCGAGTGGTTCAAAATTGGGAAAGGAGTACGACAAGGCTGCATACTGTCACCCTGCTTATTTAACTTATATGCAGAGTACATCATGAGAAACGCCGGGTTGGATGAATCACAGGTCGGAATTAAGATTGCTGGGAGAATTATCAACAACCTCCAATATGCAGATGATACCACCCTAATGGCAGAAAGCGAAGAGGATCTCAAGAGCCTCTTGCTGAGGGTGAAAGAGGAGAGTGCAAAAGCTGGTTTGAAACTCAACATTAAAAAAGCTAAGATCATGGCATCTGGCCCCATCACTTCCTGGCAGATAGAAGGGGAAGAAATGGAAGCAGTGACAGATTTTACTTTCTTGGGCTCCAAGATCACTGCAGATGGTGACTGTAGCCATGAAATTAAAAGACGCTTGCTCCTTGGGAGGAAAGCTATGGCAAACCTAGACAGCATAGTAAGAAGCAGAGATATCACCTTGCCGACAAAGGTCTGTCTAATCAAAGCTATGGTTTTCCCAGTAGTAATGTATGGCTGTGAGAGCTGGACTATAAGGAAGGCTGAGCGCCGAAGAATTGATGCTTTTGAACTGTGGTGCTGGAGAAGACCCTTACGAGTCCCCTGGACTGCAAGGAGGTCAAATCAGTCCATCCTAAAGGAAATCAACCCTGAGTGCTCATTGGAAGGACAGATACTGAAGCTGAAGCTCAAATATTTGGGCCACCTAATGAGAAGAGAAAACTCTCTGGAAAAGACCCTGATGCTGGGAAAGATTGAAGGCAAAAAGAGAAGGGGACGGCAGAGGATGAGATGGCTAGATAGCATCACCGATGCAATGAATATGAACTTGAGCACACTCCGGGAGAGAGCACAGGACAGGAAGGCCTGGCGTGCTATGGTCCATGGGGTCACGAAGAGTCAGACACGACTGAACGACTGAACAATCAATCAAGACAATATCGCAAAACAAGATTAATCCTCATCCACATACTACACAATCTACACTTGTGTGATTCTCCATTTTGTAAACAGGTCTAGGGATCATAGAATAGTAGTCATAGAATAGTAGGGTCGGAAGGGGCCTACAAGGCCATTGAGTCCAACCCCCAATGTCAGAGAAATCCACTGTCAAGGGCTCCTTGGCGGCCTCTTTCAGTCTAATCCAGTAGCCAAGTCCAGACACAGACAAAGGGATTCTTTTCAAAACTTTATTTCTTTTTTACAACTTAACAACTTTACTATTAGCGACTAGCGATGAGCAGCAGAGTACCTATGCCCTAAGTTGGAACCGTCGGTCCACGTTTGAAGGAGAATCACTGGCAGACCCTGAACCTATGGGCTAGGGAGAGTCCCTCCCCTTTTCCCTTGGATCCTCTGGGTGCAACTGTTGCTTGCGCACCAACCGGGCACTATGCATCCTTTCTGTGCCCTCCATTTGGCACCGCTCCCTGCGTCAGCGTCGCGCATCCAGCAAGCCCTCTTCCCACGCTCTCTCACTCCCAGGACCGCTATTTATGTCAGGAATGCCGGTGGGAGGAATCTCTGCCAGCTGTTGGCCCTGGGAAGGATGAGTGCACTCCTCTCCCAGGAGCGGCTGCTCCACCTCAGAGTCAGAACTACTTTGGGATTCTATGGGCTCAGTGTCCACCATGACATCCACAATGGAACCAAATGAGTTCAGATTTTTATGAATCTGACACATGGATTGTGCAGCGAACCAGCTTTTCCCTTGTTAGGCGGATTCTGCGGACTTTCGGACCATTTTTCTAACTTTCCCAAATTTTGCACAAATTTCGTTGTAAAAAAATGCACTTTTTTTAAAAAATGGCCAAAAATGCACATTTCCACATAGGCTAAAGTATGAAAATGTATATTTGGGGGAAATTTGTGCAGTTTTGCATGTGCAAATTTGCAAAAATTTGGAAACTTCTGGAAAAAAAAGATTCCATTGATGGGTGGGTGACAGAACGGAAGTCACCTGACAATCCGCAAAACATAGAACAGATTTTACACAATTGGTATATCCCTAAACAGGCCCCTTTCCTCCTTGTTTCCCATATTTGGTTGGGAATGTGTAATGCTGCAGATGTTGCAATGTGCCTTCCATTTCTTCCAGCTGATCTCTCCAGGGCCATTCACACACAAATTACATGTATGAATAATGATGCTGATGACTGCATTTCTCAGTCACCTTTCTCTTTACAAGTACTCGAGGTGACTTGCAACAACAAAAACTAAATTATTAAAGCATACAAAATATAAAATAGCTAAAAACAATTTCCATTAAAATGCCAAAAAGTAATAAAACAACTAAAACTTCAGTACAGACCATAACCCAAACAATGCAACAGATGCATAAAAATCTCATTACATGCCTTCAAATGCCTGGGAGTAGAGGGAAAAGATGACGATGTTGGTGCCAGGCAGGCCAAGGGATGGGTGGATTCCCTACCTGCTGGTCTGGATGGGAATCCACCCTTGTGGAGAGGCGATCCGTCCCTCCCCCCAGAATCTGTCCAGGCTGGCTCCACTCCGTGAAAATCCTGCGGCTGGGTCCCCATCTCTGGCGATACGGCTGGACACCATTGCTGTGCCATATCGCTGGGCTAACACTGGACACAAATGGCATCTGCTACGCCATTTGTGGCTGTAAAGCTGTTAGGTTAACCTAAATGCAGCCATTTACAGCTATATTTAGGTTAATCTAACAGCTTTTCAGTTGCAAATGGTCTCCACTACGCCACTTGCATCCCTGTTTTTTCATGTGATAGGCTAGCCTATTGCTAACTCCGGATGCAAATGGCATCCACTACGCCATTTGCAGCCATAAATCTGTTAGGTTAACCTAAATGCAGCCGTAAATGGCTGCATTTAGGTTAACCTAACAGCTTTACAGCCACAAATGGCATAGTGGACGCCATTTGCTTCCGGAGTTAGCCCAGCGATACAGCACAGCAATGGTGGACGGCCCTATTGCCAGCAATGCAGACCCAGTGGCCAGCTCCGCAGGATTGCTGCATGGAGGAGCTGGCCTGGATGGATTCTGGAGGGAGGTGGAGGTGAGTGCCCCATTCCGCCATGGACTCCAGAGGCCGGATTCTTTGGAATCTGGCCTCATTGAGGTCCGCAGCAGAATTCTCCACCGTTCCTAGGCAAGCCTCACTGAAAAGAGTGTTCCACAGGTGGGGGCCCACCAGTTAAAAAGGCCCTCTCCCTTGTTGCTGTCCTCCGAACCTCCCTCAGAGGAGACACTCTGAGAAGGGCCTCAGATGTTGATCGCAGTGTACAAGAAGGTTCATGTTCTTATAACTGGTGTGGAAAAGGGTCATGCCATCACTCTTTTATCACCTCAGCTGTAAGTATAACAGAATGGTTAATGAGGGAATGAATCTGTTATGTTATCTTGAATGTGCATGGCTAGGGGAGGCACGGGTGCCCAGTTGGGCCCAGGAGTCCAGCAGACTCCCCCCTGCCTGCACCAGCAAGCTGTGCTTGCCGAGCCCCTGCCCGCCTCCCTCATGCTTGCCAAGCTCCTCTTACTCACTGGGGATCTGTTGGCAACTCTGCAAGTGCCATTTTACCCCCCCAACAGGGTGTTCACAAAATATGCACACATCTAGTTGTGCGCAAAAGGGGCGCGTGAATGACTCATACGTAAGAATATAGGTGTTTATACAGGGGGCGAGCATGGGTCTGGGAGTGCATGAGCTGGGGCAGGGGCTGGGTGGGCATCTGGCAAAACTGGGTGGGGGCGGGTGCCTGTCCATCCCTATTCATGGCCAAAGAGGACCATGTCTAGGGATAGGGAAGATGCAGGCACCCGATTGGGTCTGGAAGTCCATCGGGCTCCCTGCCCCCCCCCTGCCATGCCCCCAGACTGTGCCCATTGAGCATCTGGCCTCGCTTGCCCCCGCTTACACACTCCTGGACATTCCCTGCACTCACCCAGACCCATCCACGAACCCCCGCCATTTTCCCGAGCTTGTTTTTTACAAAAGAAGGAGCTCTTTAAAAATGCACATATTTAAATATGCACAAATTTGGGCTCGGAAAGGCTGAGCTACACAATATTAAAGGCATAAACTACCTCTAATATTGTGTCGATCAACCTTTCCCAGCCCGAACTCGAGCATATTTAAATATGCACATTTTTAAAGACCTCTTTTTTCATAAAAACAAGATTAGGAAAATGGCGGGCACTCACAGATGGGAGCCAGGGTGAATGTGAGCAGCTTGGCAAGTTTGTGGGGGCTCTCACATGGGTCTGGGAGGGCTCGAGCACAGGCAGCACTTCAGTGGGCACCTGCCAAAACCAGATGTGGGTGGGTCCATCCAGCCATATCTAGGGATGACCAAATCTGTCAATTTTGGTTTCTCATTCTTCCAATCTTAAGTTTGGTTCATCCTGAACTTTGAGAATTTTGTTTTGAAAAGTTCACATGAACATTCATAAGCATTTTTGTGCATATTTATCCTAACAGATGCATTTTTGTATGTATCTTGCCTAATATACAGATTTTTGCAAGCAATTTCCTAATATAATCCTTTGTGAATATTATTTCCCCTAATATATGTATTTTATTGTGATTTTTTAACATTATTATTGGAGAAATCCACTGCAAAAATCAGAGAAGTGCAAACTTCAAAGGATAATGGAGTTTCAGTTTGCATTGTATTTCAAACGTGCAAAATTGGGTACTGAACACATTTCTGCACAGTGCCCTCAACTGTTCTCAAACCCAGCTAAACATATGTTAACACAACTGCCCAGAAATACTTCCTGATTACAAAAGGAACTGAACCCCATATACACACTTTTGTATTGCACATAGGGATGGCAGTGAAATCTGCTTCAGACTCCACTAAGGCCGGATTCTCATTCTGAGAAATCTGCCACGGACTCCACTGAGCCCCCTGGAGTCCGTGGCGGAACGGACTATCCCCCCCACCACCCTGTGACATTTTTCTGGGATGGACCCTACCTGCCACTGGCCGGTCTGGGTCCGTCCACTGCCATCCGTTGCCCTGGTCTGTGGACGCAAATGGCATCCAGCATAGTGGACACCATTTGCGTCCCTGCTTTAGCTGTGATAGGCTACATAAATCTTTATGTAGCCTATCATGGCAAATGGCAGGGATGCAAATGGCATCCACTATGTCATTTGCATTGCTACTCTTTTCGTGATAGGATACGTAAAGATTTACATAGCCTATCACGGCTAAACAGGGACGCAAATGGCATAGCGGATGCCATTTGCATCCCTGCTCTTTGCAGTGATAGGTTACGTAAATCTTTATGGAGCCTATCAAGGCTAAAGCAGAGACGCAAATGTAGGGATGTACGAAAGTCACTTACCTTTCCGCGGATTATGTTGATGCTGGGGGGGAGGCGTTCCATCCCTCCCCCCGGAATCCTCAACGGGGGGGAGGTGATCCGTTCCTCCCCCTCGGAATCCTCCATGGCTGGCTGTGCTCCGCGGCAGCTTCGTGGAGCAGCCGGCCAGGCCCAGCCAGGCCAGAGCCGTCTGCAGCCGGATTTCCGGCCGTGGAGGGCTCTGGGAAAAACAACAACAACAACCCGCATACGCAAATGGCAGAGGCTACAGCCGCCGCCATTTGCGTTCCTAATTTTTGGCCATCTTAATCTACGTAAATATTTACATAGGCTAAAACGGCGAATCAAAAAGGGATGCAAATAGCGCCCACTACGCTATTTGCATTCCCCTTTATTTTTGCCGTCATAGTCTACGTAAATATTTACATAGACTAAGATGGCCAAAAATTAGGAACGCAAATGGCGGTGGACATAGCCGCCGCCATTTGCGTAGGTGGGTGTGGGTTTTTTTAAACCCAGCCATGATAGGCTACATAAATCTTTACATAGCCTATCATGTCGTCGTCGTTGTTTTTTTACACAAGAGTGCAAATGGCAGCGGTGGCAGCCAGTCGGAAGACCAGCCGCCGAAGCCACCGCCGGAGCTGCCGCCGCCGGACCTGCCGCCGCCCGGAAGATCCGTCCCAGGTAAGTCTCGTCCCGGGGGGGGATCCATGGGGGGGCGGGGGGGCAGGCCGTTCCACCACAGAGTTTGGGGGGCCGAATGCACTGGCATTCGGCCTCACCGAGATCCGTGGCAGAATTCTCTGCCATCCCTACGCAAATGGCATCCGCTACACTGTCTGGACGACATTTGCGGCCGCAGACCAGCAGCAGAGAGAAGTCCGGCTGCAGATGGGCCTGACCGGCGGCTCGGCAGACTCACCACAGAGCAGAGCTGGCCAGGAAGGATTCCGGGGGGAGGGACGGATCACCTTCCCCCCACCCAGCGGACGCCCCAACCAGATGGGTGAGTGTGCTTTGTACACGCCTACCAATTCGTGCACTATGGATTGTGGTTACAAGCTTATGATTGCATTTCTGACTCCCCACACATCAAGAAGAGGGGAAAAAAGTGCCATTTACAATGTGGCATTTTTTGTAAGGTCTGTTTTTTTAATTGTAAACATTTGCATACACAGCAAGTATGACATTCAGAATTATCCATGGATATCTGCAAAATCAGATTGCACCATATATCAAACAACACATCTTGACCCCATTGCAACTAGCCATATATTTGTATATGGTGGATTTATTCATAAGCATTTTCATGGTGTCTGTTTTTTTTTTTTACTGGAGTAAGGTCAGCAGATAGTCAAGGAGAAAGTACAAAGAAATATTGCCCGAACAGTCAAGGGATTTGAAAGGCATTAAATGGAAATAGGAAAATAGATCTGATATCAATTGCTGGTATGTGAGGGCAAAGATGGAAGAATTGTGATGATGATGATGATGATGATGATTTTACTCTGAAGTAATTGATCCTTGCTTAGATTAGACAGAAACAGCACAAGGGCAGTGGAGAGGGAGAGTTTATACTGCAATGTTGTCCAAAATGAGGACAAAATGGGATGTGATTGAGAAAAATTCAATATCCTATTTTTTCAGTTGCAAAATTGGAATTTTCTATGTAATTGACAATTGTGCTGTGTAATAACGACACTTTGCACTCATCTTTTGTACATTCAGAAGAATGTTTTATACTTCTTTTGCAAAGAATTCTCAAGGTCTGTGAGGCAGCAAAGGATTTGGTTCCCTATTTGTAAATTGGAGTAAAGTTCAAAGTCCAGACTAGCACACTACACTCGCCCGGTTCATGTAACTAGCAGATGATAGAACCAGACTTACTAAGCAATCCTATGGTCCCTGGGAGGGTATCCCAGCGACTAAAGGATGTTGCAGATTCCCCACCTCGCTGAGGTCATAGGTACAACTATGACTGAGGTAGGGGGGTGAGGAGAATCCAACAAGGGATTCCCCCACCTTCTCCCAGCCACTGTGGAAAGCTCAGCAATGGCTCCTCTTTGGAGGTCACATCAGATGCTCAGTGAGAGGGAAAGGACAGATGTGGATCTGCTAGATTCATGTGCCTCTCCATTGCCTATCCCACTCACTGAGAAGTAAGAAAGCTAGATGGACCAATAGGGCCTTCTCAGTGGTGGCCCTGTACTTCTTGAATCATTTTCCATCGGCGGTTCATCAGACCCCCTCTTTCCAGGTCTTCAGGAAAGCTCTGAAGTCCCACTTATGTTCGCCTTCCCTTAAGCCAGTGGCATTAGTTTTATTGGTCAATTCCGTTCTTAATAATTTTAATTTGCAATCTCTGTTTCTATGGATTTTATTGAAAATGTTCTTATGGTTTTTAAAAATTGCATCTACTCTGTGTGGTTTTTTATCTTGTACACCACCTTGAGAGGGTTCCACCCTTAAAGACGGACTAGACATAATTTTAGATAGACAGACAGACAGACAGACAGGAGAGGCCTGTCTTGCCAGCATTCCACCCACCCTGCCTTCAGGGCTTTGGATGGGCAGAAGAGTCCAATCTCAGAGCCCTCCATTTAGCAATCCTTTTGGATTGAGCTCTTGGTCATACCTAGAGTAGACCTCTTGAAACCAATGAGATGTAAGTCCCACTGACTTCAACAAGTCTACTCTTGGTATGACTAAGTCTGGATCCATCTCACTGTGTACATGAATGGAGAGAGGTATCATGATAACAGGCCCAAATCTCAACTTCCACATGTTCAATTGCTCTTCTGAACAGAGCCTATGCATGAACACTCTGTGCAGAAGAGCTGATGAATGCATGAAGGGCAAGGGCAGGGCCTGCTGCAATGCTCTCTCTTCATCCTTCCATTCATTCAGGATCTCCTGTAAGGTTGTACAAACAGGGCTATTGGGTCTTAGCATCCTTCATTACATCATAGCACTCTAATTCAAGACTATACCTGATTGCAAAGGGAAGGGTTAAGAGCAGAACATCTCTGTGGTGAGGTGGGATTGCCCTTTGCACAATCTAGTCCTCTGATGCATATACACAGTGCAGAGCACTGCTGCACATGAGCAAACAGGGGGCTCAATACAGACTTAGACATGCTTAGAGTATACCTGTTGAAAGCAGTGAGACTTCAGTTAGTTGTAACAGACTTGCCCATTGATGTGTCTACTCTAAGCATGACTAAATCTAGATCCAACTCAAGAACCAGAGCAGTTGAGAGGAAGGACCTGTAATTCACCTGGGTTATTAGTTATGAATAACTAGTCACACTGGATTCCAAATGTGAATTAGAAGTTTCATTAAATTACCACTCCACCTCTGAAACTACTAGGCTTGGCTTCTATTGACTTTTTACCTAGTTTTTGTTGTTTATGCGGTCAGTCACTTCCGACTCTTCGTGACTTCATGGACCAGCCCACGCCAGAGCTTCCTGTCAGTCGTCGCCACCCCTAGCTCCCACAAGGTCGAGTCCATCACCTCCAGAATATCATCCATCCATCTTGCCCTTGGTCGGCCCCTCTTCCTTTTGCCTTCCACTTTCCCTAGCATCAGCATCTTCTCCAGGGTATCCTGTCTTCTCATGATGTGGCCAAAGTACTTCAGTTTTGCCTTTAATAGCATTCCCTCAAGTGAGCAGTCTGGCTTTATTTCCTGGAGTATGGACTGGTTTGATCTTCTTGCAGTCCAAGGCACTCTCAGAATTTTCCTCCAGCACCACAGTTCAAAAGCATCTATCTTCCTTCGCTCAGCCTTCCTTATGGTCCAGCTCTCGCAGCCATAGGTTACTACGGGGAATACCATTGCTTTAACTATGCGACCCTTTGTTGTCAGTGTGATGTCTCTGCTCTTAACTATTTTATCAAGGTTTGTCATTGCTGTCCTCCCAAGAAGTAAACATTTTCTGATTTCCTGGCTGCAGTCAGCGTCTGCAGTAATCTTTGCACCTAGAAAGACGAAGTCTGTCACTGCCTCCACGTTTTCTCCCTCTATTTGCCAGTTATCCATCAAGCTGGTTGCCATAATCTTGGGTTTTTTTAGGTTTAACTGCAACCCAGCTTTTGCACTTTCTTCTTTCACCTTCGTCATAAGGTTCCTCAGTTCCTCCTCACTTTCAGCCATCAAAGTGGTATCATCTGCATATCAGAGATTACTAATGTTTCTTCCAGCAATTTTAACTCCAGCCTTGGCTTCATCAAGCCCAGCACGTCACTTGATGTGTTCTGCGTACAAGTTGAATAGGTAGGGTGAGAGTATACAACCCTGCTGTACTCCTTTCCCAATCTTAAACCAGTCCGTGGTTTTTCCGTGGTCTGTTCTTACCGTTGCTTGTTGTTGTTCAGTCGTTCAGTCGTGTCCGACTCTTTGTGACACCATGGACCATAGCACGCCAGGCCTTCCTGTCCTGCGCACTCTCCCGGAGTGTGCTCAAGTTAGTCGTTATACAGATTCCTCAGGAGGCAGACAAGATGACTTGGTATCCCCATCCCACCAAGAACTTGCCACAATTTGTTATGATCCACACAGTCAAAGGCTTTAGAATAGTCAATAAAACAGAAATAGATGTTTTTCTGAAACTCCCTGGCTTTCTCCATTATCCAGCAGATATTGGCAATTTGGTTTCTAGTTCCTCTGCCTTTTCTAAACCCAGCTTGTACATCTGGCAATTCTCGTTCCATGAATTGCTGGAGTCTACCTTGCAAGATCTTGAGCATTACCTTACTGGCATGTGAAATAAGTGCCACTGTTCGATAGTTTGAACGTTCTTTGGTGCTTCCCTTTTTTGGTATGGGGATATAAGTAGGGATGCACAAAAGTCACTTACCTGGTCTCGCAGCTTGCTTCGCGGTGGGGGGGAGGCGCTTCGCTGCTCCCCCCAAAGTTCAGGCCGGGGGGCGAGGCTTCCCGCATCGCCCTGCCGAAATTCAGGCTGGGGGGGAGGCTTCCCGCCTCGCCCGGCCGAAATTCAGGCCGGGGAGAAGCGCCCCATCTCCCCGGCCGCGAACTTCAAAAGAAAAAAAAAACACACCCCTGTGATAGGCTACGGAATGATTAACGTAGCCTATCACGGCTAGATCTGCAAAGTCAGCCGTGATAGGCTACATTAATCGTCACGTAGCCTATCACGGGTGACTTTGAAAAAAAAAAAGCACGTATGCAAATGGCGGCCCCCATAGGGAGCCGCCATTCGCGTTCCTTATTTGGTCCCTGTAGTCTACGTAAAGATTTACGTAGACTATGGCGAAAATAAGGGCAACACTATTTGCGTTGTAGTCTACGTAAATCTTTACGTAGACTACAGGGACCAAATAAGGAATGTGAATGGCGGCTCCCTATGGGGGCCGCCATTAGCCGTACGTGCTTTTTTTTTTTTAAGTCACCCGTGATAGGCTACGTGAAGATTAACATAGCCTATCACGGCTGACTTTGCAAATCTAGCCATGATAGGCTACGTTAATCGTTACGTAGCCTGTCACAGGGGCGTTTTTTTGTGTTTTTTTTACTTTTCTTGTAATGGCGGTGGCAGCAGCCGGTCGAAAGACCAGCTGCCGCCCCCGCCCCTGACGAAGACCTGCCGAACCACCGCCGGGACCCGCCTCTGGGAGGGACATTCGTGAAAAGTAAGTCCCATCCCGGGGGGGCGGGGGGCAGAGAATTTCTCCCCGAACAACCTCCGGAGGACCGAATGTGTTGGCACTCGGCCCCCCGAAATTTCGGGGAGAAATTCTCCCCATCCCTAGATATAAGTTGATTTTTTCCAATCCGTTGGCCATTCTTGTGTTTTCCAAATTTGCTGGCATATGGCATGCATCACCTTGACAGCATCATCTTGCAAGATTTTCAACAGTTCAGCTGGGATACCATCATCTCCTGCTGCGTTGTTATTAGCAACACTTCTTAAGGCCCATTCAACCTCACTCTTCAGGATGTCTGGCTCTAGCTCACTGACCACACCGTCAAATCTGTCCCCGATATTATTATCCTTCCTATACAGATCTTCCATATATTCTTGCCACCTTTTCTTGCTCTCTTCTGCTTCTGTTAGGTCCTTGCCATCTTTGTTTTTGATCATACCCATTTTTGCCTGGAATTTACCTCCGATGTTTCTAATTTTCTGGAAGAGGTCTCTTGTCCTTCCTATTCTATTATCTTCTTCCACTTCCGCACATTGCTTGTTTAAAAATAATTCCTTATCTCTTCTGGCTAACCTCTGGAATTTTGCATTTAATTGGGCATATCACCCCCTATCACTGTTGCCTTTTGCTTTCCTTCTTTCTTGGGCTGCTTCCAGTGTCTCAGCAGACAGCCATCTTGCCTTCTTGGTTTTCTTTTTCTTTGGGATGTTCTTTGTTGCCGCCTCCTGAACTATGTTGCGAACTTCTGTCCATAGTTCTTTCGGGACCTATCTACTAAATCTAGTCCCTTAAATCTATTCTTCACCTCCACTGCATATTCATGAGGAATATGTGATATGTGAGCTCATATCTAACTGATCTGTGGGTCTCCCCTATTCTCTTTAGTCTGATTCTAAATTGTGCAATAAAAAGTTCATGATCTGAACTACAATCACCTCCAGGTCTTGTTTTTACCGACTGCATAGATGTCCGCCACCTTTGACTACAAAGGATGTAGTTAATCTGATTTTGTTGTCGACCGTCTGGTGAAGTCCATGTATAAAGTCGTCTCTTAGGTTGTTGGAAGAGAGTGTTTGTTATGCATAGTGAGTTGTCTTGGCAAAATTCTATCAGCCTATGTCCTGCTTCATTTTGTTCTCCCAGACCATGCTTGCCTGTAATTCCAGGTGTCGTTTGACTACCCACCTTAGCATTCCAGTCTCCTGTAATGAAAATAGCATCTTTGTTTGGCGTACTATCCAGTAGGTGCTGCAGATCCTCATAGAACTGATCTACTTCTGCTTCTTCAGCATCTGTGGTTGGGGCGTATATTTGGATCATGGTGATATTAAATGGCTTACCCTGAATTCGAATTGAGATCATTCTGTCATTTTTTGGATTGTATCCAAGCACTGCTTTAGCCACTTTATTGTTAATTATGAAGGCTACTCCATTTCTTCTGTGGTCCTCTTGTCCACAGTAGTCGATCTGGTGGTCATTTGATGTGAAGTGGCCCATTCCAGTCCATTTCAGTTCCCTGACACCCAAAATGTCTATATTGAATCTTGACATCTCCCCAATAACCACATCCAATTTGCCCTGGCTCATAGATCTTACATTCCAGGTTCCTATGGTGTGTTGATCTTTAGAACATCGGATTCGTCGTTCACCACCAGCACCATCAGCTGCTAGCTGTCCTTTCGGCTTTGAGCTAGCTGCGTCATCACATCTGGGGCTAGTTGAACTTATCCTCTGTTCCTCCCCAGTAGCATTTTGACCATCTTCCGACCTGGGAGTCCCATCTTCCGATGGTATACCGACATATCTCTGGTTGTACTGATCCATTTAGTTTTCATGGCAAGAATACTGGGGTTGGTTGCTGCTTCCTTCCCCAGGGATCGTATTTAGTCTGACCTGTCTACCATGACCTTTCCGTCTTGGGTGTCCCTTCATGGTTTAGCTCATGACATCATTGAGGTGCTCAAGCTCCAGCACCACAACAAGGTAACGATCTCCTTTGCTGGAGTTTTACCTAGTACAGCATCTAAACTTATCTCCACCTTGGTTAATATAAAGCAGGGGTGGACCTCCAGATGTTTGAGCCTACAACTCCCATCATCCCTCACGACTGGCTATGCTGGCTAGAGCTGGTGGGAATTGTAGGCAAAAACTTCTGGATACACAAAACAGAATCCCCAGTTCTCAGGTCCTGATTTTTGTTGTTGTTGTAGTAGTTGTATTATTATTATCATCATCATCACCACCACCACCACCACCATTATTATTATTATTCTGCTCAGTGCGTTTCAGAAATTTCCTTCCTTAGGGGCTGCTTATCTTCTTTTAGGTGTATCAAAAAGAATCCTTCTAATGCTTCTTCTGTCTTGAAATGCATTCTTCTGTCTTGAAAAGGATTCTTTTCAATACATCTGAAGAAAGATAAGCAGCCCCTGAGGAAGGAAACTTCTGGAACACATTGGAAAGGTGTGTTTTTTCTTCTTCCAGGCACCGGAGAACATTTTTCTGTTCTGTTTTGTGACACGAGTGCCTTCCTTTCTTGCTGTTGTAAAACATCTGGAAGGCCAGAAGTTGCCCACCCCAGATATAAAGACTACCTATTTTCTCTCTTTCTCCACCACCAATGGAGCCCATGTGCTTTGCCAAGATGGAGACATTTCTGAGCCAAGAGCTGGAATTTATATTTTAAAAAATGGAGGATCAGACATTTGCCTGCCTGCCTCCCAGCAGCCCTAGGGACAGCCTCAACAACTCCAGGTCAAACCTGAAACAATGACATCACCGACTAGGTGATCCGTCTGCACTGCAGACCTTTCCTTCTCAATTCCATCTGAAGATTTTGATCATGCAAATGCCTTGACTTAAAACACCTTGAGTCTTTTCCTTTCTCTCACTTCCTATCCCACAATATGCCTTTTGTAACATCTTGCCTGATGAAGGGATCTGGAGATCTTGAAAAGTTGCACATTTTTGTGATCTTTTGGTTGGCCTAATAAAGGTATTACACTAACATGGGTTTTGGAATTTTGCTTATGGTCAACACAGCTACCTTTGCTTTTTAAGTTACATGCGGCAGCTTCTGCACTGGATAAACTCTACGTGGGAAATTACCATGAGAAATTGTGAAAAATCATACCATGGGAAATGGTGGGGGGAAAAGTTTCACATTTCGTGTTGGCCCCCAAGTCTGAGACAGCTCTGAACATGCATTGACTTCTGAATGTCTATTCACAGCACTCTCTTTTTCTGAGAGCTTTAGTGCCAAACATAATTTGCCTGCACAAAAGGGTGCAAAAAGTGATGGAATGAAATCACAAATCATGTTGAACAAAGGTCAGCTTTTGCTCAAAGCATTGTTTGTGAATACATTAATTTAGCACTTGTCCAGCTCTCTAACTTTGCCTTACTGTCAGATAGCCTTTCCCCCCACTTTGGGATTGCCAATTATTCTTTTTTATTATACTTGAGACATGCTTTAAATTTTGTCTATTGATTTCCTCTTCTTTGTAATTGGATGTAGTGATTGGAATATCTTCTATATTACTTTGCAGTCTTTTTTTTTTAATTAAATCTGAAAACTGACTCTAAAGAGCCCCACTGAAATTTCAAAGAGTAATAAAAATACGAGTGGTAAGGAGATATTGTGATACTGGTACCCCTATGGACTTTAATAAAACTCTTTTCTCAACAGATGGCTATCTCTCTGTATGCCTATATAGCTGAGCTATTCTTTTTAAGATGTTCATGTGACTGATATCTGCATATTCAAGCTGTATAAACCAGCAGTGAACTTTCATAAAAATAACTTCCACGCCCCTGCTGTTGAGTTTTGTCTTCAGAGAGTAAATCATTTGCTTCTGATTATCACTCCCTCTAATAGCAGACTCAGGTGCTGTGTGCAAATGGTTATGTAGCAAAAACTGGATCAAGGAGAAACAAGAGGGAGGTAGCCAGTGGAGACTACCAGCCAGAACTCTAAAGGACCTATCCTAGGTGCTGAACCCATTTTGGGGATAGGTTCAGCACACTGGATAGCATCTTTAGAGTTCTGGCTGGTTCTGACTAAAACCCAGAATAGATTTATAGCCCCGCCCAAATCAGAGCCACCAGCATCCACTGAAGGTAGCAGCATGCTCAGGGAAACATCAATATAAAATCTTTAGTGTGTGTGTGTGTGTGTGGCGGGGGGACTTTAAGAGGGAGAGGATGGAACAGCAATAATGAGGACTGAGCATGCTCAGTGGCCACGTAATGCTAAGCGTCTATTGGGGAGGGATAGAAAACTGTAGTGCAGGGTGGAATGGAGTAACATTCAAGGGAACCTGATTGGTTGGCTTGAACCAATAGGAGCACTCCATACTGTGACATTTTGTTGTAGGTCCAAGTGGCTTCTTCCTGTTTTGATAGTGAAGTCACATGCCCAATGATACCGCTTGTTTGAGATAAATGGTAGATATTACAACAATCTTTGCATGACAGTGGGAATGGAAGAAGTTTGTCACAGTGGGAGAAGTTCTGGTTTTAGTACGGTCGCAGAGACCTGAGTCGTAGGGCGCAATCCTATGCATGTTTAGAAAGAGAAAAGGCCTACAACCCCCAGCATGCCTCAGCCCTTTTCTCTGTCTAAACATGCGTAGAATTGTGCCGTACTCACTAGTACTTCCTCTGTGGGAGCTTCAGGATGGTTAAAAGGAAGCAGTTCTTCACAGTGCACGAAGAGGGTTGAGAATTTTGAAAGGCCATTTCTGTGGAGTTCTAGTAGCAGTACCATGCTAGCCTTGGTCCAAGAGAGCTTAGGATTCAATCTTATGCCCACTTACCTCAATGGGGCTTACTTTAGAGTAGACATCTATAGGATTGCATTGTCAATCAATCAATAATGATCCTGCCGAACATGTATCTGTCAGAGAAATTCATCATGATCAACTTTAGAGCTCATCATAAAGTGAGTGCACTGTTCACTGTATAACAGCAACCACAAGGGAAGCAGACCATTAGTATGAATTTGCTAGCCACTTGGGATGATGGCTTTTTATAAGTAATGCATCAGGTAGAGGAAGGATGTTGTGTACCATGCTTTCGTGGATGCAAGAACTATTCCAGTTAGGGGATCTGCTTCTGCAGATGCCAATGCATGCCCTGTGATTTGATATCTATTATGTGTGGAACAAATGGGAGATTTCTGTACTTCATAACCTATAGTAGCCAAATACAGTATAAACAGAAGTTTACATGGGAAGCAGCGTTCTTAAAATTGACCTATTCCCTTGCCTCCCAAGTCCCAATCCAAAATCAACACCAAATGAAAATCATGCATTGATTCCAAATTGTGAAGGGATACTATGGATAGTTTGGTTTCTCCCTCTTTTTCAGAGCCTGAGTAAACATGTTCATGAAGAGGTGATTTTGTGCGGGGTTGGACTTTCCTTTACAGTTAATCTGCAAAGGCCACAACTGCTTTTCAGGGGATGAAAAGTGGAATGTGTACTAAATCTCTTATTGATTTCATATAAACTGCCTTCCAAGAATGCATCTTGGGGTTAAATAATATAGTTTAACATCTTGGATGCAGTGCAGTATAACTTCAAATTGCATGGAGGAGGTTTGCAGGGAAATTTGCACACCTTGCATCCAAAGGAGAAAAAAAAAACCAGCTTCTTCTACAAATATACTTTGGAGTTATCTGGATGGAAAAGTGCATTTTCTGCTCTTGAAGCCTTGGAAATCCAGATGTGTGGAGTGGAGTTTTCCTGTTGTTGTTCAAGAGCAAGAGAAAAGCATTGTGTACCTTGTAAGATTCATTCTTGTCATGCTAAAAAGTTGGCTCATGGTAATGAAAACAGGTTCTGCACTAAGTAGGGGTGTCACCTGCTTAAAAAAAAACCCTAGTTGATTAATCATATGTTTTAGTTGATTAATTTTTTCAGTCATTTAATTAAATCTGCATACAATTGCATATAATCATCATTCTAAACAAAGCACCCTTTGTTTTTTAAAGGATGCACTAGGAGGCATAGAAAGAGGCATCACCCCCACCCCCTGTCTGACACAGAAAGGAATGCCCCTTCTAAGAGGATGCTTGCTATTTCTGCTTTTTAAAACATGTACATTAATTAAATATAAACACATTTTAAAATCTGCTGATCACTTAAATCAGAGCACCTGTCAAATTGATCAAAATGGTCCTAATCCGTTAATCTAACAGTTACGAAGATATGAGGAGCCCTGCTGCAGCAGACGAAAGGCCTGTTTAGTCCAGCTTCCAGTTTCCCACCAACCAGATGCTATAGGCAGCCCAGGGCCGGTGCAAGCTCTCTTGCCACCTGAAGCAAGAGACAACTTCTGCCGCCACGCTCTCTCACTGCCATGTGCCCCCTGTGCCCCACTCCCTGGCCTTTATTGCTGTGCCTTGCAGCTGGAGGAAGTGGCCTCCCAGGTCCCAGGAGGCCTAGGCACCTGCAGGATATTGCAACCTGGCTGAGCTCCTGCAGGATCTCAGGAGACCCAGCCAAGCTCCTGTGGGTACTCACGAGACCTGGCCAAGCTTTCGCAGGACTAGGGATGTCAGAGAATTCCACCACGGATCTTGGTGAGGCCGAATGCCAGTGCATTCGGCCCTCCGAAATCCATGGCAGAACGAAGCCCCCCACCCCACGAAAGGCATGTGAAATGGAGCACTTACCTGCTGCCGTCCGCATTGACTTGTGAATGGGGGTCGCGTCTGCAGTAATTTATTTATTATGTAAATAATTACGTAGCCTATCACAGCTAACGCAGGGATGCCTATCACGGCAAAAAAAAAACAGGGGACGCAAATGGCGGCAGCTATGGCGGCCGCCATTTGCATCCCCTTTTTTTTGCTGTTTTAGCCTACGTAAATATTTACGTAGGCTAAAATGTCAAAAAAAAAGGGGACACAAATGGCGGCCGCCGTAGCCGCCACCATTTGCGTCCACTGTTGTTGTTGTTTTTTTGCCGTGATAGGCTACGTAAATATCTACATAGCCTATCACAGCAAAATACAGGGACGCAAATGGTAGCAGCTACGGCAGCCGCCATTTGTGTCCCTGCAGGCTGCCCAGTGGCCAGATGTCCAGCTGCAGGTGGCCCCAGCCAGCGGCTCTGCGGAATCTCTGCAGAGAGGAGCCGGCCGGAGAGAATTTCAGGGGGAGAAACGGAGCGCCTCCCTCCCACCGCGAATGTCACCCTTCGAAAAGGTAAGTGACTTTCGTACTTCTCTACGCAGGACCACTTCCTCTGGCTGTGTGGCTCTCACTGTGAGCAACAGCTGGCTGGCAGGGGCTCTGGACTGCAGATTTGGCCAGCAAGCCTGATGTTCCCACCCCTGGGTTAGACAAACTCATGGATGATAAGGCTATCAATGGCTAGTAGTCATTTTGGCTGTATGCCTCTGAATACTGATTCCTGGGATACAAAGAGTGGGAGCGTGCGATTGTCCTTGTATCTTGCTTTTGGGCTGCCCCAGGGCCAGCGCTATCAATCATTACATGGGCTCATCAGGCAGAGCAGTGGCAAGTTGCACCACTCCCCCAGCCCCATCCATGAGGGCCTGCCGCTGCCCTAGTTCTAAGCTGAACTGTCATAAGACTTGGCAAGGCTCAGTTTCAGCTAGAACTCATTAAGGCTTAGCCATTCTAATTTCAGTACTTAACTGTTGCAATGTAAAGGATTTAACTATTAGAAGAGTACCTTTGGGCATGTACAGGGAGCTTTTCCCTCACAACTGAATAGTTACATCCATCCCCTTCTGTACCAGTAAGCTAACAAAGAAATCCAGGAACCAGCTCCTACATGAGGCCTCGGACAAACTCTGTTCCCATATCTACTGGAGCAACACCATCACAGGAGAAAATAATGTCAGCTAGACAAGAGCTCACAACTTACAACATGGTATTTTCCATGGATTGATGACTCCCTAAAAGCAATGGAACACAGTGATATTTTCCTAGGCTGAACGAGCATTCGGGGTGTTTTCTCCCTGGTGAAAGGTTGAACTTTTCCCAGAGTCTGTTACCTCCCATTCCCTCTGCATAGCTCTCCTACCACGGCCAACAAAAAAGTAAAGGAACCTAGTGAAGTCAGACTTGAAGATATGGGGGATATCATCATCATCAATATCTTCTATAACACATTTGACTCTATACAATTCTTCTGTCAGGTATCCTTAAGCCCTGATCGCAGCTTGCATTTGGATTGGATTTTCTCCAGATGAAGTGGTGGTGATACAATCTCTATGAGGAGATTTTTGCTTTTTGAAACCCTTTGACCTTTAAGGTTCATAGTGGACATTAATTTGTTATTGTTTCCTGAGTGGTTGGTTAGTGAGTGACAGGAAGGCTCCAGGGAACAGTAATGGAAAAGAGAAGTCGTTCGCCTCCGGGGCATAGAGAGACAGAACTGGCATGGTGGGTAACAAAATCTAATAACAGTCTGATGTCAGAATGGTGGTCTGCATGAAATAAATGGTAATCTAGCCCTGTTTCCCAATTAGAGAACCAAAATGACTCTCGCCTATATCAACCCAAGCTCAGTAAGATAAGCAGAGGACAGGATAAGGATGAAGACCGCTTAGCATGGATAACTAAAAGAAGGGCTGCATTTGACATTCCCTGGTATGAAAGATAGTTAGAACATAAGCGTCTTTCAAAGGTTTGCAATGCTCCTTTTTTGTATCTAAAACCTGACCATTCTATGCCACTTGAAATATACTGAGTTTGGACATGTGGAGAGTAGGAAAGGAATATGCTCACACATCTTCACTATTCTCCTACTAATCTCTCTCTAGACCATAATTCCTTAAGTGGAAAGAAACAGAATGAATTTGGTTATTTCCTTTGTCATCTGGCTAGAGATGGACGGATCGCCCTGTGTCCGCCCCATGCGGTGCTCACCAAACCCCCAACATTTACCCAGCCCAGGTGAGCAGCGTGGAGCGAGCTGCTGGGTGATTCTCGGGGTGCTTGGCAGCGGCACAGGTTATACTCTCTCATCGAGTGCCATTTCCCATTCAAATGGCTACTTGTTCTTTTTGTAAGATTCCCATCTAGGCAAATGAGGGCCTTAAAGGGGCAACTTCTGTAACATTACAGGCATCTATGCCTGTAATGTTGCGGACATTGCTCTTTTAAGGCGAGCGGCAACTGGCCGCCCAACCCCTCAGCAAGCCACCTTTTTGCATAAAAATGGCAGCTTGTCCTTTTACATAAAGGGCCTTTCATGAAAATGGTGGCCATAAAGAGGCCATTTACTCAAGATTACAGGTGTAAATGGTCTATTTATGCCTGTAAATGGCTTGTGTGAATGGCTGCTTTATGGCTGTCATTTGCATAAAAGGCCCTTTACATAAAAGAACAAGCCACCATTTTCATGCAAAATGGCAGCTCAGCGGACCAGCAGGGACAAGCTGAGTGGGCGGGAGGGGAGCTGGCTGGACTCCACCCCCTTCTCAGATTCCTGCAACACCCCCAAAACAAATAAATATTGCTTATTTTTTTATTTTTCCCAAAATTTCCTTCTCCCCCTCCCCAGAAAACATTTTTTTTTTCCCATGGCCTCAAAATTTCTAGAAATTTTACATCTCTATCCTAGAAAATAGTTGTTTTCAGGCAGCTCCTGACTATGAGTGGTCTACAGTAGGTTTTACAGCCCTGGCTGAGTAGAGGCCTACAGCTTTTCAATGCAGGAGTTATTTGTTGCTCTACCACCTACTGGGCTACAGAGAGGCTCTAGGGGAGATGCTATTGTCTGTTTCTGGCAGCTCACTTCCATACCATATGTGTGGGATCAGTTCCCTGATAGCATCACGGCATTCCTGCCATTGCTGCATATTGATTGGTGCCTTCCATGCATGGGTAATGCTGGGGACATTGTCGGCAAGCATCATTGAGGTTGGTCAGTGTTATTAACAGTATTGCTAGGGACTGTATAAAAGTGGCTGTTGATGCTGCTATGTTGACTCTTGTTTCTTGTCTGCCTGACATCTTAAAGAGCCACTGCCAGTCAAAAGCAGCTGCATGCATTCATGATAAAGCCACCGATAAATTATTGTACGACCCACATGCTCTTTCACAAACTCCCACTTTAGGCCTATTAGGGAGCAATCCTATGGCCACTAGACAGCAGTTAGACAGCCATAGGATATCTGGTTTTCCAGGAACTGACCTCAGAGCTCGCACTCCGAGGTCAGTTCCCAGAGAAGTGACCTCCCGCCACTCCCGCGATGCTTTGAAGGCAGCACAGAACAGCCCAGTCCTCTGTGCTTGCAAGAGGACTGTGGAGTGGCTGAAAAGGGGCGTTCCAGGAGGTGTTCCAGGGCAGGGATGGCAGAAATGCCTGTATGACACATCTAATGTGTCGTGCAGCAGCCTCCTCCCCTGCTCAGCCCTCCTGTGGCTAGACAGCCACAATCAGCTGTGTAGCCAAAAATGCAGGGCAGGAGATGCATAGAGGGAACAATCCCCTCCATGCTTCTCTTGCCCTGCATTGGACAGGCGGTTGCCTCCGAGTTCAGAGGCGGCAGCCTATCTGCATAGGATTGCGCCCTTAATCTCCTGTGGCTTCAAATTGTATGGACTGCAAAGCTATGTGCTGTTTGGGAAGGTCTGCTCCTACAGGCTGAAGACATTACTGCTGGCTTCAACTGCATGGACACATTCAAAATAATTGAAATTAATTAATGCATTTAAAAAACACAACAAAATAACCCTGAGGTGCACACACACCCCTACAGTCTCCTTAGTATTCATGCCAAGTTTCAGCTGCTGAGGTCACACAGCTTTAGTACTATGGCACTGACCAATGGATGGACAGACTAGTGATGGTGGAGAATTCCACCATAGACTCCAATGAGGCTGGATTCTAAAGAATCCACACACACACCCAGAGTCTGTGAAGGAACGGACCACTCACCTCCGCCTCCCCGCGGGATCCACCTGGGTCGGATCCCTGTCCACGTCAAACCTGCGGAGCTGGCTGCATTTAGGCTAATCAACCAGCTTTACAGCCACAGATGGCACCCACTACACCATTTGCGTCCAGGGGCCTGACTTAGTCAGAGATAGAGCACGGCAATGGCTCCCGGCCGTATCGACGTCCTCCAGCCCTGCAGAGCTGGTGGCTGGCTCCGCAGGTTCGATGCAGAGCCAGCCTGGATGGATTCTGGGGGGGAGGAACAGATCGCCTCCCCACTGTTGAGGATTCTGGGGGGAGGAACGGATCACCTTCTCCCCCTGGCGGACCCCCCACGGAGGGCAGGTAAGGGGATTCGTACATCCCTAGCAGACAGACAGACAGACAGACAGATCTTCTTTTATTATCATAGATTTGTGTTTTGTGGGGGGCGGGAAGAGCCTCTAACCTTCTTGAGTCATAAAGAATATGTTGGTAGAAATGCTAAATGACTGGCAACAGGGATATAAGTATACATAAGCCAATGTTCATTATGTTTTCAACCCTTACACTTTCTAAGTTATATTATGCATTTGCAAATGCTGGCTCCCATTTCTCTCATTTATGCCCCTGGGTTCACAAAAACAAACAACAGAAACACAGATTCATTATGCGCAACTTAACCAGGCAAATGTATATAGTCTCATAATATATGATGGAAGAGTTCCACATCCCAGCCCTATGCACGTGCGCACACACATGGCAAAACGCTGCTCATCCAGCCCTGGTGATTCATAGAAAAGTTCCTTCCTGACATCAGCACAGCTAAGAGGGACAATCCCATGGCATTAACTATCTGGCACCGGCTCTCATTACAGAACTTTCTTATCACTGTAAGGACATTCATTAAAGGCAGCAGCTCATTAATTTCTGAAATATTATTAGTGGTGTGAAATGCTGTTTGTTTTTAATTAATTTTTTCCCTGGTGCTAATGATTCCAGTGCTTCAGAACTTGCTGATTAAACCTTTTCCCCAGTGAAACTCCTCCAACCCTTCCTTGAGGAAAATAGTATCACTGGAAAACTGTGTTTTCCCCCAACTGAAATATTCACAAGAGTTGGTATAGAAATATAAAAACAGTTTAGCTTTTCTAAGTGTTCTTGTTTTGTTTTGTTTTTGTTTCAAGGAAAGGTACTTTCACACAAGCAGGTTTAAGAGACATAAACCAGAAAGCTGTGGTGACTTTCCTCACCATGCAAACATCTTAGGGCCTGTTCTTGTTACTTCAGCAGCATGTGACCCACCACAGCATGTCTTCAAGTAATATCACAACATAGGAAGGCCTGTATCAGCAGTAGAGAACCTATGGCCATCCAGATGCTATTGGACTACAACTCCCATCATCACAAACATTGGCTATATGTCCAGAGATTATGGGAGTTGTAGTCTACCAACATCTGGCAGGTCACATATTCCCCATACCTGGCTTATATCTTCAGTGACTATGTTCACCAGCATTGCCCAACCTGGTGCCCTCCAGATCTGTTGGACTACAACTCCCAGCATCCCAATTACTTTGAGATATGGTCAGTCCAAAAATTTCCACGTATCTGTACCAAGCCTCATGGGCATTTAGAAATACTGCATTGTGAGAGTTCCTCCAGCTGAAGAATATCTAAAGATGACTTCAAATCTGTATAAATACACATACTTTGGTCACGTGCTAATAATTCCACTCTCCCATATAGATCTAAAATGTACACCATTTGATTAAAATATTAAACTGGGCTGTTTGAGCCGTTTTAGCTGTAAAATATTGAAACACCCACTAATGTTCATTAAATAAAAATGTTTCCCACAGACCGAGTGTTTCAGCAACTCATCAAATATTTAAACAAAGTATTTTCTTGTGTCTGAAAAGCCAACATGCAAGTGAATTTTTTCAAAATCAAATATCTCCAGCCTATAAGTGAAATAATGATTGCTTTTAAATTGCATTAATTAGTATTATGATGTAGCAAGGAGATCTGTTTGTGATATTGGGTTGGCACTGTGAGTACAGATTAGGGATGGGTAAATCTGTTAAATTCAGTTTCTCTCAGTTTTTCATTTTTCCAGTCTTAAGGTTGATTCATCTTGAACACAATTTTTTTTTATTTTTATGTTTGCGTGAGAATTCAGTCATTATTGTGAGGATGTCTCCTAATACATGTATTTTGTGTGCATTTCTGCCTAATATACACATTTTTGCAAGCAATTTTCTTCATATAATGCATTTTTCCATTAATATACACATTTTTGTGAGCACTTTGCCCTATCTCCCTAGCCATTTGCTCCCATCAATAGTTCATGCCCTGGTCTCCTCTTGCCTAGACTACTATAATGCGCTCTACGTGGGGTTGCCCTTGAAGACGGTTCGGAAGTTGCAGCTGGTGCAGAGAACACAGTGGCCCACTTGATTAAAGGCAGCCGTTGACAAGACCACATCACTCACTTGCTGAAGGAGTTGCGCTGGTTACCAGTTGTTTTCTGGGCCCAATTCAGGATGTTGGCATTGACCTTTAAAACCCTGTATAATTCTGGCCCAGTCTATCTTAAGGAGCGCCTCCAACAACACCAGGGATGCCGCTCAACGAGATCAGCCTCAGAAGGCCTTCTCTCTGTCCCATCAGCCAAGATAGCTAGGCTGATGAGGACTAGGGAGAGGGCCTTTTCTGTGGTGGCCCCCACTCTGTGGAATTCCCTCCCTGGTGACCTCCGCCATGCCCCCTCTTTGATGAGCTTCCACTGGGCCTTGAAAACCTGGCTGTTCAGGCAGGCATTTGGGGTGGATTATGTTTTGTTTGTTTTGTTTTTTGTTTTTGAGCAATGTTGTTTTGTTCAGTTGTTTATGTAAATTTGTTGTATTTCGTGTTGTTATTTGTATTGTACGCCACCTAGAGTGGCTGGGTAGCCAGCCAGATGGGCAGCTAATAAATCTAATAAATAAACAAATGTATTTTTTTTTAATTAGAGAACTCCATTGCAAACTTTGAAGTGTGGATTTTGGAAGGTAACTGAGTTTTGGTTCACATGTTGGTTCAAAAGTGCAGAATTGGGTACGTTTGCATTCTGAATCAAATGAATTTCACCCCTATCCCTAGTGTAGAATGATGTAGATGCTTGATTTCCTTCCTAAGCTATGTGCTTGTGATCTCCATCAACACAGCACAGCATGGTTGGGAATAGAAACATACATTCCAGACTCATCTGGGGCCACAGTCTGGGCTTATTAATATATTTGTATTTTTATTACATTTACATCCCACCTTTCTTCCAAGGAGCAAAAGGCAGCATAGAAGCTTCTCTCCCATCTACAGTCCCCAATTTTATCCTCACAACAACCCTTTGAGGTAGGATAAGCTGAGAAATAGCAACTGTCCCAAGATCATGCAGTGAGCTTCATGAATCAGTGGGGATTTGAATGTGGGTCTCTCAAGTCCTCATCCGGCACTCTAATTATGACACCATCTCAGGGACTATTTCTGAATTTGTGCCTAACACTGAAGGACGTTAAGGTATTATAAGCCTTGCATTTGTTAATTTGCTTGCTCAATATTTAAAAAAATGAATCTCACCTTCATTTCCAAGGAGGCAGCTTACATTATCCCCCCCCCCCGCACACACACTCCATGAACAATGTATGTTCAAAATGTATTTTGAACTGTATGTGAAAAATACATATCTCTGCACAGAAATACAGGAGGAGGAGCTTGGTAGCCCCATCGAGAGCATCTGGGTTGAAATAAATGGAGCAAAGAATAAAAGGAACCTGGTGGTCGGAGTCTACTACCGGCCACCCAATCAAGGAGAAGCCAAGGATGAAACTTTTGAAAAGCAAATAGCCAATGTTTTAAGGAAGCATGATGTAGTAGTAATGGGGGACTTCAATTTCCCTGATATTTGTTGGGAGACAAATTCTGCAAAACATGGCCCCTCCAGGAAATTCCTGACTTGTGTGGCGGATAACTTCCTCCTACAGAAAGTAGAGGAAGGAACTAGAGGATCGGCTATCCTTGACTTGATCCTAACCAACAGAGATGACTTAGTGGATAAAGTAGCAGTTACAGGAACTCTGGGAGCTGATTTTCATAAACTCAGAACAAGGATCAGTAAGGTCCCATGGCAAGCGATGCTAGCGAGAAAAGGAGTCCAAGATGGGTGGGAGCTTTTAAAAAAGGAAATTCTCAAGGCACAATCACAAGCAATTCCAACAAGAAAAAAAGGTGGAAGACAACAGAAGAAGCCAATGTGGCTTCACAAAAAGCTTAGGGATGACCTGAAAACAAAAAAGGACACATATAGGAAGTGGAAAGAAGGCCAAGTAACAAAGGAAGAGTACAGGCAGATAGCACAGAATTGCAGGGATGGCGTCAGGAAGGCTAAAGCTGAGAATGAGCTGAGGTTAGCAAGGGATGTTAAAAACAACAAAAAGGCTTTCTTCAGCTACGTGCATAGTAAAAGGCAGAGGAAAGAAATGGTGGTTCAGCTATTAAATAAGGATGGAAAAATGATAACAGATGACAAAGAAAAGGCAGAGGTGCTCAATTCCTACTTTGGATCAGTCTTCTCCCAAAAGAAGGTCTATGACCCCCCTGGCAAAGACGAAGTACAGGCTGAAGGGGCAGGATTGCAGCTTGAGCTCGACAGGCATATGGTCAAGGAACACCTCATTACTTTGAATGAGTTCAAATCTCCAGGGCCAGATGAACTGCATCCTAGAGTCATAAAGGAACTGGCAGAAGAACTCTCAGAACCGCTGTCTATTCTCTTTGAGAAATCATGGAGGACAGGGGAAGTGCCAGATGACTGGAGGAGGGCTAACGTTGTCCCTATCTTCAAAACGGGTAAAAAGGAGGAACCTGGGAACTACAGACCAGTCAGTCTGACATCAATCCCTGGGAAAATTCTGGAGCAGATCATAAAGCAATCCATCTGGAAGCACCTTGACAACAATGCCGTGATTACTCGAAGCCAACATGGATTTGTCAAAACAAGTCCTGCCAGACAAATCTGATCTCATTTTTTGATCAAGTCACCTCCCTTGTAGACCATGGGAATGCTGTAGACATCATATACCTTGACTTCAGCAAAGCTTTCGACAAAGTGCCCCATGATATCCTGATGAGCAAACTAGCTCAAAGTGGGCTAGATGAAACAACGATCCGGTGGATCCACAGTTGGCTACAGAATCGGACTGAAAGAGTGCTTATCAATGGGACCTTCTCAAACTGGGGAGAGGTAACGAGTGGGGTACCGCAGGGCTCAGTCCTGGGCCCAGTGCTCTTCAACATTTTTATTAATGACTTGGAGGAGGAGGTGCAGGGAATGCTGATCAAATTTGCAGATGACACAAAATTGGGAGGGATAGCTAATACTTTGGAAGACAGAAACAAAATTCAAAGTGATGTGGATAGACTGGAGCGCTGGGCAGAAAACAACAGAATGACATTTAATAGGGACAAATGCCAAGTTCTGCACCTAGGAAAAAGGAAACCAAATGCTCAGTTACAAGATGGGGGATACGTGGCTCAACCACACTACAAGTGAGAAGGATCTTGGAATTGTTGTCGATCACAAGCTGAATATGAGCCAACAATGTGATGTGGCTGCAAAAAAGGCCACTGCTATTTTGGGCTGCATTCATAGAAGCATCGCTTCCAAATCCCGGGAAGTACTAGTTCCCCTCTACTCAGCACTGGTTAGGCCTCATCTGGAGTACTGTGTCCAGTTCTGGGCACCACACTTTAAGAAGTATGCAGACAAACTGGAGAGGGTTCAGAGGAGGGCAACAAAGATGATCAGGGGACTGGAAACAAAGCCCTATGAAGAGAGACTGAAAGAACTGGGCATATTTAGCCTTGAGAAGAGAAGACTGAGGGGAGATATGATAGCACTCTTAAAGTACTTGAAAGGTTGTCACAGAGAAGAAGGCCAGGATCTCTTCTTGATCATCCCAGACTACAGGACACGGAATAATGGGCTCAAGTTACAGGAAGCCAGATTCCAGCTGAACATCAGGAAAAACTTCCTGACTGTAAGAGCAATACGAAAATGGAACCAATTACCTGGGGAGGTGGTGGGCTCTCCCACACTGGAGGCCTTCAAGATGAGGCTGGACAGCCATTTGTCAGGGATGCTCTGACTTGGATTCCTGCATTGAGCGTGGGGTTGGACTCGATGGCCTTGTAGGCCCCTTCCAACCCTACTATTCTATGATTCTATGATTCTATGAAAATAAGACACAGCCATAACAGAACATTCCTACTGCTCAATAGAATCGAGTCTTATTGAGTTCAATGGGATTTACTCCCAGGTAAGTGTGCACAGGATTGCAGCCTAAATTACTAAGATACCAGGCGAATTAAACATCACATTGATCCAATTAAAACCAAACATGTTCCATTAATAGTTGCTCTCAGAGCAGCTGACAGCAATATAAAAGAGGTAAGAGGGAAAAACTGGCCAGAAAGGGACAAGGGAGGCAGAGGAGAAGAAGGGTGGAAAAGCAGAATTTCAAAAGTAAAGTACAAGTTGCTACAAAGTAATGGCCCCTGAGGCTGTTGAGAAAGATTAGGCAGAGGAATGGGTGGAAATTTAAACATGGTGGTAGATAAAAAGGCTGCCTTCAAATCACAAGGGTTTAAGTCATGCATTTCAGGTTTTCTTTGGCCTTTTGATTTTGTTTTATACTAGCAGACAATAATTGGAAACATTGTGCCTGCTTGTCTCCGGTAGAGATGTCAGAGAAATCCTCAATGGATTCAAATGGGTTTGGCTTGCTATGAATCCATCCTGCAGTTTCTGCAGTGGTCCAGCTTTTTCTGAGTTGTGCAGACTTGTGGACTATTATTTTTCAGTTTTGCAGGAGGGGGGGATTTGCGCTAATGTGCACTTGTGCTAGTGTGCATTAGCGCAAATGCATATTTGTGCAAGTGGACCGAAATTCTCATACATCCCTAAAAAAAATCTTGATTCTGTCAATGAACAGAGAATGAAATGAAAAATGCTTCCTAATCCACAAAACTCAGATGGAACAAATTTAACAAAATCCATACATCCCTAGTCTTTGAACTCCAGATTATTTATTTATTTGCCAGGCTCATATTCCAGTTGTCATAAAATAGTTTCAAAGTGTCTACTGAACTCTCTTTCTTTCTTTCTTTCTTTTTATATCAGCTTTCCACAGGAGTCACCAAGGCAGTGTACAATAGTTCCAAATAAAATAATAATATTATAAAACATAAAAAGTGCCAATAACATGATGCTAAAAACTGGAAACCCCTTCATGGATCACTGCCTTGTTGTGGCGAAGGGGCTTGCGTAACTCAGTGAAGCCATAAGCTATGCAGTGCAGGGCCACCCAAGACGGATAGGTCATGGCGGAGAGTTCTGACAAAATGTGGTCCACTGGATAAGGAAATGGCAACCCACTCCAGTATTCTTGCCAAGAAAACCCCATGGAATGTATCACAAGGCTTTGTGGTGCTGGAGAAGACTCTTACGAGTCCCCTGGACTGCAAGGAAGTCAAATCAGTCCATCCTAAAGGAAATCAACCCTGACTGCTCATTGGAAGGACAGATACTGAAGCTGAAGCTCAAATATTTTGGCCACCTAATGCGAAGAGAAAACTCCCTGGAAAAGACCCTGATGCTGGGAAAGATTGAAGGCAAAAGGAGAAGGGGATGGCAGAGGATGAGATGGCTAGATAGCATCACTGATGCAATGAATATGAACTTGAGCACACTCCGGGAGAGAGCACAGGACAGGAAGGCCTGGTGTGCTCTGGTCCATGGGATCACGAAGAGGCGGACATGACTTAATGACTGAACTACAACAAAAACTGGAAAACCACATTAAAATGACTAAAAGCAATTGAAAAGGTGTGTCTTAACATCTTTTGCAAAAGATGACAGAAGGGGAAGGCAATAGTAACGCTTAAGGGAAAGCATTCCATAGTTTGGGAGCAATACAGGAGAAAGACCTTTTGTGCACACCTGACAAACGTACCTCTGTGAGCAACGGTGCCCCCCCCCCCAAGGGCTTCTCCTGCTGATCTTAATAACTGGATGGGTTATTAAGATCACACAATGAGACAGGTAGTCCCTTAGATAACCAGGCCTAAGAAATTGAGGGTGTTAAAGGTTAAAACCAACAGTTTGACTTGAGCCTGGAAAACAACTGGCTACCAGTGCAGATCTTTCAATATTGGGGTAATAAGATTATGACAATTAACAGCCTAGCTGCCACAGTTTGCACCAGCTGAAGCTTCCAGACTCTTCAGCCCTGGGTAGTGTGTGGCAGTAGTCTAGAAGAGCTGTGACCAAGGCATGGATAACTGTTGCCAAATCAGACCAATTCAGGAAAGGTTGCAGCTGGCACACTAAACATAATTGTGCAGACACACCCTTTGTCACTGCCACCAGCTGAAAATCCAGGGATAGTGCAGGATCAAGGCAGATATGAACCTGTTCTTTCAGGGGAATGCAGCTCCTTCCAGAACAGGTTGAATTCCAGTTCCTGAGTCAGATTTTCTACTGACCAACTTCTCTTGAGTAGTGCAAAGTTCCATGAGTGCAGTGCTTAGCCAGGTTTGGTTTCCTTTAGAAGGAGGTCTTAGGGGTTCATAGACGTTCTGCAACACTATCTTTATTTAGCAATATGCAGGTTGAGCATAGTTGGAGGCACAGATTAAACACTCCAAGAGAGAGCCAAAGTCCACTGCTCCCACATCAGATTGCCATGGTGACAGCCAGTATCCCAAGATGATGCTTACAAAGCCCACGCTTGGCTCTCTGTGACTATATATATATATATATATATATATATGATAAAAACTGTGGTTAACCTTCACATGGAAATGCCCTAGATCAGGGGTCCCTCAACATTTTGGACCTGTGGACACATTTGGGAATTTGAGAAACTGTTGTGGATACCACCACACAATGGCTTCCACAGAGGATGTGGCTAGTCACATAATGGCTGTTGTGGGGGCCTGTCTAGTCAGATGACAAGTAATTCAGCCAAGTAACTTAGTAGAAGCAGAGGAACTCCAAAGCCAAGCCACATATTTAAGCCCACAGAAGCACAAGAAAATACCCATTTAAGGTTGAAATCCCACACAACCTTAAATTGGTATGGAACTCAATGAGAACTACATCTGAGTAGACCTACATAAGTTTGCACTTCTCATCCTATACACACACACACACACACACACACTTTTCTCCAGCTCCACAGGCATGGAAAATGACCCCAGCCCTAAAAGGAAAGAAAACGTTTTCTTTACCTTGACCCCAGGCTCACCACCACGCTATTCCCCACCTTATGCTCCAACTTCCACCTCTGCCAGTACAACCCAGGAAGGTGCACTGTGTGTGTATGAACAAGAGAAGGGGCTAAGAAGGGAGAGAGAAAGAGCAAGGCTAGAGGCCATGAGGAGCAAGAAATAGTGAGGTAAAGGAGGTGAGGGAGAGAAAGAGCAAGGCTAGGGACAGGGATGGAGGGGAAAACAGAGAAACAGCAAGGCTAGGAGGGGGAGAAACAGCTGGGTAAAGAAAGTGGGGGGTGAGTCTAGAGGCTGGGAGTTGGGATAGATACCAAAGGGGAAAGGTCTGTGTGGGCGGAAGAAGATTGGGCAGGGCCAGGAAGCAACTCTCCTTCTCTTCCTGCTCGCTGAACAGCTGATCAGCAGCAGGTTCAAAAGCAGGAAGGGGAATCTAGCATCCTAACACTTTTCACATTTTTTATTAAAAATAATTTTTAGAAGGGGAGTGGAAAGTTTTGTGGACACCCTGGAGGTTCCCACAGGCACATGGCACCCACAGGTACTATGTTGGGAACTCTTGCCATAATCAGCTCATCCTTAGTTGGGGTGGGAGGATAGGAACCCCTCTTTCAGGTATTCCTAGTCATTCGGAAGGCAACTACTGAGTGAAACTAGCCAATCTCCCTAAGAAAAGGGGGAGAAATCAGCCAAACTCACTAACTTAGCAGCTTTTCCAATAATATTAAGCTATTCTCCAGCTCCGTTAACCCTCTCCTGTCCCACCTTACAACAGCAGCTACAACAAGAATGAAACAATGAAAGCTATTTTAAGAAATTCAAATCCACTCAACTGGCTAAAAAAAGAACAGCAAAACAGCAGACTCTAATGGATGAAATAGCCAAACTGTCAGAAAAAGAAGCATCTTAGCTTGTTTGGGAAAAGAGAGAGGGGAAGGAGCCAGGTCCATAGCTCACAGAGGACCAAAAGTGAAGAGAGCCCTACTCCTTGTGTAGTCAAATCTGGTCTCCAAGTGCAGGGGAAGAAGGAAGGAGGATCCAGTTGCCCAGAAGTATGTTTCATTAAGCCCAACATGTTTCAAATCGAATTCTTAATGGACACAATCCAATTAAGGGCCAAAGCAGATGTTGCTTTAGAGATGTACAGTAACTAGCAGTTACATCTTTTCTTGTTGTTTCTTTTTACTCTAGAGTAGGTGCAGGAACCCAGATCCGTATTGGGACCCTAGCATAGAAGTAGGGGGGGGGGGGCTTTACACCTTTTCTGTTACTATGGGCCTGTACTGGATCACACACAAACACACACAAACCCCGGCACCTGCAATTTCTGTTGCAAAATAGTGATCCATTGGAGCTGCTAGCTAACATCTTTAAGTGATGTTATTTTGGCCCTCAGCCTTCAGAATGATGTTACAACAGAGTTTGGAGACTAAAGACTGAAATGGCTTGTGCGTGCCCCTGGAGAAGAAATCAACGCAAAACATGTTGGGCTCAAGAAAACATTCTTTATGCACCTGAAGCTGTCCTCCCTCTTCTCCCTGCAACAGAAGCAGTGACCATTTGTGTGAGCTTGCAACTTCTGTGGGCCTATATGAAAGTCTGACTTTAAAAAGTCACTTTCCTACCCTCCAGGTTTGGTGAATGAAAGATCTAACCTCCAATTTTATACCTCGTTACAGATTTGATTCCTATCAGCTATATTTTGATAATCCTGTTTGATAGGAGTTTCTCCAGATGGCTGCAATCCAAGACAATTTTAAAAGGAATTCCCTTAAGGGAAAAGGGGTATCTCCTTCATTGCCAATGCATTTGAGATTCACAGCCAGCTCAGTGACATGCTGGGCAATGATGCATATGAATTTCCAGCATCGTTCTACCTTGAGACTTTCAGCTCCATCATTCAGGCAAGCGACTCTGACTGAAACAAACAAGGCTTTCACAACGAGTGAATAGAATTTCACAAAGGAGAAAACCTTTAATGATTTATTGCCTTTCTAATTAGCCCCTTTAGGAACTTAGCTTTGATTCAAGAAAACAGTTTGAAGTCCCTGAATGATTCTTGCCATTGGTTTGATCATTTTTGTAGAATTGGTTTTGTTTCACTGGTTTTTCGATCACACACACACACATGCAAATTATGCATTGGAAAAATATAGAATGTTTAAAATGCATCACCCATAGGCAGTCTAGTGAGGTACTCTGCAATGTAAAATATTACAAAAAAACCCTCCCAATACAAGCTGTATCATACATCACAAAAGAAATGTGAAGGTTTGTTTCCTAATATTCCATTTCATATATTTCATTTCATTTTTCCTATTTCTAATCTCACTTTTTGATCTTTTCATTCAGTTAAATGGTATCATGTTTGACAAAATGACAGAAAGCTTTATACCATTATAAAATTCCATGTAGAATATTATCTGTATGCAAATATTAGTGTGTTAATATGATGTTTCTATTTATAAAGTGATGTACCTTGGGGAAAAGTATCCTAACTTCACACATAAGGTGATGGGGTCTCAGCTGGCAGAGACAGACAGGGAAAGGGATCATAGGGTTGTGCTGACCCAGCGTGCAGATGCTGTGAAAAAAGGTAAATACTATGTTGGGGATCATTAGGAATGGAATGAAAAATAAAACTTCCAATATTATGCCTTTACTAATTCATAAGAAGAGCCATGCTGGATCAGATGAAGGGTCCATCTAGTCTAGCATTCTGTTCACACAGAGGCCAACCAGCTGTTGACCAGGAACCCAAAGCAGGATGTGAGTGCAACAGCACCCTCCCTCCCATGTTCCCCAGCAACTGGTGTACATAAGCTTACTGCCTCTGGTACTGGAGATAGCACATAGCCATCAGGATTAGTAACAACAGACAGCCTTCTCCTCCAGGTATTTCTCTAACCCCCTTTTAAAGCTATCCAAATTGGTGGCCATCACTACATCTTGTGGTAGTGAATTCCATAATTTAACTATGTGCTGTGTGAAGAAGCCCTTCCTTTTATCTGTCCTGAATCACCCACCAATCAGCTTCATGGGATGACCTCGGGTTCTAGTATTTTGAGAGAGGGAGAAAAATGTCTCCCTATCCACATTGTCCACACCATGCATAATTTTGTGTACCTCTATCACGTGTCCCCTTAGCCTCTTTTTTTTCAAGCTTAACAAACCCCAGTGTTGTAACCTTCCCTCCTAGGGGAGATGTTCCAGCCCTTTAATCTTTTAATTGCCCTGTTCTGCGCTTTCTCCACCTCTACAATATCTTTGTTTAGGTATGGTGACCAAAACAGTGCACAGTATTCTAAGTGTGTTCGCACCACAGATTTGTATAAAAGCAGTATGATATTGGTGACCACACTTGGAATACTATGTACAGTTCTGGCCACATCCTCTCAAAAGGATACTGTAGAGCTGGAAAAGGTACAGAAAAGGGCAACCAAAACAATCAAGTGGCTTGAGCAATTTCCCTATGAGGAAATGTTACAACATTTAGGGCTTTTTAGCTTTAAAAAAGGCAAGTAAGGGGGGACATGACTGAGGTGTAAAAAATTAAGCTTGGTATGGAGAAAGTGGATAAAAAGAAGTTTTTCTCCCTTTCTCATAAAATGAGATACTCATAATACTATATACATAATACTAATTCTGAATAATGGGAGATTCAGGAAAGATAAAATAAAGGACTTCTTCAGCCAGTGCATAATTAAACTATGGAATTCACAACCACAAGATGTAGCAATGGTCACTAACTTGGATGACTTAAAATGGGACTAGACAAATTTATGGAGGATAGGCGTATTTATGGAGGACATGGCTACTAGTCTGTCAGGGTTGTTTCTGAGCACAAGGGAGTGGGGTAGCAGTTCAGATTCTGAAGGAGAACCGCCAGACATGGGGGAGGTGTTTTCCCAGGCTAGTCCAGACATGACTGGCCCAGCTTCTCAGGTTACAAACGCCCAGCTAGCTGAGGATGGGAGTTCCTCTTCACACACCCCTGTGAGAGACAGCGAACAAAAAGAGGGTGGGGGGGTGTAGAATCTGATCTAATAGATTCCAGGCGCAGATGCAGAGCAAAGAGAGAGAAGGCCGAGGAGGAACTTAGATGGTCTACCCAATTGGCCTTGCATGAGAAGCGGCGCTCAGAAGCCTCATGGGAGAGAGGTTCCCCCACCCCTTTAAGTTAGGCTAGTGAAACCACCTTTCTCTTCAAACGGTGGGCAACTTTCTTAGCTACCTTTTGAATTCCTCTGAAGGCATTCCTTTGTAGACTGAGAGTCACTGAGAATTTTCATCTGTATGTCCCTGTGAAGTAATGGAATTAAAAGCCGTAGATTGAAGCCTCTCGTCTGTGTTTGTCTTCAGCATTGAAATTAGGTGGAGGCTAAAGGAATCCTTACATAGTTACAATCACTACATTACCTCCAGTATTGGGTCAGTATGTCTCTCAATACTAATTGCTGGTGAACACAAGTGGAAGGGTGCTATTGTGCTCATGTCCTGTTTGTGGGCTTCCAATATGTGAACAGAATGCTGGACTAGATAGGCCTTTGGTCTGATCCAGCATGACTCTTCTTATGTTCTGATTTGGTGGGGAGCTTGTCTGTTTTCTCAGTGAAAAGGGGACAATGGTGTTTGGACCAGACAAAAATCTGACTCAAAGCTCCTGAAAAACCCATAGAATCTTTGGGAAATTGTTTCAAGACACTCCAGTGGGACACAACCCACTGGAAAATTATGCCACACTTATGCTTGTTGTGAAGAATAGGTGTTGCCATTCATTACAACCCATTTTTGCAGCACAGGAGAATGTTATAGTAGAACCCTTGGCTGTGTCTCAGAGTCAGTGGACTGCACCCCACAGACTCACACAGACTCTGCCTTCCAAACAAACTTACAAGGTTTAATCAAACAAAGCCTTTCCACTGAGGTCTCTGTGACTTCTCTCTTCTCAGGCCAGAAGCAGTGGTGTTGCCCTTAACTACTTCCTGGTTCCTCCCAGGAAGCACAACCCACTCAGGCTGAATCCAGCTGTTCCTTCATATTGCTACAGTTGTACTCTGAGAAGTTTGGGTAGTGGCCAGAATGGTTTCATTCCACTCTATCAAAGTTCTAGAGTGAATGACACAGCTGGAATGAATTGCATCTGCAGTCTACAGGGAGTTGTATGCTTTTCTTTGCATGCTCAGAGAGCTAATTGCTCCCTCATCTGATCAGAGGCTTCCAAACATGTGGAACAAGGGCCTAGCATGGCTGGAGGAAGACCCAATTCTGTACTAGGACCCCCTCCTTTTTTATCCCTATAAGTCTCATGATGAAGGATTGGTGTTGTCATCAACTCTGCATTACACTGGAAACCAAAGAGCATATGAGGTGAATGCTTAGCACAGCCCAGGGACAGCCCTGAACCATGCAGGGCCTTGTCTTGTATGCTCCAAGGCCTCTGGTGTGCTAGGCCAAGAGCAGCAATATCATCATCTTCTCACACATCTAGGGATGTATGAAATGTACTTACTTTTCTGTGGATTATGTTTATGGTGGGGGAGGAGGCGTTCCGTCTCTCCCCCCGGAATCCTCGATGGGGGGGGAGGCTTTCCGTCCCTCCCCCCAGAATCCTTGATGGGGGGGAGGTGCTCCGTTCCTCCCCGGGGAATCCTCGATGGCCAGCTGTGCTCCGCGGCAGCTCCATGGAGCAGCTGGCCAGGCCCAGGCCACAGCCGTCCGTAGCCGGATTTCTGGCCGTGGAGGGCTCTGGGTAAAAAAACAAAAACAAAAAAACCACATATGCAAATGGCGGCGGCTATGGCCACCACCATTTGCGTTCCTTATTTTTTGCTGTCTTAGTCTACGTAAATATTTACGTAGACTATGATGGCGAAAATAAAGGGGAATGCAAATAGCGTAGCGGGCGCTATTTGCATCCCTTTTTGATTCGCCATTTTAGCCTACATAAATATTTAGGTGTAAAACCACCCAGGAACACCCTGGGCTACAGTATACATGCCCCCAGGCTATTTCTGAAATGGACTGGGAGGCTGGAGCTAACTACAAAGTAGGAGGCTCAGTCTGGAAATGCGTCTGTCACCACTAAAAGAATGGTTCTATCCTAAAGCACTCACAATCCACCCAAGAAAATAGGTTTTAGGACAATTGTATATACAAAAATATTCCAAATAAGTAACATGTTTTAATGTAATATTACATACAGAATTTAAAACAACAGGTTAGCAGACCTATAGTTTCTCCTACACATAGTTTCATAGCTAGTTTCTGCAAAGAGCTATATAAATACATAATGCTCCTATCCCAAACGCATTTCGACCTTGGTGGTCTTCATCAGTGGGAAAAACATGTGAATAGGGATGTCAGAGAATTCTGCCACGGACTCCAATGAGGCCAGATTCTTAGAATCCAGCCCCCGGAATCCATGGCAGAACGGCCTCCCTCCCCCGCCACCCCGCAGAATCCCCCGGGATGGCGCTTACCTGGCAGCGGATGTGGTGGCGGCTCTGGCTGGTCTCCCGGCTACTGCCGGGTTGCTGTGGCTGCAAATGGTGGCTGTTATAGTGGCCGCCATTTGCGTGGCTTCCTTTTGCCATGATAGGCTTAGGGATGGCGGAGAATTTCTCCCCGAATCTTTGGGGGGCCGAGCGCCAACGCATTCGGCCCCCCGAAATCGGCAGTGAAATTCTCCGCCACCCCCCCGCCACCTCCCCGCCACCCCCCCCCCCGGGATGGGACTTACCATAGCCAAATGTCCCTCCTGGCGGCGGGTCCCGGCGGCGGTTCGGCAGGCTTTCGGCGGGGGTGGCAGCCGGTCTTTCGACCGGCTGCCACCGCCACCATTACAGCTGAAGTAAAAAACAACAACAACCCCGTGATAGGCTACATAACAATTAACGTAGCCTATCACGGCTAGATCTCCAAAGTCAGCCATGATAGGCTACGTTAATCGTTACGTAGCCTATCACGGGTGACTTTGAAAAAAAAAAAAGCACGTATGCAAATGGCGGCCCCCATGGGGCGCCGCCATTTGCGTTCCTTATTTGGTCCCTGTAGTCTACGTAAATCTGTAGTCAGATTTACGTAGACTATGGCGATAATAAGAGCAATGCAAATAGAGTTGCCCTTATTTTTGCCGTAGTCTACATAAATCTTTACGTAGACTACAGGGACCAAATAAGGAACGCAAATGGCAGCGCCCCATGGGGGCTGCCATTTGTGTACGTGCTTTTTTTTTTTTTCAAAGTCACCCGTGATAGGCTACATAACGATTAACGTAGCCTATCACGGCTGACTCTGCAAATCTAGCCGTGATAGGCTGCGTAAATCGTTACGTAGCCTATCACGGAGTCTTTTTTTTTTTTACTTTCGTAGTTCACGGCCGGGGAGACGGGGCGCTTCTCCCCGGCCTGAATTTCGGCCGGGCAAGGCGGGAAGCCTCCCCCCCGGCCTGAATTTCGGCCGGGCAAGGCAGGACGGCTCCCCCCCCCTCGCCTGAACTTCGGGGGGAGAAGCGAAGCGCCTCCCCCCCACCGCGAAGCACCCCTGCGAAAAGGTAAGTGACTTTTGTACATCCCTAGATAGGCTACGTAAATACTTACGTAGCCTATCACGGCTTGGCAGCCACGCAAATGGCGGCTGGCATAGCGGCCACCATTTGCAGCCGCAGCAGCCCAGCCACAGCCAGAATTCTGGCTGCGGCTGGCCCCGGCCGGCAGCTCTGCAGAGTTGCCGTGGAGCAGAGCTGGCCAAGGAGGATTCCAGGGGGAGGGACGGAGTGCCTCCCCCCCACCGCTGATGCCCCGGAATGGACGGGTGAGTACATTTCGTACATCCCTACATGTGAACTCAAATTGCTGCTCTTATTGCAACTAATATCTCATAATATTAAATGTCCTACATAGAACCAGTAAATATTTAATTATGCAGATTCTATGCTTCTCATCAAGTAGTTGGTATCAAGGTACAATAAAAGTGGGGAAAAGAACATTTCCTCCTGCACCCAAGATGGTAAGTTCCTTCTGTCTACAGTAACCATCTACTGTGCCACAGAAACTGAGAAGCACTGTTCCAAACAGTTAAAAAAAAATGTAAAAAATTCTGGCACTGCAGCCAACTCCCACTCTGCATTTTGTATATACAATTTTCCTAAAACCTATTTTGTGTTGTGGAAATGCTTCTGTACCAATCAGAAGCCAGGGTTCTAACCTAGATTCTGATTTGTGAAGAACTCTGTGGCACCTGCAATTGCTGTACCGTGGCTTTTGCACCCCGAAATTGTCTTTTTTAACACCCCCACATGCTTCTATAGTTCTTTTTGATGTGCTGCTAGTTGAATCTAAGGAGCTTATATAAGAAACTTCCCTGTATGCATTGAGAGGCAATAATTCATTTATCACAGGAGAAGCAGACAAGTGCAAATTAAAAATTAAAAAAACAAATAGGCATAGGATAAAGTGCCTTTCTTTCTTTCTTTCTTTCTTTCTTCTTTTTTTTTTTTGCAAAGGCACAGAAGACATATTACCAATCACACTGTTGCTTCAGAAAATACCATACATACATAATCATTCATTCAGTGCATCTCACACAGCTCTGACTCTCAGCTCCGAGAGAATGTCAATAAGCTAATTGAGCTTGAACAAAAATAGGGGTGAAATTTTCAATCTCAAAAAGCAGACAGAACTAGATAGAATCCAATAGCAAAGAGAGAATGAATTCTGGCCACAGATGATATAGCAGATATATGCCAAATGCAACAGCAAATAAAACAATCCTCCAAAATTACTTACTGATTGGGAGGCCAGAGGGCAACCAAGGAAGGACTGGATAAAAAGAGAACAACTTTTGAGGCTAGAATTCTGCAGTGATACAAAGGAAGGCTCAACAGTTTCTTCTAGAGAATGGACTGGATTTATCATAGCTAACTAAATAAAGATATATGCTTAAAAAATGGGGGGGTGTATTTCTGAATCTTTCAGGGATAAGGGATGCAATAAAAAGTATTCAACTGTTAAGAGGATATAATATTTAAATGATAATTAGGTATCAAAGCCAGGGTGAACTGACTAGATTGTGGCACTAGGACAAGGGAGTCCCAGGTTCAGATCGTCACTCAGAAATGAAGTTCACAGGATGACCTTGACTGCAACTTGAATTGGCTTTGTGACATTATCACATAGCCAAATCTGATTGGCTACATCATGACCACACTGCACTGTGATATCATCACGCTGGCCTCAATTAGTTGAGATGGTGTATTCTGGAAGAAGGCGGCACTGGTGATGAAACAGCTGATGAAGGGGGCAGTGAACAAGAATAAAAAAGGTGGAGATGTTCATGGAACATCACTAAAGCACAAAACAATTAGCACAGCCCTAGTTGCAATAATTTAACTAGGACTCAACTAAAAAAAAAAAAAAAAGCAACTGTGAATTAATTCTGCCATGAATGTAGTTTCTGGATGTTGATGTTGCTGTTTCTAAACACTCCCATTTTCTTTACTATCTTAACAATGCAATCCTACTCATTGTAGTCAGCGAAGCTTACACCCAGGTAAGTGTATAGAGGACTGTCATGTAAAACATGTATGCATTTATTTAGATGTATTTAGTACTCTAGGCATTGTAAAAACAAATTAGAACAGAACAATAGAGTAAAACAAAAATCCAACAAATCTTTAAAGAACCAACCCAACATTAAGAAACAAAGTAAATACACGATACCAATGCGGTAAGATAAAAATTCAGTTCAAATTGCAGGGGCTGAAAACCACTAGCAAGTACCGGAACTAAACCCATCATCAAAATCACAGGGGCGTAAATAACATCTTAAAAGTCCTGAGAGAACAATCATGTGTTAGGTTGGTGCCCAAAGGAGAACAATGTGGGTGTCAGGCGAGCTTTCCTAGGAAGAGCATTGCATAATCAGAAGGAGGGGGCACCACTCAAAAGGCCCTCTGTGTTGTAGTCAGCTTCTGGACTTCAGATTGAAGAGGCACTGAGAAAGTCTCTGTAGATTAAGGATGTTGAAGAAATCTGCAAAGGAATCAAATGAGTTTGGATTTTTATGAATCCGACCCACAGATTCTGCAGCACACCGGCTTTTTCCCTGTTGGGTGGATTCTACAGATTTGCGGGCTGTTTTTCTAACCTTCAGGAATTTTGCACAAATTTCATCATAGAAAGCTACACAATTAAAAAAACAACAACCCCGGCCAAAACTGCGCATTTCCCCCATAAGCTAGATGATGAAAATGCACATTTTGGGGGAATTTGCACATTTTTGCACCTGTGAATGTTGTACAGGTGTGCATTTGCCCAAATGTGAATTTGTGCAAATTTGGAAACTGGGGAAAAAATCAATTCCATCCATGGGCAGACAACAGAACACAAAAAGCACCTGACAATCTGCGAAACACAGATGGAATGGAGTTTACACCATGTGCACATCCCTACTGTAGATTACTTTAAGGCAGGGGTAGGTACTTACAGGAGGAGACATTCCATCAGGTACAGAGGTACCAAGATGTGTGCAGCTTAAAGGTAAAAACCAGTACTTTGAATTGGGCCTGAAAACAAATTGGAGACCAGTGAAAGTGAGAAAGGACCAGCATAATATATTCATAATGCCTGGTTCCAGTTAACAGTCTCATAGCCCATATTGTGCACCAGGTGAAGTTTCTAGACTGTCTTCAAACTCAAAGGCAGCCCTGCACATGCATTTATATGGCTCTGGTCTACCAGCTAAATTGTCATGTTGGTCCTCTGATGGACCAACATCAGAACCAGGGCTCATGTATCCAACAAGTAGCTTTTCTTTTCCTGGCCATTTGTTGTTCAGTTCTGCTGGTCTGAAGTGACTTCTTTCAAAAGACGTTTTGTTTTTGTTTTTGAAACTGCATTGAAAGACTAGGGAACAGCTATGCTACATGTGGAATCACATTCCCCTGCCAACTGCTACCTTATAAATATGGTTCCATCTTGGCTTGTGTGTTCTCTTCTGCTAAATGGGGAAAATGAGAGGGTAGTACCCTTGCTTTTTCGATCTCCAACCAACCTAGGAAAATTGCTAACATAGTGGCAGGCCTGTGAGCTTTTTACAGAAGGGCTTGCACTACAAACATTTGTTAGTGGGATGTCTAAACTGGGCAGTTGAAAATGCAGCTTTCTAAAAAATGAAACCATTTCCCAACCAGCGCTACTCATTTCATGTCACCCAACTGATGTCAATGACTCCCAGCCACTTCCAAGTATGTAGATAACAATCTTATTGCTTTTTAACACAGCCTCATTTGTGTCCTGCCGGAAGAGGCATTTCAGCTGCTTTTGAACCTTTAAGCACACAGATGGAAGATTCCAGCACAAAGATGGAAGCATTGAAAATATGTGTGTATGTGGAGAGGGCGGGAACAAAGTTTCACCAACTAGTGCCAATGAGCATGGCAGCCATGTCCCCACGAGCCACACATTTGGCAGCTATGAGAAAGTTTGCCACGCCATGAGCAATGCGGGGCAAGGCTAGCAAGCCAAGTCACAATCGCCATGCACTTTCCATGTGTGAAAGAAAACATGGGAAAGCCAGCTACTCATCCCCTCACCTCCCAAATAGAGAAAATTGTGTACAAAAAGTCATATATTAGAAGAAATTGCTTGCAGAAAAAAAACCTGTGCATTAAGGGACAGTGTGTACAAAACTGTGTACATTAGATGCAATGCATATGAAAATACATACGACTTTTCATGTGCCCCTTTTACCAAAAATGTTGCAAACTGATAGGGATGGCAAAGAATTCCACCATGGACCCCAATGAGGCTGGATTCCAAAGAATCCGGCGTCTGGAGTCCGTGGCGTAATGGGGTACTCACCTCCTCCTCCCTCTGGAATCTGTCCAGGCCGGCTCTTCCGTGCAGCGATCCTGGCAATCCTGTGGAGCTGGCCACTGGGTCTGCATTGCTGGCGATACGGCCAGCTGCCATTGCCATGTACAGCTGCATTTAGGTTAACCTAACAGCTTTATGGCTGCAAATGGCATAGTGGGCGCCATTTGCATCCAGAGTTAGCCCAGCAATACAGCACAGCAATGGTGGCCAGATGTATCACCAGCGATGTGGACCAAGCGGCTGGCTCTGCAGGATTGCTGTAGAGCTGGCCTGGACAGATTCCGGGGGGAGGGGCAGATCGCCTCCCCCCAAGAGCAGATTCCCACCCAGTCCAGCAGGCAGGGAATCGGCCCATCCCTACAAACTGATGTGGAAATGGGATGGAAAGACCTTGTGCTTAAAAAAATTCAAATGTAGAAAGTGAAACAGATACTTTTGTTCATCTTCAATCTGAACCTGAGTTTCCCACATCCAAACCCAATACTCTAGCCCCTAGGCTAGCTAGCACATCAGAATATAAGCAAAAATGGCATCCCAGAATTTTAAATTTTTCCCTTCCCTTCCACAAATAACATTTCTTCCACGTTGTGTTGTCATCGCAATGTGTGTTTCCTCAATCCAGCTCATTGGCTGTTATGATGGCAGCAGGGAAGCACACAGAATGATGACATCACAACCTAGGATAAGTGCTACTATATAGGAAAACTCACAACAGAGATGCCATTTTAAGCAGCATTTTCTTGTCATGTGTAACAAGTTCTGTGTCTACACAGGCAGCTCTCACTTTGCCTCAATGGTCTACCGAGACATTGGAAGCATGTTGTGCTTCCAAGCGCCCACTCCACCTCCAAGTAGCATCTTAAACAGTACCCGTTTTGTGTTCCAGTTGTTGTTTTCCAGTGATGAAAGTAATTCCTGTGTGCTGATTTGTTAAACACACTGGGAAATAAGGTACTGAGTAAATAGAGCATCATTACCATTTTGAAAGGCTAAGTAATGATACTTTATGGAACCATGGGCATTGGTAATATATACCTATTAGGTCATCATGCCCAGCCCTATTCCAAATAACTTAAATGAGTTTTAAATTATCTCCATTGTGTCTCTTGAGAAGCTATTTGGGCAGCCTTTTAAAGCTCACTTAGAGAAATTGTTTCCTGATATGCAGCCTTCATTTTCCTTTATTCATTTTCTTCTCATAATGCTAGGTAATACCCCTGGAGCCACCATAAACAGTTTATCCCCTTCAATGGCAAATATACCCTTCATTTTCATTATGATTGTGGTAACCTTTAAAGGACCCAAACTGATCGGCCAGTTCTTTCGGCTATATTATTCATGGTGATGTGTAGCTACAGTCTCGGGCATCCGATTGGAACACACAGAGTCTGAAATGTGCCCTAAAGTCACTAAAAAAAAAAAAAAAGTGCCCTTTGTAGGTCTAGACATGCACAAAGTTAGCCCTCCAGTGGTAGTGGGGAGAGTGCTTAGATTAGGGATTGTCAACATGTGGCCTGTGGGCTGCATGCAGCCCCTACAGCTGCCCCCCAGGGCAGCCTCCCCCAAATTGGGGAACCACCAAAATTATTTTTCCCCTCAAACAAAAGATGGCATCCATAGCTGCTACAGAACTCCAAAAGGGTCAAAATTAGCTGGCAAATTTTGACTCTTTGGGCACTCCGCAGCAGCTATGGATGTGCCATTTTGTTTTATTTTTTATTCCCCCCCCCGGTATTGGTACCCATGGGAAAAGGTGTAGCCCAGGGAGTATCGGGGGGGGGGGAAATGGCTCCAGGATTTCCTAAAGTTGCGTTCGATGGTGCCTCCAAAACATGACTTATACAGACATCCTAGAGCAGTCACTCTGGCATGCTCTGTGGTAGAGCTCATGCTTTGCATGCCAAAGGGTTCAATCCCTGGCATTTCCAGGTAGGTCTGGGAGAGTCCTCTGCCTGAAACCCTAGAGATCCTCTACCTGTCAGTGTAGATGATACTGAACTAGATGGACCAAAGGTCTGACTCAGTATAAGGCAGCTTCCTATGCCTGCATGAAATGTGTAATTGGATACAATGTAGTTTTGGAAGTGCACAGATTCTGTCCTACAGATATTCAAAGGAAATGAGCATTCAAGGTGACATCACCTGCTCATGCATGCTATTTACTGTCATCCTACAATCCCTCTTTAAAGATTCACAAAGCACTTCATGGTGGGGCTTTAGGGAAGAGACCATGGTTCAGTGATAGAGCATGGGATTTGTATGTATGTATAAGGTTAGAGATTCAATCTCGAACTAAAGGGATTCTGGGTATATGCTGCCAGTGAGAGCAGACAATACTCGGGATGGGTGAACTTACCGTGGTCCAGGCCACCCACTGCTCAACGGACCCCCATCAGCTGGCCACTGCTGCTCACTGCATGTGCAAAGTGACTGGCCCACGTTGGCTGCCTGATCCCTCGCCAAGCCACCACTTTGTGTAAAAGTGGTGACTCAGCCTTTTTCATAAAGGCTGATTTTACACAAATGGCAGCCATAAAACAGCCATTTATGCAAAATTACAAGCCTAAATGGCCATTTACACCTGTAATCTTGCATAAGTAGTTGCTTTATGGCCACCATTTGCGTAAAATCGGACATTATGAAAAAGGCCGAGCTGCCATTTTGCGGCTCAGTGAGGGATCAGGGATCCCTGCACTTGCCCAACTCAGAAAAGGCTGAGCCACCATTTTGCGCAGAGTGGCGGCTCAGCAGAGTAGCGGGGCCGCCACGCTTGCCTGACTCAGCACACGCAGGAAGGCGGCTTGGCAGAGCACCAAGTTAGGCGAGTGCTACGGTCTGTGTATATCTGGAGAAAAAGAAGTTGGAGCTGTCTTCTGTGGAGGGTAATCTTCTTCTGTGGAGCTGTCTTCTGTGGAGGGTTAAGAGTGCAATTTGAACCAAATCAGATGCATGAAAGCTGTTTTCAAAGCTCGCATCCGCCCCGGAGTAAAAGCCCGGTGTAGATGGGGCCAGGGAGAGCATGGGGTCCTTGCTGACTGTTTCAGAGCCACTTTCCATCTGGAATCCAAGATACCTAAACTTGGCTTGGCCAACTTGCATCTTCTCTGCTAACCCAATACCCACCATGTATTGAGAACCAGGGTGGTGCAGTTGACCCAGGACAAGTGAGACCCTGATTTAAAACCCATGGAGCTCACTGGATGAGCTTGACTAGTCCCTAGCTGTCAGCCTATCCTACCTCACAGGGCAAAGTGGGCCAGGTGGAGAACAGCCATTTATACTATCCTCCTGCTCTACTTGGAGGAAGGGTGAGATATTAATGAAATGAATGAATGAATGAATGAATGTGTGTTTTCAGGATTTTCTTGGTTATTCAGCCAAAATCCTGTTCACATACAGATCAATCTTTCTCCAAGCCAGTTTGTTTGCCATTGTTGTTTTTTAAAAAAAGAAAATATAACTTAATGCAAGCTCTTTCTTTAATGCCAACTGCTCCTGTTGCTTCCTCAGACTGCAGTCTCTGCTCAGTGCCTGGCATGTCTGACTCCCAACAGTCAGTGTCTCTTACGGAAGCACCGAGAGCTATAAAAGAGACAAAATCCATCCAAGTCTGCACCTGCCTCCTAATCATATTATTTTTCTATCAAATAAAGGAATTTGATAAGATTGAATGCAGACAGTCATATCTCATCTTCTTTGAAATACATGGTTTGGAGTGCTGCATGTGCACGCACACACATGGGCGGGGGGAGGGAGCTTAACAGGGTTAAGAAAGAGAACAAAACCAGTTCAGTTTCTAACCTGGAAGAAAGAAGAGCTGTGGAATGAGAAGGGGAAATCTATTCAATGTGAAATATGAACTTATCTGTAGTACCCAAGCATCTACAAACAGTTGGTGCAGATCCTGAACATAAAGCAAGAGACCCTATGTATGACAGAGGGACTGGCATCTCTCTTTGGATGTGTTTTTCTCTCTCTCAGTTCTGTTTAACAATCCCACAGACAGGCTAGGAAAGACTCCTTCTGTTTGAAACCCAGTCAGTGGAAACAACACTGAACTAGATGGACCAATGGACTGATTCAGTACACATTCTGTTCCTAGACTGTACGCTCATCCCACTTTCCCCTCTGGTGAACAGGTTTTTCAGATTTGTATTCACCCCTTCTACCTCCTCATTGGCTACTCTGAGAGAAAGGAGCAAAAGAAGCAGTTTTACTGATAGGGATTTCATGAGTTATTAAAAATAATATGCAAAAGTGATTTGTTTGATAATTGCACTCTGGTGGAGTATAACCTTGCCCAGGGTTAATGGGCAAAAGGAGTCAATGCCATAGCAATCCCTCTTTTGGATGTTAAATTGCTCAGGAGACAGGAGTCGATATGTATCAATATATTATAATGCACTCGTGTCATGAAATCATTTATTTTCCTTTCTAACTGGAGCAATTTCATTTAGGTAGGCCAGCCAAGAAACTGTGGAAGAATATTTTGAGTGGATGGAAGGAACAACACTCTATTACCTGCTGCCTTCATCTTTGCTGCTGTTCGTTTTCCATTCCGTGCAACATCTGTGAATGGAGCTGTAGCTCTGCTCAGAGTCTTCTTGGACATGGTATTGGGTAGGAATGTTGGAGAAATCTGCTATGGAATCACATGAGTTTGGATTTCTATGAATCCAGCCCAAGATTCCACAGCAGAATGGCCTTCCCGAGTCGCACAGATTCCGCTGACTTGCAGACCGTTTTTTTGGAAAAAAAAAAACTTTATGGAATTTTATCCAAATTTAGTTGTAGAAAAATAAGTAAAAATAAAAAACACCTGCCAAAAATATGAATTTCACCCATAGCCTAGAGCATGAAAATCCACATGGGGGGATTTGCGCATTTTGGTGGGGATTTGCACATTTTTGCAAGTGTGAATTTGCGCAAATTTGGGAAATTGCAGAAAACCGATTCTGTCAATCAGTGGACGATGGAATGAAAGGCACCTGGCAATCCACAAAATGCAGATGGAATGGATTTCACAAAATCTGGACATCCCTAGTATTGGGTGAGTTTGAACTGAAAGACCTTCATGGCTATATTTTCAATATCGGCATTAAATCTCTCACTTCTCCAAATGGAAGAGTCTTTACCTAAGTACTGAAAAGGGCTGAGAAGGAGGGTTCTCTCTCACTCTCTCTTTTCTACCTTTTCTCTCCTTATCACAGAGAAGGTAAATAACCTTGGGTTTCTCTGATCTCTGACAAGTTAATTGCTTCCCTCTTCTTATCTCCTCAAGCAGAACTCTGGGAGGCTTTCAGATCTCTGGGTCCCCATTATGGGCAGATGTGACAAACTATTAGCCGTCTGGAATAGGTGGGAGGTCGCCTTTCTTCCTGCTTCCCTGTTAGTATGTCTTTCCCTAGATGGCAAAACAGTGTAAATGACATATAAATTATTACAGAGAATGAGCTGTAGCTAGCATAAGGGGGATAGATATTAAGAAACAGAGCTTTATTCCCTATGCTACCACTGATTCACTTTGACAAGTTATCTAATTATTCTGTGCAACCATTGATAATGCATATAAAATACATTTCTCAGAACACAGGCAGCTGCTCTATACTGGGTTGGACTATTTGTCTATGTAGCCCAGTGTTTTCTACGTTGACTGGCAATGGCTCTTCGGAGGCTCTGCAGAAGTCTTTCACATCACCTGCTAACTTAAATTAAAAAAGAAAAATCCTGGAAATGCCATGATTTGAACCTAGGACGTTCTGATTAGGAAAGTACAAATTTTGTAAAATCCATTCCATCTGTGTTTTGTGGATTGTCAGGCACCTTTCATTCCGTCACACACCCATTGATGGAATTGGATATATTTGGTTTCTGAACTGGTGCAAATTCACATGTGCAAATATGTGCAAATTCCCCCAACATGCACAAATCCCCCCCAAATGCACATTTTTACACTTTAGCCTATGGGGGAAATGTACATTTTCAGCAGTTTTTAATTTTTTTGCGTATTTTTCTATGTCAACATTTGCACAAAATTCCCAAAGGTTAGAAAAATGGTCTGCAAGTCTGCGGAACCCACCCAACAGGGAAAAGACCAGTCCACTATGGAATCTGTGGTTTGGATTCATAAAAATCTGAAGTCATTTGGTTCCGTTGCAGATTTCTCCAACATCCCTACTTCTGACTGCAATGCATTTGCTCTTCCACTGAGCTATGGAAATAGTTCCCTATTTATTCCTGGAGACTGTCCTTCTACACAGTGTTCTGAATCAGTTAGGTGCCGCGTTAAGTGTACAGGGACAGGGGATAATCTGGTGTACTTCAAAAAAACTAATGGTCAACTATATGGTAAATGTTGACCTTTCTGACAAAAAAAACCCCACTGAGTTCTTTTTAGGATAGCCTAAACCCCAACCACTGTGTTGAGTGACAGTTTCCTTTTCTACTTTTAAAATGACAAGCAATAGATTTTGTTATCTCCCAGCTATCATTAAACTTGTGAGACAAAATGGCCCTTTCGGAAAAGTTCTTATACTCGCTCGACTTGTTTAAACCATGACTCATTTAGCAATTGCTGTATTGAGCCTCTCATTGGGCAGCTGAATGTTACTGTTGTATGGGAAACATCCTCACTCGTTTAACCACTGAGACATGCCTGAAAAAAAAAAAAAACTTTATAAAAACGTAATTAATTGTCCACTTTAAAAGTCACCATTCATAAAAACGAATGTGCGGATTATGAAGGCCATCGAGGAAATCATTAGCGATGCTTTGGGGTGTTGTTAGAACCAAATCCACTGAAATGGAAGGCTAATTTGTTATGTCTGGAAGGGACAGCTGATTCTTTGTCCCCTGTCATAGCAGAAAGTCCTTCATAACATATGGTGGCTATAACATTCTTTGAATTATGAGGTCTATGAGAGAAGTTGCTCCATAAATTTCAGGCTTTGTAGGTGTTCGGAACATATCCTTCAATGCTTCATTAGGGCAATCCATTATTTCTAGGGACACAGTGATGCTGCTTTGCTTCCCAGATAGAATGACGAGGCTTGGGATTTTTTCCCTGGTTCTTACCATCCCCCTTTCCCTCCACTAATCTCCCTAAAAGTGTCATTGGTGGACATCAGTACTAAAAAGGTACAGGGAATGGCAGAGCCACTAACCCTTTTCAGTCATTAGAAGCACCTAAGGCCAAAGGCCGAGAGACTGGAGACCTGCCACCAAAGAAATCCACCCCCCGAGACAGACATATGCAGTTGCAGGTCAGGTGTCAGAGCCTGACACCGTCGGGCAGTTGCCGAGGGCCCATCACCTATCTTTCTGCCAACTCAAACTGCTAGCTACAGTCATCTGGGCCCGATACATCTCTCAGCACAGCAGTCCAGGTGGTTGTGGCTGGTGCCTATCATTTTAATTTCCCCACAATGCTTCTGGAGCCCTGGCATAGCTACATTTGGGCCTTAAGACCAAACTAAACCTTCTGCTAATCATGCATACTGTAGGTAGGCATGATGGTTTTACTACTTTTGTGTAAGTGCACATGGTCATGGACCACAGTGCTATTGGGGGTGGGCGGGTTAAACCTCCTCTGTCACCCATTTCCCCCCAAATTCCACCCACCACTGTGGGGGGGATTAAACAAAGAAAAAGGTCTCAATTGGTGTGGAATTTGGGGGAAAATGTGTGTGGGTGTGGGGGGAATTTCAACACTCCTCCTAGAGTGCTATGGTCCCAGTCCAAATCAGGGCCATATGCACTTACATAAGAGCAGAGAAAACTATTATGCATAGCTACACTATACGTAATTAGCCGAACATTTAGTTCTCCCCCCCACACACACAAAGATTGTATGTGAAATTTTGGGGGGAAATGGGTGGGGAGGTTTACCCCCCCCCCCACACACACACACACCCCTAAGGTCCAAGGTCCTAATCTGAATTGGGGCCACATGGCCTTATACAAGAAAGCATATTTAGCCTATGTGTGACTAGCAGAATGTGTAGTTTGGCCCTCAGAGGGGTGTTGAGTGCTAGCCAGAGCACTGCCAGCTAGACCAACTTTTTTCTGCTGCTACACCTGCCTGCAAACTGAACAGCGCGCTGCTGAGAGCCCCACCAAAGGGCTCTGAGGACTCCACCAAACCAGGCATTGGCCCTGTTCATTTGAATGCCTGAACACAATCCCTGCATGAATCTCTGTACTCACAGAGATTTTGGCCAGGTCTTCAGTGTATGTGCATAGGTGGGGCCTGCTGCCACTATTTTGCTCCCCTCCCCCTTTTTTTTCCACTGCATGTGTTTTGAATAACAACTGAAGACTGCTTGGGGATACCTTTTCTATTTCTAGACCCTTAATAACAAGGAGGAAGATAAACAGCCAACAGCTTACATTTTGTCACAATAGTGAAGACAAACTCATTAACACATATTGTTATTAAAATGACATTAGCATCATCAGCAGGCACTGATCAGGTCCTGAGATAACAGGACAGCTTGTAGTTTTGCTTCTTTGTTAGACTGTAAAGTGAATATGATGCCGAATGTTGATTTTATTTTATTTGAAGCTCAGTCCTCTCTCCCCTTATTCTTGTCATTGAATAGCTACTCATTCCATATGCAGAATTCTAAGTGGAAGGCCCTAAATATGCAGTTACAATCTCCAAAGCATAATTCCCAAAATATATGAGCTCCGTGTTTCACATTTTGCTCTCTGCATTTCTAATGTACAAACACATACCACAAGATGTTATATTTTCTTTTTCTGATCTATATGCAACTCTTGGAAAATCCCACACCAGGCCAAAGAGAACAAATAAAAGAAATACACACTGGACCCAGTCCAGAGATCCTTGTGTGCAGACCATATATGCAAGTGCCTACAAGAAAAGATATGCCTGCCAAATATTATTACATTTGCTTTCTTCCTCCAAAGATCTCGAAGAAACATACATGGGGCTTTCTCCATTTTATCTACTCAACACCCCTGTGAAGTAGGTTAAGCTGTGAGATGCTCAGTGGTTCAGTGTCCCCCAATGATCTTCATCGCTGAGCAAGAATTCGAAGTCAGATGTTTCCCATTCAAATTCACAATGTTATCCACTACACAAAGCTGCCTGAGTTGCACTGTCACTAGGGCTGATCATTTATTGGGAGCAACACCCACCAATAACTATGTGACTGGTGTTGTTTGTAATTGTTGGGAGTGATTGGTGGTGTTAATGGTCAGAGAACAACAGTGCCAGCTCTCTGTATATGGTAGCTTTGTACAATGAAATCCACAGCTTGGTACAATGCTGTAATGCCATCTTTCTTGCTTGCTTTGAAATTGTACTGCCGTTCTACTACAATACTCAAGGCACTGTAAACGCTAGAAATGATAGTGTGCAAGTACATTTGTTAATGGCAGTTGTTGCTTGCTCAACAGGGGCACCACTGGAATTCCTCTCCTTGATGATCCAAAGTAGTTCAGATTGCAAAAGAATCTGAATCCATGAATCATCCATTCTTTTCGAATCTTAAGCACCGTTTGTTTGGAAGGTATTTGTCACTCCGTTAGTGATCAATGGATTCAACAACTTTGCACTTTCTATCCCCATAAATGAATTTAATTAATGATGTTGGCAACAACAACAACAACCCTTTTGGTTCAAGACAGAGCTGGCTGCAGGTTTTTGAGGGACCCCTCCCTCAGCGAGTCTACCTTCTCCCTGTCATTGTCATCAGCTGCTCTTACTGCTTCTCTTCTTTCTCATGATTGCTAGTGCCTGCTTGCTTGACAGGCAGGGAGCCAGGGAGCAAGCAGGCAGGGGCATCTACTGCACCTCCTTCTCACTGCCTCCATTGTCTGAGCCAGAGTGAGAGGCAGGCAAACAAGCTGCAATGGTGAAGAGGAGGAGCTAGTTCAGACCTCTTGCTAGCGGGCCGCCTGCTGGCATGTGGGCCCTTGGCAGGTGCCCAACCAGGCCAACTCTTGACGCTGGCCCTGATTTAGCATGCTGTGTTAAGGTCCTTCCATGTTCACTCATGGAAGGCTGCAATGGTAAACATGGTGAGGTCGCAATGCTAACAGCAGTTATCAGACTGTATTTGTTTTTTGTCCAATAACAGGCTTTAAGTTATTGGAGAGAAAGCAAAACCATGTGAGAAGCTGTGTAAAAAGAACTTGGCTTTTAGAACTTTCCTTTTTGGGAAAGAAGTGAATGTAGTGTGAACATGGAGGAATATATGGTTATTCAATGGCAGCACCTGATGAAGTTCAATGCGACCAGATGCCCATAGCTTTGCTTTCTTTGTCAATGTGTTATTTCTTTTAAAAAATACGCAGTTCCCTATTCAGGAATTTAGAACACAATGCCTTTCCTTACAACGTGACATGTGTACATTTTTGCTGCATCTTTTTCGGTGGGGTTTATTGTTCATTAGCAGTGCATATCTGGATCTAATTCCATGTATGATGCATGTGCATACACTTTGTAATAAAATGTATATAAGACTTCTGTATGCATATTGGAGTTCACTGCTTTAATTACAGCAGGTGTGTGCTCTTCAGCATTTGTTCCTTGTTGGTATTTGCAATGGTTGTCCTCATTTTGTTTTGCTGGTGAAAAGAGAGGAAGTTGCTTTCAAGCATATGTAGAGTACATTTCCATCCCAGCTTTAGCCAGCCCAGTCCTCAGGCATCTGAGATAAAAGTTCAGGACCTTGAAGGCCCAAGACTTTGGCTGGCACCTCGTTCAGTTTTGTTTGTATACCAGGCAGGAAAGGTTGTTAACTGAGATTCAACAGGTGGAACTGTTTTCCCAAAGCATCCCTTTCCCTCCCTCCATCCCTCCGTCCCTCTCTCTCTGTCTCACACGCACGTACGCACGCGCGCGCGCGCGCACACACACACACACCTTCCTCAGAAAATAGAAAGGGCAGAGAAAGATTCCTCCAATATTTCAAGCCAAACATACCGCAAGGCTAGCATCTTTTTAAAAAGCCTGTAAAGGAAACCACGTTCCTCCATGCCGTTTCTGGCCCTGTTGAGCTGGACTCTCTCAGCATAAGCAGCATAACCAACACACAAAATGAGACACTGGGTGGCCTCTCCTGCTGAGGAGGGATACTCTGAAGGTTTCTCCTAACTGAAACAACATACTGTTGCAAGACGTGCCGCTTGTATGATCCTAATGACAAGGCGTAGGGGAATACTAAAATTGAGGAGGAAGGATTCTCACAATTCTCTGTAGAACCATAGTCATAAAGAAACAACCCACCCAAACTTTACCAGGCAAGTATGTACTTCAGTCAACTGAAATGACGACCACCCCATCCCATGAGTGGCAAAAGGAGGCAGACTTTATTATGGCAGCCACTTGGATTTTCTCAAAGTGCACCTCAAAATGAGGCAATCAGAGATTAAAAAAAAAAAAAGTGGCTGTTTATCCTGTGGGAGGACTGACTTGACACTCACATGAAATAAATTCAATCCCCGCACACACGCAGAGGAAAAGAAAAATCCAAACCAAACATCACTTTCTCTCTCTCCTAGGGATGGAGGAGAATTTCTCCCCGAAACTTCGGGGGGCCGAGTGCCAACGCATATAGCCTATTACAAAAAGAGTAGCAATGCAAATGGCGTAGCAGATGCCATTTGCGTCCCTGCTCTTTTCCGTGATATGCTACGTAAATATTTACATAGCCTATCATGGCTAAAGCGGGGACGCAAATGGCGTCCTCTACGCAAGACGCCATTCGCGGCCACAGACCGGACAGCAGATAGCAGTGGCCGGATCCTGACCCGCCAGAGGCAGGTAGGAGCCGGTCTGCCAAGACTTCACAGGGTGGCGGGGGGGATTGCTCCGTTCCGCTACAGACTCCTAGGGGGCCGAATTCACCGGAATTCGGCCTCACTGGAGTCTGTGGTGGAATTCTCCGCCATCCCTAAATACCATATATTCATGAAGATCTAGAATCTCATAGTACACTTGAAATAAGTCTTGTTCCTTATTGGTTGCCCACAGGAGAGGCACCTTGGCACACTATCCTGCAAACACTGTCTGTGTGAGTGGGGTCATTGTGACTCAACAGAAAACACATGGTTCACATAAACCTTGCCAACTCCCATTAAAGTAAATAACATCAGAAGGCACTCAGATAGTTGTGCTCTATTCTAATTAAAAACAAGAATTAAACTATGTACATAGACATGGGCAAAATTAAACTGATTAGAGAGAAAAAGGAGATTCACTGAAGAGAAGTGAGCTTATACATTTTCTCTTCTGATTTATATTCCTGTTAACTTCAGTAGCAGATTCCTGGTGCTGTCTAAGAGCAGGTGCTTAACTTTGCTGCTAAACTTTTGTGGCCCATTTAAAAGTGTGTTTTACCTCTGCTCCCTAGCTGAACATACATAACCATATCTTCAAGGAACATTTGGTAGGGAAAGCAGAGAAGCCATATTTTCAGGATGTGCAAGAATGCAGAGAGCTTTGGCTATGGGGCAGTATAGAAAAGTAATAAAAATGAGGAATGAAAATTTCATTCCTATTTGCAAAACATGAGAGCATGCTCCATTTACAACCCCAATCATGAGCACAAGCAAGAGCATCATTCTCTGGAAAATTTTGCAATTTCCCAAGCTTGCATTCACATTCAAAAGTATGCGCTTCCAAAACGCACATCTCTCCCCACACACACGCACACACACACACTGCATTTTCACACTTTGGCCCATGGGGAAAAAGTGTACATTTTTCGTGTTCGAAAATCTGCACTTTTCCTGTTCAAAGAAAAAAAAATACGCCCACATTCAGGAGCAAGAATGAGGCAAGACAAAACATCAAGGTGGAAAACTGAGTATCTCAGCTAGCTCCAACTTGGCTCATTCTCCCATCGCTACCATATTTAAGCTGCAGTCTTATACATGCTTAGCTGGGAGTAAGTCCCATTGCACGCAATGGGGCTTACTTTTGAGTAGAGAGATTCATAGGATTGTGCTGATAATGTGCCTCATTCCTGCAAGACATGAGATTCCAACTGCAGTGCCCCTTTGTACTTACCGGACCAACTGTGAGAACAGATCAGCAATATGGTACCATCATAGTAGGGATCACCTATGCCATAATTTAGCTTTCGGGGCGGGGGGACTCCTTTTGTCAACATCTTCTCTCATTTATCAATTTTCCATGATTACTTCTCCCATTAGCCATTTTCTTCATCCAGAACACCATGGGGTTGGATCCAGACCTAATCATACTTAGAGTTGATCCACTGAACTCATGGGTAACTTAAGCCCTTGATTTCAATGGGTCTACTCTATGTATGGCTAAGTCTGGAACATATCCATGGACTTTTAGACTGCCATTTGTCATTATGTTGGGGCTTATGTCCTGCCTCATCTAGACTAAAATGTTTTATGGACTTATACTGTCATTAAACCATTGGTCACTTCAGCCCAGTACTAACTACTCTGACACCGGATCTCAGGCACGACTCTTTCCCAGCCCTTCTACCAGTGCCAACCCTAGGATAAATAATGCCCTGGGCGAGGACGAGTGCCTTTTGGTGCCCCCCTCCCCCCATACTAGTCAGTTGTGCAAGGCCACCCTGAGTATTAATGGGGCCTTATGCAGATGTGATGTCCATCAAAGATGATATGGCTCACAACCTTGAACTCTCACCCACTGTGCTACAGTTTGCAAGAGCCAAACTTTGAAAAGACCCATTCTGAGCAGTGGCAGTGCACTATACAACACAGCAGAACTATGACAGGATTTACTTTTAATATTTTGTTTTGTTTTGTAGCAGCTCCTATCTTTTGGTAAGCATTATTTCAAAATATCAATTATTTTTTTCTTTAAAAATATATAAACATCGTTTTCAGCTGAGCTCTTACAGGTTATGGCTTTGTTGTTGTTGTTATTATTTGGGCACAAAGACTTATACACAAAAAGCACTGTGGATCACCCATATACCCTAGTTTCACAGCGCTATTTTCCATGTAAGTCTATGGGCAAGTGCTGCCGATCGCCATGTTTTAAAACAGACCTAGGTAAGTTGCAGGCTGCTTACTGAGCATAGAGTCATGGCTGGACTGCAGCCCGGAGGGCCAGCGAGCAGGGAGGAGCTCAGCAGGGGCAGCTCGGGGGCACAGGAACCAGTGGTCTCACAGATTTGCAGACCAAAACAGGTGCCCACACCATCCCTACCGTATAGTACCCAAAGACAGTCAAGTTGTGTTGGCACCTGAGGCAGAAAATCCCACAAGCACCTCTTCCTGTCTCTGGCAATAAAAAAAAAAAAAATAGTAATGATAACTAATGAACCATTTGCTCCTTTTTTCAGACACCCAAAATCTGCAGATCCTACTTGTGGGTTTCTACAAGCAGCTGGCTGGCCACTGTGTGAACAGAATGCTGGATTAGGTAGACCTTTGGTTCTTCTTATGTTCTTATACTGCCTAGAGTAGCTGCCTCACTCTGCCTAATGGTATGGCCAGCCCTTTTCCTAGCTTGTCATAGATTCTGTGATTGGCTTAGGGATGTAAGAGAGTTCCGCGACGGTTCTCGGTGAGGCCGAATGCCAGGGCATTCGGCCCCCCGAAATCCATCACGGAATGAAGCCCCCGCCCCCCCAACCCATGAAAGGTGCATGAAACGGAGCACTTACCTGCTCCCGTCCACACTGCTTTGCGAATGGCAGCCGTCTTGTGGCCGGCATTCGCTTCCTCCTCTTCATAGCCGTGATAGGCTATGTAAATACTTACATAGCCTATCACGGCTAACACAGGGACGCCATTTGCATCCCTGGGGAGGCCGTGATAGGCTACGTAAGTATTTACGTAGCCTATCACGGTGGGGGTGGGGTAAACCCAGCTACCGCCATTTGTGTACGCTGGGGTTTTTCCCCCTGCCGTGATAGGCTACATAAATATTTACATAGCCTATCATGGCTCAATACAGGGACGCAAATGGCGGTGGCTATGACAGCCACCATTTGCGTCCCTGCAGGGCTGCCCAGCAGCCGGAGCTGGCTGAGGGCTCCACAGCTTGGCCGTGGAGCGGAGCCGGCCGGGCAGGATTCCAGGAGGGAGGTCTGGATTGCCTCCCCCCCCTTGAGGATTCCGGGGGGAGGGACGGAGTGCCTCCCCCCCACCGTGGATTGCCCGGCGCAGAGCCAGGTAGGTGTTTCGTACATCCCTAGATTGGCTGAAGATTCCTCCTCACTCTACACTGTTTCTAGATTCTGGTTCCCCAGTTATTATGGGGCCAGTGGCTGGCACTTGACATTTGTATAGTGGGAGACAGAACTTGGATTCTTATTCCCACAATACAGTGATACTTACTTCCCTCTCCCCCTGCCCTGATACTTTATTTCTAGGGATTTGGAGGAAATATATCAGTTCTCAAGCGCCCACAACAATAAGTGAAAAGTAGGCTCTACCTTACTATCATGAAAATGGGGCAGAAAATGTATCTCTAAAATCTAAATAAGGTTGATTTTGAAGCAGAGATGATACACCTTGGAGGACATCTAAACACGCTGCTACTGTGGGATGTAATGAACAACAAACCAACTACAGACTATTCAGACATATACATACATATTTAAACATACACAGAAAGCTTTCAGATAGATAGATAGATAGATAGATAGATAGATAGATAGATAGATAGAATAGCTTTCTATGTAGGGATGTCAGAGAATTCCGCCACGGATCTCGGGGAGGCCGAATGCCAGTGCATTCGGCCCCCCAAAATCCATCGCGGAACGGCCTGCCACCCCCCCGCCCCGCACGGATCCCCCCCGGGACGAGACTTACCTGGGGCAGATGTTCTGGACGGCGGCGGCTCCGGCGGTGGCTTTGGCAGTGGCAGCGGCAGCTGGTCTTCCGAACAGCTGCCGCCGCCGCCATTTGCAGTCTGTGTCTTTTATTTTTCCCCCATAGACATCATAGGCTACGTAGAGACTTACGTAGCCTATCACATCTGGGTTTTTAAAAAAAAAACGTGTACGCAAATGGGGGCGGCTATGGCCACTGCCATTGGTGTTCCTTATTTTTTGCCATCTTAGTCTATGTCAATATTTACGTAGACTAAGATGAAGAAAAGAAAGGGGAACACAAATAGCGCCCACTATGCTATTTGCATTCCCCTTTCTTTTCTTTGTCTTAGTCTACATAAATATTGACATAGACAAAGATGGCGAAACATAAGGAACACAAATGCCGGCGGCCATAGCCACCGCCATTTGTGTACGCATTTTGTTTGTTCTTTTGTTACCCAGAGACCTCCGTGGCCGGAAATCCGGCTGCAGACGGCCCTGGCCTGGGCCTGGCCAGCTGCTCCGTGGAGCCACCGCAGAGCACAGCCGGCCGTCGAGGATTCCGGGGGGGAGGACCAGATCGCCTCCCCCACCGTCCATTCCAGTGAGGAATCCGTGGGGGGGGAGGCGATCCATTCCTCCCTCCCGGAATCCTCGCAGAGTGGCTCTGCTCTGTGAGGATACTGCAGAGCTGAGGGACACCCCATCCCTCCATCCGCCTGCCCCGGATCCCCCCCATTTTTTTTCAACTCCGGAACTTCAGTAAATATCTTCGTAATTCCTGCTGAAATATCCTTTCCGCGCGCCCTCGGTCTCCATAAGAGTAAAGCCCTTTGCTTTCCCTGCGAAACTTCTGGTCACCTGACCTCACCTCACCTGACCTCACCCGAGCTGTCCTGACCTCACCTCACCTCACCTGATCTCACCGGAGCGGTCCTGACCTCATCTGACCTCACCTTACTGGAGTGGTCCTGACCTCACTGGACCTGACCTCACCTGACCTCCTCAGACAATAAACAGAAAAGATGGAGGATTTCTGTGGACTCAGCCCCAGCGAAAGAAAGCCTCTGGAAAATGCCTCGTAAAAAGGGTAAATCTGCTCATGGTCTTTCTTCCTCCATTTCCCATTTACGTTTTTAGTTTCGTAATTATTTTAGAAAAATCCGCCCTTTGGCGGAGGAAAAAAAAAAGGGTCCATGTGAGCTCCAGTCCAGGTCGACCTGGCCGTCCCGTTCCAAGGAGGATTCCGTGGACCGGATTTGTTAGAATTCGAGCCCATTTAAAATATGGGCAGAATTCTCTGACATCCCTATTTCTATGTATGTGCAAATCAGAGGCATCTATACTGACTGTCGACTCACAGCATTGCATGGAAGTGTTACATTAATGTGGATCTGTTTCTGTTCTCTCATTGTTCCTTTGATCTTTCACCTGCCATACACACACACATACACACACATCTTTTTTGTTATGATTATGTTTAAGTGCTCGAGGTTGAGTGGCCATTAAAATGTCACATCTGATTATTGCCTTCATCACCGAGGTTAGCGTCTGCATATCATACTGGATAAAATGTGGCCAGTCCTTGTAATTCATCCTTAACTCCAGAAATCTGTTGAGGTGTTGCTTTTCATTTTAAGAAAGATTTCTGGGATCATTCAGGGGCTAACTGCAGGTTACATGCAAACATGTGTAACTGAGCCTGGATGCCGCTTCGTGAGTTCATCTACATTCTTGTGAATTCATTGAGAAAGACCAATCGTGAAATCATGAGGTTCAGGTGTACCAACAGATCCTGGAACGTTTGCTCTAGCTGCAAGTCCCAGTGGCTAGAGCAGGCTTGAGCCCTCATAATAAGAGATGAGTGTAGTACTTCTATGTTTCAGATAGGGATGCTGGAGAAATTCAAGATGGACTAAAATGAATTTGGATTTCTAAGAATCTGACCTGCAGAATCCGCTGAGGACAGGCCTCCTCTGGCTGTGTGGAATCTTGACTTTGGGATCTTTTTTCTTTTTTTCTTTTCCTGAAATTTACACAAATTTATTCACTGGAAAATACACATACGCAAGTTTCGGCTGAGTCTGGGAAATATACGTAGGGAAAACCTGAATGGTATGGGGGACAATACACTAAATGTTACATACTAACGTAAATTATGTAATTGTGTGAATCTTCTTAAGGAATTATTTGCGTATTTTTCCATATAATGAAAACAAATAATTTGAATCCGTCTGTGAATGGATGCCGGAATGAATGGCACTGTTCAATCCACGAAACATACACAGGACGGATTTCACAAAATCCAGGCATTCCTAGTTACAGAGTAGCCCAGTTCACACATCACAACAAACCAGTATTTTTTTTTTTTTTTTTAAGCTTGGGTTATTGTCAATTGACAACAATTGACAATAATGGGCTCAAGTTACAAGAAGCCAGATTCCGGCTGAACATCAGGAAAAACCTCCTGACTGTTAGAGCAATACGACAATGGAACCAGTTATCTAGGGAGGTAGTGGGCTCTCCCACACTGGAGGCTTTCAAGATGAGGCTGGACAGCCACCTGTCAGGAATGCTCTGACTTGGATTCCTGCACTGAGCAGGGGGTTGGACTCAATGGTCTTGTAGGTCCCTTCCAATCCTATTATTCTATGATTCTATGAGTGAGACCACCGAGGAACACTAAACAACCACATCCATTGGTTATTTAGCATTGTGCGTGAACCAGGAACTCTGGGTTGTTTCAGTCTGAACTGGAGTTCCCAGTTCATATATAACGCTAAGCAACCCAAGGATGGAGTGGGTTGTTTAGCCCCTCCCATTTGCAGCAGAAGCAACCAGGCAGTAGGGACCAGAATGCTCATTCATTCATTCATTCATTCACAACAACCCAGAGTTTAAAACACACACACACACACACAAACACCGGAGTTGTCGTAACGCACAATCCAGGCCAGCGAATGAAGCAGATTAATGCTAAAAAGTACTTTTAGGCTAAAAGAAGCACATTTGTTGTGTTAAGATTGTGAGATTGATTACAGCAGCCTTTCCCAACCTGGTGCCCTCCAGATGTTTTTTGACTAAAATCCCCCTCACCGTTGGCAATGTTGACTGGGGATGATGGGAGTTGTAGTTCAAAACTTCTGACGTCACCTGTTTCACAAAAGTTGGATTACAGCATCAAGCAGAATCTGTGCTTTCCCAACCAATCTTTGCGTAGAATGTTGAGCAAGGAGTGTTGCCAGACCAATAGTTCCTAGCACTACCACTTAAAAGACATTGTGCTATACCATTTTTTCCTCTTTAATGGATCATTTTGTAAAAAGAAAAGAAAAACAGAACAAGCAATGGTAAAACATGGAAGTGGTTATAAGTGGAAGATAATGTATTCTGGACACCGCCCCCACCCCCAATTAGGCAGGGTGATTGCATGATCAATGCCTCAGCTAGGCCTAGAGAGACTCCAGTTTAAATCCTTCCTCAGCCATGAAGTCACTATGTCTCAGTCAGCCTCACCAACTCACAGGATCATTGGCAGGATAAAGTACAGGGCTCCTTGGAGGAAGGTCAGGATATAAATAATTAACAAATCATTGCCGGCGTCTCTATCCTCAGGCTGGGACAAGTGGGGGTTGATTTTAACTAGTTCCTGGTTCCTCCCAGAAAGCACAACATGCCTAGGCTGCATCTGTTGGCATTTCCATATTATTACACTCATGGACATTTTGATGCCAGTAGAACGTGTCCCACACCACCTCATCCAGTCTGCGTGAAGGCTGCCTTCAGAGTGCCATCAGGACTTGCATCAAGAATCAATGGATTATGCATCACAGTGACTTTGGCATTTCTGTGCCTGATCAGCTGAGAAATCAGGAGTGGCTTGAAAAGAGGCATCAAGATGCATGGATTCATTGGATTGTTGCTTTTGGATTCAGTGGTGACTCACACAGCAGGGAGAAAAACAGATAGAAACGTAGATGGATAACAAGGAGACCGAGAGCGCAGCAGCCAGATTGCTTACGGCTATACATGATCCCAAAACAGCCAAGCTCATTTCTCATCATCCCCAGGCATCAGTTATTCCGTCTTTCAAAATGAAGCCTTAAAGAGAGAGATTTTCTGCCATCTCGAGAGCTATGATGCTAAAAGAATGGGACGGGTAGGGTTAGTGTGGGTTTTCCAAAAATAATCCAATTGCACTTTGCACAGGCATGGAAATCCTACCAATGGATGGGGGGAAGAGAGATTCAAAGGTTTGCTTTATCCGAAGTCCCTCTGGGCTTATACCAGCAGGGCAGAAGGGAGGGAGCACTGACACACCCACCCACACTTCAATTTTGTTTTCTTCTTTTTTTTACTTTTATATTTCCCATTGGTTGTAGTGAGGTCTAAATTGTGTACATCACCTCCAAGGCTGGCATACATTTGCCCCAATTGTGGGGGGAGGGGGCATGGGGGGAATGGAAAGTCTATGAATCCAGTGGATTGAAGCCTTCCCACAAGACGCACACAGAACACCTCCTATTTGCTTCTACTGACCTCAAACTCCTGTCCTGGAAGGGCTGTGGAAGTTTCCACAGTGACTGGGAAGCTGGAACTCTCCCTCTGCCCTTGGAGGAAGAGATCCAAAACATCCTATGGCCCCCTCAAATGCCCTCCCAAGGACCTAATTGCTATAATTCTTAAGGTGGTCATGGTGGCTTGCAGCACCTCCTATCAGGTTCGGCTGGTTCACCAGCTATGGCGTCTCCTGGACAGGGATAGCTTGGCCACAGTGGTACAGGCACTAGTAACCTCAAGACTGGATTACTGCAATGTACTTTATGTGGGGCTGCTCTTATGGCTGCTCCAGAAGCTGAAGCTAGTGCAGAATGCAGCAGCTCAGCTGTTGTCGGGAGCTGCCCCTTTTCAGCATGCAACTCCTGTGCTGAGGGAACTGCACCGGCTGCCTATTTGCTACCGGGCCAGGTTTAAGGTTCTAGTACTAGTGTACAGAGTTCTTAACAACTTTGGACTGGACTACCTAAGAGAACAGCTTCTCCCTTACCAACCTGCCCGGTCACTGAGGTCATCGGAGGGCATGCTCCTGCTGGTTCCAAATGGGCCAACTGGAATCCACCAGGAGAAGAGCCTTCAGTGTGGTGGCTAGGGATGGACGGGCTCATCTCCATCCGGGGCATGGGGGAGTTCAAGGAGCTGCCCACCCCATTCGCACAGCCCAGACCCACTTGGCAAGCCACCCTGCTCACCCTGCCCGCCTGCCAAGCTGCACTTGCCGCCCCTCCTCTCCATGCCAACGACTCAGGCAGTCAAGCCCTTGTGCTTTATGTGCACAAGGGCGAAGGGTATGGCCAGCCCCCAGTTCTCTTGCCCTGAACTCCTCCTGAGGAGGGCAAGGCTACAGTGCTGGGGCACCGCCAAGGCCTCTCCTACCCACACTGGTTTTCACGGCTTCCTTGACAGCTGGTGGAGGCAGGACAGGTCCCGGTGTGGCACACCCCTCAGCTCTCTATCTGAGGAAAATAGGGCTAGAGCAGTTGGATTCCTTGACAGCCAGCAAAGACAGAACAAGTCCTCTGTGCCACTCCTAGCCACTCATCGAGTGCTTGGCAGCTGGGTCTGTCAGAGCCCCACAGCTCGGTGAGTGGGATCTGAGAGGCCTGATGGGGGCGGGGCAGTCTGTCGAACTAAACCCCCTCCTTGGACTCTAGTGCCATCTCTAGTGGTGGCCCCCTTTCTTTGGAACTCCCTGCCCCTGGAGGTCAGGCATACACCAACATTGTGTTGTTTCCAGTGCCTCCTGAAAACAGCACTGTCCCAGGAGGCATTCCTTAACTGGTGGGCCACGGTTTTATTGGCATTCTGTTTTTAAAAAGCATGACTTTAATACGGTGTTTTAATCTTGTTATCCTTTTACTATTTTACCTTTTATGTTCACCGCTCCAAAATCTGTTTTAGATATGGAGCAATATATAAATATTGTAAATTTAAAAAATAAAAATAAAGTGGGCTTATCTCCCTAATCAGACTGGGGAAAGCCAAGCAAAACAAACTCGGGGGGGGGGGACTAATTTTGGAGGGCCTGAGAATAGATTGCATCATTTGAGCTGCAATTTGATCCAGATTTAATGGGTGGGGGAGGGCTGTATGTGGATGCAGTACTTCATTTATTTATTACAGTTTAAAACTGCCTAATAAGTAACTAAAGTACTATAGGCGGTGTATACAAATTAAAAACATAAAATATAAAGTAACAATAAAACAGATCAGGTACCACTAGCAGTGTTACGACTGCTGCCCCCACGTGGGAAAATCTAAAGGTCTTCATTTGGTGATGAAACAATTATAATGTAGGTAGAAGCCACCCTCTAGCAGAAGGCATTCGACAAATGGGACCCAATCACCAAAAAGGCCCCCTCTCTAATGGCCACTCACCTTACCTCATTTGGCAGAGCCACCTGGAGAAGGTCCTCACCTTAGGGTCCAGGTAGATAAATATGGAAGGAGACACCTTCAGGTAAGTCCCATAAATTCAGTAGGACATTTCCAAATAAATATGCCTGGGAGGATTTGCGCTGCTGCAATTATACACTTTCTTGCTTCCAGTAATAGATGATTAAATGTTCACTGTTGGTGATGATATATGATGTTGCTTGCAAATACGAGCTAGGAAGCTGCCTTATTCTAAGTCAGACCATTTGTCCACCTTGCACAGCATTGGCTGGCAGGGACTCTGCAGCATTTCAGACTGGTTATATAAAGTTCAAGGAAGAGATAATAACATTAAATGGCATGTTGGTGTTTTGTTTTTGCTTTGGGGGATTTTTTGGCTTTGTTGCAAACAACTCTTCTCTGAACATTGGTGCTGTTTGGCTCAAATTACTGAAATAAGAGCCCCATCTCCACAGGATGTGGTACATGGGTGAATGCTGTGAAAAGCCATTCCCAGCACCCATCTAGTTATCCCAAAACAAACCAGACAGCAAATCTCTGATATTCAAAGTTGAATCAAGAATGTGGGCAGAAGAGGGTGTAACATTCAGCAGAGTCCACTGAAACCTATAGGGCAGTATCCTATTGTGCCCATCCACCAGTGGGAGACACCACTTGCACAATAGGGATTCTGCAGTTCTACAAACAACCCAAAATGAGTGGAAATACTTGTTTTAAGAACAGGGCAGGTGAGTGGAGCTCGCAGAAGGAAGCAGTCCAGAAATGAGCATTCCGTCTTGTCTCTGGGGTTACTTTTACAATTGCAAAATCCCCATTGCACAAGTGATCACTCACGCTGGTGCAAAAGAAACAGGCAGCGGTATCACAGTAGCAATATAGGACAGCGGTCACAGAAAATAATGTATGATTTGAGCATATAAGCAAAGTAAACTTTCTGGAGGGTTTAGGAAATATATATATATGCTATAAGATGGCAAAACAGATTGTGTGATAGACTGAATGGTAACTTACAAAGTAAAGGGCCCCAGGTTTAGAGTTTGAAAAGCATCAGAAGGCCCAGTTGATGGTTTGGGTTATTCTTTCTCTGAGTAAAACAGGAGAGATGCAAAGGTTTGAGTTAGTCTGCATAGTTCCGGGTTGACAACTTTCCAACTGACCTCTGCAGGTATGGCTCAAATCTGCAGGAATTCGTAAGTGAAGCATCTTATGGCATGGAAATAAGCACTATCACCAGCTAGTGCTGCAGATCATGTTGTTGTTGTTAAAAGCGCAGCTACATGGACCCATTGAAAAGTTGGCAATCTTAGCTTAGCCTTGGGAAGTGTGTACTACAAGAAATTCAGTGGAGATGCTAAGGAAGATTTTCTAGGTGCTCAGCACATTGCGAAGACCATCCTATTTTAAAGAAAATCACTTTTTTTCCTTTCCTAGATTGTTATTACGCACACCTCTATATGCATGCTTCCCACGTTTTTGGAAAAACCCACCTCCAGGTGTAAGGTGTTAACTTGAGTCAAGATCTCTCATGCTAGTAATTAAAAACACCTATACAATCCCCCGAGCGAGCAGCTGCTGCTCTTGTGAAAAATGTGTTATGAACACAGACCCAACATCGCTGCCCTCCCAGTCCTATTTTCACCTGCGCACATAAACATGCACACACTCATCAGCCCCAGGTCTACAGCCACTCTGGATAGCATTCATTTGCATTACACTTTAAAGCACCTGTCAAAATAGCCCTTTAATTGGGTTAAGCTGTCTGGCACTGGGAAAAAGATTTCACTCTCCTCTATTGCACCGATTACAATATTAATCGTTTGACCAACTTCTGAGAAAGACAGACTTTGGAAAGTCAAGTGAAAGCCACCTTTACCAGTGAGTGCAAATTTGTATAGACTGTCTCTTTGTTGGAATAGTTGTAAGCAGAACTTCATTTTATCATAGGTCTCCTCCCAATTGCCTACAGCAAAGTGCAAATTATATGAAGGAAAGAAGCACAGCTGCACAAAGGGCAGGATTTTTATGCATTCAAGTATATCCAGGCAGCAGGATTGCATTCACAGATGAGCATCGCAATGCCCAACTAGGGCTGAATGGTGAGCAAGGCAGGCCAAGGTATCTGTGTGGAGAGAGGCCCATCCCAGCTGCCTTGAGGCCAAGGCCAACCTTACCTGTGACACCCCGACTTATATCTGCCATCACTTTTCTCAGCTCACTTGAGTGAGAAGAACTCCAAGAGTTCTGGGTAGAGCTGATCCAAACATCCACCCCTGCAGAATTTCTTGAGCTTTGGGTAGGTCATTAGGAGGTAGGGTGTCCATGTATCATATGTAAAAATACCCATCTGAAAACTGAAATGCTCAAGTGGGAAGGGGAGAGGTACTTACAATGTTATGTGGTGGCCAAGTTGGCTCCATCTTTTCTTTTTCTACATGAAACAAGGGCAAGCCATTACATTCAGCAGCTGGACACCCATCATGTTAGAAAGCTCTTTAAGAACGGTGCTGGGAGCATCACTATGTGATGATGTGGTGTGGACCTCAGCAACATTGTCTGGAAAAAAAAATAAATGGCTGTCCTGTTGGGTTTTATATGGTATTGCTGCTTCTTCTTAGAAAGGTAGTAGTTAGCAGAGAAAGGCAAAGCAGAATGAGCATTTACCAGTTCACATGCACACACAAAGCTATCTTAATAAAAAGAGACTACACCATATTTTTCCTGAAGATAAAATGGTATATTCACACATATTCTGCCAGTGTGCCCCCCTCACCAATCGCCAGAAGTTTCCCACCCCTTGTCGTAGCGTATTGATACTCCTGGCTTTCCATACCAGTGCCTGAGTCAACGCTCAGGCACTGTGCTTTCAGCTTCTGTTCCTCCTGTGTGGTCTTCTCATCATAATGCACTTCAGTCTCAACACCATGCTTCTGTTAATGTGGCCTAATATTGCAATAATGTTTTTTAATTATTTTTTAAGGGTGGAACCCTATGCATGTTTAGACAGAAAAAAGTCCTACCATTCCCAACATTCCCCAGCCAGCAATGCTGGCTGGGGCATGCTGGGAATGGTAGGACTTTTTTCTGTCTAAACATGCATAGGATTCCACCCTAACAGACTCATTTTGGCTCAGCATGATCCATTACATATAATGACCTCCCTATAATCAGTTTGGGCCAAACATTTTTCCAAAAGGTCAAGGCCTTCCTTAGGAAATATAGTCCAGACTCCAGATAAAGCTTCCAGCAAACAGCCAGTTGCAAAGCCTCGGGCAGGCCTTTTAGCAAACGCAGGCTACTTAATCGTCACCATCACTAAAGCTGAATTCTACTCCTTTACCTTGAAGATGCTGCATCCAGATAAAGACTAGGCCCATCTTGCTTAATTTATGAGAACTAACGAGACCCCAGCTCACAACAGGGCTACAGTCTGCCAATTAATTTATCCTGCGGAGTATTTAAGAGGCCAGTTACCATTGTCCCTGCAGACTGCCAGCATGGTCTCTCTACCTCTCACCTCACTTTTAATTAAATGCAATTCTGCTCAGAAATGATGCCTTTAAACCTTATCCTTGTGCTTAAAAAAAAACAACAACATTTCGGCAACTGCTTGCAGCTGCTCTGCTGAAGTTTTAATTTTCCACTGCTTCATGGTCTGATTTGTTAATGCTTGTTCTTCATCAAAAATTAAATGGATCTTCTCGGTAATCTCCCAGATTTAAAAGGGGTTAACCGAATGCCTACATTTTTTTGCTGCTTGGCTGCAAATCCAGTGATGAGGCAGAAAAGAAGGCACTCCCCTGCCTCCCCGCCCACGAAGAGAACTAAACCATTCTATAGTACCCAGAAACAGCCCAATTATATTTAACCAGCTATGAATTGGATATCTTCTGTCTGTGTTTTTTTAATGTTGTTGTCACTGCAATTCAGAATGAGGTGATGCCCAAATATGCACACAGAGCTCCAAAGGAAATGGGGCAGCCTCTTTTGCTGCAGTATTGGAACATGTTGCAGTTGCATCCATGGAGCATTTCTAGGTTCTGAACAGAGTGGGGAAGCCCCCGCTGGCATGAAACTCCCACATGTGCATTGGGCTTAGCGCTGTGCCGAAATTTTCTCCCACGGGTTTTTTTTTTTTTTTTACCATTCTCATTCGGTTTGATAGAAAAGAAATGGCTTTCAAAAAGAAATTCAGTGGTGAAGAAATTTTGGAGAAATTCTCATGGGTTGGGTTTGAGTTTCTGGTGCTTCCCTTACTTGGGAGGTGGCTGAACACTGTGTCCAAGCGTCCTGTTTTTTTATTGTGCCATCCACTTTCTGGCAGCCTGTAGCCTCCTCAGCTTCCCACACTTCAATTAAAGTCCCTGTGAAGACACTGTCAGGTAATTCTTCCCATGAGACCCTTTCAGATCAGGAAGCACAGGCAGCCTGAGAGCAGTGAGTAGGTAACCTCAAAAACACTACAAAAATAAATTATAAAACACCCTGAGAATGAGGCAGAACAATGGAAGCCTCTTACATGTTGGATGAAAACTTAAAGGAAATTGGAGGAGAGATTTTGGCTCGGCAGTAACCTCACCTCTTCCCTGGAGCTAAAACAAACAAAATACAGCAACCCTTTCAAACCTGCATTGTGGTGGATGCAAAATGGGGGGGTCAGCCTGCCAACACAGCTGATGCTGTGGCAGCATTAAGGAAAAACCCCAAAAGCCAGAAAGGAAGGAAGGAAAGAAGGGGGGAAAGAAAGAAGCCATGCTATAACTCCTGCCAATGGTGAGCTGTACCTGTGAGAAACTGTTGGAGAATTTCTCTTCCCCCTGGAGAAATTTGGTGAAATTGTCCTCCCAAGTTCTCTACTCACAAAGAGGGTGGAGAATTTCAGGAGGCCATTTGCACATAGCTCTAGTTGGACCCATTGCCTCAGGTGATTGCCACTCAATCTGAGCCTTTCGGGTAGAGAAGACTAGAATGTAAATAAATAAATTTCCATTGTTATGATCCTTGTAGAGACAGAATTTGAAAAGACTACTCAGTGAGTATAGCTGACAACTGACCAGGAAAAATAAAAAATGTTCTGGACAGGTGCGTTTTTTGTTTTGTTATTTGTTGGTTGGTTGGTTGGTTTTGCTGTCAAGCCACTAGCCATTGTCTTCATTGTCTTCTTTGTGTCCTCCTCCTCTTTGATTTTTTTAAAAACTGTACTCCTTAGGTCAGGGGTGGGCAAGTTGTGGCCCTCCAGATCTTTGGGCCTACGACTCCCATCAGCCCTACCCAGAATAGCCAGTGATGAGGGATAGTGGGAGTTGTAGGCCCAAACATCAGTAAGGCCACACGTTGCCCACCCCTGCTTTAGTTGAATAGATATCTCTGCCCCAGCCCTTCCAAAAAACCCTCTGGCATCTACGTTTAAGAGCCACCAGAAATAAGGATCTGCCTATCAGCTCCATTCCCAGACCTGCTCTTCACTCCATCCCTGACCCAGCAGACTTGGAGCAATCCTATCAGCATGGGGGACAAAAGTTAGCTCTTAAAAACTTCTCAGCTGCTCACCTATTTTGAGAGACACCATCTCTAGAGAAAGGTTCTAAATGTCACCCTGGCACAGAAAAGAAGAGCAAATCCAACTGGCTGTAATGAAGCTTTTATTGAAATACAGTCAGGGCCAGAATAATTGGAACAAGGATAACTGTTTTAGCAGTTGGCCTCTGTACACCACCACATTGAAGTAGAAAGGAAACACACCCAGATGGGAGCAAAGGACTTTCAGCTGTAATTCAAGGGGTTTGACAAAAGTGGGGCACTAACCATTCAGGAAGTATGGCCAGTGGCATTCACACACACCCATCATTGGTGGCTCATAAGTAATGGAACGAATGGCTGACAAGCAGCTGCATGGCCAGGTGTGGCCTGTTTCCTGGGTACCCCATGACCAATCAAGCAGATAAAAGGCCTGGAGGTGGTTCTGAGTGTTACATTTGCATTTGGTAGCTGTTCACTGGAACTGCCAACATGAGGTCCAAAGAGGTGTCCATGCGAGTGAAGGAGGCCATCATTAGGCTGAGGAAACAACATAAACCCATCAGAGAGATAGCAAAAACAGTGGGAGTGGCCAACACAACAGTTTGGAACATCCTGAAAAAGAAGGAATTAACTCGCAAGCCGAGCAACAGAAAAAGGCCTGGAAGACCACGGAAGACAACTAAAGTGGATGACTGCAGAATTCTGCTCATGGTGAAGAGGAACCCTTTCACAACATCTAGCCAGGTCAAGAATGCTCTTGAGGAGGTAGGCATGTCATTGTCAACATCTATGGCTTTATGAATGTAAATACAGAGGCTTCACAACAAGGTGCAAACCATCGGTAACGCTCAAGAACAAACAGGCCAGATTAGCTTTTGCCAGCAAACACCTAAAAAAAGCCTGCCTGGTTCTGGAATAAGATTCTTTGGACTGATGAGACCAAGATTAACTGCTCTCCGAGGTTGATTTTCTGACCTCAGAGAGGCAGCTGGCATGGTTCTCTTCACACCAGTTGCGAGGGGGTGGGGACGGCTCTCTGACTCTCCCTTCTGAGGTCAGAGTGATGTATCTGACATCAGAGGGGGAAATCGGAGTCATCCTATGGTGTCTAGGATGTTTGCCCAGGGACTGTAGGATTGTTCTCCGCAGCTAACAATGAGGCCTCGGATTATGATGTCAGAAGAATGGCTGACCTCTCTAGGATAATGAGGGACTTGCAGATCAGAACCGAAGGCCTGGAGAACTGCAGTCATCAGGTGAATCTGAGGTGAGAGGATTTGGAGAGGTTAAAGAGGGAAAATATATGAAATCTCTTCTGGCCAAATGGTCCTCTGACATATTGCTAGCATTAACAACAGAAGAGAGTAATATAAAAAGGGCTCTGAGTGCAGCCCTGTGGAATCCTGATCACCTCTGAGCTATTGTGACTAAGTTCACCAGATTCTCCCTAAAGGAAAAAGGTTACATGCCTTTAGGGAAAAAAAAAAAAAGGAAAAAGAAAAAAGAAAGAACTACAGCTACAAAAATTGTCAAATTTAAGTTTCCAGGACATTTGCCCAGGGATGTGGCAAAGCAGGGGGAGCTTCGTCCATACACTACAAAGCTGTGTGAAGAGGAAATCCCATACCAATGCTGCCAAGAGTTGAATATTAATTATATACAAAATCAAAAAGCAGATGCAGCATTAAATCTCTGTTGACAGGTAGGGTCAATTGCATCACAACAATATTGGAAAAAAAATCATAAAAGATTTGAGTCAGCCTTCATCAACTCCATGTAGCAGGTCAACCATGATGAGGTGTGAATTGCCTCCCCCCCCCAATCCTTAATTTAGCAAGGTAAATTATGTTTTTCTTTGGCTTTGGGGGTCTATTGTACCTCTATTGGAATAACTCAGACAACTGAAAAACCATCCATAAGAGGTGCTTGGAGTCAAAGTGGCCCTGCTAAATGCTGTTTTGAAATATTAGTTACTAGTAATGGCTGCATAAGCTTAGTCTGGGGTCTGTACTGTCTACTTCATGTCAGAACATAGTGCAGAAGGTGAACCTGCACCCCTATATTTTCTTGTTTTCATAATGGTCAAATGATTCATTTTCCTTAACATTCCCACAAAAAGTATAAGGGGCCCAACATTTTACAAATCCATTACCATCCAAAGAGGTTTTAAAGCATCCCCACCCCTGCAGTTAGAACTTTTGTTGTGACCCAGCAAAACCAGTTGTTGATGTTGTTGTTTCCATCATAGCTCTTATTTTGTGCAAAATTTACTAATCTGGCTTTTTTTAGTCATTTTAGTCCAAATGAGAGACTCTCCCACATTGCTTCATACCATATAAGAATGTTACAATTGATGAACAATTAGTATCATTCAATGGAAGGCATCCATAAAGCTATTTTATTTATATATATATATATATACACACACACACACCATCCCGACCTGTAAAGCATGGCATAATATTCTCATGCTGTTGCAGTTCCAGAACATTGTATGATTAGGATGCTGACACATATAAGGGGGATCCAGCAGCTCAAATTCCTTCCCGCTCTTTCAGATCAGCAAGAGAGGCCCTTCTCATTTGCCCACCTGTGAGGGCAGTTAGGTGGGCGACTACAAGAGACAGGCCCTTTTCCACAGTGGCCCCACACCTCTGGAATAAGGTGCCATCGGGGGTCTGCCAGGCCCCATCATTGCAGGCTTTTAAGAAGGCCCTGAAAACTTATTATTTTAGTCTGGCTTTCCCCTGATTATGTTTTATCAAACTGGGTTGTAGTTCAGGTTGTCTGTTGTAACGTTTATTTTATGCTGGTGTTTGCTCTCCTTTAGTATGTTTGCTGCTGTTGCTGTTTTTACTGTGCTTTTACTACTGTATCTGTTTTCAGTATGTGTTTTATTATTGTAAGCTGCCTTGGGAGGGCTCCAGCCCTGAAAGGCAGCAAATAAATATTTTAAATAAATAAAATAAATAAATAAAATAAGTCTAGGCCAGACAGTGGTTGATAAACTGACACCACATTTCCAGGGTTCTTCTAGATGAATGACACCCCTTCATGGATCACTGCCTTGTTGTGGCGCAAGGGCTTGCGTAACTCAGTGAAGCCATAAGCTATGCCATGCAGGGCCACCCAAGACGGACAGGTCATGGCAGAGAGTTCTGACAAAATGTGGTCCACTGGAGAAGGAAATGGCAACCCACTCCAGTATTCTTGCCAAGAAAACCCCATGGAACGTATCACAAGGCTAACAGAGATGACGCCGGAAGATGAGCCCCTCAGGTCGGAAGGTGTCCAATATACTACTGGGGAAGAGCAGAGGGTATTTCCAAGTAGCGCCAGAAAGAGTGAAGCGGCTGGGCCAAAGCCGAAAGGACACTCAGCTGTGGATGTGTCTGGTGGTGAAAAGAAAATCCCATGCTGTAAAGAACAATACTGTTGAGGAACCTGGAATGTCAGATCAATGAATCAAGGTAAGCTGGAGGTGGTCAAACATGAGATGGCAAGACTGAACATCGACATCTTGGGAATCAGCGAACTCAAATGGACAGGCATGGGTGAATTTAATTCAGGGGACCATTATATCTACTACTGTGGGCAAGAATCCCTTAGAAGAAATGGAGTAGCACTCATAGTCAACAAAAGGGTGGGAAAAGCAGTACTGGGGTACAATCTTAAAAATGATATAATGATCTCAGTACGAATCCAAGGCAAACCTTTCAGCATCACAGTAATTCAAGTCTATGCCCCAACCACTGATGCCGAAGAAGCTGAGGTTGATCGGTTCTATGAAGACCTACAACACCTTCTAGAACTAACACCAAAAAAAGATGTCCTCTTCATCATAGGGGATTAGAATGCTAAAGTAGGAAGTCAAGAAATCACCGGGATAACAGGCAGGCATGGCCTTGGTGTAGAAAATGAAGCAGGACAAAAGCTAATAGAGTTTTGCCAAGAGAACACACTGATCATAGCAAACACTCTTTTCCAACAGCACAAGAGACGACTCTACACATGAACATCTCCAAATGGTCAATATCAAAATCAGATTGATTATGTCCTTTGCAGCCAAAGATGGAGAAGCTCTATACAGTCAGTAAAAACAAGACCTGGAGCTGAGTGTGGCTCAGATTATGAGCTTCTTGTTGCAAAATTTTGGCTTAAATTGAAGAACGTAGGGAAAACCACTAAACCATTCAGGTATGACCTCAATCATATCCCTTATGAATATACAGTGGAGGTGAGGAACAGATTTCAGGGACTGGACCTGATAGACAGAGTGCCTGAGGAACTATGGACAGAGGTCCGTAACATTGTTCAGGAGGCAGCAACTCAATCCATCCCAAAGAAAAAGAAATGCAAGAAAGCCAAGTGGCTGTCTGATGAGGCTTTGCAAGTGGCTGAAGAAAGAAGGGAAGCGAAAAGCAAGGGAGAAAGGGGAAGATATATTCAACTGAATGCAGAGTTCCAGAGAATAGCAAGGAGAGACAAGAAGGCCTTCTTAAATGAACAATGCAAAGAAATCAAGGAAAACAACAGAATGGGAAAGACTAGAGATCTCTTCAAGAAAATTGGAGATCTCAAGGGAACGTTTTGTGCAAAGAAAGGCATGATAAAGGACAAAGAAGGCAGGGACCTAACAGAAGCAGATGAGACGAGGTGGCAAGAATACACAGAAGAACTATACAGGAAAGATCTGAATGTCCCTGATAGCCATGATAGTGCGGTCACTGAACTTGAGCCGGACATCCTCGAGAGTGAAGTCAAGTGGGCCTTAGGAAGCATTAGTAACAACAAAGCTAGCGGAGATGACAGTATTCCAGCCGAGCTATTTAAAATCCTAAAAGATGATGCTGTTAAAGTGCTGCATTCAATATGCCAACAAATCTGGAACACTCAACAGTGGCCACAAGACTGAAAAAGGTCAGTTTACATTCCAATTCCAAAGAAGGGCAATGCCAAAGAGTGTTCAAACTACCGCACAATTGCGCTCATTTCACATGCCAGCAAGGTGATGCTCAAAATCCTACAAGTTAGGCTTCAGCAGTATGCGAACCGAGAACTACCGGAAGTACAAGCTGGGTTTCGAAGAGGCAGAGGAACTAAAGATCAAATCGCCAACGTTCGCTGGATCATGGAGAAAGCAAGAGAATTCCAGAAAAACGTCTATTTCTGCTTCATTGACTACGCTAAAGCCTTTGATTGTGTGGATCACAACAAACTGTGGCAAATTCTTAAAGAGATGGGAGTACCAGACCACCTTATCTGTCTCTCCTGAGAAACCTGTACGAGGGTCAAGAAGCAACAGTAAGAACCAGACATGGAGCAACCAAGTGGTTCAAAATTGGGAAAGGAGTATGACAAGGCTGCATATTGTCACCCTGCTTATTTAACTTATATGCAGAGTACATCATGAGAAATGCCGGGTTGGATGAATCAGAGGTCGGAATTAAGATTGCTGGGAGAATTATCAACAACCTCCGATACGCAGAGAATACCACCCTAATGGCAGAAAACGAAGAGGATCTAAAGAGCCTCTTGTTGAGGGTGAAAGAGGAGAGTGCAAAAGCTGGTTTGAAACTCAACATTAAAAAAGCTAAGATCATGGCATCTGGCCCCATCACTTCCTGGCATATAGAAGGGGAAGAAGTGGAAGCAGTGACAGATTTTACTTTTTTGGGCTCCAAGATCACCGCAGATGGTGACTGTAGCCATGAAATGAAAAGACGCTTGCTCCTTGGGAGGAAAGCTATGGCAAACCTAGACAGCATAGTAAGAAGCAGAGACATCACCTTGCCGACAAAGGTCCATCTAATCAAAGCTATGGTTTTCCCAGTAGTAATGTATGGCTGTTAGAGCTGGACTATAAGGAAGGCTGAGCGCCGAAGAATGGATGCTTTCCAACTGTGGTGCTGGAGAAGACTCTTACGAGTCCCCTGGACTGCGAGGAGGTCAAATCAGTCCATCCTAAAGGAAATCAACCCTGAGTGCTCATTGGAAGGACAGATACTGAAGCTGAAGCTAAAATATTTTGGCCACCTAATGCGAAGAGAAAACTCTCTGGAAAAGACCCTGATGCTGGGAAAGACTGAAGGCAAAAGGAGAAGGGGACGACAGAGGATGAGATGGCTAGATAGCATCACCGATGCAATGAATATGAACTTGAGCACACTCCGGGAGAGAGTGGATGACAGGAAGGCCTGGCGTGCTATGGTCCATGGGGTCACGAAGAGTCGGACATGACTGAACGACTGAACAACAACAACAAAGATGAATGACAACAACAGATAACTTTTTCACCAGTGTGCCACTAGCCAGAGAGTTTGTGTGATGGCCCATAACAGAAAGTTTCCTGAGTAGATTACAGTAAACATAGGTGGCCAGTAGTGTTCATTCAGATATAATGGACATTGCTTGTTTAAATGCCTATGTTATTTGGAAGCAGAACAACTCACAATGATATGAGCATCCCAAAAGATGCATCTTCCTAGGAAACCTGGGCCTAGGAGTTGATCAGACCCTGGTGTCACAAAATATGAATGCAATACAATTCATTCTATTTCATAGGGGTGCTATTAATAATAATCTGTATATGCTAACTGTAAGTATGGAGTGATTAGTTATTTATGCTATAAGTTAGCTTTAAGTACAAAAATGTGTTCTTGGAATTGGGACAAAAAAAGCTTACCACAGGTGGGTTGGTTAATTCTTGGAAGTAAAAAGGTCATTGCCTCATGAGGATTTTGACCTTTGCAAGGGTGCTTCTGAACTAAGCTGTAAGCCTGGCTGTGTCAGGGAGAGGCCCTCCTGAGGTCATGAGTAAGAGCTATGACTGAGTCCAAAAAGACAAGGTGCACAGATGTGTGTGTAAGATAAAGGAACTAGAAGTATTGCTAGGTGGAATGTTCTAAGTGGTGAGATTTTTTGACATGGTTGAGCAAAGAGATCCTGGGAGAATAAGAAGCCTAGCAAATGTGATTACCTAAGTTCTGTCAGCTATGCCTGCCATATAGATAACTATAAAATTTTAATGATTTAATAGTGATGACTGTTTTGATGGTTGAGAGGAATGCAACTTTAATTTTACCAAGAAATATGCTAGCAGCTATTTCTATTATGCTTCTAGACATCCTAATTGCATTGTATTTAGTAATGGGTTTTGCTTGTTTTATCATTGGAAAGTTTTGTTATACTGTTTGCGCAATAAATATATATTTTGTGGTACCGCTTTGTGTTATTTGGCTTGAGGGATGTCTCAGGAACCACAACACATATAATTTACTTCATGAAACCCAGAACACTCGGCTGGGATTTATATAAATCTTTTGCTGACTGGAGTCTGTCCATACAGCCTCTGTTTACTCTCTTGGTCAGATGAGTCCACGGAGACACTTCTACAGGTAAGAGAAACAAGCTAGTCGGAGGGAGTGGGGATGGTTTACCCATCTCACTAGATAGAGTCTAGACACATATATATAGGGACGTCAGAGGAATCCGTCTAGGGAGGTCAAGTCCATGAAGCTTTTGGCAGCTCAGCCCCCCAGACTCCAGCTTGTTTGTCTGTGAGCTGGCCTGACTCGATACAGGTCAAGTCGGGCCAGCTTGCGGACTTCCCCTGCCACCGTCACCATTGCTGGCCACTCTGCACAACTCTCTCACTCAAGATAATTGTGCAGAGTGGCTGGCAGGCGATAGTAGCAGTGGCGATGGCAGGGAGGGGAGGAGCCGTGGCTCTGCAATTGCCCGCTGTTGGTGGTCATTGTGTGCAAGTGTCTCCTTCTCCCTGACAGGGCCCTGTCAGGCAGAAGGAGACACTTGCACACAAAGGCTGGCTGCAGGCAATTGCAGTGCTGGCCATTGTGTGCAAGTATCTCCTTCTCCCTGCTGGGCCCCCCATAAGGGTGAAGGAGACACTTGTGCACAACAGCCAGAACCAGGTTTCGGGAAACACCCGCTGCCTGGCTTGCAAATGCGAGCTGAGCTGGGGGCTCCAGGGAAATCCAGCAAGCCCAAAGAAGGCCAGATTTCCCTGCATACAGAGCCAGTTCGCATGTAACAAGAAGCCACTGTGAGTAAATTTCCACATGGGGCTTCTCGTCATGACACCAGCTGCCATTTTGAAACTTCAAGCTGCAGCAGGGGCACCCTGCAGCTTTTCATTACATGTGAACCCAGCAAGGGTGGATTGTTGGGGTGAATAACAAGCCACCTGCAACCCTAAAACAGGCCATGGCTTGAATTTTTCAAATGCAAGATGGCAAGCCCCATGGGGAAATTCACCCATGGTGGCTTGGCATTACATGTGAACCAGGTCAGAGCCTACTTCTCTAGGAGCAGCACTACATAAGCATAAAATAGGGCTTTCTGCTTCCATTTAAATGCAGGATCACAACAGACTCATTTTACACGTGCTTCCTTTCCCCCTTCCCCTTTCCCCCTCCTTCTCCCCTGTGCTTCCTTTCCCCCCTTCTCCCCCATGCTTCCTTTCCCCCCTCCCCTTTCCCCCTCCTTCTCCCCCGTGTTTCCTTTCCCCCTCCCCTTTCCCCCTCCTTCTCCCCGTGCTTCCTTTCCCCCTTCCCCTTTCCCCCTCCTTCTCCCCCTTACCTGAGTCTTCCATATGTTTCATTGGCCTAGCTCCTCTTCTTGTGGCTTTTCCTTTTTCACAGAGGGAACTCAAGTGGAACACAAGTGGGGTAATTTGATACCTCATTATCTCCGATCTATTTAAAAATGGGATAAAGGTCATTTAGTGCTGGAGTTTCACAACATCATCTGAAGGGCCCACTGGAAGTTCATGATGTCATCTAAAGGGCCTGCAAACTTCCATGAGTGAGCAATCTCAATAGCAGGATAAAAGCTCTGTGTGAAGAAGCCCTAGGAGAGGGAGCCTCAAAACAGGTAGGGCCGACCACTGTTGACATGAAGAAAAGTGAAAGGTGTCATCTCTGTTGTCGACACAATGACAGAAAACCACAGCAGTGATGTGCTTCATGTAACTGTTTTGTCTGTCCTACTCGTGCAGTTGTGAAATGTGATGGTTATACATAGGCTGTTCAGGTAGCTTGTGCTATGATTGCAAGGTGTATGAGACTGTTGTTGTTACCAGTAATTCAAAACACACGAGGAGGTCAAATCAGTCCATCCTAAAGGAAATCAACCCTGAGTGCTCATTGGAAGGACAGATAATGAAGCTGAAGCTCCAATATTTTGGCCACCTAATGCGAAGAGAAAACTCCCTGGAAAAGACCCTGATGCTGGGAAAGACTGAAGGCAAAAGGAGAAGGGGACGGCAGAGGATGAGATGGCTAGATAGCATCACGGATGCAATGAATATGAACTTGAGCACACTCCGGGAGAGAGCGCAGGACAGGAAGGCCTGGCGTGCTATGGTCCATGGGGTCACGAAGAGTCGGACACGACTGAACGACTGAACAACAACAACAACAACAACAATACTTGTGCCATTCTTATAATTATATCATATGTATGTTAATGGCGCAATATGTTTCTTGTGTGTTTAAAAAACTGTGAGATCAGGCAGACCCCCACATACCATTTGTGTAAGCTTTTGTTCCATTTATTTATTTATTCAATCATTTATTTATTTATTGTGGGGTATTGTTGACCCCAGTGACTTATGGGTAACTATTTTGTTTTATTGCAAAAGGAAAGAACTCCATAAAGGTATGCAAAACACACTTGCAAATGGTATCATGCTTATAACTTCCACCTGGTATTTTATTTGTATGGCTTTCTTGAGATACTTTTGACCCTGACAGAAAAAAAAAAAAAATGACAGTACCAATTTGGTATCAGACAAACACAGGAACACAGGAAGATGCCTTATACTGAATCAGACCATTGGTTCTTCGAGCCCAGTATTGCTGATACTGACTGGCAGCGGCTCTCCGGGGTTTCAGGCTGGACGTTTTCCAATCTTGCCTGGAAATGCTGGGGATCAAACCTAGAACCTTCTGCATGCAAGATGCATGCAATCATCACCTTCTGCATGCAAGATGCATCCAATCTTGCCTGGAAATGTTGGGGATCAAACCTAGAACCTTCTGCATGCAATCCAATCTTTCCAACCTTCTGCATGCAATCCAATCTTTCCAATCTTGCCTGGAAATGTTGGGGATCAAACCTAGAACCTTCTGCATGCAAAGCAAGTGCTTCACCACTGAGCCACAGTTCCTCTCCTATCAGCAGAGAGTTAAAACGTGGAGCACCCCTGTCCATGAGAACTTTTGAAAACAATTTTTCTTAACTTTATGAATTAGACTATGAGCAAATTAGCACCTGCATTAAAATTTGCTAATTTCACTGGGGAGGAGGAGAGGGAGTTAACATTGTTTTACAAGCTGGATCCCGGTGGTGAGTTGCCATTTGGGTAACCTTCCTCCATATTAATGGAGGAGAAGGTTATCAATGGCTACTAGTCCTGATGGCTATATGCTACCTCCAGTGTCAGAGACAGTATGCCTATGTACACCAGTTGCTGGGGAACATGGGTGGGAGGTGCTGTTGCATTCGTGTCCTGCTTGTGGGTTTCCCGTGGACTGCTCGTTGGCCACTGTGTGAACAGAATGCTGGGCTAGATGGACCGTTGGTATGATCCAACATGGCTCTTCTTATGTTCTTCTATTAGGCACTACTGAATAATTCTAAAAGGCATCTCCCTTACCACTCTATTGCAGTTACATTGTCAAGCTGAGGTCCAGGTTCAGATGCCCTATGGAAGGCAGCGTTTTGTTCCTGAAGACAGTCACCTGGGAGGTTAGATTCTTTGCTTCTCCGCTTTTCTGCTTATTTAAATATTTAAATGTCACTGCTCTTTATTTCCCAAATGTACACTAAGGATCTATAATTAATGTTCTTTGTGGATGAACATTGAAAGGTTATTGTTCAAGAGACATTATCAAGACTGCCAGGCCTAAAATTCATCCTCAGCTGTTGTAATGTTCCTGTCAGGAATGAATCTGAGCATGTGGAGATGTCTGGCAGCTCAGATTTGGAAGAAGAATGAGAACAGCAAGAACACAGGGAGGCACCCTCCCTAGTTAGACCTGGTAGAGCCAGACTTTCTTCCCAAGACCTTGACACACAGATGGCCCAGCTTGAATGGCTCCCCCATTCCTCCACCATGAGAACCCAAGTTTCAGAGAGAGAGGAGGATGGCAAGGGCCATGACTTGAGGGACGCTAGGGTCCGTCGCACAGCAAAGTGGGAAAAGTTAAGGGCAGGGCTCAGATGCTCTGCCATGTTGGCCACTCATGGAAGCCAACATAGGAGGGAGCCACCCTAAGGGAGGGGCATCCCTGTGAAGCAAGTCTGGCTGTGAAGTTCTTGCCCAGACTGCTGGCAACTTCTCTAACTTCCACTTCAGCTCCTCTATTGATATTCATAGATGTGTGGATGAGCTGGTTGTATGCAGCCTGAGAGTTTCCTGTAATCTGCATTTGTAAAGAAGCTAGTTGTTTATTAATAAAGTAGTGTTGGCCTGAAGCTTTGTTTCCTGGAGTGTGTTGATTGTGAAGGGAGAGGATGAAGGAACCTGACAGTTCCCTTGAAACATAAAATAGTAACTGCATTATTCCTTAAGCAGGAGGATTCAAGACTGTAAAAAAAAAGCATTGCCAAAGCATGCCAGAAGGTAAGAACTAGATTGTGCAGAAGGCATTAGGAGGTTATGTGGAGGCAGAATGCCTGGGTTAATTAAAACTTCCAAAAAGACGGGAGAAGGGAAGGGAAGAATCAGCCAGCCTTGCTCTACTTAGCAGGTGCGCCTCAGCTACAGTAGTGCAATGCACAAGCCAGCGGTGCAGAACCTCTTGCAGCTGAAGGGCCAAATTCAATTTTGGAGAAGTTCTTGGGAGCCTCATTCCATGATGGGTAGGGCCAAACACCAAAGGGGGCAGGACTGAAGGCAAAAAGGACAGGCCCCAAATGCCAAAACTACCAGCATATTTTAGCAAAAAGCTCTTAATCGCAATAATTGATTTAGGTTTGTAGACCACTCACCTGCCTTTGGGGAAGTTTACAGTCATAAAACCAAACAACAACATCAAAATAGCCACACACACAAAAGAAGAATACAACAATACAAGAATTAGAATAATGCAGTATTAAACATTAAAAACAGTAACAAATATATTATAAAACATCGAGGAGCCACAGTAATTAATAACTTAATAATAAATTAATAAAGCAACACAATGAAAGTGGAATACCTGCTTAAAAGTGTAAGATCTTAATCTAGCATCTAAATGTATACAGTGAAGACACAAAGGCGGTTCTCCCTGGGAAGGGAATTGCATAGACAGGGGAGCCACTACAGAGAAGGCTCTTTCCCTGCTAGCCACCCATTACATAATAACTAAGCCTTAGTTATTATGTATATAAGAAGCATTTCAATCTTTTAGAATGGGGGAAAAATTACAAAAGCTGGGAAACCACCAAACAATTGGTAGTTGGAGAAAAGAAGCATGGTCATTTGGAGAACTCCTACAAAGGTTGGATTGGGACCTCAATTGGGGTAGATTTTGCCCCTATGCCTGAGGTTCTGCACCTCTGGATTAAGCCAGCCCCCAAAATCAGTGTGCTAGATTTTGTTTGTGGGTCTTTAAGGACCAGTTAAACAATGGGAGACTTGATAAAGATTCTTCAGATAATCTTTTTCCTGATTCTATCTAGAAACACATACACATATTGAACAACTGATCATACATTAATTTTTTTTAAGTTATCTGTGCAGAGCTGTTGACTGATATTGTTTTACTACAAGGTTCAGTACTCAGTGAAACCTGCCTTAAGTAACCTTCCAGGGACCGACGATGTGTTACTGAGCAGAGATGGTCTTTAGTTAAAGGTCAGATGAACCTTTAGGGAACTTCTCAAGCAGTTGCTTAAAACAGTAAGCAGCTGACTGGCTTTGGAGCCCTCATTGCAACAGTGGTTCCACATGAGTGAGAGTACGTATATGAGGTCTATTGGCTGGGAAGTGGAACACAGAGCTCATCTGATAAGCACTCAGAGACAAGCATTAGGCTGGATCTACTCAAAAGGTGCACAGTAAAAAAGGAAGCTCTTTTTCTTCATTCAACATGAAGGGAGATGCCTTGGGCTCTCTGTGAGGCAGGGCAGAATAGAAATAAATTCTACAATGCTGCTTTGTTTGCTGGGACCAACCTCTTCCCACCACCATACGTTACCAGCTAGCCATGGGAAAATCTGTCATGGTCAATTTCATTCAGATTCTGTTTTTTCCTTCACTAGGCTCATTCTGTCTTTTCTATCAAATTGAAAGAAAATAGTCAAAACTGTGGTATAAATTTTTGGCATAGCACTAGTTTCTATGGTACGACATGAGGCTATTTGCAGTGCCATAGCAAAACTAAATCTTCCAGATAAGGCTTTCTAATTCTAAACCAGGCTTGTCAACTTGTGACTCCACCAAGCTGAATCCACACAAGCAATATTGATTGGCCAACTGGAAGATGAGTAAAAATCATGTTTTTGCCACCTGCCATGGAGTGTAGAATGGGGGAGGTTCCATTTGGCATAGGGCATTTCTACATGAGGCTGTTATCCCACATCTCTACTGAGGCTTCTGCTTCCAGCTTCCAGATTCTTTGCGGGATTAAGATCAACTCCATTGCACGTGCTTTTTTCCAAGGTTTTTCTTTCTCTGCCTTTCTATATGTTTCATTATACAAGTGCTGCAGTATAGCAGAATTGCAGAATTATATGGAGAGTTTTATGGCACCATTCAGGATATACAAGATTTTCCTTGTTAGAAACACACAAACACACACACACACTAATGGTTGCAAAGCACAGGAGAAGCCCTGGAGGAGGAGGATGTCATGTAAAGGACCTGCAAACTACCGTGAGTGAGCAATCACAAGCACACAATGAAAGCCTAGTGTAGAATGGCTTGTCATCTTAGTGCAGGGGTGCACATCCTTTTTGGCCCCAAGGGCCGCATTCGGTGGCCCCAGGGGGCTGCACAAGCATGTGTTTGCACACAGAAATATGTACACATGCACATGCGCACACTCACAAACACACACAAGCTTCCCTTATCTTGGATGACAGATCCTTTCCTAGCTCTAGCAAGGGAAACCCTAGACAGTGCTGCCATGGCGGCAGATGTCAGGGGTCTGGTGGGGCTACCAGAAATTGCTTGGTGGGCCATCCATCCAGCAGGCCATACTTCTTGCACCCTGTCAAGAACAATGGCCTGTTTCCCACCATGAGACCAGGCCTTGTGTCACATCCCAGGCATCCACCTGGAAGGGTGCGTTATCTGCCAGCTCCTTGGCCCTGTTGCTCAAGGCCATGCTCAGTCCCTGTTAATTGGGAAATAAATAAGAACTGGGTCTGGGGAAAGATCCGGCCTCTTCTAGAAGAAGGTGGTCCCTTTGGGGGCTCAGCTGGTGATTGGCTAAGAGAAATCTGCCCTGGGTTGCTGGGGCTGGGACTTAAAAGGAGGTTGAGGGAGAAGTGTGGCGTCTCCCTTTGTCATGGTGTGCTTGGACCTGCTGTTGGCTGGACACTATCTGGGAGGCCCGTACCTAGGTTATGTGGAAGAATAGGCTAGCCATTCTTTGGTTATTTTGCTTGGGGGTACAGTATAAAGGCTCTCTGTGCATGCTTTGGTTCTCCTTGCATGTTTTCAGCTTTGTAATCCTCTGTACAACCTACCACCTCTAATTCTCCCCTTCCCTGTCCCTTTCACCATAATAAACAGTTATCCAACTCCAAGTTGGTGTGATCCTTTTTGTTCAACCGCAGTGCTAAACCTCAGTGCTAAATTCAGTACCTTGTTGTAGGAGAGGTGTATTGGTCTATGGGTGTATTTGGGGGGCTTGAGGCCAGGTTGGGCTGTCCTACCTTGCAGGGATGTTGGAGTTAGCTCCAGCATTTCTTCACACACTCCAGTTTTAGTGGGTCACAAGTTTTCTAAGCCATCTAAGAAAAAGTCCCTGTCTCATCCCTGGTCTGTGGGCTTTCCATGAAGATTGCCATGGGTTTTCCCCCCCTCAGCTGAATAAAAAACAAACAAATCATTTGCAGTTATGAAAAGAAACATAGGCTTGTCCAGGCAGTTGTTTTTATATTGTTGTTATTATTCCATTTGCTGAACACTAAAAGTGAGCACGTGGAACATACTGGAGAAAAGTGACCCTGGAGATATGTTTTGCTTGTACCCATGAGTTGTGAAGACAGGCATGGGATGAAACACCCCAGTTGTCTAGCCTGTGGGGATGAGAAACACTGAAATGGCAACCTGCATATCCCTCAATTCAGAATCTTATGTGTGAACCCAGCATAGGCCATGGTTTCTCAAATGCCGCTACTAGGGACTTTTGATGCAGCCATTTAGGCAGACATCAGAGCAGACACAAAGAAAAAAGGCTGAACAAATAGGCAGGTAATTGTGAGGCAAAAGAAGCTTCAGATGATGTCTTTACCAGGATCAAGAAATGATGTGCAGTTAGGGAAATCTAAGAATGTGGGAAGGGAACTTTTGCCTTTGACCACAAACCCTGCCCCTAAGGCAAGCAATTATCAAGCAATAATTTGCTTGATTAGCTTGTACAAAGACAGGGGAGAGTCTTCAGTGAAGATTACCAGTGCGAGAGGTAGATGTCTGTGGTCACTATGCATGCTCTATGGCAGGCATGGCCAGCTCAAGGGTTGGCATGTTTGGGCATCTGCTGAAGGACCGAACCCCAGCAGAAGGCTACTTATAAGAACCCTCTGGACCTGCTCCTCCTCTTCACCATTGATACCTGCTTGTTCACCCTCCTCTCACTCTGGGCCAGACAACGGTGGTGGTGTGAGGAAGGAGCAGTAGATGTCACTACCTATTTGCTCATTGGCTCTATGTCTAGCAGGCAAGAAGGTGGTGACAATGATGAGGTAGATGAGGAAGAGCAGTGGTTGGCAACAGTGCTGTTGAGAAGGTATACCCACTGACGGAGGGGCCCTCACTGAGGGTGGGGTCTTCACTGAGGGTGACTTGCCCAAGGGTCCTCCAAAACCTGGAACTGGCTCTGATGGCAGCCTTCCCATACCTACTTCCCTCTAGAAGTTTTGGTCCACAACTCCCAGAATTCCTGACCACTTGCCATGCTAGCTGGATCTGATGGGTGTTGAAGTTCAAAACGCAGAGGGCTCTAGGTTGGGCAAGTCTACTCTAAGGCTACAGCTCAACATCAGTCTGAGAAAAAATGGGCTTAGAGATACTTGTCATGCTTACAGTTTAAAATGATACAAGTTGATATACCTCCGAGTCACAATCATACCCACATAAATATGACAACATGTCGTCTAAATAATTCATACAATCTTTCCCCAGTCAGATTAGTGAACTGTAAGTAACAATCCAGAGCAGTGGAGGAGTTCACAGACCTATTAGGAAGCCAGGCAAAAGTTGCCCTTGTTCAGATATGATGCATGTTTTATCCAGGCATGGGTGCAATTCAAAGGAGTTATTTGAGGTCTGAAAAAAATCACGCAGTGAGAACCATTTGCAAATGTGGCCACAATACTTGGGCCCTGGCTTGGGGAAGCTGTTGGACATGATGCCCTCCTGGATCTTTGGTTGTATGGCTCTTTGAGGGGAGGGAGCTCTGCTTTACGGTCTGATTCAAAATCTATACTTTTAATCTGCATTTAAAAGCAGTAATTGCTTCAATCAATTCCTGTTTTCAGTGTTAATGTGGAGAGACAGCTGCACTGTGTGTTAGGCATGTGCTTTCCTTCTGATGTATTGATTTAAGTCAGCTTGTAAGAGTTAGGCTGCAATCCTATACGCACTTACCTGCAAGTAGGGCACATTGAACTCAATGGGTCTTACTGTTGAACAGACCTGTATAGATTGCACTATTAGCTTCCCCTTCTTCGTTGAGGCCTGAGTAGGACATCTGAGTGCAGGCCTTGGAGGTTGGGCAGTGTGCAGTGTAATTATTTGGGAGTTAGTGAAGTAGGTCAACATATTTTGCTGCCTGAAGCAAAGTAACAAATGGTGCCCTCTTCCACCACCCCTCTAAGTCAAGTCAGAGTACCCAAGGCTGGTCAAGTTATTTTGGCACCTGAGGCATCACATCTTAGAAGTGTCTGTCAGGAAGAGCCCTGGCAGTAAAAATATGTAGATTCAGCCATGGTACTTTGTGGGTGCTTTACACAATGTTGTCATCCTTCAGGGCCTCTCCTGTGCTTTGCAACCATTTTAGTGTATTGTGAGGGTTTTTCCTAACAAAAGTCTGGTATATCTGTGAATGGCAGCATGAAACCCTAATGTATTTGTGCAATTCCACCATACCACAGCTCCACCTAGTGGTTGTGTAATGGAACATATAGAAAGGCAGAGAAAGAAAACTCCGGAAAAAAACTGTGTAATGGAGCCGATCTTAAACCCACAAAGAATCTGGAAGAAGAATCCTCAGTAAAGTGGTGGGGTAAAAGCCTCATGTAGAAAAGCCCATTACCAGTCTCTCTTGTGGTTTGTCTGGAGAGGAGAGCCAAGTTGGGCAGGAAATATCTCCCACTCCATACCACAAGGATAACGGCACCCAAAGTATTAAAGTGGGCCTTCTAACTGCGCAGTGATGACTTACTAATGTTTTCTCATCTGGAATTAAATGGTGTCCCACTTTGTGTCTTTATTTCTAGCTGCCAGGATGACTGCAGAGCCCTTTAAATGCCAGGGATAATGATTAATTTACGGAAATGCTCTGAGCTTGGTCAGTCCAAGAGCAAGCAAGCAAGTATTCCGAGTCACTTTTGTCTGCCATTTTGAAACTGGTGTTCAGAAACTGAAAGATTAATGAGATCATCCCAGACTCTTTCACACACATAACACATTTCCTTCCTTGCTCTGTCTCCACAGCCATGACATTTAGCCTCCCTCACATAGAGGCACCTGATATTACAAACTGTGTGGGGTCATTTCCTCCAGGTATATCACGGTGCATTGTGTGTGTGGGGGGTGGATAACACGTTAGAAATAATATTATGGACTGAGGAGGGATTTTTGAAAAATCATTCCCCTTGGTAGAATATTCATTCCAAGTGCTCAAAGGGAAGAGTTTACAAGACACAGCAGTCTTCCATTTTAAGTTGTGTTTCCATTTCTTAAGCTCAAATGTTTCTACCCTCCACCAAACCTTTTGAAAACAGCCACCGGTTTTTAACCAGCCACCTTGGCACAGCAGAGCAATTAGTTTAAGAAGCCTTGTTTTACAGAATGATTTCCTGCCTCTTCAGACTAACACTCCTCCCCCTCACCTTCTGAAAACTGATAACTTGACAGAAATTTCCAAAGCTGGAATAAAGGAAGGTTTTGTAGTGAGAAATATACAGAGTCAGGGGTGGGGTGTGTGGCGGTGGGGAGTGGGGAGAGGAGAGAGATAGCTCAGGAATCCGCTAACTTGGATCAGTGCACACATAGTATATTTGTGATCATACAGGAAACAGCATGCTCCTGCCGCCTCATCAAACTCACATGTAAAGTGATTTATATCAAATGTAGTGTTGCATTCAGTAATGTTCACACAGGGGCTGCTTATTTTGGGTAAACGAAAAAGAAATCTGCAGCTCACACACTCCCCCCCCCCCCAGCTTAAAAATATATAAAATGAATTAAAAGCTGGCTGGTCTCTCAAGCTGATATATGAGGTTGAACACAACACTCTTCTTTGGTCCCCAGTAAAAGAGGGCATTCATCCTCCTCCAAAAGACTCTCTGTGTCAGAGCTGCTAGAGAGTAATGGGCACAGCCATTCCTTACTTCCCTTTCCAGGAATATGCCCTTCCCACCCCAAACCCCAATACAGTTGACACAAATGACCCACTGACTGATCTACAGGATTGTCAAGAGTGTAATTGGCATGATCCGAACCACCGGCCGAAGGAGTGTTTAGGGCTGCTTCACACCGGGCTTTTATCCTGAAATTGAGATTGCTCCCTCACAGAAGTTTGCGGGCTCTTTACATGATGCCGTCACCCTGCCGTGACCCTCCAGGGCGTCTCCTGCACTAGATGCCCTTTGTTCCGTTTTTAAATACATTGCAGATAATGAGCTATCAAATCACCCCGTTGTGTTCCTCTTCAGTTTCCTCCATGAAAAGAGGAAAAGTGACAAGAAGAGGAGCGAGATCGATGCAAGATAATGGAAGACTCAGATACGGGGAGAAGGAGGGGGAAAGGAAGCACATGTAAAGGGAGTCAGTTGTGATCCTGTATTTAAAACGGAAGCAGAAAACCCTTTTTCAAATATAGGATTTTAGGCTGGTGTCGAGGTGCCCTTAGCTTCATGTGTTGGAACCATAAAGTTTCTGTGCTGCTTCTATAGCTTCAAGGAGGAAATATATCAATGGTATTTCAGCTTAGTGTATTTTTTTTTTTCAGAAACACAGGTCAGACTCTCCTTTCTCAAAATAATGTGACTGCCTTATGTAGCACTGAATTGAAATTTCTTGGGAGACATTTTTCTGAGAAAATTTCTGAGTTGCTCAGCCCTCGGAGAAAAAGGACACTTTGCAGAATTGGCTCTGAATATCCCCCACCCTTTTTTGTGGCAGCTGTCTCCCCCCCCCCGCCCCACCTCCTCAGGCACCTTCACAACAATGTCTCAGAATGGTGCTAGGACCAGGGGCATTGCGGAGAATGGAAAATGGTGACAAGGCTGGCAAGGTAGTTGCAGTGGTAGAAAACCAAAACTAAACCAAAAACACTTTTGGGGAAAAAAGAAGGAAGCTCTGCTACTGTCACTGCTAATGATGAGGCCTGCCTCTAACAAACATGGAGGCCCCCCTTGGAGAAATTCAGTTAAATTCCCTCCCTGGCATGCATGCACGCACACCTAGTTTCTCTGCCGACAACTCTCAGGAGGCTACTTCTGCACAGCTCTAGTCTTCTTTTGCATTTAGAAAAAAAGCTTTTAATAGTATAAGAAAATCAAGCAGCCCACGCTTCCTAAATGTCTGCACATAAAATCATACAACCGTACCTATGAAGGGGTAAACAGCCTTTTGCTAATGTGTTCACTTTAGTTTTGCAGATTCCCTGACAGCTGTATCTGTTTGGTTGGGAAATCTTGTTTGTCCTGTAGGTCTCACAACTTAATAATAAAATATTGGTGTTTTGATGGTGAGAACCACTCCCACAAAATGTGGACCCCAACTGCGAAAAGTTCTATGAATGCTACTATTTCACCCCAAAAATTAGTATCATAAGCTGGTTTTTAAGAATTGCAAAGATCCTGTGACAGCAGGGCATACCAACTAATTCAGTGACATTGGTTTATTTGTTTGGCTCACTTTTCTCCAAATTTATGTTGCTTTAATACCTATATTCCTCCATCAAAGCATAGAAGGGTGTGCAATGTGTCAACTTGTATGTGCGATTGAGCCATTACAAGTCTAACACCCTACAATGCTTTTCAACAGATTCAGTTCACACACATTCAGATATGAGTCATCATAGCCCTTTCCTTATGTTTCAGGTTCTTCAGATGATGATGTGACCCTGCAGTTTTGCTTCTGTGTCTAACCAGCACTTTCGCCAAGTTTTTTTGGAACAGGGAAAATGTGGCATTTCTTTGTGAAAGCAAAAGAAAGCGCAATTTCTTCCTGTGTATTTGCATTATTCCATTATCCCACAGTGTATAATGTAACACCCCACAGGAGAGCAATTGTGACCGCAAGTATCAGCCCAGCCTCTCATCATCCTTCCTCACACCATCTGTTTGAATACTTGAGACTCGTTTGCTCATTTGAAAACTTTTGCAGTTTTCAGCAAAGGCTACATTGGTTTAAAAAGCAAACATGGATATTGGTTGAAGTACTTCCAGCGTGGCAGTTTTATGGCTCAGCTTGTCTTCATCCTTCCTTATTTGTGCTCCTTTTCTTGATGTTGCTTCTTGTGCATTTTCAGTTGTTTCGTACATAAAACTCTTGAGTCTAATCTGAAGGAACAAATCTTTGACACAGTAAATTCTTAAAACAAGCTACATAGACAGTAATTTTGGACGAAGTAAGTAGGTACACTGTTGAGGGGTGTGTGTGTGTGTGTGTGTTTTAAATCCAACTGCATCAAACCTTATTTTCTTCTTCCTCTTCTTCACTTATCTTTCTGTATGTTTTTAACAGTAAAGAAAATGTGAAGGAACGGTATGGAAAAGACAGAGAAAATACCCTCATCGTTGCGAATCAGGAGCTTTATGGCAAAGGGGGTGGAATGTACTGAGAGAGCAATGGATGGGGACTTTCATTTCCTTTTTTTCATTTCACCTCTAGTTATAAAATCCCAGTGAAATGGATTTTGGTAATTGCAAAGTTGATTGCTGAATTGGTTTGGTTTAGGAAAAATGAATGCTATTATTACTGCACGTTTGCTCTCTCCCATCCAGCTCTCCCCCCCCCCCGGCCTTTGCTCATTCACTGAATCTGCTGGAGGATTTTAGGGAAAGTTCTTTACCATGATGGCATGTGTAGATATATTGCTATAAACTCTTTTACTCTTTTTGACATTTCCGTAGCCTGTGGGAAAAGTGCAATTATCTCCTTCAAGAGATACCATCTCCAGATGACAAAACCGGAGCTGAACATTGGGCCCAAACTGAGCACCCCTTGCCACAACCTTGATATCAGGGAAGGCAATCTTTGGCTCCTGCACAGCAATGAGGCTGTGTTGCTGGCGGGACTGGTAATAGAATACAGAATGTTTTACCTCCAGGTCACAAGTTCAAGACCAGCCGCCAGTGATAGTAATTCAAAGCTGTTCCTCTTGATGGCCTATAAGATACAGGTTGGTGGTTTCCCTGGGTTTAGGATTGCCAGATGTCCCTTGTATGAAGGAACATCCCTTCTTTTAGGGTATTCCCCTATTCCATATTCCACACTCTACAGATCATTGCAAATGTCCCTTAGGGTGGAAACTCTCCAACAGCCTTGGTTTCCACTGAGGTGGGAATAGAGTCCTTTCACATGTTTTTTGTTTTAATTTGATCTGGTAGGTGTATTTGTCCAATGAAAACCACCATTGAAGGTTCCTTTAAGAAAGGGATGTGTGTAAGTTGAACTCCAGGTCTACCATGGGCAAGACAAGAACTAATGGACTCAGACTGCAATGAATGAGATTTAGGTGGGATGTTAGTAAGACTTCTTAAAGTGTAGAAGGTAGGGATGGCTGCAAAATCTGCCACGGACTCAAATGAGGCCGAATTCCAGTGAATTCAGCCCCCTGGAGTCAGTGGCAGAATGAATGTACTTACCCCTGCCACCCCGGACACAACAGGCCGAATCTCCCCTCCCGGCCGATTCTGTTCCACTGTCTTCAGCGGAACCAGGAAGTGATCGGATGCAAATGGTGTCCACTATGCCATTTGCGTCCCCATTTCTTCTCGCGATAGGCTACGCGTCTTCATTTACGTAGATACTTGCATAGCCTAACGCGTAAAACAACAGGGACGCAAACGGCATAGTGGACGCCATTTGTGTCCTTGTTTGTTTTTTCACGCGATAGCCTACATAAATATCTATGCAAATAAAGACACGTAGCCTATCACGAGAAGAAAAGGGGACACAAATGGCGTAGCGGATGCCATTTGCGTCCGGATCACTTCCTGTTTCCACTTAAACAGCGATACGGACTGCAATGGTGGCCGTATCGCTTGTGGAACGGAGCCATCCGGCGGCTCCGCAGACTCACAGCTATATACAGGTGGAGCGGAGCTGGCCGGCGAGGATTCTGGGGGGAAGGAACAGATCGCCTCCCCCCACCCCACGGACCCCCGGTGGACTGGAGGTAAGGGATTTCGTACATCCCTAGTAGAAGGGTAGTGCACTGGGAGCGGCTATTAGGAGTGGGATAACATCTCAATCACTGGAGGCCTTTAAGTGCAGGTTAAATGACCATTTGCATAGGTCAGTTTACTATTTCTGTAAAGCAGAACACAAAAAACACATACTAGTAAGATAGAAACAGTAAAATCAGTAAATAACACAAAGAACTGACCAGCAGATTAAAACAGTAATGAGATGACAACTAAAAATCCATAAAACAACAATAGAATCATTAAAGGGAAGAAACCAATTCTCATAAAGCTATCAGATATCATTAAATGACTGGAAAAACAGGATGGACTTTATCTAGCACCTAAAAGATAATAAAGGGTCAGGTGAGTATCATTAGCAAGGGAAGTCCATAACTTGGAGGCCACCAGAGAAACACCCTCTCTCTGGTAGCCATCCAGTTAACTTTCAAAGATAGGGTCCCAGAGGTGGGCCTCAAAGAAGATCTTAACTGATGGGCAGGTTCTGATACTCTGGTCCAAGGTTGTTTAGGGCTTTGAAGGGCAAGCTCAGCCCCTTGAACTGAGAAACAAACCCAGTTGCACACACAGAGATCATTTCCTACCCACACGTTACTTCCATCTTATCTGGATTATATTTCAGCTTGTTTTCCCTCATCAATAATAAAGCTGCCTCCTGACTCCTTTTCAGGCTTTCCACAGTTGTCCTGGGCTGGGATTAGTAGATGGAAAAGAAAGGCAGAACAACATGTCATCAAAATACTCATAACACTTTATCCCACACCTGTGGATGACTTCTTCCAGGATTCCCTGTAGATCGTAAGCACCATGGGAGACAAGACAGAACCCTGAGGCACCCAGAAGGCCAGTGGCCAGAACAGCAGTCCCCCAGGATGGGGGATTTCCTCTCCCCACTACTACCACTACTTGTTCCTTCACTGGGCAGTCTAGTAGAAGCTGCACCTTCACTGGACAGCCCTACCTTTGGGTTTCTTATTTATACCAAACCTTATATTCCTGGGTCTCAGGAACTCTCTGCCACTAGAACTTAGAGTTCTGCAAGCTGACCCTTTCCCACTGCCACCAATTCTCTTAGAATACTTTAAAACCTCCTAGTAGCTGGTATAAGAGGCTTAGGCATGAGATGGGCACCAACACTAGGGACCAGTTGGATTATTAAATAATTAAGCAACTACTGCACAGGCTTTTGGCCATAACAAAGCAAGGCCTCAGGCCTACTTAGATCCACTGTAGCTACAGAGGCCAGACAAAGAGATCATTACATAACAACACAGTTATATACAGGCATTTCTTCACATCCAGCATCACCTTCTGGGTCTGTCCCTCCAAGAAGGCCCGCAGCCACCATAATGCCATGCCCCCAAGTCCTAACACAGTCAGACAGTTCAGAAGCTTACCATGGTATCAAAGCCACTGAGAGGTCCAGGAGAACCAACATAGCACACACACACCCCTCTGTTCCCCAGTGTTAGTCATCTATCAGGGCAACCAAAACTCTTCCAGTCCCATAACCAGCTTGATGCCAGATTGGAATGGATCCGAAATACTCAGTGTCATCCAAGACTTCCCGGAGTTGCAAGGCCTGACCAGGATGGATAAGGATCCAAGTGGCAAGCAGTAGACCTCCACGTACCTTATCTACCTCCTCAGGCTGCACAAGCAGAAAAGTATCCATCACAATCTGACCAGTCTGTGTTCGAGGTACATCCATCTCTGACCTTATCGCAACAGCTGCATCCAAAATTAAAAGGAGATTGGTCACAGCAGGACCACCTGCATGGATTCCACTGTCTGCCTTCTGGAGCCATCATCAAGAAGGCTGCTCACCACTCAAAACAAGCTCTGCTGGTTGGCATTATGCGGATGCAATGGGGGCAGAGAAATGTAGATTCAAATTCTAGGAAATTTGTTCAGTGGATTCAACATATCTGTTACATTTGTTAGTGTACGACACAATGCTTACTCAGTCACATCTTCAGTATGCAATAATATTATCTTTATTCTCTAATATTCTCTTTACAACTACTACTACTATATTATTTATTGTACATGTCAGTTTTCCACTACTCAGTGGCCCTCAAAGTGGCTTACAATCAATAGACAATAAAACACCCCCATCAACCCCCCTCCACACACACACACAAAAGAACACAGAAACATAAGAAGAGCCCTGGTGGATCTATCTTGTTTCCCTCAGTGTCCAACCAGATACCTATGGGAAACCCACAAGCAGGACATGAGTGCAATAGCGCACGCGCACGCACGCACACACACACACACATCTTTCCCAGAGACTGGTATTCAGAGGCATGATGTTTTTTGATCCTGGAAATAATATGTAGCCATCATAACTAGTAGCCATTGATAGTCTTATCCTCCATGAAAAGAAAAGAAAAACCCACCTAGCAACAACACACAAATCAATATTTCAATTAATAAAATTTTATACCGTGATTAACATCTATAATAAAACAGCAACCAGAGATTATTGTTGTTCAGTCGTTCAGCCTCATCAGACAGCCACTTTGCTTTCTTGCATTTCTTTTTCTTTGGGATGGATTTTGTTGCTGCCTCCTGAACAATGTTACGGACCTCCATCCATAGTTCCTCAGCACTCTGTCTTTCAGGTCTAATCCCTGAAATCTATTCCTCACCTCCACTGTATATTCATCAGGGATATGATTTAGGTCATACCTGAACGGTTTAGTGGTTTTCCCGACGTTCTTCAATTTAAGCCGAAATTTTGCAAGAAGCAGCTCATGATCTGAGCCACAGTCAGCTCCAGGTCTTGTTTTTACTGACTGTATGGAGCTTCTCCATCTTTGGCTGCAAAGGACATAATCAATCTGATTTCGATATTGACCATCTGGTGACGTCCATGTGTAGAGTCGCCTCTTGTGCTGTTGGAAAAGAGTGTTTGCTATGATCAGCATGTTCTCTTGGCAAAACTCTACTAGCTTTTGTCCTGCTTCATTTTGTACACCAAGGCCATGCCTGCCTGTTATCCCGGTGATTTCTTGACTTCCTACTTTAGCATTCCAATCCCCTATGATGAAGAGGACATCTTTTTTGGGTGTTAGTTCTAGAAGGTGTTGTAGGTCTTCATAGAACCAATCAACCTCAGCTTCTTCGGCCTCAGTGGTTGGGGCATAGACTTGAATTACTGTGATGTTGAATGGTTTGCCTTGGATTCATACTGAGATCATTCTATCATTTTTAAGATTGTACCCCAGTACTGCTTTTCCCACCCTTTTGTTGACTATGAGTGCTACTCCATTTCTTCTAAGGGATTCTTGCCCACAATAGTAGATATGATGGTCACCTGAATTAAATTCAACCATGCCTGTCCATTTTAGTTCGCTGATTCCCAAGATGGCGATGTTCAATCTTGCCATCTCATGTTTGACCACCTCCAGCTTACCTTGATTCATTGATCTGACATTCCAGGTTCCTAAACAATATTGTTCTTTACAGCATGGGATTTTCTTTTCACCACCAGACACATCCACAGCTGAGTGTCCTTTCGGGTTTGGCCCAGCCGCTTCACTCTTTCTGGCGCTACTTGGAAATACCCTCTGCTCTTCCCCAGTAGCATATTGGACACCTCCCGACCTGAGGGGCTCATCTTCCGGCGTCATCTCTTTTAGCCTTGTGATACGTTCCATGGGGTTTTCTTGGCAAGAATACTGGAGTGGGTTGCCATTTCCTTCTCCAGTGGACCACATTTTGTCAGAACTCTCTGCCATGACCTGTCCGTCTTGGGTGGCCCTGCACGGCATAGCTTATGGCTTCACTGAGTTACGCAAGCCCCTTCGCCACAACAAGGCAGTGATCCATGAAGGGGAACCAGAGATTATAAAAATGAAATAAGGAATCATTAAACAATAGTGTGTCCTACACACAAGCTTTCATGTATCCAGCCAAAATTAATATAATATAATATGTAGCATAGTATAATATATTTGTTGTTGTTGTTGTTCAGTCGTTCAGTCATGTCCGACTCTTCGTGACCCCATGGACCATAGCACACCAGGCCTTCCTGTCCTGCACTCTCTCCCGGAGTGTGCTCAAGTCCATATTCATTGCATCGGTGATGCTATCTAGCCATCTCATCCTCTGCCGTCCCCTTCTCCTTTTGCCTTCAGTCTTTCCCAGCATCGGGGTCTTTTCCAGTGTCTTTTCTCTTCACACTAGGTGGCCAAAATATTTGAGCTTCAGCTTCAGTATCTCTCCTTCCAATGAGAGAGTTGATTTCCTTTAGGATGGACTGATTTGACCTCCTTGCAGTCCAGGGGACTCGTAAGAGTCTTCTCCAGCACCACAGTTCGAAAGCATCAATTCTTCGGCGCTCAGCCTTCCTAATAGTCCAGCTCTCACAGCCATACATTACTACTGGGAAAACCATAGCTTTGATTATATGAACCTTTGTCAGCAAGGTGATGTCTCTGCTTCTTACTATGCTGTCTAGGTGTGCAATAGCTTTCCTCCCAAGGAGCAAGCGTCTTTTAATTTAATGGCTACAGTCACTGTCTGCGGTGATCTTGGAGCCCAAGAAAGTAAAATCTGTCACTGCTTCCATTTCTTCCCCTTCTATATGCCAGGAAGTGATGGGGCCAGATGCCATGATCTGAGTTTTTTTAATGTAGAGTTTCAAACCAGCTTTTGCACTCTCCACTTTCACCCTCAACAAGAGGCTCTTTAGATCCTCTTCGCTTTCTGCCATTAGGGTGGTATCGTCTGCGTATCTGAGATTGTTGATAATTCTCCTGGCAATCTTAATTCCGACCTGTGATTCATCCAACCCGGCATTTCTCATGATGTACTCTGCATATAAATTAAATAAGCAGGGCGACAATATACAGCCTTGTCGTACTCCTTTCCCAGTTTTGAACCAATCGGTTGTTCCATGTCTGGTTCTTACTCTTGCTTCTTGACCCTCATACAGGTTTCTCAGGAGACAGGTAAGGTGATCTGGTACTCCCATCTCTTTAAGAATTTGCCAGAGTTTGTTGTTATCCACACAATCAATGGCTTTAGCGTAGTCAATGAAGCAGAAATAGACGTTTTTCTGGAATTCTCTTGCTTTCTCCATGATCCAGCGAATGTTGGTGATTTGATCTCTAGTTCCTCTGCCTCTTCGAAACCCAGCTTTTACTTCTGGTAGTTCTCAGTTCACATGCTGCTGAAGCCTAGCTTGTAGGATTTTGAGCATAACCTTGCTGGCATGTGAAATGAGTGCAATTGTGCGGTAGTTTGAACACTCTTTGGCGTTGCCGTTCTTTGGAATTGGAATGTAAACTGACCTTTTCCAGTCTTGTGGCCACTGTTGAGTGTTCCAAATGTGTTGGCATATTGAGTGCAGCACTTTAACAGCATCATCGTTTAGGATCTTAAATAGCTCAGCTGGAATACTGTCATCTCCGCTAGCTTTGTTGTTACTAATGCTTCCTAAGGCCCACTTGACTTCACTCTCGAGGATGTCCGGCTCAAGTTCAGTGACTGCACTATCATGGCTATCAGGGACATTAAGATCTTTCCTGTATAGTTCTTCTGTGTTGTCAGGAGCACCCTGGCCGCCTCTTTCAGTCTACTCCAATAGCTAACTGAGCTAGGGCTGTACGAAAGTCACTTACCTTTTATGAAATTTGAGTCGCGGTGGGAGGGAGGCGCTCCGTCCCTCCCCTCGAAATTCTGGCTGGGGCGGAGGCATCCCGTCCCTCCCCCCTGAAATTCTGGCCGGGGGGAGGTACCCCGTCCCTCTCTCCTGAAATTCTGGGCGGAGGGGAGGTGCCCCGTCCCTCCCACCGCGAATCCTGGCCGGCCGGGTCTGCAAATGTAGGGATGTACGAAAGTCACTTACCTGGTCCCACAGCTTGCTTTGTGGGGGGGGAGGCGCTTCGGTTCTCTCCCCGAAGTTCAGGCCAGGGGGGGAGGCGCCCCGCCTTGCCCGGCCGAAATTCAGGCCGGGGAGGGAGGCGCCCCGCCTCACCCAGCCGAAATTCAGTCCGGGGAGAAGCGCCCCGTCTCCCCGGCCGCGAAATAAAAAAAGTGAATGTAAAAAAAAACACCACACACATGTGATAGGCTACGTAACGATTTACGTAGCCTATCACGGCTAGATTTCCAAAGTCAGCCGTGATAGGCTACGTAAATTGTTACGTAGCCTATCACGTGTGTGTGTGTTTTTACATTCACTTTGTAATGGCGGCAGTGGCAGCCGGTTGGAAGACCGGCCGCCGCCCCCGCCGAAACGCCGCCGAATCACCGCCGGGACCCACCGCCGAGAGGGACATTCGAGGGAGGTAAGTCCCATCCTGGGGGAGGGGCGGGGGGACGGAGAATTTCACCACCAATTTCGGGGGGCCGAATGCATTTGCATTTGTCCTCCCCGAGATTCGTGGAGAAATTCTCCGCCATCCCTATGCAAATGGCAGCGGCCGTAGCCACCGCCGTTTGCATCCCTGCGGTCAGCCGTGATAGGCTACGTAAATGTTTACGTAGCCTATCACGGTTGAGTTAAAAAAAAAAAACTGCGCGTACACAAATGTACGCAAATGCGTGTACACAAATGTACGTAGACTACGGCGAAAATAAGGGGAATGCAAATAGCGTTCCCCTTATTTTCGCCATAGTCTAAGTAAATGTTTACATAGACTACACGTGCCAAAATAAGGACCGCAAATGGCGGCGCCCATGGGAGCCACCATTTACGTACGTGCGGTGTTTTTCTTTTTTTTTCACTCAGCCGTGATAGGCTATGTAAACATTTACGTAGCCTATCACGGCTGACTGCAGGGATGCAAACGGTGGCAGCTACGGCCGCCGCCATTTACGTCCCGGCCGGCAAGGATTCGCGGCGGGAGGGATTTGGCACCTCCCCCCCGGCCAGAATTTCAGGGGGAGGGATGGAGCGCCTCCCCCCACCGCTAATCAAGTTTCGTGGAAGGTAATGGACTTTCGTACGTCCCTAGTTGTAGGTCTTCATAGAACCGATCAACCTCGGGTTCTTTGGCCTCAGTGATTGGGGCATAGACTTGAATTGCTGTGATGCTGAATGGTTTGCCTTGGATTCGTACTGAGATCATTCTATCGTTTTTGAGATTGTACCCCAGTACTGTTTTTCCCACCCTTTTGTTGACTATGAGTGCTACTCCATTTCGTCTAAGGGATTCTTGCCCACAGTAGTAGATATAATGGTCACCTGAATTAAATTCGCCCATGCCTGTCCATTTTAATTCGCTGATTCCCAAGATGTCGATGTTCAGTCTTGCCATCTCATGTTTGACCACCTCCGCTTACCTTGATTCATTGATCTTACATTCCAGGTTTTTAAACAATATTGTTCTTTACAGCATTGGATTTTCTTTTCACCACCAGACACATCCACAGCTGAGTGTCCTTTCGGCTTTGGCGCAGCCGCTTCACTCTTTCTGGCGCTACTTGGAAATTCCCTCTGCTCTTCCCCAGTAGTATATTGGACACCTTCTGACCTGAGGGCCTCATCTTCCAGCATCATCTCTTTTAGCCTTGTGATAGGTTCCATGGGGTTTTCTTGGCAAGAATACTGGAGTGGGTTGCCATTTCCTTCTCCAGTGGACCACATTTTGTCAGAACTCTCCACCATGACCTGTCCATCTTGGGTGGCCCTGCATGGCATAGCTTATGGCTTCACTGAGTTATGCAAGCTCCTTTGCCACAACAAGGCAGTGATCCATGAAGGGGATAGTATAATATTGTATAATCGTAAGGGTTAAAATTGGCAAAGGAGTTTATCTGTGCAACCAGATTTTGCTATGGGATATCCAGACATCCAATTACCCTGCCAGTTTTTGCCCTTCTCTCGTACAGCTTTTATTAAGGTCGAAAGGAGGGTGGCTACCATCAGCCCATATTGGTTTAAAGACCTCTTTACAAGTGCAGCATAGCTTAACCATTGTCCAGCCAGTGCAGAAAGAGACTTACCAGAATCCACCAGTAGCAGTGCAGATTCCTGTAACTCTAAACAAAATAAGGGCACAATGCTATGCATGTTTAGATGGGAAAAAAGTCCTACAACTCCCAGCATTCCCCAGCCAGTTTATTTTCCATCTAAACATGCATAGGATTACACCTTAAGAAAATAAATAATATTATAAAGTGTCATCTTCCAAATCCACCCTGAATTCTGACTTGAGAAGAATTCAGTGGGGGTGCTGTACTTGGTGTTATATTGGCTGGGTAGATCTGCATTTGAAAAAATAAATAATGGAGTTCTGTGACATCAGCATATGAAGTGATATATAATGTGTCATTATCTAGCTTGCTATGTGATATTGGATTGGATGTATGTATACCCATATGATATTATACCCACATGATATTATTTATGGGTCATTTTGCCAAAGGGGGTGGGGCAGATGCAATAACAGCTTCAAATCGTATGTTTGTTTTTCAGATTGGTTGGTCAGATATCACTTGGCTTCTCGATCTGATGAAAACTTGACCCCACTGAAACTGTGAATTTCTATACAAAAATGAATGCCATGAAAACACAGCACAGTCCTACTCAAATGCATTTGAGCTATTTGCATGATTTATTCATGATGATGTAGATTTCCTACTTGCTCCCTTCTGGTATTTTGACTTCCAATAAACCAGCCATTAGACTATAAGTGCATTCTATGCTGAAGAAAGAAAGAAAGAAAGAAAGAAAGAAAGAAAGAAAGAAAGAAAGAACCTATAGCAGAATTTCCTTTGGGGTATTCAGTCAGGAAAAGGTTTAAAGTCAGCTTCCTCCATCATAAAGGCAGTACTACACATTCCCTTAGGAAATGTGCATTTCCCAAACATATGCTTGCCAGGTACTGAGAATTCATGGGGGCAGGGGAGCACTTATATTGGTGCCATAAGGGCAGGATTTGGGGAAGACATACAGGACCCCAAATCCAGTAGGGCTTAGTTACTACATTTGTTAAGTAAGTGAAGTGATAGGCATTGCCATCCAAAGAGAGGGCTCCCCATAAGATCATTAAGTCCAAAGCCTAAATTACTAATCTACACCCCTGGTTTTCTGCAAGGGAGAATCAGCAAACAAAACGATAGGTCCTTAACCTTGCTGCCACCAGCTGATTGTCCCCTACAACCGCTTTTAAATTTTTGGCCTGGGCTTTTGGAGAACACAGAGCCAGCTCATGAAAACTGGGGGGAGGGGGTAGTAGCCATGGGGAGGGGAGTTTGTGTGGAATGAGACATAGAAGGGTCACGTCCCTACCCCATGTAATGCCCTATCTCCCTGTATCAGAATTATCAGGCAAAAAAGGGGGGATTATCCCATATTTGCCTTGTAAACGGGTCATAGTTTTGCCCAGTTGCACTCTGCTTTAGCTTTTTACTCTTCATTAGTCAGGAAGCAATATCCACCTTCATTCACCCCCTACTTAACTCATACATTTCTCCTCAACTATCTCTTCTTTGGCTTTTAACACACTTCTTAAATATACCATCCATGCTCCCCATCTCCCTTAACAACATAAGAAGAGCCATGCTGGATCATTCATATCCAGACCAGTCCAGCATTCTGTTCTCACAGTGTCAGGCCACCTAGATGTCTGTGCAAGCCCACAAGCAGGACATGAGTGCAACAACACCCTCCCACCCATTTGCCCCAGCAAATGCTATTGAGAGGCATATTGTCTCTGTTACTGGAAATTATATATAGCTATCATGACTAGTAGTTTTATGCTCCATGAATTTGTTAAATTTGTTTCTTGCCATCAAAGATCTTGACAACATTTTCCAGAATGATACAGTGAAAAAGTTCATCCTGGTGTTATATGTTATGGTGTTATGCGTTCAGATGTTTTCCATGAACAGAGTGGCCCTGTTCAGATGTGCTTTGGGAGAGGAGTTAGTGTAACTACAGAGGGGGCAGGGGATAGTGAAACCATAATGCGCGCACCCATCATATGACTGGGAATCACACAGTGCCACGTGGTTCTGCTACCCCGCCCCCCCATAGTTACCTGGTGCTCTTCCCAGCATGGTTAGCACGCATCCCATTGTCCTCTGAGGTACTAATGGGCTCCCAGTGTCTGCTTTGGCATTCAAAATAGCTATGCACACATAGAGAAAGTCTGCAGCGGCTAAAGCATTACTGGCAGTCGTGGCCAGGAAGTCCTCTGGAGTCCTCATTTTAAGCAATGGGGAGACCACCAGATGATGCGGTAAGCCACCCCAGGGGCCCTTAACCCTGTTGCGGGGGGGGGGGTAGCCAGGGAGGTTCTGGAACTGCAGTTAGCAGGGTTTTCTCCCCATACACAAGATGTGAAGCCACCTTGGTTTCTGGGAATTCCCTAACCGTCATGGCTTCGTGTTCCTTGTTAACAGGGCCGATATATTGATACGTGTAAGGGGCACTGAGCCATGCTCATTGGCTTTATCCCCAATGTCTCCGCCAGCCCCTCAGTTCCTGACCTTCCTTTATGGAGGGGGCTTCTATGTACACTCACTTGAATGTGAGTAGAAGCTTCCACATGATCGGGAACTCTAATAATGCAGGGTCTCTGATCACGCAGAGGCCTCTACTCACATTCAAGTAAACATAAGTAAAAGAACCTCTTCAGATCTCCATGCTCAATGTGAGGAGCCCAGTACGAACATCCTTGTGCCCCTTAGATGTGTTGATATATCCCATTCAGGCATAATACCTGAATAGGGCTTTTCCATTTATAAACCTCTTCCTGCACCCAGCACTGTCATCTATCATCATCATCATCCACCCTTTCCCTCATAATCTTGATCTTGACCTAGGGATGTGCAAACCTACTCCCATCCGAGTTCTTTGGGCACCCACCCAGCCCCTGACCCCACTCGCTGGTCCCCGGACTGTGCTCAAGCCCCTCCCATGCTCATTGAACAGCCTGCACTCACCCCAGTGGCCTCATCGAGCTCTGCAGTCACCATTTTTTGAAAAATAAAATGGCGACTGCAAAAAAGTTCTATTTGCATATGCGCAAAAATGTGCATTTTTATGAATGTGCCTATTTGCATATGCGCAAAAATGTGCATGGTCGCAAAATGCACATTTTTGCACATACACAAATATGTGCATTTTGTGATCGCCATTTTATTTTTCAAAAAATGGCGACTGCAGAGCTCAACATGGCCGCCGGGGTGAGTGTGGGCCACTCGCTGAGCGCAGGCAGGGGGAAGCGGGGTTCGGGGGTGCAAGCAGGGGATTTCCGCTGGATTCCCAGATGGAATTAGGCACCCTGTCTTGACCACACCACGACCTGCCTTGTTGGGGACTATGTCACTTCTGTGTATTCTACCTAGCACATCATAGGCACTTAATACATTTTTCGCGGGCATAGCAGCAGGAACAGCAGGAGGAAATACTGAAGAAATATCAGAAAATAAAGGAAATATTGAAGAAAACCTTTGCAATTTTCATGGCCATATTCCAGTGACTATTTTCCATAGTCACTGGAAAATACCATGAATGATTTATTGTAGCTGCAAAATACTCATACCACAACAACTCATACAGACAATGCTGATTCTCTTCCCTCTCAACATTCCATCCGCCATTAAACTATGTTCAACACAAACAGCTGTGGAATGGGGCTGGGATTTTTTATTTTTAGGGTATTGTTTGTTTTAACCTTTACAGTTACTTTGATATAATAATTTTGCTGTACAACTGAATTCTAATATTCAGGGGTTGGGGAAGGAAGGCTGGTAGGTACTAGGTGGTGGGTTAGACCAAACAGATGGCAAATGTGTCTTTGAGTAAGTAGCTGAGATTTCATGCTAATTTTGCATGCTGTGAAATGCAGTTAAATTAATGATGTAAAAATATATAAGTGTTTTTTTTAAGTTGCAAAAGAAAGAGTGGCCTATATCTCACCTACTTACGGTATTATCTATAATAAAACCATAATGTATTTTGGTGCACATTTATAAAACACTTCCTTAGACATCTTTTTTTCCCCCCGTGGTTGTTCTCATCATTAACAATGTTTAGCCCAGACAGCTGTTAAAAAAGGTTTCCATAATAAAGTCTTAATGAGGACAAATCTAATATAGGCCTGGTCAATTACTGTGTTAATTTTACAATGTGGAATGTTAGCAGCTGCCTTAAACAGAATCGGTGCTATTAATGAAAAATCATGTAGTTGGAAAATTCCTTTCAAAATTCAGGCAAGAGCCCAAGAGAAGAATGTTACTGTTTTAAACAAACATAACCAAACCTGTTCTGTTTCTAACATCACTTATTTGGGGAGGAACAAGTCTTGTTTGTTTTAAAATAGTTATATGAAAAGAAACCATTGGTATGTGTGTGGTCATTTGAGAAAGTTACATATCCTCCAGCATCTTACCAGATAAAAATAGGGATATGCATGAAATATCCTAATTCTGATTTCAATCACTGCCCAAGCTTTCCCACACAATTTTGCATACAATAGTAGCAGTGTGTGAAATGGCAAGCTATGAAGTGCATGGCACTTTAGTGTTTATGTGCATATGTGAAGGAACAGAACTACCTTCCATTTTTGTATTTACTTGGTTTTAGGATACTAAGGTGTGTGTGTGTGTGCGTGTATGTGTCTGTGTCAGTGTTAGTCAGTTTTGGCCAAAAGGTTACAGTTAAAGGTTTAGAGGTCAATAGTTTAGTTGGAATGAGGAGCTCAGGAATTTTGCTCAGAAAGCCAGGAGATTATGAGGTTCAACAGAAAGTCAGAGGCAAAGGGCGGGGGAGAGAATTTTAAACTTGGGAAATAGAAACATAGTTTGCAGAAATGAACAAGAAACTACCCTCCTTACTGGTTGGAGTTGGGGAGGAAAAAAATATTTTTAAGAGATAAAAGCCTACCTGCCTAGGTGAAAAGGTGGATAGGCAGAGGAGAGAAACGGAAGGAAAGAAAGAAGCCCAGAATCCTAGAGGAAAAGAAAGAGTCAGAGATGCTGGAACTGGAGAACTGTTGTTGGTTTTATTGTCGGCTTTTATTGTCGCTTTTATTGCTATTTTATTGTGTTAATGTTTTATAGCTTTTAATATTTTAACTGTTTTTATGTATTTTATTGCTGTGAGCTGCCTTGGGAGGGCTTCTGCCCTGAAAGGCAGCCAGTTTATGTATTTTTTTAAAATGAATGAATGAATACATAAACTGATTGAGAAAGCTGGACCAATGGCACTAAGATATTGCTTGGATAATAAAGACACAGTATAGTTAGGTTATCTAGATATGTTTATCCCTGGCTGTTTATTATCATATTGCTCATATCATTTGTGTATCTGTGTGTATGCTGTGTGTGTGGGTTGTGTGTGTGTATCCATTCAGATTTTAAAACTTTTCCCTATTGACATTTTTCTTCAGCAAAATTTAAACTTTATTTGAAACTTTGTGGTCTCTTTTCTTTTTGGGTTACCCACCCCATGTATAATAGCCAACCCACACACTACTTAAAGTAGATACCTGAGATAGAGAGTTTTGTGACTGGTTTGGTGGAGGTGACCAGAGGAATAGAGTTTTCCACTGGTGGCAGTGATAAAGGCCACAGCAAGGGAAGGGCAAAAAGGAGTGATGGCACATCATTTTGCCTGTTTTCTCTTCCATTCATGTAACAAGGCATTGTCAGTCCATGACAGTATACTATACACATGCATGCATACTAGGGATCTACATCAGATCCCTAGTATGCATACCAAAGCCCTAAGCACCAGCTGAATCAGGCCCCTTTGGACCATTTCTGGTGCTTCTTGTGGAAAGGTAGGCTTACCTATGAAATAACCATAACTCCCTAGCTCCTGTGCCTATCCTTCTGAATCTTTGCTGGTATCTTGGTAGAAGACATATCTGTGAAGGGTGCCTGTTTCATACAAATCCGCCCACCCCCCAAAAAACACATGGGGGAAGTGAAAGGGAAGAGAATCACTCCCCTCCCTCAAATTTGGGGATTCCCCTAAGTAAGAAAACTGCAAAGTTTCAGAATGATAGGTATGGTGGTTCATGTGGAAGGGGAGTCCTCTTTTTTTTTTTTTTTTCAGTCTGTCATTTTCAGAAGAATGGTCCACAAGAGACATAGGGGGATAAACACATTGTTATCTGTATACCTTCAAAATGTAAAGGCATAAAACTCTTGCACAAAACCTCCTGCACCTATTCAACTGAAACTTGGCTGGCTTAGTACCCTCAGAAGGGGCAACTATCTATGCAAATTCCATCCAGTTCTGCCAATAAAAATATTTAATGTTATTATTCTTATTGTTTTCATTATTTTACTATTTTTTAATTTAATTTTATTTTTTCACATATATGAACAGCCCTCCTTCGAATGCTCGCTCATTCCCATCCCTACAGTGAAGAAGTTGTTCAGCTGTTTTAGCACACAGGCAAACACAGTCTACATACTATCAATTTCAGGCTCCATTTCTATGGTCTACCAGGACATGTTAGGAATGGGCAGAACCATTCAGTTCCACTTAGAAAAGATTTGGCAGAGAACAAGATAGATTCATCTACTTCATCAAAACTCTGGAGAGGATTGCAGAAAGTAGAGGTTTCAGAAATCTACTTCATGGGTGGGTTTCTTTGCATATATTGGGACATCTGCATCAGGGGTCTCGTTAGGGAGGGGCCCACCTGGGCATGGTCCCCGGATCTTTTGAGCTGTCCTAATTGCCATTTTTTTAAACATTTCCCCATTGACTTGCATTGGAAAACATAAACGGCCATAACTTTTTTAGTTTGTTTGATAAATGCATGAAATGTGGAGGCTCGGTAGCCCCCATGGGACTGATTGGATCTGCCAAATTTCAGGCAGTTAGGTCCAGTGTTTTTTGTGCTAGTCACAGGTAAAATTTGCTATTTTCAAGAAAATCTGCCAAAACAAAGAGCTATATTTTTTTTTGTGCTTCCACATATGTGTATGGAATTTGGGGACCTGGAAGCCCCTATAGAGATGACTGAGCCTGCCAAAGTTCAGACAGTTAGGTCTAATGGCTTTTGTGCTAGCCATAGGTAAAATTTGCTTTTTCCGAGAAAAGTCAAAGCAAAGAGCTATAATTCTTTTGTGGTTCCACATAAATTCTATGTTCCTCTGAACAGAAAGCTTTACTAAAAATAGGAGGTTTTGGTTTGTTTTTTAAGTGGAGGGGAGATAAATATTGCTAATTTATGCAATCCTATGTATGCCTACTGAGAAGTCCCATTAAGTTTAATGAGGCTTACCCTCTGGAAAGTGTGCATAGGATTCCAGCACAGGTTACTTTTGCAGGGAGGTTTGCACCTTGATGTTCTGCATGTTTACTCAGAAATAAGTCCTGAGTTGTGAGCATGGTACTGCAGGCTTAATACAGTGCCTACGCAATTCTTTCTAATGAATTGACTACCCTTTCAGCTCAGTCCTATGCATGTTTTGTCATTTGTCTTTGTGGGTTTGGGGTGTCAGGGTAGACACTGAGCCCATAGAACCCCAGAGTAGTTCTGATTCTGAGGAAGAGGAGTCGCTCCTGGGAGAGGAGCACGCTCCTCTTTCCCAGGGCCAACAGCTGATGGAGATTCCTCCCACCAGCATTCCTAGCTTAGATAGCAGTCCTGGGAGTGACAGACGTGGGAAGCAGACTTGATGGACGCATGACGCCGACGCAGAGAGCGGCGCCAAATGGAGGGCGCAGAAAGGAGATGTAGTGCCCGGTTGGCGCGCAAACAACGGCTGCGCCCAGAGGATCCAAGGGAAAAGGGGAGGGACTCTTCCTAGTCCTTAAGTTCAGGGGTCTGCCAGTAATTCCCTTTCAAACGGGGACCAACTGTTCCAACGTAGGGCATAGGTACTCTGCTGCTCATATCTAGTTGCTAACAGTAGAGTTGTTAAGTTGTAAAAGAGGATAAAGCTTTGAAAAGAATCCATTTGTCTGTGTCTGGACTTGGCTACTGGATTAGACTGAGAGAGGCCTCCAAGGAGCCCTTGACATGGGGCTTGTTTGTTTTTTGCATGAATTCTAGCTTCAGTGGTGAGTTGCATGCTCAGAGTTTCTCCGTAACTGAGCCCTAGTTTTGAAATCAGGCTCATTGGATGAATCCTGGTGAAGTCTTGGCACAAATGAAGTTATGGGGAGGAAGATACAATGAGAGCTTGTGCATATAGAGGACTAGCACAAAACAAGACATCTGTTTTGATGAAGAGTTGCTGAAGGATGGTAGGATGAGGACGGATGGTTGCATGGAGGGGAATAGAATTGGTAGGGGGAGAATGTAAGTGCTCAGTGGTGAAAGAAAAATATTCTGCACATGTTCAGACAGAGGCACTCTCTATTTAAAAACATAAGAAGAGCCATGCTGCATCAGACCAAGGTCCATCTAGTCCAGCATTCTGTTTATACAGTGGCCAACCAGATGCCCATGGGAAACCCACAAGCAGGACATGTGCAATAGCACCTGCCCACCCATGTTCCCCTGCTGCTAACATTGGTGAAATGTAAATAAATTCTAGTCATTCTAAATTAGAATGCATGTATATCCTTCAGAAATTTTGCAGGTTTCTTGCCTGGGAGGTCACCTCTAATGACCTGTGCATTTTCATACAAATTTACCCAAAAACTATTGGGGAAGGGGTGAATGGAAGGGAAAGCAAATCACTCCCTCCCCCAAACTGGAGAACTCCCCTTCCACATGAACTGTTGCACCTGTCCTTCTGAAACTTTGCTGGTTTCTTATTTAGGGACAACTATAGGCCGTCTGTAACTTTCAGAACAATGGTCCACAAGGAACACAGGGAGATAAGTATGTCCTCTTTTGGAGACTTCAAAATGTCAAGGTCACCCTTGCACAAAAACCCTTGTGGCTAGCACTCTGAAATTTGGAGACATGATCTCCTCTGATGGGGCAAAGAATCTTGAAATTATATCCAATTCTTTCAAGGAATTAAAACGTTATTGGCAGTTCCCTTCAAAAGAAAATCAAAATATAAACCCTGCACCTATTTTTCTAACATTGGGCAGGTGTAATCCCCTTGTAGGGGGCTACTATGCCTGAAATTATCCAGCTCTGACCAAGAGAAAAAAGTTATCTTTTTTTTTTTGTCCTAATTTCCCATGGTAGTCAACCGGAAGCGTGCTGAGCTGAAGTGGTCCAACTACAAATTGGCCAGAGCAGAAGTGGGATGTTTTCTGAAATGCTGAATCAGGGTCTGAGTTGAAGTGGGGTGGGGGGTCCTGGCACACTTCTTATGTATGTATGTATGTATGTATGTGTATGTACACATGTAATCTATACACACACACAAGCACACTGCATGCACGCACCCCCACACACATACAGTATATTAGACGTGTGCTTAGACTTGTGTGTGTGTGTGTATGCAAATTTGCGTTTTGAAAGAGAGATTTGGCTATTGGGTGGTATAGAAATGAAATAAATGAATAATAGATAAATAAAACTGTGTTATGGGCCTGTGCCCCGGATCTTTTAAGACCCTAGCAATGCCCCGATCAGCATAATGCAGTATGTCGTGGTTCAGTTCAGAAAGTGCTTCCACACCAGTCAGCAACTCAGAGGTGGAGTTCAATGGCATCCCTAATGACAGGGTAGCAGATTAAGATGGAAACTAATATGGAAGCCAGGGCCATGATGTGATACAGGAACAAAAACACAGGAACAATTACTCTAATCAAGCTGTCGATTTCTACATGAACTTTGGCTATATTGTGCCCATTACAAAACAAAGAAAAAGAAAAGAGAATTATTTGTTTCTGATTAAACTAGAGAAATTTGGGCACACTCCCTTTCAAAGGAAGTCTTTTGGAGCAGTCAGATTAAAGAGACTGGAAACAGACTACGCAATAATGTAAATGGTTCAAAGACAGTAAAGATTGTGTTTAATTAATTAACCTAGGGAAAGCATCCTACTATTGTCTGATCCCCCTTTAATGTACAGCTGAGGATGTAGTGGAGAGGGTGGGTCTTTCACAAAAACACAGTATCATCTTACCTATGCCTTTCTTATTATGTTTGGCAAAGCAGTTGGCTTCCATGCTCTGTAGAACTGCTCACAAATGCAATGGAAGGAAGAAACATCTACATTAGAAAGTGCTAATTGGTTCTGATAGCAGAACACCATCTTATGCTAAACATAGGGCTGCTGCCAAACATGATCACTACACATGAAATTTTCCTCCTCTATAACGTGTAGTAAAAATGATCCATGGCTTCTTGGTCCATTTAATGATAAGGCATTGCAGCAAGGAAACAGAGTGATGATGCCAATATGTTTTCTTAGATGCCACAGAGCTCAACATCGAGATACCATTTTGGTGTCACATACTCTGTATGTGTGTGGATATTTCTATTTATCTATTACATTTCAATACTGCCCAACAGCTGAAGCTCTCTTGGTGGCTCACATGTGCTTGAAGGATAGGTGAGAAATCCACTTCATTGAGGGTTTTGTTTCCCTTTCTGCTCAGCACTCAACTTTGTAAGTTCAGACATTCATTCACATTTCCGTGGGCCAACAACATCTCCCTGAGGCAGAGCAATGGACCTAACTAGGGTTAGTGAATTGCCTATGTAAAAGCAAGCCACAGTTAGCACAAACTGTGGGTTGCAAACCGGCCACTTCAGCTGGATGGCCACTGTGTTAACAGAATGCTGGACTAGATGGACCTGTGGAGCAGTATCCAACAGTGTCATTCATTCTACAAACTCAAACAGTGTTAGTGGAGTTCTTCTGAATCTCTCTGTTGTGCAAGCAGTTGCCCGTTATGCTTGCACAACCAGTTGTGTAAGTAGCTGCACAACTGGTTGCACAATGGGTTATACAAGCAGAATGCACATTGGGTTACACAAGAGTTATGTGCAACTGGTTGTGCTACATGTTGCACATGCATAATGCAATGGCTTAAACAACCACACTTGTGAAAACACACCTTTATTTGGATTCTCCTTTTGCACATAGTTTGGAACCTAGTTTCTGCTAGCACAACATCATTTGTGCTGACAGAAGGAGACAGCTGGATACTATCCTTGGTCTGATCAAGCATGGCTCTTCTTATTTTCTTAAGTTTTGTCTCTCTGGTATTATATGTTCTACTTACATTGTTAATGCAGGGCTATGCCCTTCAAGCTGCACTTTATGCGTTTGTTGTCGCTGTTCTCATCCTGTTACTTTGGGACTAAAGTTGTCTGCAGAGAAGTTACTCCAAAATGCCCAGCACCTTGGTAAACCAGTGCAATGACTGCAAAGTTTTGCAAGCAATATTTCCATATTTCCCTTTGAACTAAGACAGGCTGTTAGTTGCATTGTTCTCCTGTTAAATAGGTTAGTTGTGCATCTAGCTCTATGTGGCCAATTGCTGTACTGTTCTATATAACAGTGGTTCTAACGAAGACATTTTGTTCAGTTCAAAGCTTTGCAACTTTTATTCTAACTAAGCCCTGTGGGATCCAAATGAAGAGACATACACAGACTTTTATAGCACAAAGCCATGAGGACCACAGGGGACAGCCAGTTTGTGAAACAAATATACCTACAAGTTGTCATTTGCTTTGGATACATAGTAAACGCAATACTTTGTGTGCTGTTGTGGAATAGTGTAGAATAGTTTGCAAATCTATCTTTTCATATTTTCAAAAATTACCAGACACAGAATATGAGAAGACTGTCTGAAGAATATGCAAATAATAGCAAACAATAAGGACAAAGCACTTGACTGTTGTCTAGATGGGTGCAATGAATACTGCCTACTTAGGATTGCATGCATATGAACAGCTTAATTGGGTACAGCATTAACATCTAGAAAGATAAGCCTGGTGTCATTCATATTGGCCAATTTGATCATTTGAAGAATGACATTGTAATATCGTGAAAGCAGGATGATGAAGCAGTAAAAACATTTCAAGAATTGTATGTGGTCCAGAGATAATACTTTATCAAATGTGGAAAAATCAGAAGCAGAAGATTTAAATTCATTGTTGTTTTTTCTTTCATTCGCTTCCAACTCTTCGTGACTTCATGGACCAGCCCACGCCAGAGCTTCCTGTCAGCCGTCACCACCCCCAGCTCCCCCAAGGTCGAGTCTGTCACCTCCAGAATATCATCCATCGTCATCCATCTTGCCCTTGGTCGGCCCCTCTTCCTTTTGCCTTCCACTTTCCCTAGCATCAGCATCTTCTCCAGGTTATCCTGTCTTCTCATGATGTGGCCAAAGTACTTCAGTTTTGCCTTTAATAGCATTCCCTCAAGTGAGCAGTCTGGCTTTATTTCCTGGAGTATGGACTGGTTTGATCTTCTTGCAGTCCAAGGCACTCTCAGAATTTTCCTCCAGCACCACAGTTCAAAAGCATCTATCTTCCTTCGCTCAGCCTTCCTTATGGTCCAGCTCTCGCAGACATAGGTTACTACGGGGAATACCATTGCTTTAACTATGCGGACTTTTGTTGTCAGTGTGATGTCTCTGCTCTTAACTATTTTATCAAGATTTGTCATTGCTCTCCTCCCAAGGAGTAAACGTCTTCTGATTTCCTGGCTGCAGTCAGCGTCTGCAGTAATCTTTGTGCTAGAAAGACAAAGTCTGTCACTGCTTCCACGTTTTCTCCCTCTATTTGCCAGTGATCAATCAAGCTGGTTGCCATAATCTTGGTTTTTTTAAGGCTTGACTGCAACCTAGCTTTTGCACTTTCTTCTTTCACCTTCGTCATGAGGTTCCTCAGCTCCTCCTCGCTTTCAGCCATCAAAGTGGTATCATCTGCATATCTGAGATTGTTAATGTTTCTTCCAGCGATTTTAACTCCAGCCTTGTAGGGGTGGACGAAAGTCACTTACCTGTCCTCGAAGGACGTTCGCGGTGGGGGGGAGGCGCTTCGCTGGTCCCCCCGCGAAGTTCAGGCCGGGGGGGGAGGCTTCCCGCCTCGGCCCGGCTGAAATTCAGGCCGGGGGGGAGGCTTCCCGCCTCGGCCCGGCTGAAATTCAGGCCGGGGAGGAGGCTTCCCGCCTCGCCCGGCCGCGAACGCGAAAGTTAAAAACAAAAACAAAACGCCCCCTGATAGGCTACGTGACGATTCACGTAGCCTATCACGGCTAGATCTGCAAAGTCAGCCATGATAGGCTACGTGAATCATCCCATAGCCTATCACGGGTGACTTTAAAAAAAAAAAGCGTGTACGCTAATGGCGGCCCCCATAGGGAGCTGCCATTACCCTTCCTTATTTAGTCGCTGTAGTCTACGTAAATGTATACGTAGACTACGGCGAAAATAAGGGCAACGCAAATAGCGTTGCCCTTATTTTCGCTGTAGTCTACGTAAATCTTTACGTAGACTACAGCGACCAAATAAGGAAGGGGAATGGCAGCTCCCTATGGGGGCCGCCATTATCCGTACACACTTTTTTTCTTTTTTTTAAGTCACCCGTGATAGGCTACGTGACGATTCACGTAGCCTATCATGGCTGACTTTGCAAATCTAGCCGTGATAGGCTACGTGAATCGTCACGTAGCCTATCAGGGGGCGTTGTTTTTTTTTTCTTTCATTGCAATGGCGGCGGCGGCAGCCGGTTGAAAGACCGGCTGCCGCTCCCGCCTCGCTCGAACACCCGCCGAACCGCCGGCCGGACCAGCCACCGGGAGGGAGATTTGGTGAAGGTAAGTCCCATCCCGGGGGGGGTGCGGGGGGCGGGGGGGGGTTCGGAGGATTTCTCCCCGAAACTTGTTCGGGGGGCCGAACACGTTGGCGCTCGGCCCCCCGAAGTTTCGGGGAGAAATTCTCCGCCAACCCTACAGCCTTGGCTTCATCAAGCCCAGCACGTCGCATGATGTGTTCTGCATACAGGTTGAATAGGTAGGGTGTGAGTATATAACCCTGCTGTACTTCTTTCCCAATCTTGAACCAGTCCATTGTTCCGTGGTCTGTTCTTACCGTTGCTAGTTGGTCATTATACAGATTCCTCAGGAGGCAGACAATATGACTTGGTATCCCCATACCACCAAGAACTTGCCACAATTTGTTATGATCCACACAGTCAAAGGCTTTAGAATAGTCCATAAAACAGAAATAGATGTTTTTCTGGAACTCCCTGGCTTTCTCCATTATCCAGTGAATATTGGCCATTTGGTCTCTAGTTCCTCTGCCTTTTCTAAACCCAGCTTGTACATCTGGCAATTCTCATTCCATGAATTGCTGGAGTCTACCTTGCAAGAACTTTGAATTGTGGTGCTGGAGGAAAATTCTGAGAGTGCCTTGGACTTCAAGAAGATCAAACCAGTCCATACTCCAGGAAATAAAGCCAGACTGCTCACTTGAGGGAATATTAAAGACAAAACTGAAGTAGTTTGGCCACATCATGAGAAGACAGGAGGATACCCTGGAGAAGATGCTGATGCCAGGGAAAGTGGAGGGCAAAAGGAAGAGGGGCCAACCAAGGGCAAGATGGATGGATGATATTCTGGAGGTGACAGACTCGACCTTGGGGGAGCTGTGGGTGGCGACAGCCAACAGGAAGCTCTGGCGTGGGCTGGTCCATGAAGTCATGAAGAGTCGGAAGCGAGTGACCGAATAAACAACAACAACCTTGCAAGATCTTGAACATTACCTTACTGGCATGCGAAACAAGTGCCACTGTTCGATAGTTTGAACATTCTTTAGTGTTTCCCTTTTTTGGTATGGGGTATAAGTTGATTTTTTCCAATCTGTTGGCCATTCTTGTGTTTTCCAAATTTGCTGGCATATGGCATGCATCACCTTCACAGCATCACCTTGAAAGATTTTGAACAGTTCAGCTGGGATACCGTCATCTCCTGCTGCCTTGTTATTAGCAATGCTTCTTAAGGCCCATTCAACCTCACTCTTCAGGATGTCTGTCTCTAACTCACTGACCACACTGTCAAATCTATCCCCGATATTATTATCCTTCCTATACAGATCTTCCATATATTCTTGCCACTTTTTCTTGCTCTCCTCTGCTTCTGTTAGGTCCTTGCCATCTTTGTTTTTGATCATACCCATTTTTGCCTGGAATTTACCTCCGATGTTTCTAATTTTCTGGAAGAGGTCTCTTGTCTTTCCTATTCTGTTATCTTCTTCCGCTTCCGTGCATTGATTGTTTAAAAATAATTCCTTATCTCTTCTGGCTAACCTCTGGAATTTTGCATTTAATTGGGCATATCTCCCCCTATCACTGTTGCCTTTTGCTTTCCTTCTTTCTTGGGCTGCTTCCAGTGTCTCAGCAGACAGCCATCTTGCCTTCTTTGTTTTCTTTTTCTTTGGGACATTTTTTGTTGCCGCCTCCTGAACAATGTCGCAAACTTCTGTCCACAGTCCATAAATTCATATAGCCATAAAAAGAATAAGACCGGGATGGACAAGTCTGTCAGTTTCACTTTCTCTTGCATTCTTTTTTTTTAAAAAAAAAAAATCCTAAATTCTTTTGACTTGAATATGAAGGAATTTGCGAATTTTGGTACATTCTTATAAAAAATGAACAGAACTGAACTCCTCACCCATCTACACCAGCCAAATTCAATAAGTAAATGGAGAAGATCATATTGCACCTGCCTGCCATGTAGCTCTTAAAGTTGTGGAGCCTGACAGAAAAAAAGAGGTCTCAAGTTCAGCACTAACATTGCTGAATACACAGGGATTCAAACACAGACTTGAAGAAAAAAATACTTAAGTCCCCAAGCCTGGATGGATGAATCTATCGGTTTTGATTTCTTCCACAGCAGAATTATTTAAATCTCAAGTTCTTTCCATCCCAAATGTGGGGAAAAGTATTTGAATTTTGGTAAATCCTTCTCAAAAATGAACTGAAATGAAATTCTCACCCATACCTGCCATAAGAGTCCTTCTGAATCAGGCCAAGGCTACATCTAATCTCCCATTCTCATTCCAATAGTGACCAGCTTGATGCTTATATTGGGAAGCCTACAAGCAGGAGATGAAAAAGACAGCCTTTCTCCCACTGTATGTCCCCAGCATGTAGTAATCAGAGGTACCTTGCCTTAAAAAATGGAGGACCCATTTGGCTATTAGAATCACTAATAGCTGTTTAGAGACCTATAAATAATCCATCAATTTCTAAAGCAGAACAGGGAAATAAGGAAAAATGTAGTAGGCCTTTAATTAGCAAAGCTAGAGATTAGTTTTAGAAAACGTAGTAGGTACAGAAACAATGGAAGCCAAATTGGGTGTTTGATGGTTTGAGGGCTAGATTTTGTTACATAAGAGCAGTATATCTTTGGACATTGGTTTGCTCTTCCCTGATATGCCTCTGACAACTATAAAGAGTCACAGCTGCTTACACTATAACAAAAATTGCCAACTCTGGGATATTCTCTCATGCCTTCCTTGAACATGTATTCTGAGCAATGGGGACAGTGTTATAGTACATCTCAGGTTATCCAGAGATGTTGTCTGAGGCATCAGCAATATGCTGGTGACACTCAACTCTGTCTCTCCTTTTCCTCAAATCCAGGTAAGGCAGTGGATGTTCTAGACTGGATAAGGGCCAATAAACAGACTTAATCCAGATGACACAGAGTACTGTGTTAGTACTTGGGTTTTTTTGGCCCGGCTGAGTGGTGTTCAGTCTGTTGTGGAGAGGGTTGCACTCCCTCTAAACAATAGGTTTGTAGTTTGGAGGTGCTCCTGGAAGAACAGGTGGCCTTGGTAGCGTGGAGTGGCATTGTAACAAACTGGTATGTCTGCACCTCTGCCCTGAGAACTAGGGCAGGCGACAATACTAGGGATGTATGAAAGTCACTTACCTTTTTGAAGGGTGACATTCGCAGTGCGGGGGAGGCGCTCCGTCCCTCTCCCCAAAATTCTCTCGGGCCGGCTCCACTCCACAGCAATTCTGCGGAGCTGCCAGCCGGGGCTGCCCACAGCCGGACATCCGGCCACTGGGCAGCCTGCAGGGACGCAAATGGCGGCTACCGTAGCTGCCGCCATTTGTGTCCCTGTATTTTGCCGTGATAGGCTACATAAATATTTACGTAACCTATCACGGCAAAAAAAACCCAGCGAACGCAAATGGCGGTGGCTATGGCCCCTTCTCTGTAGTCCTTTAGGTGGGTGACTAAGGGTGCAATCCTATGCATCTTTAGAAAGAAAAAAGTCCTACAACTCCCAGTATTCCCCAGTCAACATGGCTGGCTGGGGAATGCTGGGCACTGTAGGACTTTTTACTGTCTAAACATACATAGGATTGTGCCTGAATAATTTTTGTTCCACTAGGCTTTCCATGTGTTTTAATTTTTTTTTCTAGTTTTGGGTTTATCTGTTTTATTGTGGCATAAATGCTCTTTTTAATTGCATTGATCTTTTATTGTTGTAAAGCATGTTTGGGAGGTGAGCTGAAAGGTGGTATAGGTGTGTTTTATAAATGAATTAATATGCATGTGAGCAATACAGAAGTAACGTATGCCTTTCTGAATAAGTTCTACAGACTCGACTAACACTGCATAATTATATTCATGTGAAAGCAGGTTGAAACTGGCATATCTGGTACATATCTGAAAATCCTCCACAGAAGAATCACAGTGACCCTATTCAGATAACCCGTTTCTCATAGGTTGTACTGGCAATTGATGTATGGTTAGGGATGGGGGAGAAATTTCTTTCAGTTTGGTTTTGATAAGAATTTACCAAAATTTGCAAAGTTCTCCATATTTCGGACAAAAGAACTTGAGACTTAAAAAAACCCTGAATATGAAAGAAACAAAAACTGACAGATTCATTCATCCAGACCCAGGGCTTTAAGTGCTTTAGTTTTAAAAGGTTGGGTTTGAATCCCTGTGTATTTAACTATATTAGTGCTGAATTTGGGCTGCCACCTCTTTTCTCTGACAGGCTCGTCATCTTTAACAGCTTTAAGGCAGGCAGGTTCATCATGCTAGGAACAGCTGTGCCTATTGAATTTAGCTGGGGCAGCAGACAGGTGAGAATATTGTTTCAGTTCATTTTTTTTTAATAAGAATTGATCAAAATTCATGAAGTTCATATTCAGGAGACAAAGAACTTGAGATTTAAAATTCAAATGTGGGAGAAAGTGAATCTGTTAAATTCACTTTGTTTACCACTTTGTAGGATTATACAGATGACAAATCTACCCCCAAGGTGAAAGAACTCATCCCTAGATAGTTTGATTGCCTGTATGGGCTCACCATCCCTGTCATGAGATGCCTGAAACGACTTGTGGGAAGTCGGATTACGCATTGTGTGAAATAAATAGGACTGAAACTGCATGTTCTGTCATTGCTTCAAATCATCCCAGAAGACTATATCAGCATCTATTTCTGTGGAAAGACAAGAAGTAATCTATTGAATGTCAGAGGTCACACAGTCCCATAGTAATGGGATCAGCACATGATGGAGGGGGGTTTTTTTGCAAGAAGATGCCTCAGTGAAGGAGAAAGAATATTCTCCCCACCCCAACTCAAATCATACCTGTTTCGTTCACAAAATCCTCTTGTCACTGTTACTTTTACAGGTATTTCTCCTGAAGTGCCACTGTAAAATAAATAGGACTGTTCAATACATAGGCTGCACAGTTGCACCCAAAATCAGCTTATAATATTTCCTCCAATTCTGCTCTGCTGCATGTAATACAATTTCTTCCCTGCACACCTATTTTCTGAACTGCACCACAGATACAATTGTAGGCTATGTATAGTACCTTGTGTCATCAGTACATTTGCCAGATAAAATGGGATTCTACAGCATTTTATTGTTAGCAGATGAAAGGGTGGATACAAAAAGCTATTTGCAAAGAAGATTCCTGATCAAATATTCAGAATTTCGTTTTGCTGTGACTTTTATGGGAATGAACTAGGTATACTTAGAGACCACTGGGATACCGGGCAATGTTTAAAGTATCCGTACCAGTGTACAAAGCCCTAAACAATTTGGGCCCAGGATACCTGAGAGAGTGTCTCCTTCCTTACCAACCTGCCCAGTCACTGAGGTCATCAGAGGGCATGTTCCTGGTGGTTCCACATAGACTCATGGCCCAGTAGGAGTCCACCAGGAGAAGAGCCTTCAGTGTGGTGGCTCCCTTCCTATGGAACTCCCTGTGTTTGGAGGTCAGGCAAGTGCCAAGGCTGGTTTCTTCTGGCACCTCCTGAAGATATCGTTATTTCTGGAAACTTTCCTTGAGTGACCAGCCATGGTTTATTAAATTCAGACTTATTGGAACTTGTCTCTTTTAAAATGTTTTAATTGTTTCAACGTGGTATGTTATTCTTTTATCCTTGCTGTTCATTGCTCTGAAATATTTCAATGTGGAGCAGTATATAAATATTGTAAATAAATAAATAAATAAATAATATATATCCAGAGAGAGAAAATATACAAAATCTTTTGCTATAGGGTTTTAAGAGAGTGCACTGTAGGTCATCTCTGCTCTTGCCCCCATTTCTTCTCCTTCTCCCTCTCCATCTCACTGTCTTCAGCCAAGATAGATTGGAATTTTTATTATTGTACCTCAAGTGAAAGGTGATTGCTATATGTTGTTGTTGTTCAGCTGTTAAGTCCTGTCCGACTCTTCGTCACCCCATGGACCATAGCATGCCAGGCCTTCCTGTCCTCTGCTCTCTCCCGGAGTGTGCTCAAATTCATATTCATTGCATCAGTGATGCTATCTAGCCATCTCATCCTCTGCCGTCCCCTTCTCCTTTTGCCTTCAATCTTTCCCAGCATCAGGGTCTTTTCCAGGGAGTTTTCTCTTCGCATTAGGTGGCCAAAATATTTGAGCTTCAGCTTCAGTATCTGTCCTTCCAATGAGCAGTCAGGGTTGATTTCCTTTAGGATGTACTGATTTGACCTCCTTGCAGTCCAGGGGACTCGTAAGAGTCTTCTCCAGCACCACAGTTGGAAAACATCAATTCTTTGGCGCTCAGCCTTCCTTATAGTCCAGCTCTCACAGCCACACATTGCTACTGGGAAAACCATAGCTTTGATTAGACGGACCTTTGTCAGCAAGGTGATGTCTCTGCTTCTTACCAGGCTGTCTAGGTTTGCCATAGCTTTCCTCCCAAGGAGCAAGAGTCTTTTAATTTCATGGCTACAGTCACCGTCTGCGGTGATCTTGGAGCCCAAGAAAGTAAAATCTGTCACTGCTTCCATTTCTTCCCCTTCTATATGCCAGGAAGTGATGGGGCCAGATGCCATTATCTTCGTTTTTTTAATGTAGAGTTTCAAACCAGCTTTTGCACTCTCCACTTTCACCCTCAACAAGAGGCTCTTGAGTTCTTCTTCGCTTTCTGCCATTAGGGTGGTATCGTCTGTGTATCTGAGGTTGTTGATAATTCTTTCTCCCGGCAATCTTAATTCCAACCTGTGATTCATCCAACCCAGCGTTTTTCATGATGTACTCTGCATATAAGTTAAATTAGCAGGGCGACAATATGCAGCCTTGTCATACTCCTTTCCCAATTTTGAACCAATCGGTTGTTTCATGTCTGGTTCTTATTGTTGCTTCTTGACCCTCGTACAGGTTTCACAGGAGACAGGTAAGGTGGTCTGGTACTCCCATCTCTTTCAGAATTTGCCACAGTTTGTTGGGATCCACACAATCAAAGGATTTAGCATAGTCAATGAAGCAGAAATAGATGTTTTTCTGGAATTCTCTTGCTTTCTCCATGATCCAGCAAATGTTGGCGATTTGATCTCTAGTTCCTCTGCCTCTTCGAAACCCAGCTTGTACTTCCGGTAGTTCTTGGTTCACATACTGCTGAAGCCTAGCTTGTAGGATTTTGAGCATAACCTTGCTATAGGGATGTACGAAACTCACTTACCTTTTCGCGGAATTTTTCGCGGTGGGGGGAGGTGCTCTGTCCCTCCCCCTGGAATCCTTGACGGGGGGGGAGGTGAACCGGTCCTCCCCCCCGGAATCCTGCTTGGCCGGCTCTGCTCTGCAGCGGCTCTGTGGAACAGCCGTCCAGGGCTGTCCGCAGCCGGATTTCCGGCCGTGGACAGGCTAGTGCGGACGCAAATGGCAGCCGCTGTAGCAGCCGCCATTTGTGTCCAGCCAGGCTGCCTTGATAGGCTAAATAAGTATTTAGATTTTAGTCTTCGTAAATATCTACGTAGGCTGTTATAGCGAAGAAAAGGGGAACGCAAATAGCGTAGTGGGCGCTATTTGCGTTCCTTTCTTTTTTAGCCATAATAGCTTACATAAATATTTACGTAGGCTAAAACAGTGGAAAAAAGGAACGCAAATAGTGCCCACTACGCTATTTGCATTCCCCTTTTCTTTGCCATAATAGCCTATGTAAATATTTACGTAGACTAAAATGGTGAAAAATAGGGAACGCAAATGGCGGCCGCCACAGCCGCCGCCATTTGCGTATGCTGTTTTTTTTTGGGGGGGGGTTGCCGTGATAGGCTATGTAAATACTTACATAGCCTATTATGGCAAAGACCAAGATGCAAATGGCGGCCGCTGGTCGAAAGATCAGCCGCTGCCACCGCCAGAGCCGCCGCCGTCCGGAACATCTGCCCCAGGTAAGCCTCGTCCCGGGGGGAATCCGCAGGGGGTGGGGGGGGTGGCAGGCTTTTCCACCACAGATTTCGGGGGCCTAATGCCAGTGCATTCGGCCTCACTGAAATCCGTGGCGGAATTCTCCGCCATTCCTACCTTGCTGGCATGTGAAATGAGCGCAATTGTACAGTAGTTTGAGCACTCTTTGGCATTGTCCTTCTTTGGAATTGGAATGTAAACTGACCTTTTCCAGTCTAGCCGCCACTGCTGAGTGTTCCAAATGTGTTGGCATATTGAGTACAGCACTTTAACAGCATCATCTTTTAGGATTTTAAATAGCTCAGCTGAAATACTGTCATCTCCGCTAGCTTTGTTGTTAGTAATGCTTCCTAAGGCCCACTTGACTTCACTCTCGAGGATGTCCGGCTCAAGTTCAGTGACCGCACTATCATGTCTATCAGGGACTTTCAGATCTTTCCTGTATAGTTCTTCTGTGTATTCTTTCCACCTCTTCTTAATCTCATCTGCTTCTGTTAGGTCCCTGCCTTCTTTGTCCTTTATCATGCCCATCTTTGCACAAAACGTTCCCTTGAGATCTCCAATTTTCTTGAAAAGATCTCTAGTCTTTCCCATTCTGTTGTTTTCCTCGATTTCTTTGCATTGTTCATTTAAGAAGGCCTTCTTGTCTCTCCTTGCTATTCTCTGGAACTCTGCATTCAGTTGAATATATCTTTCCCTTTCTCCATTGCTTTTTGCTTCCCTTCTTTCCTCAGCTACTTGTAAAGCCTCATCAGACAACCACTTTGCTTTCTTGCATTCCTGTTTCTTTGGGATGGATTTCGTTGCTGCCTCCTGAACAATGTTACGGACCTCCATCCATAGTTCCTCAGGCACTCTTGTCTATCAGGTCTAATCCCTGAAATCTATTCCTCACCTTCACTGTATATTCATAAGGGATATGATTTAGGTCATACCTGAATGGTTTAGTAGTTTTCCCTATGTTCTTCAATTTAAGCTGAAATTTTGCAAGAAGAAGCTCATGATCTGAGCCACAGTCAGCTCCAGGTCTTGTTTTTACTGACTGTATAGAGCTTCTCCATCTTTGGCTGCAAAGTACATAATCAATCTGATTTTGATATTGACCATCTGGTGATGTCCATGTGTAGAGTCACCTCTTGTGCTGTTGGAAAAGAGTGTTTGCTATGATCAGTGTGTTGTCTTGGCAAAACTCTATTAGCCTTTGCCCTGCTTCATTTTGTACACCAAGGCCATGCCTGCTTGTTATCCTAGTTATTTCTTGACTTCCTGCTTTAGCATTCCAATCCCCTAGGATGAAAAGGACAGGTGTTGTAGGTCTTCATAGAACCAATCAACCTCACCTTCTTCGGCCTCAGTGGTTGGGGCATAGACTTGAATTGCTGTGATGTTGAATGCTTTGCCTTGGATTCATACTGAGATCATTCTATCGTTTTTGAGATTGTACCCCAGTACTGCTTTTCCCACCCTTTTGTTGACTATGAGTGCTACTCCATTTCTTCTAAGGGATTCTTGCCCACAGAAGTAGATATCATGGTCACCTGAATTAAATTCGCCCATGCCTGTACATTTTACTTCGCTGATTCCCAAGATGTCAATGTTCAATCTTGCCATCTCATGTTTGGCCACCTCCAGCTTACCTTGATTCATTGATCTTACATTCCAGGTTCCTAAACAATATTGTTCTTTAGAGCATCGGACTTTCTTTTCACCACCAGACACATCCACAGCTGAGTGTCCTTTCGGCTTTGGCCCAGCTGCTTTACTCTTTCTGGTGCTACTTGGAAATACCCTCTGCTCTTCCCCAGTAGTATATTGGCCACCTTCCAACCTGAGGGGCTCATTTTCCAGCATCATCTCTTTTAGCTTTATGATACGTTCCATGAAGTTTTCTTTCAAGTATTTCTTGGCAAGAATACTGGAGTGGGGTGCCATTTCCTTCTCCAGTGGACCACATTTTGTCAGAACTCTCCACCATGACCTGTCCATCTTGGGTGGCCCTGCATGGCATAGCTTATGGCTTCACTGAGTTATGCAAGGCCCTTCGCCACAACAAGGCAGTGATTCATGAAGGTGGATTGCTACTTACGTTGTTGTTGTTGTTGTTCAGTCGTTCAGTCATGTCCGACTCTTCGTGACCCCATGGACCATAGCACACCAGGCCTTCCTGTCCTGCACTCTCTCCCAGAGTGTGCGCAAGTCCATATTCATTGCATCAGTGATGCTATCTAGCCATTTCATCCTCTACCGTCCCCTTATCCTTTTGCCCTCAGTCTTTCCCAGCATCAGGGTCTTTTCCAGAGAGTTTTCTCTTCGCATTAGGTGATAAGTAGGTTCCTTGACATTAGTTCAAGAAAGTGATCACCAAGACTTAGCCCTAGAGAATCTATTTCAAACAATATCCAGCCCTGTGTAGTCCAAGGAAATTCATAAAGAAAGAGATAGTATCTATGAGCATGTGCAGAGTGCCTTTCTTTCACCACAGAAAACTTCAGCTCCCACATATCATAGACTGGAGTGAGGCTACAAGTCAGGATGCACAATTTTCAATTAAAGTTGAGCCATGACACATAAAAAGAGCTCTACTGGATCAGACAGATGGTCTATTAAGTCCAACATCCTGCTTCAAAGAGTGGCTAGGTGCACTAGAATCTAGAATGAAGGTTCTACTTAACTATCTTGGCTAGGGGTGGACAAATTTCCAAATTTCAGTTTTCTCAGTTTCTCATTTCTCCAATCTTAAATGTCCTTTGTTCCAAATATTAAGGTTTTAAAATGTTTTATGAAAATGTGTACGTGTTGTTCTGTGCATTTCTTTTAATACATGTATTTTTGTATGATACACACACACACACACATCATATAAATATATATGAGAATTGTCCTAATAGAATGCATTTTGGATTTTTTTCATGAATATACACATTTTTGCTTGTACGTTTCCCAAATATATGCATTTTAACACATTTTTAATGGGAGAACCCCATTGCAACATTCAGAGAAGGGGGAATTTCAGATAGGCTGAGTTTCAGTTTGTGCTTTGGTTTAAAAATGCAAAATTAGGTAAGTTCACATTGAAATGTGAACCAAACAACATTTTGTCCCATCCCTAATCATGGGTTATAGCTGGTAATGGAACTGTTTTGAATCTGGCTAATCACTGTTTAAAGCCAACAAAACCAGTGGCCATTACCACATCCTGTCACAGTGAACTCCATAACTTAGCATACATTCTCAGTTACTACTTTCTGCCATAGAACAATTTCACTGGGAAATGCTCAGGTTCTAGTATCACAAGAAAGCAAGGAAAACCTATCCACTGTCTTTATGCCATTCATAATGTTAGAAAAGTCTACCATACCTCTCCCTGCTTAATCATCGTTTTTTTTTTCTAAGTGAAACTCCTCCTGCATTTTAGAAATTAAATGCTGCCTTTCCCTCATAATCTTCCATCTGCCAAGGAACAAGGCAACATATCTATAAAAAGGAAAAGCCATATTTGCATCACCCACATTTTCCCTTCATCTAGATGTTGTTGGAGTGTCATGAGCAGAAGACATTGGGAAGTTTATATTAGGGATGTCTGTCATGGGGAAATCCAGCCCTTTTGGGGGCTTGATAAATTTTCCCGGAACCCCCCGCTCAGCTTGCATTCATGAGCCGAGCCATGGGCTTTTCCCCGGAATCTGGGAATTTCTGAGTTCTCTCTCTCTCTCTCTCTCTCTCTCTCCCCCCCCCTCTCTCAAATCAGCAACATTTGGCTGTAATTGGCATAATTTGCACATACTGTAACAGTAAAGTGTTTAGTTATGCACAAACTGCAGCCGCAGTTTGCGCATAACTAAGCACTTTGTAGGTGTAATTTGTGCAAATTACACTCATTGTGGTTGAAAATTACATACATTACACGAATTGTAGCCACCATTTGTGTAACTTGCTGATTTTAGAAAAGAATAAATAAAATGGAAATCTGTGAGGTGGCCCGACTCACAAAAATTGAGTTGGGCCGGCTCATGGGTTGGCAAGTCTGGGGGGCCTAAGCTGCAGAACACTCGGTGAACTCCCCCCCCAGACAGATTCTCTGACATCCTTAGTTTATATAATTCATTAATTGTGCCTTTCCTTTCTTCCATCAAGCTCCTTCTCAAGGATTTCTTCTTCAGTACAACTTCTTTTGAGATTCACTACAGCCCTACCATACATCTTAATTTACACTCTCTAGATTCGGCTACCAGTACACAGTGTCCCCTCTCCATTTGTCAGTCCTGGAACTTCCTCATCCTAATGCATTCTTTCTACCAAAAGTACAGCACGAGGTCCCTAGCCAAGGATTCCATTATTTCTAATCTTTGCAGAATCCTGACCAGTGACAAGTTACTAGATAGACACTACAATGCAGTCATGGTGGGCCAGGTTTTGCCCCCTTCCACAATCTCCAAAGTGGACTGTGAATATGTTCCATGGGCACAGCCAACATTTCCTCCACGCACATCCTCTTACTTTGGCAACTAGGACAGGGGCAGATGATACTCAGAAGGACACCTTTAGTTCTGGGGCATTCAGTTGCTCGCTCTCACTGTAGAATATGTAGCACAAAGTTGGCAGTAAGTGCTTGCTAAGTAACAGCAGTTTATTGGGGGATTAAAACTCCAATAAGTCACACATGCCTGGCTCAAGTCTGAGATACTGCCGGCTCTCCATGCTAATCCCTGTAGACACATTCATTGCAGCTTGTCCATTAGCGCAAGGCACTAATAATGGGCCTTTGAAAGGAAAACAGTGAACCACTTCAAGTGTGAAAAGAGGCACACATATGTGGTGTTCAGCTGTTTTTCAATGCTCCCTATATTGAAATCCCCCACCCAAGACACTGAAAGTGTAACACAAACACAGACTTTTTAGCACCTGAGGTATTTTAGCCAGGTCCAGCCCTACCATTAAGCAGAGTGAGACAACTGCCTCAGGCAGCAGGTGCTGGGGGCAGCAGGGGCAGCTCCCCGGCCATTTCTCCTGGCCATTCCTCTCTGCTGGAGCTGTGTGTGCCGTACAACCTCTCTTGTATCCCTGCTGCCCTCAGGTGTGGTGGAGATTGATGTCCCATTGCCAGTGCCAAAGTAAAATTCAACTACAGTCCAGCTGCTTCTGTATATGGAACAAGGGGAGACAACTTGTTGGGCTAGCCTAGATTTCATCTCTCTGCTTGGGGAAATCCAGTGGAAGCTGGTGGCTCCGATGTCAGTGGAGTGGTGAAACCACTTTGGGTTTCAGTCAGAACAGTCAGAATTCTAAATGAGCTAACCAAGGTGTGAAAAGCTCCTTTAGAGCTCTGACTGAAACCTGCAGTGGATTTACTGCCCCACTGACATCAGAGCGACCAGCCTCCACTGGGGGAATTTAATTGGGAATCTCTGATCTGGATTTGGGATCTGACTGCCCTGATCAGCCAACACAGTACTCTGGGGGGTGGGGGCAGATGGAGAAAAAAATCATTGAGTCTAAGCATATCTGGTTTGCTTTGGAAACCACATGTTTTACTATCATCTCCTGAATCTGTATTCAAATATCAGCAGCATAGGCTACATTTGCTTGACACAATGTGAGAAGAATGGAGTAAAATGATATGGTGGGATGTAATGTCTATTTTGAGAAGGAAGGAAAGGTAAAACTGCATTTGAAACATCTACACAAGCATATGTTATGCATACTTGCAGACTTGTAAAGAGCTTACAGAGAATGAAAGAACTACCTCATGCAGGAGGCCTTCAAAAATAATATTCTTTTTGACATTAAAAAATGTCATAACTATAAAGTCTGACATCTCCAGGCTTTCCAGCACTAGGAGTAGTGTCATGTTATACCACTGGGGAAAGACAATCTTTCAATTTCAATGCTCTAACACACGGGCTATACTAAATTTTAAGTATACCAAACTGCTGCTTGAGCGTCTTTGCATATCCCGGGTGTGTGAGGCAGATGGTTAAGATTTTCTTAAGAAGCCTTATTTAGGGAGCAATCCTATGTCCCTCAGACAGCGTCTGGGGAGACATGGGATTGTCTGGTGTCTGGGCTCTGAGGTCGGAAACAGGGCTCCACCCTCCAAGCCCAGAAACCGCACTCCTTGCCCCCTCCCCCTTGTAGCCACTGCGGTTCTGGCTATGTCTCCACACTCAGAAATGGAGCATGGAGATGGGAAATGGGGGCATTCCGGGGGGCAGGGAGGGGAAGAAACTGGGGTGGAAGCCATACGATGTTTCCTATGGCCGCCCCAGCTTCCTTCCCTCCCCCTCTGAAGCACCACTGCTATGTGAAATTGCCCATCTAGCCAAAATGCAGAGCGCCTCTGTGCTCCACCGCCCTGCACTGGATACTTGGCAGCCTCCGAGTTCAGAGGCTCTGGACTGTCTTCATGGGATTGCCCCCCCCCCCATGCTATGTTTGTAAATATCAGCAGTTAGAGACTATTTGATGCAGCCCTAGTTAAAACCTTTATTTTCTGTAAGCTTTTCAGAGAATCAGTTTTAGAATAACCAGGTTGCTATTAGCTTGATTGATTTCTGTTCTCTGGATTTTACAATACATGAGCTCACTGCTGTTTTTATGATTGCTTTCTGGTTGCTTTATTCATCCTACTGTCTTCACATATGTAGTTTTTATTTGGTTTTGTTTATCACCAGGTGCATTGAATTGTGGAAAGACAATCTATAAGTTTTTGAAATAAATAAGTAAAACTAGTATCGATTTGAGGTTCAGTACAAGCTCCCCGGCATTTCAGTTGAATTAATTTCTATGTATTATGCTCAGGCAATTGTCCAATCTGGGATGTTAAAGTAAATTTTGTAGAACTAGATTGCAGGGCAAAGGGCACATGAAGCATAAAAATTTACCAAGTTAGCACATCTATTTCTAGTCTGTGCAGCTTATTCCATACAATCATTGCTACATATATACATGGCATTTATTTATTTATTCATTCATTCATTCATTCATTTACAACATTTGTATACTGTTCTACATCCAAAGATTTCAGAGCAGTGAACAGCAGACAGGATAAAAGAGACACCCTGTTAAAATAATTACTATTTTTACAAAGAAACAGAATTCTGATAAAGACACGGCTGGTCACTCAAGGAAGGCTTCCAGAAATAACAATGTTTTCAGGAGGTGACAGAAGCAACAAAACATTGGCACCTGCTTGACCTCCAAAGGCAGGGAATTCCATAGGAAGGGGGGCACCACACTGCAGTCTGTTCTACTGGTGGACTCCAGTCAGGCCATAGTTCCATGTGGAACCACTGGGAGCATGCCCTCTGATGACCTCAGTGACCGGGCAGGTTGGTAAGGGAGAAGGTGCTCTCTCAGGTATCCTGGGCCCAAGTTGTTCAAGGCTTTGTACACTAGTCCTAGAACCTTAAACCTGGCCCGGTAACAAATAGGCAGCCAGTGCATTTCCCTCAGCAAAGGAGTTGCATGCTGAAAAGGGGCAGCTCCTGACAACAGCTGGGTTGCTACATTCTGCACTAGCTCCAGCTTCCGGACCAGCCTCAAGGGCAGCCCCACATAAAGTGCATTGCAGTAATCCAGTCCTGAGGTTATTAATGCCTGTACCACTGTGGCCATGCTATCCCTGCCCAGGCGAGGCCATAGCTGGCGAACCAGCCAAAGCTGATGAAAGGCACTCCAAGCTGCCCTGGACACTTGGGCCTCCAGCAACAGTGATGGATCTAGGAGTATCCCCAGACTATGAACCTGATCTTTCAAGAGGAGTGCTGCTCCATCCAAAACAGGCAATAAACCTATCTCCCAGACCAGGGAACCACTCACCTACAGGGTTTTCATCTTGCCAGGATTCAGCTTCAGTTTATTGGCCTTCATCCAGCCCATTACTGAGTCTAGACATTGATCCAGGACTTACACAGCCTCACTTGATTCAAATGTCACAGGGAGATAGAGCTGTGTGTCATCAGCATACTGACGGCACTTGGCTCCAGTTCCACTAATGACTGCTCCCAGGGGCTTCATAGATGTTAAACAACATTGGGGTCAAGATGGTACCCTGCTGCCCCCCATAGCTCCATTGCCAAGGGGCTGAGGAATAATCACCCAATATTACTCTCTGAAATCGGCCCCACAGATAGGACTGGAAGCACTGTAGCACAGTGCCTCCAATACCCATCCCATGGAGTCAATCCAGGAGGATACAATTGTTGATGTTAACAAAAGCCAATGAGAGGTCAAGCAGAATTAACATGGTTGCACTCTCCCTGTCCCTCTCTTGATAAAGGTCATCCATCAGAGTGACCAAGGCTAATTCAGTCCTGTAAGCAAATCGAAACCCAGACTGGAATGGGTCAAGATAATCAGTATCCTTCAAGAGTGCCTGCAGTTGCTCCACCACAACCCTCTCAAATACCTTCCCTAGAATGGGTATTTGTGACTGGGTGGTACTTGTCTAGTACCAGTGGGTCCAGAGTGGCTTCTTCAGGAGTGGTTGCAGTACTACTTCCTTAAGGACAGTAGACCACCCCCTTCCCAAAGTGAAGCGTTTATCACTCCCTCGACCCACCCAGTCATACCAACATGGCTAGCTTTTATTAACCAGGAGGGTCAGGGATTGAGAGGGCACATGGTTAGTCGCATTACTGCAAGCACCTTGTCCACATCATCAGGCTGCAGCAACTGGAACTGATCCCACAAAATCAGGTAGATGGTGGCATCAGACACCTCAACTGGAACTGCGCTAACAACAGCATCAACTTTGCTGGGGAGACAAGTGATTTTGTCCTCAAAGTGCAATGCAAAAAGGCCACAGCGGATCCTTGATGGGGCCAGGGCCCCATTTGCTGGGAAGGGTGTTAACAGCCCCTGGAAGAGCTTTGCTGGATGGTTACTCAAGGACACAATGGAGGCAGCAAAATAAGCCTTCTTTTCTGCCTGCACAACCACACAATAGGCAAGATTGTGTGCTCTAGAGCATGCTCGGTAGGGATGTACAAAAGTCACTTACCTTTTCGTGGAAATTTTCGTGGTGGGGGGGAGGCGCTCCGTCCTCCCCCCTGGAATCCTCGACGGCCAGCTCCGCTCCGCAACCAGGCCGCGGAGCAGCTGGCCAGGGCCGTCCGCAGCCGGATTTCCGGCCGCAGACGGCCTGGTGCGGATGCAAATGGCGGTTACCATAGCGGCCGCCATTTGCATTCAGCCAGACAGCCGTGATAGGCTACGTAAGAATTTACGTAGCCTATCACGGTTAACCTAAAACTAGGGATGCACGAAAGTCACTTACCTTGAATAAAATTGGATTCGCGGTGGGGGAGAGGTGCTCCGTCCCTCCCCCCGAAATTCTGGTCGGGGGGAGGTGCTTCATCCCTCCCCCTAGAAATTCTGGCCAGGGGGGATGCGCTCCATCCCTCTACCCCCGAATCCTGGCCGGCCAGGCCGCAAATGGCAGCAGCCGTAGCCGCCGCCGTTTGCGTCCCTGCAGTCAGCCGTGATAGGCTACGTAAATGTTTACGTAGCCTATCACGGCTGAGTAAAAAACAAAAAAACAAAAACCGTGCGTATGCAAATGACGGCGCCCATGGGCGCCACCATTTGTGTTCCTTATTTTGGCATGTCTAGTCTACGTAAACATTTACGTAGACTACGGCGAAAATAAGGGGAACGCAAATAGTGTAGACGCTACGCTATTTGCGTTCCCCTTATTTTCGCCGTAGTCTACGTAAATATTTACGTAGACTAGACGTGCCAAAATAAGGAACACAAATGACAGCGCCTGTGGGCGCCGCCATTTGCGTACGCGCGGTTTTTTTTTTTTACTCAGCCGTGATAGGCTACGTGAACATTTACGTAGCCTATCATGGCTGACTGCAGGGACGCAAACGGCGGTGGCTACGGCCGCTGCCATTTGCGTTCCCAGCCAGCCAGGACTCGTGGCGGGAGGGATGGGGCGCCTCCCCCCCGGCCAGAATTTCGGGGGGGAGGGACGGGGCACCTCCCCCCCACCACGAATCAAATTTCAGTTCAGGTAAGTGACTTTCGTACATCCCTAGAAGTGACACCATGAGTTCAAATCTCACCAGGAAATGGTCTGACCAAGATAATGGGGTTGCTTGCCACCACCACCCTCAATTTTCAGAGCATCCATCTCACAGCTTGGAGAAGAAACCAAATCAAGGGTATGCCCTGCTTCATGTGTTGGGTCGATGACAAACTGAGACAGCCCCATGGTTGTCATGTAGGCGATGAGGTCCTGAGCTGGAACTCCAGAGACAGCCTCAACATGGAAATTGAAGTCAACCAGAACCATCATACTGGGTTCCTCCAACACCACACTCAAGACCACCTCTGCCAGCTCAGTCAGGGAGGATTCTGGGCAGCTGGGTGGGCAGCACACCACCAGCAATATCCACAATCTGTCTTTGTGACCCAACACCAGGTGCAACTCCACAAGGCCTACTCCAAAGTGGAGTGGTTTCCTGGTGATGAAGATGGAGGTTCTATGAACCACGGCAACTCCCCCACCCCCCAGCCCTCCAGCTAACAGGTATATAAGCACTTGTTTGCCTGCACATACAAAAAACACAAACATCATGTTACGTTTGTGTCTTGTTGACACAATCCCACTTCGTTGGGATTTGTCTTTTTAAAAACGTTTTAACTTTTTTAACTCTTTGAACCATTATTTTATTCTTATCATGTTGTTCACCACTCCAAAATCTTCTGATGAGGAATGGTATATAAATATTGTAAATAAATAAAATAAATAAATATGTTCACATTAAAATGAAGAGCTGCATGTAAACTAAACTAACAAAGTCTGCAAGCAAAATAGACAAACTAAAGATGAAGAAAAACCCAATTAATTATTCAATGGAAGCATAGTTGTGGGGTTCTTAAACTGAAGATTGAACTTGCATTGTAGAAAGATGTTTTCTAGCATTCTAATTTTTTTCTTTTTAGATCAGGCTCTTGAAGAGCATATGAGGTATGATCCAGTCAAAGTTAAGGAGTTTGACTTTAATGGAACTTAAATATAAGTCATTATGCAACTATATATTATTAATCTTCACTGAAGTCATTGAGACTTGCTTCCAAAGAAATTAGTTTAGTACTAACATGGCAGTGGAAATATCAAAGGAATCCAGTTTGGGGGTGGAGCTCAGCGAGTTTTTGCCAGCTTGGCCCCCTGGATTCCAGTTCATGGATCCTTGAGCTTGCCTGACTTGGGACACACCAAGTTGGGCAAGATTGCAGTTTCCCACTTTTTTGTAGGGATGGCAGAGAATTCCGCCATGGATTCCAGTGAGTTCTGGGGGATAGCTGTGATAGGCTATGTAAATTCTTACATAGCCTATCACAGCTGCAAAGACACCAATGGTGGCTGTGATTACGGCCATTTGCGTAAGCTGTTTTTTTTTTTTTGCCCAACCGTGATAGGCTATATAAAGACTTACATAGCCTATCATGGCTGCCTGGCTGGACGCAAATGGCGGCTGCTACGGCGGCCGCCATTTGCATCCGCACCAGCCCATCCACGATCGGAAATCTGGCTGCAGACGGCCCTGGCCGGCTGCTCCATGGAGCCGCTGTGGAGCAGAGCCAGCCGGGCAGGATTCCGGGGGGGAGGACCGGATCGCCTGCCCATCAAGGATTCCAGAGGGAGGGACAGAGCACCTCCCCCCCCCATGAACACAATGCATGAAAAGGTAAGTCACTTTCGTACATCCCTACTTTTTTGCAAGCTGCCATTTTGTGCAAAATTGTGAGCATAACTATTTGTGGAAATTATGATTTGCACAAAATTGTGCCATAAATGGTGTAATTATGTGGTCTAATTAGACCATTTATGGCTGCAATTTTGTGCAAATCGCAATTTCCGGAAATAGCTATACCCACGATTTTGCACAAAATGGTGGCTCATGAAAAAGCAGGGAACCGCGATCTCTCGCTGGGCCCCCCCAGACTGTCTGGCAGCTTGCCCTGCATGTCTGCCAGGGTCAGGCAGATATAAAATGGAGTTTGCTTCTGCTGCCCTGAAGCCCTCATCACTTGCTGCTCTCTGGGTGGTCATTTGGGGGGGTCTCCTGGGCTGCAAGGGTATGGACAGAAGAGACTGAAAGAACTGGGCATGTTTAGCCTTGAGAAGAGAAGACTGAGGGGAGATAGGATAGCGCTCTTCAAGTACTTGAAAGGTTGTCACTGAGAGGAAGGCCAGGATCTCTTCTCCATCATCCCAGAGTGCAGGACACGGAATAATGTGTTACAGGAAGCCAGATTCCAGCTGAACATCAGGAAAAATTTCCCCACTTCCCCAGAATGCCCCACTTTTGACTCACCACCGTAAGTCCAGCAGGGCATAGGAAATAGCAGTTTGGCCACCATGAATTCTCTTTCCCACAAGCCCTTTGATTGCTCTGTGAATCGTTCATAAGCATTCCCTAGCATCTTTGGAGCTCAGCACAGGGGAGGATGTAAGATAAACCTTCATAGAACTCCCCTTTGAGTAAAGAAAGAACATCAGTTGGATTTTGACAAGACTCCAAGTTAGTTGCTATATTTTTTGGCACTTATTTCCATTTTGCTTTTTTTTTATGCAGCTTTTAAAATAAGCCATGTGTCAATTCATTATTTTCATGTTCTAAAATGAAGCCTAAATGTCTCTTTGTTAAAAATGTACTGAGATGCTGTAAACAACAGAATCAGCGGTAATTAACCACTTCGCTGTCAAAAGCTGAATCTGAACCTGCTATTTAATGCCATCAATAAAGCACCCTATTCACTCCCTCCAAGATTATGCCTGCTTAACAGCTCTGTAAATGTTTGGCTTCTTTCTTGGCTTGTACTTTTAGGAGAGATTCCTTCCCTAGTGGGGGGAATTCATCCCATTCTTATGGAGGCATAAAATAATTTTTAAAAATGGAGACACATGACAGTACGGATTGGGATCATTATCTTTATCAGTATTGCTATCTTTAGGAATTAGCTTTGTTTGTTTGATGGTTAAATATATTCTCTGCTGATAAAAGGGTTTCTGTTTTGTTTTGTTTTGTTTTGTTATAAGAGAGAATATTTACAGTGTTTGTCCCACTGGTACATTTGCACCCTCCCTTCCAGTCTATTACCATAGGTTTCCCATGAAGTTGTTGGGAATACTGCCACCTCATCTGCAAATTACTGGTAAATAAATCCACTAAATTCCTCCCAGAAAACCTACCGCCCCTCTCATCCATGCTGCCTTGGAGGCAGTATGGAGAAGCCCCATCCTCCACACTCACAAGAGGAGTGCGGAGCGACTGAAAAGGGGTGGAGCTGGGGGGTGTTCAAGGGCGGGGACAGCGGAGCTATGCATACAACACATCCAATGGGCCGAACGGCAACTTCCTCTCTCATTCAGCCCCCCTGCCGCTAGACAGCCAAAAATGTCTGTCTAGCAAAAAACAGCAAGGCAAGAGAGGCTTGGAGGGAATGATCCCCCATGCCTCACCTGCCTTGCTTTGGATAGGCGGTCGCCTCTGAGTTTGCAGGCGGCCACCTATCTAGTTAGGATTGTGCCCTTGGGTAATGAATCGGAATTTAGACCACAGCTACCCTTAGGATCTCTAAAGCCTACAATGTGGTTTCCTGTGATTTCTTCCTTTTGCTTCTCCCCTTCCTCCTCCCCCGCTCTGACTTCATCCATTGCTGGGTGGACTTGTGTCTGCTCTCTCGCTCCTGCCTGTGTAATGGAACGCAAAATGGACTGAACAAATTCTTTTTGAAACTCTATGCTGTACCTGCATCATACTATCTATGCAAGAGCATTTCTGAGTAAACCATTTTACCTTTTCTTCACCAAAGAAGGGTGTGGGCTCCTTTTATTGTTATTAGGGATGGCAGAGAATTCCGCCACAGACTCCAAAGGGAATTCGGCCTCCGGAGTCTGTGGCGGAACGCTCCCACTCACCTCCACCTCCTGCCGGAATGTTGTGGAGCTTAGGGATGTATGAAAGGCACTTACCTTTTGCAGATTATGTTTATGGCTGGGGGGGAGGCGTTCCGTCCCTCCCCCCGGAATCCTCGCTGGGGGGGAGGTGCTCCGTTCCTCCCCCACCAGAATCCTGGCTGGCCGGCTGTGCTCCGCAGGGATTCTGTGGAGCCGCCGGCCGGCTCCACCAGCAGCCGGACATCTGGCCGTTGGCTAGCAGGGACAGAAAATGGTGGCAGCCGTAAATGTTTACGTAGCCTATCACGGCTGACTTAAAAAAACAAAAATGTGTGTACACAAATGGTGGCGGCCACGGCCACCGCCATTTGTGTTCCTTATTTTGGCATGTCTTAGTCTACGTAAACATTTACGTAGACTAAGACGGCGAAAATAAGGGGAACGCAAATAGTGTAGACGCTACGCTATTTGCGTTCCCCTTATTTTCACCGTCTTAGTCTACGTAAATGTTTACATGGACTAAGACGTGCCAAAATAAGGAACGCAAATGGCGGCGGCCATGGCCGCCGCCATTTGTGTATGTGCATTGTTTTTTTTTAAAAAAAATAGTCAGCCGTGATAGGCTACGTAAACATTTACGTAGCCTATCACTTTTTTAAAAAAAAAACCTAGCCGTGATAGGCTACGTAAATCTTTACGTAGCCTATCACGTTTGTTGTTTTTTTTTAAACTGGAAATGGCGGCAGCGGCAGCTGGTCAGAAGACCGGCCGCTACAGCTGCCGCCGCCGCACCACCACTGGAGCCACTGCCAGAGCCACCGCCACCAGGAAGATCCGCCCAAGGTAAGTCGCGTCCCGGGGGGGGGGCAGGCCGTTCTGCCGCCGATTTCGGGGGGCCAAATTCGCTGGCATTTAGCCTCCCCAAGATCCGTGGCAGAATTTTCATACATCCCTAGTGGAGCCAAATCCTCCTCGCTGGCAGCTCCATTCCACAAGCAATACAGCCTCCATTGCCATCCGCATTGCTGTGGGTAAGAAACAGGAAGTGATCCGGACGCAAATGGCATCCGCCACACCATTTGCGTCCCTGTTTCTTCTTGCGATAGGCTACGTGTCTGTATTTACGTAGCTATTTACGTAGCCTATCGCGTGAAACATGGACACATAGACTTACATGCAAGATTCATGACTTTATTTGCATATAAGTCTATGGGCACATCCTCCCGGTCACCATTTTTTTTTAAAGACTTTTTTTTAAAGGCAATCAGCAGGGACAGGGAGGAGGCGAACAGCTCTGGCTGGAAAGAGGGAAGGTAATCACCCCCAAGCTAGTCCCCCCCGGAATCCTCGCGGAGCCACTCTGGAGGATTCCGGGGGGAGGAACGGATTGCCTCCCCCCCCACGGATTCCCCACTGGAACAGATGGTGGGGAATCCGTACACCCCTAAGCAATATACACCAGCAACACACCTCATATGCAAAAGGCCTATTCAGGGATGATTGAAAGTAGAGCTGTGCATAAATGGCCTCTCAAAATTCTACACCTTATTTGTGGAAAGAGAAATTTGGGAGACAATTTCACTGAATTTCTCCAGGGGAACAAGACATTCTTAACAGTTTCTCACAAGTAGGGCTTCCCACTGGCAGGGCTTGTAGCATGCTTTCTTTCCTTGGTAAGGGTTTTTGGGTCTTTTGTGCTGCAACAGCATCAGCTGTGTTGGCAGGCTGGCCCCCATTTTCCATCCATAAAAATACAGGGGTGGGGTGGGGGGGCGGGGGCAGCATTGTGTCTAGCTCCAGGGATGAAGTGGATTTAGTGCTCTGCCAGAATCTTGTCTTCCAATTTCCTGGAAGTTTTAGTTTTCTTCCCCCAGGAAAGGGGATTTCCATTGTTCTGCCTCATTCTCAGGATGTTTTATAATTTATTTTTTGTGGTGTTTTTGAGTTTACCTAATCACAGCTAGCCTCCCAGGCTGCCTGCACTTCCTGATCTGAAAAAAACCCATGGGAGGAATTACCTTACGGTGCCTTAAACTGAGCTTTAATTGAAGTGTAAGAAGGAGGCTACAGGCAGCTAGAGAAATTACTGTAGAATGAAAAACAGGACACTCACACTCACTCCTTGGCCACCTCCTAAATAAGGTAAGCCCAAGAAACCCAAACCCAACCCATGAGAATTTCTTTGAAATTTCTTCAGCATTGAATTTCTTTTCAAAAGCAATTTATCTTCTATCAAATTGAATGAGAATGACCAAAAAATGTGGGAGACATTTTTGACACAGCACTAATTAAAAGTGGTGATACTCGCCATACAACGGGGCCATGCCAAATAGCCCCGCCCCTAACATCATGTCATAATGAAGCTCCCCCGTAGCTGTCCACCAGTACAACATGAACGCCTGCAGTGAGGAGGCCTTCACGCATGCAACTGTACATGCTTAGGCTTCCATGTGATTTGGAACCCTAAGGACGCAGAGTTCTGAATCAGGCAAAAGAGTACGCATGTACAGGTGTATGGAAAAAGGCCACCTCACTGCAGGCATTCGCACTGTATGGAAAACACAGCTCTATGGGAGGGGCTTTGTTATGATGCGGGGTTTCTTGCATGGTGAGCTTCACCACTTTTAGTCATGCCTGAACAGGGCAAGAGTTATTACCAAATGTCTTTTTAAACAAAATATCCAGTTAAAATTAGGGATGGGTGAGAATTTTGTTTCAGTTTGAGAATTTACCAAAATCCACAAAGTTTTCTATATTCGGGAGACAAAGAACTTGAGATTTTAAAAGTTTCAGTATGAGAGAAACGGAAACTAACAGATTTATCCATCCTGGCCCAGGACTTTTAGTGCTTTGCTGTTAAAGGTCTGGGTTTCAATCCCTGTCTCAGTTATGTTAGTGCTTAATTAGGGTTGCTACCTCTTGTTCTGAACAGGTTCCTCTTTTTAAACAGCTATACGGCAGGTATATCATGATCCTCTTCATGGTAGGACTAACTGTACCTATGACATTTGGCTGGTACAGATGGGTGAGAATTTTATTTCCATTACCTTTTTATTAGAATTTACCAAAATTCACAAAGTTCTTCAAGTAAGAAAGAACCTGAGATTTAAAACATCTGAATACAGGAGAAAGAGAAACTGATATATTTGCCCATCTGTAGTTGAAATTGAATGTTAAATTTTGAGACAAATATGGGAGCTCTGGCTCAGGCAAAACATCTGGGAAATGGAAGTATTGAAAACATTTGGAAAATATATATCTTGTGTTTGTGTCCACAGGGTGAAAGTAGTGCTATACCTCCCATTACCTCAAAGCTACAGCCATCTTGGTAAGTTTTCAGTTTTTGCTAATGGCACCCCAACCACTGGGATTGGCAACTTTGGAGGGTTCAAGGGTCGAATTTTGCCCCCTGGATCCCACAGGGGCTGCCCTCTTCCACTGAAATTATTTATTTGTTTGTTTGTTTGTTTTATTTAAAACATTTCTATCCCACCCTATATCATTAACATCTCAGGGTGGTGTACAGATAAAATCAATTTAAACAGTATAAAACAATAAATAATTTAAACACCTAAACACATATTAACCTATTAAACACACTATTACCAGTTAAAATCTAAAACAATAAAACAGTTAAAACAATGTGCTGAGGAATGCATTTAGTCCTCAAAGGCTTTTTAAAAAGCCATGTTTTCACTTAGCACTAAAACGAGACCAATGTCTATGCCAATTGGGCCTCCAAGGGGAGGGCATCCCATGACTGAGGTGCCACAGCAGAGAAGGCCCTCTCCCATATCCCACCATAGTGCATGTCTCGTACTGGTGGGATGCAGAGGACGGCCCCTCCAAGATCTCAGTTCTTGGGCAGGCATATATAGGGAGAGGCACTCCCACAAATATCGAGGTCCTAAGCCGCTTAGGGCTTTAAATGTCATCACCAAAACCTTGAATTCCAACTGGAAGTGTATTGGCAGCCAGTGCAATTCCTTTAAAATTGGTGTTATATGGTTTTTATGAGGTGTCCCGGTCAGCAGTCTAGCTGCTGCATTTTGCACTAGCTGCAACTCCTGAGTTGTCTTCAAGGGCAGCCCCATGTAAAATGCATTGCAATAGTCTGATCTGGAAGTTACCACCCCATATACAACTGTGGCTAGGTTATCCCTCTCCAGGAAAGGCCACAGCTGGCAGATGAGCTGAAGCTGGCCCCAAATACTCTGGGGCTCCAGTGACAGAGATGGATCTTGGAGTACTCCCAAGCTACACACCTGCTCCTCCAGGGGAAATCCAACCCCATCCAGGACAGGTCGCTTACCCAATTCCTGGACTTGGAAACCACCAATCCACAGAGCTTCTTGTCAGGATTCACCTTCAGTTTATTGGCCCTCATCCAGCCCATTATAACCTCCAGGCACTGGTCCAACACCTTCACTGCCTCAGCCGACTCCGATGACAAGGAGAAATAGAGCTGAGTATCATCAGCATATTGGTGACACCCCAAATTACCACTGCCAAATAATTGATGGCTGCAGCAGCAGCAAAAATGCCACATTTCCCCTTTAAGGCAAGGTGCACAGTGAGTGCATGCCTTGTTGTTTTAAAGGCAAATCATGCTCCTGGAAGACCCGGAAAAGCATGATATGCCATTAAAACAAGATGTGAACTAACTAATCAGGGGAAATGCAGCTTCCCTCACTGCTGCTGCTGCTGTGCCACCAAAATTCAGCAGCCATTTGGCTGTGGCAACACTTTGGGGGAAGCAGGGGGTGCAAAGATGGCTGGGGGCCACATGTATTGCCCATCCCTGCCCTACCATGTAAAGACATACGACTCACCATCAGATAATGATTTCTGACCAATGTGCCATGGAATACTCCTTGAACAGACAGAGCCCATACAAATTGGGAACAAACCCTAATGAATCAAGACTTAGGTTTTTGAATATAACAACAACAACAACAACAACAACAACTGGCAAATAGGCAATAATTTTTTTTAATACATTGCTTTTGTTTTGATACTCAAGGAGTGTAGTTTCACAGCAATATAATTCAAAATGAGGTTTATGCCTGTATTCCTATCCTGTATTTCAACTTCATTGGCACATTACATGTTAGCTTGTTATGTGGCTGATTTGATTGCTCTCTAGATCAAGCTGTTCAGGAAACCAAAATAATAATGATCTTGTTTTCTGCTGTATTTTTGTTTTGTTAAGAGGAAATAGAATTAGGATGCAATCCTATGCTGGTTCAGACAGAAAAAGATGTCCTACAACTCCCAGCATGCCCCCAGCCAGCATTGCCCGCTGGGGGCATGCTGGGAATTGTAGGGCTTTCTTTTGTCTAAACCTGCATAGGATTGTGCCCGTAATCTTCATTTATAAATCCCTCTGTAGGATTTGATCTCATCCGGAACCACTCCCTCCCGCAGATTGAATCTTACCTGCTAGATGAGTTTGCTTCCACTTTCCCTTTATGGAAATTTCCCTTTCCACTTATCTCAAAGCACTTATGTAAATGTGTCAAAATGTAGGCAGGGGAATACAAGAGACAAAGAAGAGATAACAAAAGATATGCAAAACTATAACAAGTGACTGAGAAAAAGACCAGAAATAGAAGTTACCAGAGATTTACCAGCAAATTGGCTGAAAATCCAACCAATGGAAATGAAAAAAAAAAAAAATCAGGAATGTGTACTAGGAGACTATCAATCAAACTGTGCCACAGGGAATCTGGAGTTCCTCAGAAGTATAGTGGGGTTCCTGAATGAGAAGGTCAGTATTCACAGACCTGTATCCCTGCAACAAGACAGCTTGACCACCCCTGCTGATTTCCTGTGTGATGTTCAGCCACAGGGACTGTTGATTGTATTTTGGATAACACAGGGTATTGGTGGGGCCCTAGAAAACTGACCAATGGTGCTGCATGTGTGAACTGAACCCTAGAATATACTCTATAATACCCAGCAAGGCACACAGTTCCATGACAGATATGCAGGGATTCCTCAGCAGATAAGACAATGCAGGAAGGGTTCTCTGAAGGCAGAAAGATTGAAAACCACAATTTTAGGACATTAAAAACCCCAGTCCAGGGAGGAAATACTTCTGCCACTACCATCCCAATGGATCAACCTGTAAAAGGCTATGGATGCAGCATGTTCTTCTCCCAAAAACAGATTAAGCCAAACCATGAAAAATGCCTTGCATTATGCCTCATGAATCTCTGAATGGATCATGGCCCTTCTTTGCAATCTTCTTAATTGCATACCCTCAGCTGCCTAATTAGGATGATTTTTGAGAGATCTTAGATCACAGTGGTGTGACAAAAGGAGATAAAGTGGGAGTTCTCTTTCCTGATGGCTTTGCCAGTAAGAACTATCTCTCTTTTTGAAACCAGGGAGTACTCTATTATTTCTCTTGTGTGTAATGGGTGGAGGTTGTAACCAGCGATGGCAAGCCTTCTATAGCAACTATTGATTTGGGGAAGGACTGCCTTAACCCAAGGAAATGCTTTGGTTTCTTCTTCATGTGTTCATGTGTTCTTCCATTTGGAAGTGGTAATAACAGAACTCCCATTAAGAAAATCCCCAGGAACACAGCAGTGACCCCTCACATATGTTCCTTTCAAGCACTGTGTGACCCCTGAAAACCAGATATTAAAGGTACAGGACACTTGGCTTATCTTGCTTCGTGTATCCCTGACAGACCAAAGCCGATTCTATGAAAATCCAGGTAATACTCCAACACGTTTCTCATTCCGTTGTCATGAAGATCCCGCACTTGATAGAACCCTACCATGTAAAGAACTCACCCCACATGTACCTATGAAATGGCATATACAAAAATCATTTGGCTACAGAAATCAGTGGTCTCTCAAGCCTTGGCCTTTGGCAAGTAAAAAATTAAAGTTTTTTTTTAAGTTAAAGTAGAAAGCAAAGGGAGAAGAATAAACTTCTCAATTAGTACAGGCTTAGTGAAAGCATCTTCAGTGGTAGGCAGGAAGTGTTTCCTCCCTTGATGACATAGAATCATAGAATAGTAGGGTTGGAAGGGGTCTACAAGGCCATCGAGTCCAACCCCCTGCTCAATGCAGGAATCCAAGTCAGAGCATCCCTGACAGATGGCTGTCCAGCCTTGTCTTGAATGCCTCCAGTGTGGGAGAGCCCACTACCTCCCTAGGTCATTGGTTCCATTGTCGTATTGCTCTAACAGTCAGGAAGTTTTTCCTGATGTTCAGCCGGAATCTGGCTTCCTGTCACTTGAGCCCATTATTCCGTGTCCTGCACTCTGGGATGATCAAGAAGAGATCCTGGCCTTCTTCTCTGTGACAACCTTTCAAGTACCTCAAGAGCGCTATCATATCTCCCCTCAGTCTTCTCTTCTCAAGGCTAAACATGCCCAGTTCTCCTCATAGGGCTTTGTTTCCAGTCCCCTGATCATCTTTGTTGCCCTCCTCTGAACCCTCTCCAGTTTGTCTGCATCCTTCTTAAAGTGTGGTGCCCAGAACTGGACACAGTACTCCAGATGAGGCCTAACCAGTGCTGAGTAGAGGGGAACTAGTACTTCCCGAGATTTGGAAGCTATGCTTCTATTAATGCATCCCAAAAGAGCATTGGCCTTTTTTGCAGCCACATCACATTGTTGGCTCATATTCAGCTTGTGATTGACAACAATGCCAAGATCCTTCTCGCTTGTAGTGTTGTTGAGCCACGTCTCCCCCATCTTGTAACTGTGCATTTGGTTTCTTTTTTCTAGGTGCAGAACTTGGCATTTACCCCTATTAAGGCATGTTCCCCACTAATAACAGACTTCCCAATGCACATTGTCAATCTTTCTCTGGACCCAAAAGTGCATTTATACTGGGATATCCCTGACTAGATAGGCCTTTTCAGAAGAGCCTTCCATGCGGGGAGTGGGAGCAGGGCTGCACCCATTCTCCCACCCTATCACTGCACTCGCCAGCTCTGCATTTGGCAAAAGGGAGAGGCAATGCATGTGCACACACATTGCTCCTCCATGCAGTCAGGCACCCTACATGTTCATAGAGGTGTGGAAGTAGAACTGGTGGGGCACATTGATGTTGGGGTTGAGATCGACAGGTCAGGTACAGTCCTCTGTCCTCCCCCTAACACACACACACACTTACTAGATCTATAGAGAGTTCTTCTGAAGTGGGCTTATATTGTGGGGCAAGATGGCAGCTGCTATGTTGCCAGAGGCTCATCTGGAATTAAAATAGCTTCGGGGCATCAGGTCGATATGAGTCCTGATGCATGTGACATCACACATTTAGATTATGGGTTCCATTCTGCCTAGCCCCCGAGATTAGGTGGGACTCACCAGAGCCTGTGTGTTCAGAGACACCTCACTTTAGCTTTGGAGAGTGACTGAGTCTCTCTATCAGCATGACTGTCATCACAGCCACGTTTGATCTGGGGATAGAAAGAGCATGCTGATTCTCAAGCTTTGTGTGTGCCTGGATCATTTAGCTTTAGGAGCCTAATGTGCACTTGATTTTTTTGTACACTAAGTTTGAGTTTATCAGCCATAATTTTAAGCATCATCCCCAAACGTTATCTCTTGTATGATGTTTGTGAAAGGGAAGTCAGCAACATTAGCATGCAAATTAGCATCCATTTCCCACAATTACCCTTTGTAACCATTTATTTTGGCTTTTCAACTAGTAGCATCATGACACCTTTAGTGCTTGAATTTGGTGCGTAAATTAAATGGAACCCCTTTTCAGCGTAGATCGAACAGACACCAATTATACAGTATTAGGTAGCACTTCTCTAAAGTTTTGTGGGGTGTGTGTGTGTGTTGAGAGGATCCATGGGAAATGGCACCTACATGATTTTCATTGTGCAAACATGTCTGGGCATGGTCACCTTTCAAATCTCTTTGGCTTTCAGCTTCCAGCAAACCTTTTGTTTTAAAATAATATGGAGAAAGAATGGGTTGCACTTTCATGGAACCCACCCTAAATCATCAATAATTCTGTATGGGGGAAGCTTATAAACTGGGGCATTATAGCTACCACACATATACACATGTTCTTCGACCATCGCCATAAGTCACTGAGACTCACTAGGCTTTGCACCTTGGAAGGGGTATATGCTGGAGACAAAGTAAAGAATAAGCCCTATGCAAGCATTTGGCCTTGCTCCCAGCATTCCTTTCCCCCACCCACTCAGTTGTTGACATTCCTATGTCAAGGGGGAAGGTCTGAAGGGGGTCTTGTTTGTTTGAGTGCAATTAAAACCTCTGTGTGAACAGGCACCATCACATTTAAATGAAGGGTTCAGGTTAATGCAAGTAGAAGCCCCCTTCAGGGGCTCCCTGATCAATGTAAGAATGTCAAGGATCAAGGGAACAGAGAGATTGGAGTGGGGATTGCATGCACACTCACATCCCCTCCCCACTTTTATCCCATATGTGAGCAGGCAGAATGCCTGCATAGGGCTATATCAGCCTTCCCCAACCTAGCACCCTCCAGTCATGATGGACTACAACTCCCATCATCCAATGGTCATGCTGACTGGGGATAATAGGAGTTGTAGGCCAACACATCTGGAGGGCACCAGCTTGGGGAAATTTGGGCTATATATGAAATGATTAAACAAATTCATGAAGGATGGGTCAATCAGCAACTAATAAGACGTGTTGGATAAATAAGAAATCCATGTTCACAGGATTGATCCTGATATTGGACAGACTGACGCAGCCTCCTGGCAGACTTTGGAATGCCATTAAGTGACAACAAAATGTCAATTATTAGTTCATTATATGTTTACCTCCATGGAGGAGGATGTTTGCATTTTGTAGCTCAGGCACCAAAACATCTTGGGCTTCATGTCAGAGGAAGCATACCTCAGAGCAATCGAATGCTGAGGGCAAATAGCAGCAGTTGGGTTTCACCTTCATGCCTTTCTTGGGAGCTTCTGGGTTGGTTTCTTTTGGAAGCATAATGCTGGACTAGATGTATCTCAGTCTCATCCAGCAAGGCAATTCTTATATTCTTGGATGTAAGCCTTTGAAACAGGGGTAGGAAACTTGTGGCCCTCCAGATGTTGTTGAACTCCCATCAGCCCCAGCTAGCATGGCCAATGATGAGGGATGACAGAAATTGTAGCCTGACAACATCTGGGGGGCCACAGGTTCCCCTCGTCTGCTTTGAGGGAAGAAATAATCCATGTAGCAACCATCTAGGCAAAGAAGCACTGAAATTCATGCAAGCCAGTCTTGGGAGGGTTCCATTTGCATGGGGACCATGGGAGTTAGGTAAGGGAACCAAAAGCTGCTTGTTTAAGAGTTTGTTGTCATATCTGTTCTAGAAAATTGTCTGTGGGATGTAATGCGTCCCTGCTTTCCTGAGAGGGATCTTCTTGAGGAAAGATTAAACTACCTCCGCAGACCTAAACCAACTATGGGGAGCAAAGGGGAGAGGGGTTAGAAGCTTTAGAGGGGGCTGAATATCAGACAGAATATATTTTATGTAACGCGTTTAGGATCAGAATGAAAATATATCTTCTGTCAATTACTCATAAATGCTCCAATTTCAGCTGGAAATGTATCATTAAGCTGAGGCAGTGTACCATCATGAGGTGCAAGGATGGATAACACAACCATTACATGGCAAGCACTAATTCAGTATAGGTCAGCTTTTCAATTGAAAAACATATGGCTGCTGCATCCAGTAAAATAACTGGATCCCCCCAAATGAATAATCTGCCTGCCTGTGTGTGTGTGTGTGTGTGTGTGTGTGTGTATGCCAGTCCCAAACATTCCATCACAGTCTAGAGTGACCAAGGAACAAAACCCATACTATGCAGATAGGGCTGGTGGCTTGGTCCTCAGGTCAATAGCCACCACTGAATTCTGTGAGACAAAATATATAGGTTTAGAACTTAGCAGAAAGGAGCACAACCTGCTTCACATTCCAGTTTCCAGGGGGGTAACCATGTTAGTTGTTGTGGCACAAACAACTAAGAGTCTTGTGGCACTTTCAAGACTAACAAATTTAATCTGGCACAAGTTTTCATGGGTGTTGTCCATATCTGATGAAGTGGACCATGTCCATGAAAGCTTAGCCAGGAAAAAAAAAAAAAGTTAAGTCATTAAGATGCCACAAGGCTCTTTGCTGTTCTTCCTGTTCCAGACACAGACATTACAATGAGCAGTGTGGGCAGGTTTAGCTACTATCTCAATGGTGTCCCTCAGTAGCACAGTTGCTTTCTCCCTTGCATGTGAATAGCCATCCACCAACCTTCCTGGACCCTGCAAAATAGGTATAGACTGTTTTGCTGGTTGATAACATTGTGTGTGTTTCCTACAGCATGCTCACATATGTATGTGTTTTCAACAGCATGCTCATGATAATGTAAAGAATATAAGAAGAGGCCTGCTAGATTAGACCCAAACCGATCTGGTCCCTGCATCCTGTTTTCTACCAACCAAATGCCTACAGAAAGCCTATAAGCAGCAGGGCATGAGGGCAACAACAGCGTTCTCCCACAGTGGTTCCCAGAAACTGGTACTTAAAGGCATGCTGCCTAATCCTGGAAGTAGCACATAGCCATGATGATAGCCTAATCCTCCATGCATGTGTCTAATCCCCTTCTAAAACTATCTTAGTTGATGGCTGTCACCACATCTTGTAGCAAATTCCATAGTTCCATATGTGCTGTGAGGAAGTGTTTCCTTTTGTCTGTCCAGAATCTCCCATCATTCAACTTCATTGGATGTTGCCAGGTTCTAGTATTTTGAAAGAGGAAGAAAAACTTGCATCTATCCATGTTTTCCATATATATATGCCTATGTGTCCTATTTCTTGTCATTATGGGGATTCATACGGCTGAAACATTTAAAAAGGAATTTCCCTTTGTCAACAGGCAAACAGCTTGCGTAGTCAAAAGACAAAGAACAACGTTTTGCATAAAAGTTTCTAGCTAAAATTACACCATTTCAAACCATACGGCAGCCTTTTATTTAGCAAAGGTTCAGTGACTTCACTATTACAGTAGCCACACAGGTTGCCTAAAATACCTGTTATAGCTGGAGAAAATAGCAAATATACAGAATATAGAATGGAAATCCAAAATGTGGTTATAAAAGGCGTTGGGTGGGAAAGGACATAATTCCTTAGGAAATGATTGTACTCTGCCATCATACACCAAAGTGCTTATCCATCTCCTCGGGGTGGAGGATGAATGTTGTCAAGCTGCTGAAGCTGTGTGCATGGATCAAGTTTTCTGATGAATAAGAAACTGAGTAGACTAAGGAGTATCCCCCCCCTTCTGCTCAACACCTTAAGTAATCCTTGTTGCTCAATAGGGATGTTTGTTAGCCTTTAATTAAAGGTTGTTTTATTGAGACAACAACTTGTTGGGCTCTTCTCAATGTAAGGAAAGGGGTTTTTAAGCCACTCCCCCAATCAAGATAAGTCAAGGAAAGGAATTAATATTTCTGAGGTTTTTTAAACTTTTTTTTTTTTTTTTGCTGACTTATCATTGAATGCTCCATTCCCATGAGTTTAGAGATAATATGGATGTGTTGGAGCCAGGGGGTGGGGGTTATACATGAGTTGAATTAGAAAAGAAAAAGTAGGGAGGGGAATGCAAGGCTTGAAGCAAGCAGAAATATTAGATGAGAGTCACATTAGACCCTGGCATGGATGCTCCCCTCATGGTGGGCATGAACGGCCCCCCCGCCCCAGCATAAGTAAATTATTATGTGATATTCTATATGTGGTGATGGAAGCTCAAGGAGCGTTTCTTCCCCCAACCATGTGCAGAGTCTGCATGCTGGGGGGAAAGGTTCATCAGCTTGCCATCAATAGACCCTTGCATAACATTAAGAGCTGCACCAGCTGCACCAGGTTCTTCCATAGACCGTTGGTACATTACACCAGAGCTGCTCCTATACAAGCTCTTCTGTAATTAAGGAGAAGGTGGTGGTGGGGTTTCTTCATTTTAATACAGGCTGTACAGCATACATTCCCCAGGTGTCACTTGCAAAGGTACAAAGTTAAACAAAATTCTCAAATGAATACTGGAGGATACAAAATCAGGAGCATTCTTGTGTCCTCAAACACCAAACACAAGTATTTGTTCTACAAAGGTAAGTGGGAATGTCAAAAAATGCAGAATGGACTTATGATAACACAAGCCCCACAGATCCGATAATATTTTTTGAACCAGAATTTTTTTCTGACACATATCTTCTCCACAACTAAAACTTAAGACATTATGGATTTATCTCCCCAGAAAACTTCAGAACACTTTATGCAGAAGTGTTGGTTTACTTTAATGCCCCACAGGGTTCACTTTCTCTCTCATGGAGAGAGAGAAAGAAAGAGAGAGAGAGGTGGGACTAACATAGCCAGGGATACATATGAAACTGAGAAATGGCAACTGAAATATTTTCATTGACTTTGTCTTTGGGAATATACTTTTAGTGGTTAGTATGTAGATATTGCTTTCTACTCAGGCCAATGTATCAGATCTGTTTGCATTGATTAACATTCATTACCTTCATAAGCTAATGTGGCTAGGCTTTCTGGGGATGATGGGAGTTGTAGTTCAGCACATCTGGAGTGCGCCCAGCTGGGGAAGGCTAGACTAAAGAAATCTGCTTTAGGAGCAAACAGAAGAGAAAGGTTTAGATGCAGACTAAGAGTTCTGACAAATCTGGTCAGAATATTCTTAAATGACCTAATTTTGATGCAAACATAAAAGAAAATGAGTCTTTTGCCTTGGATATTTCTATCCCAGCTTTTGTGAGGAGAGATAAATGTGTGATAAGCATCTTGCAAAATGTTAACATATGGTGGAGACTCATAGTGTTTAACACAAGGAAGGCCCCAATGTTTCCTTCCAAATGGAACCAAAAAGTACCGAGACAGGTACAAGTGACTAATGAAGTTTTAACGTCAGTTACTCCAATTTTATGAACCACAGAGGTTGTTAATTTGTATCCTTCCTGCCATTTGATCTAGCTTAGGCATTTCTAGTGATTCCTCTTTTAATACAAAGTTATCTCCTAAACTCGTGGAAGATGTATGAGCCAGTATCCCCCAAACAGCTCCAAAATCCAAATGGTTAATGTTTGAAGAATGAGGCGTTCTTTCCTTTGCCATGGCATTGGGTTCTTATTGTATGACCCTGTACAGTACTTCAGCAATATATTTTTTTTAAAGATTTAAAAAGCAAAAAGTTACAAAACTGTTTGCAATTAACTTGAAATAGAAAAGATAGCACTTTTTTTTAAATCCCATTATATAGTACACCATATAAATTACAGAGTATTCAAATGCACAAACGCATCTGTGTAACATTTATCAAATGTAATTTTGTTTTGTTTTGTTTGTGTGTGAGTAGATTTAGTTTGCTTCTGCCCTCTGAGTTTTTGCTCCTGGTTGTAGGTGTCTTGCCACAGCCCCTCACTATCACGTATGACAGTGTTCTAGGTCTGAGACACTGCTGTTGCAAAATCGCATATTGTTGGGGATGTGGCAGTCTGTGTAGTTAACACCCCCATTTGGGGTATAAATGGGCTGCAGTCTGAAATCTCCTTTAAGGAGCTGATCATTATTTAAGGAGACGATCTGAAAGCTGGTTTCTGTCATCTCCAGGATGGAGTTGTCCTTCTTGGTCCCCGCCTCACAGTAGTCATCTTTCCGTCGGCCCCGGTTGTATTTCCACTTCTGAGAGGTGTAGCGCCCCTTTTTGTGCATGTGCCAGCAGAAGACACTCAGCAGAACCACCAGCACAAATACCACTGCCCCCCCGATCAAGCTTGCCAACAGAAATGGGGAATCAATGTTATGCGATGTTGTCTGCTCGTGGCTGGAAGCTGTGTTACTTGTTAGGGAAGCCTTGGTGGTGCCTTCAGAACAGACGGTGTCCTCACCAACTCGGTAGTTATTAAAATCATCCAAGGGCACCAAGCAAATTCGGTATGTAGATTTGGGTGCTAGGCTTGTCAAGCTGATGTTTTGCCTCTTGTCACTAACTATCCGTTCCTGAATGATGCCTCCTTCCAGACTGTGACCCATTTTAACCCAGGTAAGTTTGTATGCCATCACATTAAAAGGGGAACGCCAGCTGACTTGGATGCAAGTGTCATTCACAATGTGGATAAACAGCTGAAACCGTTCCAAAACGGGAGGGGTCGCTTTTTCTCCATCATTCCTCTCAGGCACAGTGGGGAGTGTGGCTATAGTGGGGGTAAGAGGAGTGGATTTGTTACCTGGGGTTAAGTATGATGAAGTAGGGGTCAATGTGGTTGGCACTGATGCTGTGGGAGTTGGGGTAACAAATGGCAGATTGGGGGTGGTTGTGGGACATGACAATATATTCATGTTGAGTTCCCTGACGGCCATACCTCGGACGGGTTCTGGTCCCTGACACATGAAGCCTCGAACATTGATGGAGGAAGGAATTGACTTGAGCCATTCAGTAACCCACTTAATACTACAATCACATAGCCAGGGATTATTCCTTGCAGTGAGTTGCTTCAGGTTGTGAAGGTTGTCAAAGACACCTTTGGACAGCATCCGAAGCTGATTGTTGGAAATATCAAGTCGCTCCAGCTGGTGGAGGTTGGAAAAGGCTGAAAGTGGTATGTGTGATATCTGGTTGTCCTGTAGATAAAGCCTAAGTAGGTTTGTACCTGGAAGATCAGGGGGAGGGTATGTTAGTGAATTCCGTACTATAGAGAATTCCTTGAGTTTGGAGAGGTGGCTGAAGGTGCCATTTGCAATGCCTTTATTAGTAAGGAGGTTGCCATCCACGATGAGACGTTCCAAGCTTGTGAGATTCTGGAAAGCCATGTCTGATATGATGGCAATTCGGTTTTCATCAACTCGTAGTTCTTGTAAGTCCACTGGAAGGCCAACTGGTACGCTGCTTAAGTGATTCTTGGACAAGAATAAAAGCTTGAGGCTAACAGCTTCCCGGAATGCCCCATCCTCAACCCCTACGGTAGAGATGGAGTTGTCATCCAGGTGCAACTCTTCCAGTTTCAAGAGCTGTGCCAGAGCAGCTCGAGAAATGGTCTGGATGTTGTTTTCCTGCAGGTGGAGAACCCTGACGTTCTTGGGAAGATTCATGGGGAACTCATCCAGCTGGTTGCCATACAGGTAAACTGTGTGCACAGACTGGACGTTGTGCAGCTCTGCAGGAAATCCAGCATTATTAATTTGGTTATTGTGGAGGTAGAGTACGGTTACACCCTCCGGTATTCCAAGAGGCACTGAGGTCAAGCTTCGTTCATTACAATAGACAAAGTTTCGGTCACAGCGGCACACACTTGGACAGGCCAAAGCTTTGGAGAACTCCATGTAGAGCCCCAGAGAAAACACAAGCCATGATTTAAAGAAAGCAACCCTGTCCATGGGCCACATTCTAGTCCACGGGCCCATTTCTAACTGAAGAAACAAAATACTGGGAAGGAAAAATACTAGCAAAAAAAGAAATACAATGAAAAAAGTTGCTGTATATGCGTCCTGTGCACAGGCAAGAGGTAAAATCCTGGAGGCTAAATGCAAAATAATCCTTTTATAATTGGACTGCCTCCCACTCTGGCTAGAAATGTTGCTGTCTTATTAGCCAGGCTTACACACTTTGTTGTCCCTCTCCATGTATGCTGGATGATAAGATAACTGTGTCCTGTACAGGTGGCCAGCAGGCAATCTAAGGTATCAAATGTTGACAGGAGACAGGATGGCTGGATTAGTTCTTCCGTTCAATGTAGTGCTAGTGGTGACAGTGCACTCAGCTTCCTTCAGTCTCCAAGACATTCATTTCAGCTTGAGGCTGGATTTGAGAAATCTGTTAAGAGAGAGGAGGGAAAATAAATAATGTGGCATTGTTAACTGACAAACATCCTGTGCACAGAAATTCATTAACTTTGTGAAATGGTAACATAAATAATCCAGACTGCTCTGTGTTTCCTTCAGCTTCTAAAGCCAAGTACAAAAACCAGCAGGGAAAGCCAGACGGATAATTGGCTCTCGTACTGCTGATATGACAATGGCCACAGAACAGCATACAGCAACCTGAAGTGGGAGCTTTAGGCTGAACACTGAATGTCTACTCAGAGGTAAGCAGGACAAGTCTCTGCAGGGCAAGGCTCAGAAGGAAGCAGGACTGAATCATGCTGCCGCCACAGCTAGCTAGTGAGCTCCCTGCCCCTCTGCCTTTCAAGGAAAAGCTCTTATCTCCGATCAGCAGCTTATCAGAGATAAGTGTATTCCCCTGTTAAGCACTGAAAAAGGGAGCCTTTTTCCTGCTGAGCAGGAAAACACACACACTTATCTCTGTGATCAGCTACTGATTGGAGATAAAAGCTTATTCCTCCATGGCAGAGGGGGCTGGGCTAGTGGAAGTAGTTGGGCCAGATGGGAAACCTCTGTGGGCCATATTTGGCCCATAGGCTGAAGGTTGCTCATCCCTGCTGTACAGGGTTTGTACCACTGAGTGGTAGAAGCTGGGGACAGCAGAGAATACACCTCCTTTTTTTTTTTAATGATAAATGCCTATGACATATCTGGGAACCAAGTAGTATAGTAGAGGGAATTAGTTCTATTCCCCAGTACAATAGCTTGTACTGGGGAATAGAACTAATTCCCCCTACTACAGGAGTTAAAAAGCAGTACCTTTATGATCTCAGCAGGATTAGCAACCAATACACCTAAGGAAAGGGATGAAGAGTTCTGTGATATGGGGACTGGGGATTGGTGTACTATCTACTGACGTTAAAAAGAAACTTGCTTTTCCATTAAGCAGGGTAACAAGAGTGAAGATGAGAAAACACAAAATAGGCAGAGGCAAAGAGCCCAAGAAATGGAAATATGATAGTTATAGATGACTCAGTCAATTCTGGTTTCTCTCAGTGTCTATGTTTCCCAATTTTAGGTTCAGCTTATCCTGAACTTTGAGAATTTTATTTGGAAGTCTGCAGGAAATTTTGTATGCATTTGTGTGTGCATTTCTCCTAATACATGCATTTTTGTTTGCAATTTTGCCTAATATACACTGTTCATTTTTGCAAATATTTTTGCAAAATGCATTTCTGAATGTTACTTTCACTGATACATGCTTTTGTGTGTACTTTTCCCTTATTCACATTTTTGTATGTATTTTTTGATTTGAGAACTCCATTGCAAAATTCAGGGAAGGGTGAATTTTGAAGGATGACCGAGTTTCCCCCATCGCTAGAATAAGAACAGGAAATAAAGGTGAGGCAAAGTCAGTTGGGAAGGAACATGGACTCTGTTGTAGCTCTGTTCCAAACATGGTCCCACCATTTTGGCCAATGAGAATATAATTCAGCATGCTATCATCACAATGATAGGAAATTTTTATTCAGTCATTCCTTTTTGATATCCAAACCTTCCAAACACTCCCTGCATTTCACATCTGGCCGTCCGTTAGAATACAAATGAATGACTGCACTCTTGTACATAGGCTGTTTATGATCCACACATAACATCAAAAATCACATTCACCAGCTAAACAGATCTTGGATGAGCACTGCGATGCAGATGAGAATACACACGTAGATGAGCAGCCACATCAATAATGCACGGAAGGTTGCTTACGCCAGCAGATTTTGCTTGCTAGACTGGGTGACAACTTTACATCGTCTTTTTAAAGTATTGAACTTTCTACTCTTACTCAAGTGTTAACGAAAAATAGTCACGATTCTGCCTTACTAGATTTTATTTTTTGGTAAGTCTGCATGAATGAACTTACAAATATATACGTCACAAGATAGATTCACAAACAATCCTCACACCTGACAATCTTCATGAAGTTTTCATGCTTTCCGTGTAGCTGAATCCATAACATTTGATGCACTCCTTGATTTTGCTCTCTCCCTCTGGCATGATGCATTACTTAAATCTGAAATACTTAGTTCCTTAAAGCAAGCTGGGACAACACTGGCTATGAAAGATTTCACCGTTTATGATTAATGTGTATTTTCTAATAAGAGGAGAATGCTTCTATTACTTACATTTTCAATACATTCGTTTTAAACGAAGACATTAGTCGATCCTATGGTAACTTATTCAGTAGAGTAAAGCACTGAGGGAAGTGTTGCACAGATTAAACTCCCACAGTTTCTCTCTGACTTGTAGGCAAGTAACAGCTGTCAGGAGTTTACCCAAAATGCATCCTTTGAATAACAATGCCAGCATTATCTAGCAAAATAAACGGATCTAGCTTATTTTATTTTATTTAGTTGCTATGGGTGGCATCTGTCTTTTAGCACAGTGTAAAAGGCTAGGTGTGGATACAAAGCCGAAAGGAAATCTGACAGCATATATCTTTCTTGTGTACAATGCACAGTAGATACTGAAAAACTGCCCTTGACATTTTGCATGGATTTGCAATTTCATTAAGTGCAGTTAGGAGAGCAAACATTAGAGCTGTGCCGAAGGATACATTGTATGTTAGGAGCACTGTGCCTATTTAGAGAGTTCATCAAATACCAGCCCAACAGCTAGAACAGGCGGAGCCCAAAGGTGTGAACCAGAATTGCCTTGCACCCTCTGTTGGGCATCCAAATAGAACAGCCTCCCCTATCGTGGATTAGTGCTGACTGGCAGTGATGGGAACTGTAGTCCAGAACCTCTGGAGAGCACCCAGTTGGGGAAGGCTGAAGCATAACATTTGATTCTTGCCTGAACCTTGTGCACAATGGTCCTCTAGAAATGGGCAGATTAGCGAATGCACCACTCAAGGCTTTGCTCCCTTCCCTTCATAGAAGAGGACTAGTTTCTTTACAGTTATGTAAGATGATGTGATACTGCAGAGAAACTCTTAACAGGATTCCTTGCTAATGCAAGACCTCTGTGACAGTTTATCCTCCATTAATACACCTGGGATTTCTTTCTAAATCATCTCAACCTGGATACATAGTAACCAGTGGCCCCTTTTTATCCTGTCAGAAAAATATGGGGGTAGTTAAGCTGAGAGGTGGTGACCAGCCCAAGGTCACCCAGTGAGTTCCCTCAGAATGGGGATTTGAAGAACCCATGTAACTCAGTGCAAGTCTGATACTCTATCCATAACGTACCACCAGCTATCCATTTCACTACCCTCCAATCATTACAACTAAAATTAAAGCCCTTCTAGTGTGGGAGGGGCCCTATGTCATTTCTGTGGTCTTTACAACACTCACCTTACCACTAGTGTTTTAATAAATGTTAATTATCAGCAGAAGAAGGTAGAAGATTTTTTATTTTTTTATTTTTTGTAGAAAAATACTAAAATGATGACAACTAGTGCTACTACAACTTCACAGGGTCAGTTCAAGGTACCCAAATTATGTGCAAATGTACTTACACCTCAGACCCATCAGGAATCTCATGAAAAATTCTGCAGGGCCTACTCCCTCCTCTGATGGGAAGAACCAAACGGGGGTTCTACAACAGAGCCTAAATCTCTGAAACTATTTCAAGACAGCCTGTCATGCTAGCCTGACACAGAAAAAAACAAGAGAGTCTTGTAGGACCTTAAAGACTCACACATACTATTATGGCATAAGACAGGGGTCTCCAACCTTTTTGTGTTGGTAGGCACATTTAGGATGCTGAGAGAGTGTTGTGGGTGGTCTTACAAAATAGCTGCCATGGTGGAGGGGGGTGGCTTTCCCATTCACAGAATGGCTGCCATGGTTGGTGTGGTCAGTCACAAAATACTCTTTTCACAAAAGAAAACCAAGTGAGACTAAAAGAAAAGTAACTTCCCCAATAACCCAAGTACAAAGTAGAGGAGGGATCTGAGCTCCAAAACACAAAACCACTCTCTTGAACTACCATTTTCTGTTTCAACACCCATCTTGCAAAAGGCAAAGTGATTGGTGCTGCTGGGAGCCATCCTTCTGGAAGCACCTAGGAAAAGGCAACTGTGAGACACTGCTCACTTTAAAAGTTGATATGGTATGATCATGAGATGGTTTGTTGGGGAAAAATTGCAATGTATATGTAGCTGCATGGAAATCAAGGAGGTCCTGCATGCAATTGAGTGCTGGATTAGGACTGTGACAGAGTCGGAGAACTACTGCTATGACCTGTCCCAAGATGTGTTTTGTGGAACAGCCGGGGGGGGGGGGTATTTTTGTTTTTAATACTTTGTGACCTGACTTGAATTGAACACACCTCTTTCCCTTCTCAATTATTTTCCTTCATGTTCCCACCTTTTATGCTTTTTGAAAACTGCTGCTGGTTTTCTATCAATTATTCATATCATTCTTTCTCTCATTGGGTTTATTTTCCTAACTTTGTAAATTGCTAGTAGTTCATTTTCTGGAATGTAGGCACTGTTGTCACACCTTTTTCCCCCACAGGAATGTTTGTAACTATGCCTTCATTTCTCTCATTATTGGGTTGTGTGTGTGTGTGTGTGTGTTTTTAATATGCCATTCTTTCTCTCACCAAATACATTCCAGTTACTTTCTAAACTAGACTGTTCTTTTCTGGATCATTTGAACTTCTCTCAGCACGGTTGGGTTTTTTTCCCCTCCTCATGGGATTTCAATGGTTGGATCCAGATTTAGTATATGCAACTGGAATGGTGAAAGCAGACTTCCATGCCCCCTTCTCCCCACAGCAGCCCCTTCAGCCCTCCAAAAATGCTACATGGCAGGTCAGGGAATCCTGCTCAGTGGGGTAGGCTTTGTTGTGGAATGGGGGGGGGGATCCCTGGAAAGGGGGCAGGGACTCCTTCTATGAGCAGAGCTCCACATATAGAAGGTCCCTTCCTGCAATTCTGGAGAATCCCCCCTTCCCTCTCAGCCTCCTGTACCACAGTCCATCCCATTCAGCAGGGTACCCTGACCCTCTGTGATGCATTTTTGGAGGGCTGGAGAGGCTGTCATGGGGAAGAGGGGGTTTCCACCAGCCAAGCTGCATGCACATAAATCTGGGTAAGCACCAGTGCCAGAAGGTACCAGAAAAAAAACAGCTCTAAGGCTGGAAACCAAAGTAAAAAAAGAAACAGCTGCACCAATTGAATTCCCAACTCATTTAGACTGTTGGTCTTTATCAAGGGAAAAACTCTTAGAGATTCTTTTGGAGGATTCCCTCTCCCTTGCTTCATCCAAAGCAAGGGAGGAGTGGGAATTCTCCAAAAGAATCTCTAGAAGTTTTTCTCTTGATAAAGACCAAGTGTTGAAATGTGTTGGGAATTCAATTGGTGCAGCTGTTTCTTTTTTGACATAAAGGGTCCAACCCTAGATTTCTAGCCATATACATTTTTAAAAAAAATCCTTATATAAATTCCTACAATTTGTTTTGACACACTCTGACACTCATAACTTGCTGCTCACCTAACATGGACCCCATATTCATGGTTTTCTATCTAACAATGCCTTATTTTTTTCCATTAACTTTTAAATTCCTTTACATAGAACATGTTTCCATCTTTCTTCCGTTTACAATTTTGAACTCTAATCTTCTGATCGTATGAGTTTTCTGCCTTCCCTATGCTCTGTTGCCTATCTAATATATGACAGTTTTCTCCCTGCAGTCCCAGAAATGCGTCTTCGCCTCAGTCTATAAACGTCCTTTCTCTCACCAAGTTGACACTGGTTGCGAATGGCTAGCCACATTTTTTCCCCAAATTTATACACCTGTCAAATCAAATCTTCAGCAAAGGAGATCGTTACCTTGTCGTGGTGCTGGAGCTTGAGCACCTCAATGACATCATGAGCTAAACTGTGAAGGGACACCCAAGACGGGAAGGTCATGGCAGAGAGGTCAGACTAAATACGATCCCTGGGGAAGGAAACGGCAACCCACCCCAGTATTCTTGCCATGAAAACTAAATGGATCAGTACAACCACAGATATGTTAGTATATCATCGGAAGATGGGACTCCCAGGTCAGAAGATGGTCAAAATGCTACTGGGGAGGAACCGAGGATAAGTTCAACTAGCCCCAGATGTGATGACGCAGCTAGCTCAAAGCCGAAAGGACGGCTAGCAGCCGATGGTGCTGGTGGTGAATGACGAATCCAATGTTCTAAAGATCAACACACAATAGGAACCTGGAATGTAAGATCTATGAGCCAAGGCAAATTGGATGTGGTTATTGGGGAGATGTCAAGATTCAATACAGACATTTTGGGTGTCAGTGAACTGAAATGGACTGGAATGGGCCACTTCACATCAAATGGCCACCAGATCTACTACTGTGGACAAGAGGACCACAGAAGAAATGGAGTAGCCTTCATAATTCATAATAAAGTGACTAAAGCAGTGTTTGGATACAATCCAAAAAATGACAGAATGATCTCAATTCGAATTCAGGGTAAGCCATTTAACATCACAGTGATCCAAATATAAGCCCCAACCACAGATGCTGAAGAAGCAGAAGTAGATCAGTTCTATGAGGATCTGTAGCACCTACTGGATAGTATGCCAAACAAAGATGTTATTTTCATTACAGGAGACTAGAATGTTAAGGTGGGTAGTCAAACGACACATGGAATTACAGGCAAGCATGGTCTGGGAGAACAAAATGAAGTGGGACATAGGCTGATAGAATTTTGCCAAGACAACTCACTGTGCATAACAAACACTCTCTTCCAACAACCTAAGAGACGACTTTATACATGGACTTCACCAGACAGTTGACACCGAAATCAGATTGACTGCATCCTTTGTAGCCAAAGGTGGCGGACATCTATGCAGTCGGTAAAAACAAGACCTGGAGCTGATTGTAGTTCAGATCCACGAACTTCTTATTGAACAATTTAGAATCAGACTAAAGAGAATAGGGAAGACCCACAGATCAGTTACATATGAGCTCACCAATATTCCTCATGAATATGCAGTGGAGGTGAAGAATAGATTTAAGGGACTGGATTTAGTAGATAGGGTCCCGGAAGAACTATGGACAGAAGTTCGCAACATTGTTCAGGAAGCGGCAACAAAAAACGTCCCAAAAGAAAACCAAGAAGGCAAGATGGCTGGCTGCTGAGACACTGGAAGCAGCCCAAGAAAGAAGGAAAGCAAAAGGCAACAGTTATGGGGGAGATATGCCCAATTAAATGCAAAATTCCAGAGGTTAGCCAGAAGAGATAAGGAATTATTTTTAAACAAGCAATGTGCGGAAGCGGATAGGAAGATAATAGAATAGGAAGGACAAGAGACCTCTTCCAGAAAATTAGAAACATCGGAGGTAAATTCCAGGCAAAAATGGGTATGATCAAAAACAAAGATGGCAAGGACCTAACAGAAGCAGAAGAGAACAAGAAAAGGTGGCAAGAATATACGGAAGATCTGTATAGGAAGGATAATAATATCGGGGATAGATTTGACGGTGTGGTCAGTGAGCTAGAGCCAGACATCCTAAAGCGCGAGGTTGAATGGGCCATAAGAAGCATTGTTAATAACAACGCAGCAGGAGATGATGGTATCCCAGCTCAACTGTAAAATCTTGCAAGATGATGCTGTCAAGGTGATGCATGCCATATGCCAACAAATTTGGAAAACACAAGAATGGCCAACAGACTGGAAAAAATCAACTTATATCCCCATACCAAAAAAGGGAAGCACTAAAGAATGTTCAAACTATTGAACAGTGGCACTTATTTCACATGCCAGTAAGGTAATGCTCAAGATCTTGCAAGGTACGTTCTCATGGAATGAGAATTGCCAGATGTACAAGCTGGGTTTCGAAAAGGCAGAGGAACTAGAGACCAAATTGCCAATATCTGCTGGATAATGGAGAAAGCCAGGGAGTTTCAGAAAAACATCTATTTCTGTTTTATGGACTATTCTAAAGCCTTTGACTGTGTGGATCATAACAAATTGTGGCAAGTTCTTGGTGGTATGGGGATACCAAGTCATCTTGTCTGCCTCCTGAGAAATCTGAATAATGACCAAGTAGCAATGGTAAGAACAGACCATGGATCAACAGACTGGTTTAAGATTGGGAAAGGAGTACGGCAGAGCTGTATACTCTCACCCTACCTATTCAACCTGTATGCAGAACACATCATGCGACGTGCTGGGCTTGATGAAGCCAAGGCTGGAGTTAAAATTGCTGGAAGAAACATTAACAATCTCCGATATGCAGATGATACCACTTTGATGGCTGAAAGTGAGGAGGAGCTGAGGAACCTCATGACGAAGGTGAAAGAAGAAAGTGCAAAAGCTGGGTTGCAGTTCAACCTCAAAAAAACCAAGATTATGGCAACCAGCTTGATGGATAACTAGCAAATAGAGGGAGAAAACATGGAGGCAGTGACAGACTTTGTCTTTCTAGGCGCAAAGATTACTGCAGACACAGACTGCAGCCATGAAATCAGAAGACGTTTACTTCTTGGGAGGAGAGCAATGACAAATCTTGATAAAATAGTGAAGAGCAGAGACTTCACACTGACAACAAAGGTCCGCATAGTTCAAGCAATGGTATTCCCCGTAGTAACCTATGGCTGTGAGAGCTGGACCATAAGGAAGGCTGAGCGAAGGAAGATAGATGCTTTTGAACTGTGGTGCTGGAGGAAAATTCTGAGAGTGCCTTGGACTGCAAGAAGATCAAACCAGTCCATACTCCAGGAAATAAAGCCAGACTGCTCACTTGAGGGAATGATCTTAAAGGCAAAACTGAAGTACTTTGGCCACATCATGAGAAGACAGTATACCCTGGAGAAGATGCTGATGCTAGGGGAAGTGGAAGGCCAAAGGAAGAGGGGCCAACCAAGGGCAAGATGGATGGATGATATTCTGGAGGTGACAGACTCGACCTTGGGGGAGCTGGGGGTGGCGACGGCTGACAGGAAGCTCTGGTGTGGGCTGGTCCATGAAGTCACGAAGAGTCAGAAGCGACTGACCGAATAAACAACAACAAATCAATTATCACTTTCCCAACATTCTAATCTTTGCCCTACCATCATATTCCTTCCTTCCATTTATCACTCTGTGCATGTTCAGAAATGCAGAGATGCACATGCCTCATATTTAAATAATTTCCCATTCTAAAAATAAAAATCCTGAAAAATTCTTCCACTTTTATATGAAATGGCAGCCTGATTCACATGGACTGTATTTCCTGGATGAAATTCTGCTCAGCTATTCTCTCTTCTGCCTAGCACCTGGACTGCATGCTTGCTTTGCTCACAGTCTGCCCACCTGCTGTGCTTTTTGTCCTTGCACATCACCATCACTGGCTGTTAGTTGTCCTCGGAGTCCTCCAAATCTGCATGTACGCCTACATTGTTCCTACAAACCTTCACAAATCCTCTTCCCACACATCAACAGGGAGCAATCCTGCCCTCTCCCCAAGCTTGTATGAATGTTCAATGATGTCTACATGCAAGGTATCCACCAATAGGAAACTGATGGGCTGGGAAAATGCCAGAGTGAATAGCCATAAGCTCTGAGGTTCAACTCCTAGATTCTCCAGAAAGATCTCAGGTAGCAGAGATAGAAATGACCTCCGTCTGAGAGCCCAGAAAGTGGCAGGCCGTCAAAGTAAACAAGACTCAGCTAGATAGATATTTACTTCTTCACACAGCGCATGGTTAAATTGTGGAATTCGCTACCACAACATGTAGAGATGGCCACCAATCTGATTGGCTTTAAAAGCGGGTTAGATAAATTCCTGGAGAAGGCTATCAATGGCTACTAGGCCTGATGGCTATGTGCTACATCCAGTATCAGAGGCAATATGTCTATGTACACCAGTTGCTGGGAAATATGGGTGGGAGGGTGCTGTTACATACATACATACGTTATTGCTTTTAGCCATAGGCGACTGCAGAATGACAAATGCAAAAACACCTGTCGGGATGAGTGCAAATATAAACAAGAAGGGAAAAATTACACAGTTCATTTAAAACACACCTTAAATCTTACTAAAATTACTCACAAGATCTGACAGTGAAATCACCACCAGTAAAAACACTAAACTAGAAATGAGATAAAATTACACATACAGTTTAAAAACACTCACATTTAAAATGGACCTTGAAACTTGCTAAAATTCCTCACAAGGATAGCACTGTCAGATCATGGAATCCCCCTTACAGTCTACTGCCATCTCATTTAGGGTTCTTGCTCTAATTTTCTTTGCTGCGGTCAAATACAATGCGACTAGGTAAGAAACATACTCCTGCTCATCCGATATGAGGTGGATTATTATATTCTGAACTGACCACCTGCTACATTGCGACACAGGGTGAGGCAAAAAACGCTCTCTGGTGCAGGCATACAATGGACAGCACAGTAAATAGGGCACTAGATCTTCCACACAACCATTTCCACAAGTACAGAGCCTGTGCTTTGCAGGAATGTGAAAGTGCCTGCCACCCAGATAAGCAGATGGCGTCTGTTGGAATCTTAACTCTGTAAAGGCCTTCCTCAAGAGCTGGATAGGTAATAGCGGGGAGGGTGCTGTTGCACTTGTGTCCTGCTTGTGGGTTCCCAGTCGACAGCTGCTTGGCCAATGTGTGAGAATGCTGACCTAGATGGACCTTTGGTCTGATCCAGCATGGCTCTTCTTATGTTCTTAGATAACTAGACCAATGGGCTGACTCACTGTAAGACATCTTCTGATGTTTGTTGTTCAGTCGTTAAGTCGTGTCCGACTCTTCGTGACCCCATGAATCATAGCACGCCAGGCCTTCCTGTCCTCCGCTCTCTCCCTGAGTTCTGATGTTTAGGATAACACATTTCTTTTACAGTTATTATGATGGTGTCTACAGGCCAACCCTACATGTTTAAACAAGTCCGAAGTGTATTAGATGGTACTTACTCAGGAGAGGAATTCTAACTCAAGAAGAAGGCAGGCCCTCAAGGATGCTAGAACATTCTTCCCTCACCATCAAACAATTTGCTTACCTATTCTTCATCAAAGATAAAGGAGCGGTGATTCAGAAATGTAACCCAACACATTATATCAAATGGTGGTTCCTCACAGCATGGTTCAGCATTAAGGACCCAGGCCAAGATGTGAGCCAAACAAAAGGCCTATTCAGGTGTTCTACATCTGGGGCTAATAAACCCACGAAATGAGGGAGAGCACTAATGCCACCACCCTCCGTCATTGTATTTCTCATGCTGTACACATGGAGGGCAACTTTCTGAAGAGGAGCCATGGAGCCTCTCTGCAGAACCTGAACATGGATTTTCCAGAGGCAGTTTGGAGCCTGCTATAGACTATTGTCTAAATATTTATATTGTTTTCTGTGAAATGTTAAATACTGATCCTACACCAAAGGATTGTTTGGATCCTGCCCCCTCCCACTCTGAGGGTGGAGAGAAGTGTCCAACCCTGCAGAGGCAGATCCAACCTTCGATGCTCCCTCCCAGCACCTGTGGAACTCTCAGGAAACCTTTGCCTTTCCAGTGTTGCAGCTGCAACATGGATACTGCCAAAAAGGGGACTAACTGGGGGCATGTCATGGGTGAATCCTGGCGAGGCTCTGAATCCACATGCAAAGCCTTCTCGAAGCCCCAGACACACACTCAACACAGGGAGGGGGAGATGAGCAGAAATGCACAAAAGCATAAATAAATACATACATACATACATACATACATACAACAACAACAACAGTGGAAAAGGAAAAGAAATGAAGATATATCCCACTCCTCACTCCCTTCCATCCTGCCAGTACAAGTACAGCAGGGCTTTGGGGGGTTTGGTGCCTCTGACATCAGAGCTCATCCTCAAAGGTAGGATTGCTCTGTGCTGGTGCAGTGGATTGCAGCTCCATCTGTTACACTGGGTACATGTGCAATTGTAGTTGAAATAAAACTAAGGCATTTATACTTTCTTAAAAACAATAAACCTAACGGCACAATGTTATGTGGTAAGTTATATATAGTACATTTAGGGTGCAATCCTATGGCTGGAGCATGCTGGGAGTTGTAGGAATTTCCCCCCAAAATAAACATGCATAAGATTGCACCCCTGACGTTTTTAAAGTAGTAAGGTTAAGTTTAGATTGCATCTATTTTACATTTCCCCCAAAGGTCAATGGTTAGGGTTTTTATTACATATGCATACATACACACACCATGGGGAAAACCTCTCCTTCCCCCTGGCTTCAAATTTCTAGAAATATCACATCTCCAGCTGTAATCTAGTTTAACCCACATTATACTATGGGATTAGCTAACTAGTTTATCAGGTTTGCTCACAAGAATACTGCATTCTCCTTGTTCATATTTCACTTGACACAACTTTAATTACACCTGCATTTCTGCCTCATTACTAATGGAGTTCAGAATTAGAATGGGAATGAGCCAAAGCCATAGGCATGAGATGGAGAAGACAATGGTGATGAATGAGGAAGGGGAACGGAGGAGTGAGTACAAGGGAAATGTACTGAGTGGAAATGGAACCAATAACCAGCACATACGGCTCTTAACATGCATGTGTCCCCTGTCAGTCTGATCAATGCTGCCTTGTTTTCCTCTGCAATTACCTCTGTCAACTGTACATTCCTCACGGCAAGAGCTGCATCACCCACTATGCTTATAAAGTAAGTCAGAAGCAGGGAAGATATATAATGATTCAATGCAGAGAGTAGAAAGGCTGGGGAAAGTAGCTTGAAGCTAATGATGACTGAGGTCTCTTTCACAGTGTCACAAGACATAGATATTTAGTTAGCCATATAAAGACCTAGAGAAAAATGGGAAAAAGTCCCCTTTCATCGAGAAGGTCCCATGAAGGGTTTTAAGAACTTCAGGGGAGGCCCTTCCCTAGGTACCGATGTCATCAAAGCACTTTTACTGGGGGAACGAGAGAGGAACTTTTCAATGGCCGCTCTCAGGTTTTGGAACCCCTTGCCAAGGGAGGCTAGGTTGGCCTCCTTCTGCTGGCAGGCAAAGACATGTCTATTCAGGCAGGCCTTTGGCATATAATCTGGACTGTTGCAGAAGGGGGAGGTACTTAGGCTTTCTTTATACGGAGCTTTTATCCTGTGACTGAGATTGCTTCTTTACGGAAGTTTGCGGGCTCTTTACTTGACGCCGTGAGCCTCCAAGGCATCTCGTGCACTAAATGCCCTTTGTTCCATTTTTAAATCAATCGCAGATAATGAGCTATCAAATTACCCCGTTGTGCTCCACTTCAGTTCCCTCTGTGAAAAGAGGAAAAGTGGCAAGAAGAGGAGCAGGATCAATGAAAGATAATGGAAGACTCAGTTATGGGGGGGAGGAGGAGGGGGAAAGGGGATGGGGGAAAGGAAGCGGGTGAAAAAGGGAGTCGTCATGATTCTTCATTTAAAACAGAAGCAGAAGGCCCCGTTTTAAATGCAGGATTTTAGGCTGGTGTAGAGATGCCCTTGGTTTGTGCTGTTTATCTCTTTTATTGTTGTGTTTTCATTGTGTTTTCATTTGTTTTTATGCTATGCTTTAATTAAGGTTTTGTTTTTAATCCGGAATTTATTGTTAGCTGCCTTGAGTGCCATGGGGGGGGGGGACCGAAAGGGAGGTGAGGTAGAAATTAAGTAAATGGCTAAATAAATAAATATTGTTTTCTTTTTGTTTTTCTCTTCTATCCGCATCCCTTCCTTGGTGGAGCAGGGAACTGATTTCCCCTCCCTTAAATATTTCTTGTTCCTCACGCCACGTTCTGTTCATTTTGTTCTCTTTCTTTCTTCATACCTGGACCTTGATTGCGGGTTGGACCACAGTGACCTGCCCAGGGTTAAGTTGCCTGTATTTCCCATCATTGCCAGTGCCTGCTTTTTGAACGGTTGCAATCATAATTGGCTGCCTCAATTAGAGCTCATGGAAGACAGCAGTCACATGACAAGCTCATTGAGTGCAAGTGGGAGTGAGCATGGCCTGGCTGAAAACTGTAGCGGCCACAGGCTCAAAGATGTGTGAGAATGAGGCCTAAGCCACATGACTTATGTTGAAGTCTGCTGTATGTCTCCTCAAAATCAGGGAGACAATTTTGGGGATGTTTGGTTGGAGCAAGGGAGAAGAGCATATTTTAAGGACATTTGTTTAAAACCAGAGAAATATCTGTACCTAAGGAATAACCAATTGCATATGTCTTGAAACACTCGGGGATAGAGATGTGCCCCTACTCCAGCCTAGACATAATGTACAAATGTTGTTAATTTGCTAATAGCCTGCAATCCTATATCTACTTAACTGGAAGTAAGCCAAATTGAACTCAATGGGACTTTCTTCTGAGTAGAAATGTATAGGGTGATACTGTTAAACTGTTCAGGACTGCAACTAAAGTGGCTTAATCAATGACCAATTAATCCTTATACAATAACTTAAATATTTTTGTAGTTATCTGTTATTCAAAAACATGACTATGTCCTCTGACTCTGTATAACACGATTGTGCAAATGTAGTCAAGTGTGCCAATGCTATTATGCATAGATATATTCTAAATAAATTGGTTCTGTCTAATAGTGGAGAAAGGATCATAATTCAATCGTATCCTTGTTCCAGCATTTCAAGCCTTTGATTAGTTTTTCAGTGTCACAAAGTGAATGATGTACAAGCATTGCTAAAGAAAGCTTATTTTATTTATGTGTTTATTTATTTATTTCTAAAATTTATATCCTGCTTACTCGCCAGGCTGCTTTTCTAGGAGCTTGCATTGAAATTCATAATCAAAACATAATACGAAGGACTAGGGTAGCTAAGTGTCCAGCTCTGAATGGGTGACTAAGTTTTCTTGTTTTCCTTTTCCCTCCCCAACCTGTTTTCCTTTTGTGTCATGTCTTTTTAGACTATAAGCCTGAGGGCAGGGACCACCTTTTTAAAAATTGACCTATAAACTGCTCTGGGACCTTTTCCAGCTGAATAACATGATATAATACAATTAATTAATTAATTAATTCTTTGTAGGACAGTCTTCCATTTGAAGGGCTGTCCAATCTAACCCTGGTTTAAAGATAGAGGGCAGTATCCAACAGTGACATCCCCAAACTCAAATAGTCTTTGCATTGTATTCCTGCATTGAGCAGGGGGTTGGACTCGATGGCCTTGTAGGCCCCTTCCAACCTTACTATTCTATGATTCTATGATTCTAGTATTAGCATAGTTCTCCTGAATCTTTCTATTGTGCAAGCAGTTGCTCATTACACTTGTGCACCTGTTTGTGCAAGCAGTTGTGCAACCAGTTGCACAGCACATTGCACAATGGGTGCAAGCAGTTGTGTAACCAGTTATACAAGCGGAATGTGAAACTGGCTGCACAGTGGGAATGCACAAAGGTTGTGTAAAGCCTTCCTCAAGGCGTTGCACAAGAGTTATGCAAAACCACTTGCGCAACCAGGCTTGCGCAAATGTAACTTTAGTTGGATTCTTCTCTTGCACATAGTTCCCAAAGTGCCCAAAGAACCATAAGAAAGAAGAGAAACTAGGGTCTTGAAGTTTCCCATGAACAGTTAGCACTGGATAGCAGACTGAGCAGGCACACAGGTCACCTGGTCACAGTCTACCCCATGATAGCAAGATGTATTGTGTTGCTATCATGGTTGCACTGAACGTTTGGAGTTCCTCCTTTCTCCTAGGAGATGCAATGGCTGGGCGGGTGTGTGTGGAGAGTAAGGCTTCCTTTATCTTCTCACAGACCAGCTTAAAATATAACTGTTTAATTGTATAGAAGGATTAGCTTTGAAACGGTCAGCCCCCTGAGGCTGTTTAAATGCGTCCTGGCTTTTTAAAGTGATTAGCACAATCTTTATCTAATCAAGAGTAGGAAAAAAGTATTGTATAAAGTGCTCTTAAGTGCTAGCACTTCTTAGCAGATGTGGGAAGAAAGTTAAACCTTATCCTGTAAAATCAGCCGCAGTCTGCTTAGCTCCACTTTTGTTGCCAATAATAAATATAAGCAAGAAGTGCATTGTTACATGTTAGAAGAAAGATCCAATTTGAGTATGGAAGGATGAGAACTCATTAGAAGCATATTAAAATGAAATCTGGTAAAAGTAGGATTTGTGTTTGGATTATTACTCTCATGTGTTTAGCATACCAAAGACTGGTGTGAATATTATTTCCTCAGAAACAAGACCAAATAATTTATTGTCATCAGGGCAGAAATGATGGTGATTTGTCATGAGGCTGAGATGGTTCCTCCCCTTTCTCTCATTAAGTGTAGCATAAAAAATAAATTATGAGAGTGTCCATGTGAACAAAGGGAGGGGGACTATGTTGTGACATTGCTTGCCTTTTTGCTCACTACGGTAACAATGTTTTTGCCACAAGGCTGTTGGCTGAAAATTGCTTACATCTTCCATACACATTTATATCACAGCCCAAGACATTTTACTGCCTGAGGAAAAGGACAAGAGGGCAGCTCCTGCCCATTCCATGTATAGAATCCAACCGGACTGGTAGTTGAATTTTACTTCGACACTGATGACAGGGCAGCTTTCTCCACCACATATGGGGGCAGCAGGCTAGCTCAGGGAGAACAGGACCCAGTGGAAATGGTAGGGAACTGCTGCCCTGATCCCACCATCTACCACCTGAGGCAGTTGCCTCATTCTCCCTAATAGGGTCAGTTCTGTTTATATAATCACATAATGCTATAGAAATTTATTGATGACAATTTGCCATCACACCCTCCTCCTTTACCAGTCAAAACTTAAGGACTGTATGGGAATTTTGTTTCAGTTTGTTTATGATCAGAATTTACCCATTTCACACCTGCCGGATTGGACTTGGATACAATCTGCAGTCAAGGTCCGTAAATTTCTGAGCAATGTGATTTGTGGACAACATCAAAAAATGTGTTCGGCAGCAGGCATACATTTGAAAAATGCGTGCACAAATACAAACCAATGGGAGACGAATGTGTACTTTTCAAAGATGTGCACAATTGATGTGTACATTTGAAAAAATGTGCATCAAAATAAATATGTATGGATTGTCATGCAAAAAGAAAACAACAACAACAACACTCGCAATCTGATATGGGACCAAGTTGGAACAAGCTTTGAGATGGAATTTGGAGAACTTTGGTGAGCTTGAGTTTTGCTGAGTTTTGCTGACATCCCTAGTCAAAACCTCTTTCTCTTGTACTGTGGTTTCTTTATTTAAGTTAGTAGTTTGTGTCAGATTCTTTGGGGTTTTCCTTTTCTACTATTATGGTTTTCTAACTGTTTTGCTATGTCATCGTCTCATTTTACTAAAATATGCTGCTACTGGAATGAAGAGCCCTTCCTTTCTTTAATCCAGTTCCCACTTCATTTCCCTATTTAAAGAATGCATTTCTGTTTGGTGGAGTTTCCATTTTTATAAGCTTACTTTAAAATTACCTCTAGCTGGTTATTGAGAAATAAGTTTTGTTTCTTTAAAACTGGGAAAGGAGGCCATGTGTTTTCTCCCATGAATCAGAACAGTCACAGGATCATGCTTAAAATAAGAACCAACACTAAAAATCTAAAATTTAAAATTATCTCCTCGATTTGTACATTTCAATATTCATAATAAAATCTATGTAAAAGAAGCTAACCCAAAGAAATTGTGCAAATTTTTGAGATCCCCATATATCTTCATCAGGCAAGCTGTTATAAAAAGCTGGAGGGCGGGGGGGAGGAAAAAAGTAACTAGGCAAAGTTACATTGCCTGCAAGTTCAGACTAGTCCTAAGGTGTAGTGTGGGAGAAGGAGTCTGCAGGTATTAAAATTAGGCTCAGCATGTCATGTGATGGTTACAGGAAGCTCCTTCTGCCCCTGGTTATGCTGGGAAGAGGAAGAGAGAAATGTTGTACCCTCCATTTGGGGGACTATTTTCAGAAGTGTTTTCCATCCTGGTCAAAGCACACAGGCTCTTTTTCAAAAAATTTTTTTCATCCTTTTAAAAGAATTAACTCCAAGTCACTGCTCTTCCTCTGGGGGTCGGGGGGGAGGGCAAGGAGCTGGAGGTAATTTTAATATCCCCTTCCAGAAGTTCAGTGAACATGGAGGGTGAGAATTTGGGAATTGGGATCGTATCCCCTGTCCCCACTCTGAATCTTTGCATATTTATCTGTTTTCCTGAATACAATCTGCATCGTTTAAAGTTGCACATGCATAGGCTCTCTCCACACATTCTGAACCCTCTAAAATGTAGGAGAGTATGGCATCATGGTAAGAGTAATTTGCTCTAAAGTACTTTTAATTAAAGCTGTAGAGAGTGAACATAGGCCACATGCTTCATGAGAAAATTGTACACAGAACTGCATAACAAAAGGGAAAATAAAGGCTCTTTAATTAATTTCACTTAGATTTTTCCATCTTCATCACAATGACAACAACTTGTAGATGAAGGAACCAATATTCTCCAGAACTTTGATGTTTGTCTGGATGGTAACAAAGGATACTTCTGAAATAATATATGGAATATTCAAATATCTGTTTTATACAGTTTCACACCTGCTCATGTAGTTCATTTTTAGGGGTGTACGAAACCCGGCTAACCTGGCTCCGCTGAGGTCTGCAGGTGGGGGGAGGCAATCCGCTCCTGCCCCCAGAATCCTTGACGGGGGGGAGGTGATCCATTCCTCCCCCCCGGAATCCTGCCTGGCCGGGCGAACTCACGGAGTCTGTGGAGCTGCCGCCCGGGCCAACCCGCAGAGGGGCCTCCAGCCACTGCCGGGCTGCTGCAGATGTGAATAGCATCCTGCGTAGGGGACGCCATTTGCGTCCCTACGCCGGCCCATGATAGGCTATGAAAATATATACGTAGCCTATCACGGGCTGGCGTAGGGACACATATGGCAGCCGCTATGACGGCCGCCATTTGCAGCTGCAGCAGCCCGGCAGCGGCGTTCATCCGCCGCTGGAGCCGCAGCCAGGTAGGTTCTGTTTTGTGGGGCTTTCGTGGGGTGGGTTGCTCCATTCCGCCATGGATTCCGGGGGCCCGAATTCACTGGAATTTGGCCTCCCTGGGATCTGTGGCGGAATTCTCTAACATCCCTATTCATTTCTTTCAAGGTTGACTGGCTGGACAACCTTGAATCCAGTTCTCGAGTACCAGAGTGGATAGAATTTTGGTTCTGGTGAACTAAGGTTCAAATCCCTGGTCAGCCATAAAGCTCACTGGATTGTAGGAATGATGATTTATATCCCTTTGTTATGTACATGTACTTGTATTTGAAAAGGGTACCTTTTTTCATTTCTTAATTCTGTTTCCATTATTAATGGCCTCACTTGTTTTGTTATTCATTAATTAAGACCATATTTGATTCATTATTCATTCCATTCATGTTTGTTTGTTTGCTCACATTTATGTATATTTTCTTAATTTCTTTCTCTTCCTTTTCTCTTTTACTGATTGGTGGTAGTTTTGTTGTTGAGTACAGCAGCCACCTCCTGGTAGCTGCCATTATACTTTTCCCAGAAATCCTCAGATACTGCACTGTCCTTTGGGATTCTAGGGGGAAATGTAGCAGTTCCCACAAAAGGTTTTGGCCCTCAGTGGCGGCCACCCAGTAACTAATGTTCTCTGGGAGGATTACAAACAGTTAAAAAACTAAAAAGCCATAGAGCAGTTTAAAATATAAAATGCAACATAAATATTTAAAAGAATAAAATACAATATAATGCAAGACAATAAACTGCACAGGAATGGATTAAACAGCCATATTCCCCCCAACCCAACCCACTGAATACCCTGGAATGCTACAATGTCTAGAATATATTTTGGAAAAGAAAATAGCATCTGCTAGGAAGCAGATGCCAAAATTAGCTCTACTGTCACCGCCAAAGGTACCACCCATCACAATGAGTGATGAACAGCATTACAAAAACAAAACCCTTTTGTCTCCACTCATGGAGGAGAAGGCTAACAATGGCTCCTAGTCACAATGGCAATATATTGCCTCCAGTATCACAGGCAGTATGTTTCTGTATGCCAGTTCCTGGTGAACACAAGTTGGAGGGAGCTACTGCCCTTCTGTCCTCCTTGTGGGCTTTCCACAGGGATCTGGTTGGCCACTATGTGAACATAATAGTGTTCACAGAATGCTGGACTAGAGAGGTCTTTGGTCTGATCCAGCATGGCTTATCTTATGTTCATTATTCAAGGCATTACTTTCCTAATTTTCTCCTGACTCCAGTCTGACCTACCACCAGAAGTTTCTAATCTTGCTTCTTGAAAGGATTACAGGATGTTGGAAGGTCCTGTCAAGCAGACAAGGTCTATTGTCTGTTATAATCAATGTCTACCTAACAGTTTCTTAAAAGCGATTCTTATGGCTTGTGTGAACACTATTGTCCTGGTTATGAGTTGACCAAACTACTGGTTGGGAACCTTGGACATGTTCTGGGGAATTACCCTGTTTAGAAGTTATTACGATGGGATTAATTAGAAATACTTAAAAATATGTTTCTCTCAAAACTCGAACTGTGTTTTAATTTAAAGGGCAACATGGGATGTGTATATTGTCTTCTTGACAGTCTGTTAACCAGTTAAGATTATTTGTCAATCATTGTTTTTGAACTGATTGCTTGGTTCTTGCAACGTCACATACGTGTGATATAACACGTAAGATTTGTAATATGTAACCTGAAAGTTGGTTTGTGTTCTCCAAATCAGAATGTGTGCTTATGCCATAAACATGGAAAACTATGCATCCTATTCCACCACAATGTAACATTTTCCACCAAAGTGTAACATATTCCATCACAATATGCATCATATTCCATCCACAATGCAAACAATGCTGACCAAATTTTATCTGTATGTTGTCACTGCAGGCCTGTCACTGTGCTTGCTCTTCCACAGGAAAGAAAACTCATGCTGTAAACTGTGCAGTCTAGGACCACAGGCCATAAGACAAGGTTGCAGAACCACCCACCTGCAGGCCCAATCTGGCCCATGGAAGTCCCGCCCCTTAGAGGAATCCCAAGGTTATCTCTTATCACTGTTATCTTTGACCTGTGTGCCGCTCCCCCCTCAGCACAGAGAAACACAAAATGGGTAGGGTGTTGAAATCAGTGGATATTAGGGATGTCCACGGAACCCGCCACGGACTCAAATGAGGCCGAATTCCATTGAATTTGGCCTCCCGGAGTCCGTGGTGGAATGGATGTACTCACCTCCACCTCCAGGACCCACGCAGACTGAATCCTTCCTCCCAGCGGCTCCGTTCAGAAAGTGATCCGGACACAAATGGTATTTTCTCGTGATAGGCTACGCGTTTGAATTTGCGTAGGTAGTTGCGTAGCCTATCGCGTGAAAAAGCAGGGACGCAAATGGTGTAGTGGACGCCATTTGCATCCCTGCTTTTTCACACGATAGGCTACGCAACAATCTACACAAATTCAAATGCGCAGCCTATCACAAGAAAATACAGGGATGCAAATGGTGTTGCGGATGCCATTTGCATCTGGATCACTGCCTGTTTCCGCCCAGCAGCAGTATGGACGGCAATGGTGGCTTTATCGCTGGCGGAACAGAGCCAGCTGGTGGCTCTGCAGAGTCAACGCAGAGTGGAGCTGGCCAGCGAGGATTCCGGGGAGGAGGAAAGGATCGCCTCCCCCCCCCCCCCCGCGGACGCAAGGTAAAGGATTTGTACATCCCTAGTGAATATGGCCACAGGCGCTGACGTTATCCAGCCCACAAAGGGTCCAGTGTGGGGCAATTCACATCCCCCCCTTCAAAAATGGTTCAGTGCCCTTGCCATAAAAGAAAGCTGCACCCTTCCTTTTCTGATAACTATCTCCCAGTCTGTTGTGATGATAAAATGGGAAAACCTCATGGATGCTGCTCTGAGGTTTTTGAAAGAACGGTAGGATAAATGTGTTATAAACAAACTCCCCAAAGTCTTGGCTAGAACACTTTATTTATTTATTTATTTATTTATTTATTTATATTTAATTTCTATACCACCCAATAGACGAAACTCTCGAAGTTTGCTCCTCTCTCCATTAACAAGTAACCAAACATGGACCCTACATAGCCAAACATGTGCAGTTCCATTCATTTGCTCCCAGTAATACTCTCAATGAACAGCTTTGCACTTGCACATGAATAAGTACAACACCGTGCTATGTCTGGGTATGTATAACATAAACGTATTGTTCAGCTAAGATGAATTTGCTAAAAGGTTCCACCCCACCCCAATTTTCCCTCTTCAGATTTTGATGGGGAGTATTTTCCAGATTTCAGTGGTGCAACACTGAAGAGGCAGTACATGACAGAGGTGTTCTGCTTTCAATCAAGCAGGCACCCCATTCTCTTTATAAAATTGATTTCCCAGGGTGCACATGCAAGGTATAGCAGTGACATGCAACTCTCTTGGCCTTGCTTCTTATCTTTTCAGTAGCCTCCCTTGAAAATTTCTTGACCCAGGAAGGGGACGGGGCAACACTTTTGGGACAACCTGACAGGGGAACAGAGCCATAATTAAGATGCAATAATTAAGAGAGAAATTAAGCTGCTCACGGTCCTTTCTAATTTGTGGTTTAAATGTTGACACTGTCATTATTGAGAGCTAAATCCAACACTACACAAATGGACTTCTTGCACAATGGGAGTTTCCTTTCCCCTCTTCCCCCCGCAAGCCCCTGTATGCACTCCAGATATGTTTCAAAGGGTCCCCCAGCCCCCGGAGTGGATTTGGGGAGGGGGGCATGGAGGGGTACAGGTTGGATAGAGAATTCAATCTATAGTCATGTCTGTTATTCTGGTGGAAAGTTACAATTGGATACAACCCTGCATTTTAATGTATTACTCTTGTACACCATCTTGCAAGCACAGTGCACCCTGAAAGGTGGGTTAAAGTATTTGAAATACAATTTACAATTATTTAATGTCAGGATTGGGGGGTGCATGTTCCTCCTGCTACCAGCTGTCATTGCTGCATCAGGGGGGAAAGAAGCAGGAGTCAGGCACCCCTCCATCATGCCTGGATACACCTCTAGCTGAAATCTTCTGCCCCTCCTGCTACCAACTGTCATTGCTGCATCAGGGGGGAAAGAAGCAGGAGTCAGGCCTTCCACTGTGCCTATGACCTGATGAGATTTGCTACTCAGAATACAGTGCCTGAATTTGCTTTCCCCCCCTCTTGCCTCCCAATCCCCTTTCCTTCTGTGTTGTGTCTTTTAGATCGTAAGCCTATGGGCAGGGACTGTCTTCTATCTTTGTAAGCCACCTTGGAAGCCTTTTTGGCTGAAGGGTGAGATAAAAATGCTATTAAAAAATCCGAACACAGAGATCCTAACTAATATCTTCATTTGAAGCCCAACACATGGCTGCAAGCAAATTTGCAGCGATCCGATCAGTAACCTCCAGGCTGCAGACTAGGGATGGATGGACCCACCTCTATTGAGCTGCCACCGCCCATCCGCCCCTGTTCAGCTCCCTGGACAAGCTGTCGCACCTGTGATGTAATGGACCACTTATGCCTGTAATGTTGTGTGAATGGGCCCCTTTACAGCCGTCATTTACACAATATTACATTTATGGGAAAACCCGAGCTGCCGTTTTTTCGCAAAATGGTGGCTTGCTGAGGGGTCAGGCAGCTGCCGGGTGCCTGTGGACCTCATGGTGGCTCGGCAAGCAGGGTCAGTAAGCATGGTGGTTTGGTGAATGGACTCCAGGAGAATGAGTGGGAGGGGGGGAGTCCACCAGACTCCACCCTCCTCTCAGACTGCCTCAACATCCCTATTGCAGACCACCTTCCTTTGGTGGAGTTGTCTTCTTTCTGCTGCTGATTGGGCTGAGACGTTTGACCCATGCATGCAACTGATAGTATGGAAGCAGCTTCTGCCTCTGCACGTGCTTTAAAAAACCTCCTCACCCCAATCACTCCCAGACTGATTGGAGCTAATCCCCAAAATTACAATCTATGTAGAAAAATAAACTGGTACCCAGCATCAGGGATGCTGTAGCTGCATCTTGCATTGCAGAGCCTGCACTGAGCACGGGGGTAGACTAGATGATCTCCAAGGCTCGTTCTAGCTCTATTATTCCATGATGCAATCTTAAAGCGACAGCATCTTGGGTTACACTTGCACTGTTACTGGCAGACATGTATATTTTTTGAGACACTTCAGGAAGGAGCACTACTGAAAAAGTGCTGAACTCTGTCTGTGGCTACTATTCTTTTAGTTATAGAAAAGATGCTGCTCCCCGGCCTGCAGTGCAATCTCAGTCCTTTAATTTTTGTTCAGCTGCAGCCACGCAAAATGTTTCAGAGGTGAATTTGCTGGCAGGATGCAAGCCTCAGGAAACTCCAACATGAGACAAAATGAACTAACAAACCCCACAGTATCATCCACAACAGCTTTACCTTTTGAAATGAGCCAAAGAAGAGCCCACAACAGTTTTATTTCTGACCAGCACTAGGAGGAGCTCTCGCACAGCGGCAAATGTTTCTTTTCTTTCCCACCCACTTTCTCATACCCCAATGCATTTTCCTGTTTGTTATTTTAAAGTATGTTTTCAACGTAGCTACAGTTTTCAGCGGGATGAACAATAAAAGCATGTATTGATTCTGTTTTCCTTGGCCTGGAATGCTGGCCCTCATGAAGAGGGGAGGGGAGGATTAAAGTATATTTTTTAAACAACAACAACAACGTTGAAGAGTAGCTTTCATAAATTAATCGGAGGATTTATGGTCTCCAACTATGGTCTCTCCTACTCCAAAACAAATTCCTTCTAAGTATTTATCAAATGCCATAAAGCAGTCTTCCCCAAAGTGTTGCTTTCCAGATGTGTTGAATTACAACTCCTATCATTCCCAGACAACACATTCATAATACATTTCAAAGAATGTCTGCAAAGACCTAACAATTTTTAGATACCATGTTAGTGTATCACAGCAAAAACAAAAATCCTGCGGCATCTCAAAACTATTATGCATAAGCTTTCACAGACTAGAGTCTACTTCCTCTGACTTCGCCACTCTGCTGTACTGCAGAGCACTTAGTACGAAGTTGGTGAAAAATATTTTAGCAGACACTATTCCTTTTAAAAATGGAAAGTCTTGTCTATAAACCTTTCTAACGATAAAAAGTCTTTCAACATTTAGGCCAGGATGCCTTTTATTCCTCTTATCCGTGTACAAATGACACACATCAGCCTATAGATTTTTCTTTTCTATTAACTATAATCTTTTGGCCCATAAATCAGAAAATCCTGAAACTGGTACTATGTGGACTAAGAAATCTAGCTCCAAGGTTGGGTCAGACAACAGGATCCTAAAGATACAGTAAATTCTACAGTAGAGTTTACTTTTGCACACACATTGGAGCACACACACACTTAGTATGGAAACCATGACATCCTTATGGCCTCAGACCACTTCACCATTTAGCCAATTAAAAAGGTAAAAAGGTAAAGGTGTCCCAACCAGTCGTGTCCAACTCTAGGGTGTGGTGCTCATCTCCATTTCTAAGCCGAAGAGCCAGCGCTGTCCGAAGACGCTTCCGTGGTCATGTGGCCGGCATGACTGAACACCGAGGTGCACGGAATGCTGTCACCTTTCCCGCTGAAACAGTACCTATTTATCTACTTGCAATTTCTTGCTTTCGAACTGCTAGGTTGGCAGGAGCTGGGACTGAAGACGGGAACTCACTCCGTCACATGGCACTCGGGTCTTGAACTGCTGTCCTGCCGACCTTCCAGTCTGCAGTTCAGCATCTTAACCACTAAGCCACCGCGGCCCCCAATTTGTTCAGTACTGCTAAACAAATGTCCTCTAGCATCCTGCTCTAGCTTGATGCTTTAAAGTGTTCTTTAGTATCAGCCCTGAGTCTGCGACAATGAAGCGTTCACCTGTCAATGAGTCGATCTCAGTGTTCTCTAACATAAAAATTGTGAGCTCTGCTATTCTGGCTAAGCTTTCTCCAGATGGTTATCACTATGCCATTTTCACTCCACTGGGCCGAAAGGAACAGATGATCACCTCCAGGACTGATATTAAACCAAGTTCCATGTCTTGGAGCAGAAAGCTATGGAACAGAGCAGTTGGTGTCTCTTCCCTCAAGGCCACATTTGTCACGGTAGTCAGTGCTTCAACCTTGTAAAAAGGGAAACTCAGATGGACTTTGGTCTGATCCAGCATGGCCCTTCTTATGCCTATTCTTGTTACACCTGAATTTACTATTTCTGGGTTCAAGAGTGGTGGAGCTGTCAGGTGTGCCTTGCTGCAACCACTGCCAGGAGACAAACAAGAAGAGGTCAAGAGTTTCCACCCACAAGAAGCCCAGATCATATCCTTGCAGAAGTACCACCCCTGGTTCTATACACACAGCAGTTAATATTAAAATATCCATTTCACGCAGAAGCATGCTTTGAAAAGAGAGGTAATGTCCATTTTTTCTACTACCTTGGTTGTATGTATGTATGACACTGATGAAAGGATGTCAAGAGTTAATGAGCTATCTTGATCAAGATGGCAGTACCGATAGGGGTGAGAATTTTGCTGGGTCTGCATTTTGATGTGGATTTACCCAATTTCCACCCCCTAGGCCAAAACACAGACCAGAACGCAGTCACAACCAGAAAAAATGCATTTTCCTGGAACACTGTGTTCGGGTTCTGTCAATTTGAAGAACGTGCACACAGAAAAAAATGTGCATATTTAAAAATGTGTACAAATTTGGAAAAAAATATGCACAGCATCAATTTATCCTTTGGGAGAGGGAATGGACACATTCCTAAAATGCACACAAAAATGCACACATTTGGGAAAATATGTACAGAAAAAAAGCAGAGATTTATTTGCATGTGTTAAAAAAAAAATAATCTGCAATTCAGTACATAAATGGGTTAGAATTATTTTTGGTGCATAAGCTCAGCAATGGGTTAGAATTATTTTTGGTGCATAAGCCCAGCAATGGGTTAGAATTATTTTTGGTGCATAAGCCCAGCAATGGGTTAGAATTATTTTTGGTGCGCAAGTCCAGCAACCTGCTTAGAAACAGACTTGATATCCCTTGCACTAATGACACATAACCATACACCCTGTCAACAGAAATAAGAATTTCAAAAGGAAATACATTTACAGTATCTGACAGTGAAAAGAAGAGACTCCGTTTCTTTTTTACTCCTTTGAAACGAGTTAGCTTTTCTATATGATAAAAACTGGACCTGCCTGCTTGTTAAGAGTAATAAGGCCAAATTAATTAAAATACATTCTTTTTTTTGTAACCCAGATGCTCTGCTTCAGCTACAGCACAATGCATTTTGTATTTTTAAAAAGTGGCGGGGGTTGAGGGGGAAAACAACCTGCTGTGTCTTTGCAAGCAAATTGGCTTCTACCTATAAATTATTCGACACTGTTTGCTTTTATCTAGAGAGAGGCAGGCAGCCTGGCAAAATGTCTGAAGATAATTTGAAAAAGCTGCTTTCCCTGGCCTAAGCAACTCAACTTTGCATCTGCAGAGACATAATCTTGACACTTGTGTATCATATTGCATGGCACTGCATTGCTAATGGGGTGCTATGGCAGGACACAGCAGCCTGAGGGGCAAAACTCAGTTCTTCCTTTTCATCTTGCTTAAGATGGCAAAAGGATAAAGGAGATGGGCGACGACAGTGCCACAGCCCTTGTGACCAAGTGGGAGGTGGGGCTCATCTGTTACTGTAGGGGTTGCATTCCAAACAGAATATCTTTCCTAACCATTCCGCACTCAGACTCAGTGTGCCAGTGTAATGCAGTGGAGAGAGTGCTGGACACTGACTATGGAAACCGGGGTTCCAGTCCTGCATGTGCTGTGACTCTCACTGGGTGACTTAGGCAAGTTACTCTCTCTTAGCGTAACTTACCTCATGTTAGCAGAACTGGCTGACTAAAGCGGACTGAAAAGTGAAAACTGAAGACTTCACAAACTTTACTGAGTCATAAACAGATAGTCCCCCGGCTAAGCAGTTAGAAGTATAAAACAGCAGAACAAATCAGGCCAGGCTTCTGACAGAATAAAACCACTACTACCACTATTACTATGGAACATGCTCATATTTTTATACATAAACAGGCTAAAAGGAAACATTTGGCTCCACCTGCCTGCTAGGCAACATCCGCCTCCTTGTGACCCCTGTTTGCGTCCAAAGCTCTCTGATGCACCCATCATCAATTTGAGAAGGATTACTTCTGCATCCTGAGTGATCCCTGTCACTTCACGTACTACCTACTTAACAAAACCCAAAAACAAATTAACCCTTAGCCTGCACTTTTATTTGGTATGATTTCCTGCCATTGGCATTCCAATACCTCATGGGGTTTTTTTATGAGGATATATCCTGGCCTGAGCTCCTTGGAGGAAGGGTGGGATTCAGAAAAATGTACTGTATCACCCAGTCAGGGTAATGTGTGTCATCATGTACCTTCTCAATGTACAAGTCAAAAGCAAACATAGTAATTTTTAGTTACCGTATTGGTGCTGCCACCTGTGTGGTGGAGGAGCACTTGAGGTAGGCATTCCACGTGGAGGCCTGCATGCATGGAAACCCAAATCTTTTCTGAAGGGGAAAAACTGCCATTTGGGGTCTACTGTGCAGAAACAGGTCTGCCTCTCATGATCAACAAAGGAATGCAGGAAGCTGCCTTAGAGTCAGAACATTGGTTCATCTAACCCAGGATTGTCAACACTAGCCTTACCTGGGACCAGAACTTGGACCTTCTGCATGCAAAGCAGGTGCTCTATTACTGAGCTATGGCCCCACCCTGAGGAATAGCCCCACCTCCCATGATATGGGAGGTGATGAGAGGTTGCAGTCCTTTGTCATGTGAATTGCAAGAATGGGAACTATGTTTCTAACAAGATGTATAGCTATCTTCCCTTCATTTGCCAGCCTTCCAACTTGAGACATAGTGAACATTGCCGGATCCAATGGACATATAAGGCAGGATCCTGCATGGTGTATCAACAGGGCAAAGTGTCACACAGAGCACATGGAAAGTTTTCCCACCTCAGCTGTATAAAGCTCACTACTTTGTCAGCATTCCTTCATATGCAGCTACTTTGTGGGTTTTGAATGTCGCTTCATTAAACACCATTCCTATGCAGTGTTTAATCTTAAAATTATTCTGGAAAGATTATTCTTCGGAGATTGTATTTGCTTTCTCACAGTCACTGCTTCGAGGACCTGAGGGCAGTCCATTACTGATTCTTCAAGCATTATTGCCCCAGCTAAGAGAGGTTTTCCTTCAAGAAACTCTAAATATTGGCTCTCATGAGTTATGACATGAAACTACTGTACTAGGGACTGAAGTATCTGAGCAAAAGCAAAATGGAAACAAAACCAAACCCTGAAGGTGGTTGTGTGTGTGTGTGTGTGTGTGTGTGTGAATAAATCAGAGTATCAGTTAGCAGGGGTGTAGGCAACTTACTCTAGACTGCAGAAATAAGGAGAAAAAAACTTTGCAATTATAACCTTCTTCTTAGTAACATAATAATTTATCATCAGCACTCATAGTGGCTCTTGATGGGTTTGTGGGAGGAGGATTCACCAGCATAGTGGGGCTGTAATCATTCTGAACAGAAATGTCTCCCAGAGTGACCCTACCTGCAACCCAATTTACATTCTCATGAGCAGATCAAGAATATCTGTAGCATTTCCCTGAATTCCAATTTTTCATTTTGTGGAAACACTTGATGAAGTTCCCATTGGCATTCTATCTCTGGACTGGGAGGCATAATAATGAAATGAGGAAAAAGTATGGGGATGCACCTCATCCTTTTGAGTCAAAAGTTGGGAGGCTGTCTCCTGTCAAATAACTACCACCTGTCCCCAGCACATGTACAACCAGCTTCCAGACAGGTCAATCCTAGAACTAATAAGTGGTGCTTTTCAGCAGAATTGCAATGGTTTTCCCAAATGATTGGGCATATTTTCTGGCACTTTTCTGGTAGGTTCATCCTGCTATGATCCATCCACACCAGTGGGCATGGCATAGCTGCTGTGGGTGGGGAAGGTCCGATTCATGTGGGTGGCTATTTGGAGAGGGGGGGACTCCAAGCAATCTTAAAAAGAAGCAATTATTTATTTAGCACTAAGTGCGTATTCATTCAAAAGTGATTGCCCACTACTATCCACAAAATGCTTAAAAAATAAACCTGTATCCTCCCACTTTAGTTGTTGATATGCCTCCAAGTAAAAATCAAATGAAATGGCACTCGTCTTAGCTTTCTGAGTTTTCCTAGGTGTACTGTTGTGGTCTGTCATTAAGCGTGCAATCCTATGCATGTTTAGACAGAGAAAAGGCCTACAAATCCCAGAATGGGAGTTGTAGGTCTTTTCTCTGTCTAAACATGCATAGGATTGTGCCCTAAACGTGTTGCTTAGCAGACGTTTAACTTGAGTCATGTTCCTCCAATTTGGAAATGAACCAAATGGAACTACCTCCCCAATCAGCCATGGGTTGATGTGACAGTGCTGTCTTGTGGATACACTGATAAATTCTAGAACAATGTCCTCTTTGCAATCATCCTCCTGTTAAGTATTCTCGTGCTAACCAGATGTTATGGAGAATAAATTAGGGCTAAGTGAAGATGAAGCATTTCAAGCTGCAATAGGGATCAAACATCTGTAAAAGGTAACCAAGATATATATTTTTTAAGGCAGCTGTATAGAATACAACAAGGTTCTATAGTCCCCATGTGTTTTGTGATCAGAACATTTCACTCATCATTTCTGAGCAGATTCCAACTGCCTTAGCTTATTTGTACATTTGGTATATTTTAAAAAAGAGTATGTATATAAATTAGGAATAAAAGATTTACATGTTGTTATTTCCTATACCTTTATCTTAGTTGTTCTTAAAAACAAACGTTTGGAACCAGATTTGATAATACTTAGAGCAGATCCATTGAAATCAATGAGACTTAAGTTAGTTATGCCTAACTTAAGTCCTACTGATTTCAGTGGGTCTACTCCAAGCATGACTATGCCTGAACCCAACCCCAAAATTTTACCCCATATAATATGGCACAAGAAGCACCATGATTGCAATCCCTACCTTTCATCTTACCCCATACCTACTTCTCAGTTTGTACTATCTGAACAGCACTGGTGATTCATTTTCATTTCTTTATTAACATGGGCTAGTTATTAATTAATTTTACTTTTCATGATTTTAGCAGAAGATAGAAAAATTACAACAGGAGATAATGTTATCACCTGCAAGAAACAAAACATTGCCAAGTCATGGTAATATATTTATTTATTTGGTAGTATAGAAATTGTGTATGCGTGTATCATCTATTGATGTCATTTCTCAATTATGGGGTTTTTTCCAGCTGCTATTTTTTAACTAAAAAAATAAACCTGGTGTTTAGTCTTATACCTGGTGTTAAGTCTTATATAGTCCAGCACACATTTTATTGCTCTTAATCATTGACCCGATGTGATGATGCTGAGATTTACTACCACATTCTTTTTTTCTCTTTCTTTTTTTACATATGTGCATGGTACATTATGGCTTGAATGCCCTTGTGCCTTTAAACTGTTAAACTACTAGTAGTTTTTCAATGTCTTGAAAGGCTGCCGTTAAAATTTTGAATTTTATGTAGTCCAGCAAGTATTTTATTCTTGGCCTCTTCTGACCCCTCTTCAACATGTTGTGCTTTATTGTCCTGTTCTCTTTTTCCCCCCACCATGTCAATAGTGTATTGTGCCAAGCAGCCCATACCATAAAATCTTTCAGCAGTTACAACTCCTTTTTTCCACAGTCCTTCATTTTCTATGTTGATTTAAACGGCCTCCTCTTTGAGGCTGACTTTGCATGTAGTTATCAATGTGCAGCATCTATCACAGAGATTATGGGTAAATAATAAATCAAATTGGGTGTGTAGGGATAATGTGAATAGGCTTTCTCTGCCCAGTGTAGAATTTTTCCCTGCAAAATATACTTTATCAATGTTAGCGTGGGATTCTGACTTTACTGAATCCATTCCTATTTGTTCTTAGACTTCAAAGTTTCATGTTAGTTTATAGGATATTTGTCAGAATATAAATAGAATGCAAAAAGATAAACTAGTTCTCAGAAGTGCCAACAATGAAACATTTATTACAACCCAACGTGTTTCGGAACTATAAGGTCCTTCTTCAAGGGCAATGTTATGCATCCAACGTCTGAGAACAGGCTGAAACAGCTTACAGAAATAGCGACTGTCTAATGGTGCAAGAAAGACAGTCACTATTTCTGAACACTTTTTTACCCTACCCTCAGAAGTTGGATGTATAAGATTGTCCCTGAAGAAAGATCTTATTGTTCCGAAACATGCTGGGTTGTAATAAATGTTTCATTGCTGGTACTGCAGACAACATAGCCTGGCCAGGAACAATACAGATGATAAGATGGCAAATGTCTAAACTCTCCCTTAAGAATTCTGGTTTATCTACAGTGGCAACATCAACTCTCCTGTTCATACATGTTTGCCAGCAAAGCCAACTTCTACAATTTTAGGCTATTAAATTATTAGTTTATGTGTCCAAGTTCCTTTGCACTCAGATTCAAAATTTTTGGACTGGACAAGTCTGACAGGCTCACAAGGAAATGGAAAACAACAACTTGGCTTTCTTTCCTGTCTCTTTCCAGGTACGTGAGGTTGTATTAATGAGATTTGCTGCCTGGTCTACCACTATGACCTGTGTTCCACTGGAAAGGCCAGAGTTATCCATATAAAATTCTGCCACAAAGAACAGGGTAACAACAGTATGTGCTGCGTTCCTTTCCTTAACCTTAATAGGCTACACATTGAGAGTAAGTGTTCAAGCTCATAAATAGTGGTTTCTCCATCGTATGGCCTAGTTCTCCTCGTACCATAAACCTTTCAATGATTACAACTGCTTTTTCCATAGCCTTTGGTTGATTTAAATGCCTCCCTCTTTGGGAAATGGAGCTATTATCCATACGCATGGCTCAGAAGACAGAAGTGCTGTTCTAGGATCTCTGTAAACTGAAGAATATGGCTGAAATGAATTCACTTCATACCTCCATTCCAAAGCTTCTTGGCCCAGTTCATAGAACTGGTTCTGACCTTTAATGGTCTAGGCGCTGCATATCTCAGGAGCATCTTTTCCGAGATGTATCTCCATGCCTCAAGATTAGGGATGGTGGCAAAATTCATTTGGTTCTCATTGTAACATGAACCAACGTAAACCGTGCTTCCCAAATTAATGAGCTCACCGCTGGGCAGTGGGATCATGGGGCACCAATACTGTGCCAGCTGCATGGGCTGCCAGTGTGTTTCCGAGCCCCTTTTAAAGTTCTGGTTTTATGATGGGGGCAGTGGCAAACATGCCCAGCCCAGTGTCGGGACCTGGGCAGGCAGAAGTATGCCAGGGCCCGCCAGGGCTGAAGCTCAGTGCTGCAGCTTTCTTTCTTTTCTTCTTTTTAAAAACATTTTATCAGCAGCAGCAGCCAGGCAGGTATGTTTATCATTACAGATGCTCATATTATTATTTTTACTCACACACACACACACCTTTTTTACAACACAATTGTGCTCATTTCCAAGTAAATCTATTTAGCATCAGGGCACCAGAAGCAAACTCCATTTTATTCCTCCTAGTCATGATGGTGCTATGATTATAAGGGTGTTTAAGCAGTTGTAAAGCATGGGATGGCGGTGGAGAGGGGAGGAGAAAACTATGAACTTTAGATCAGCTTTAAAGGGTGTGTGTCTGTAATACTATTAAGAGAGAGCGCAGGACAGGAAGGCCTGGCGTGCTATGGTCCATGGGGTCACGAAGAGTCGGACACGACTGAACAACAACAACTAAAAGCTGCACCACTGGAAACAACCCTGTTGACTAGAGATGGTGCGGGCGGCTGATGGGGTCCAGCAGTCCAGCGGCTCCCCCCTGCCTGCGCCCCTGAGCCACGCCCACTGAGCCCCTGCCCCTGCTCACCCCCCATGCGTGCTTGCCGAGCCGCCTGCACTCATCAGGAACTCATCTGCGAGCGCCATTTGAGAAAAAAAATGGCAATCGCAAAATATGCACACATCTAGGCTTCTGCAAAATGGCACCATGAATGACACGTATACACAAGATTACAGGTGTAAATGGCCCACTTACGTGCAGGCAGTTCAGCAAGGGGGGTTCACCTGCCTTTCTGGGGGTGCGTGACTGGGGGCAGGGGCTCGGTGATACCCGGAGAACCCGGACCGGGGGCGGGGTGCCCATCCATCCCTACAGTTGACCTTGATCTTTTAGGTTGCACGAGGGTCTGGGGCAATGGTGTAGTGGAGCCAGGGCTCATAGGGGCACAGCACCAGCGCTTTTTTATTAGCAGGGATGCTAACACTGTCAGCCAACCCCCTCGGAATTCCCTTTTCCCTCTGAGCTTAGCTGCAATCCTCACAGTAAGTGGGGGTGGGGGTAGGGAATGAAATTTCCCAGCGAAGGTATATTGTTCCCTGATGTAATGAAAAGTATTTTGATCTTGAATGGGCAATTAAGGGTCCATTAGCTTTACAAAAGACCTGCTCCTCCTGGAGATGAAAACTGCCAGAACTGCTTTGTTGAGATGGATCAACACAGCTGCCTTGCATTTCTGGATTCTCCTTGAGGCTATGGCTATGAGGAGTGTCATGACTAGCAGCTGCATTTCAAAATTTACCATTGGTCAGAGTGTAGATGGCTTCCTTTTGTCCAACCAAAAGACAGAGTCAAGTTGGCCTACTTGTACTAACTGGTTGAAAATTCCTTTGTTGACTGCCCAAAGAACACTGGAGCCAGGCCTGTATGAACCCCTTGCAGCTCAAGCTCTGAAGCCTTTTTCGACCAATCCATCACCGAAGGAAGAGTATATGGAATTACCAAAGTATCTGTTCAGTATGAACTTTTGATGTATTTGATTACAATATAACAAAGGGTAAAAAGAAAACAACAGCAAATCCCCAATTGTCCGGCTTCCAGCAGTCCTCAGTCAGCCCTGTCCAGTGCAGGATAAATTTTGCTTCTACTGTGTGTGTTGAATCAAAATGAATCTTATTTCCTATTCTGTGCTTCCTGAGAGAAAATACCACATGCTCTGGTCCAGTCTTTCCCAGACTGATGCTCTACAGATATGTTTGACTACAAGTCCCATCATCTCCCAACCATCCTGCCCCAGGCTGGGGGAAGGCAGCTTTATTCCAAACACAGGCTAATGCCAGCTCATACCACTCCCATAATTATCTTCAACTCTTCTGAGCAGTTGGGGAAGTGCTGCCTGCTAGGTACCAGTGAAGCAGAAATAAACATCTTGTGTACAAGAGGAAGAAAAACAATCAGTTCAATGCAAATATTGCAGATGCTTTTTAAGATTCATCTTGCTTGAATCCTCTGCTGAGGGCATTCCACAAGTGAAGAGAACATTGACATAATGGCCTGTGGTTTTTATTATTGATAACCAGATTGTGGGTTTTTTAGAGGCAGATGGATGCAGGAAAATAATTTTATCATCATCATCATCTAAACCTCTTGGTGTCTTTTTTATTCTAGAAATTAATTCTGGCAATGCGCTGTTTGGTATTTACTTTCCATTTCTATCTTTTCTCATGTCAATTTCTGAGTCAATTTGTGCTGTTCCATTTTCCTGATGACATTAATCTTTTGAGAAAGTGAATTTCATTGGTGCATATTCACATACTGTGGAAAGCAAATATTACACTTGCAGACAAAATATTTGCATCAAAGATTTTTTCAGCCTCTGTTAGGCAACAGATAGATCACAATGTGCCTTACAAAAAAAAAAAAAAAATCACAATTATTAGATACACTGTATATTCTCTGTTATCTTTGAGCAGGGGATGGCAACATGGTGCCCTCCAGATGTTTTGGACTATAGCATCCATAATTCCTGACAATTTCTTTTTCATTTATTTAAAATTATTTCTTGGCCACCATTAAGGATGGGACATTCATTTCATTTATTATATTTCTATAGCACCCCATAGCCAAAGCTCTCTGGGCAGTTCACAAAAATTAAACAAACAAACATTAAAATACATTAAATAAAGTATAAAACTATTCACATAATGACATACAACAAATAGCACACACAACAATGACATATATCTAAAACAATTTAAAACCATCAGCCATTGACAACCAAAGAAACTCATTATATGCTGCTAAATGCCCAAGAGAAGAGGGCAGTTTTAACCCGGCGCCAAAAAGATGACAATGTTGGCACCAGGCGGGCCTTGTCAGAGAGATTATTCCATAAATGGGGGGGGCACACTCTCATAATTGACCATGCTGGTTGGGGCTGATGGACACTGCAATCCAAAACAACTGGAGGACACCAGGTTACCTATATCTGTCCTAGAGAACTGCTCAGCGTGAGTCCAAGGCTCATCAACTGATTTTGATGGGACAACTTAATGCTGAACAATTAATTCATATAGGCCTTGGTCAGTTACCTGCCATTTTTGGTCGTTCTCATCATTATATCCTAACTAATATATTAGAAGAAACAGATGATAGAAGCCTCCCCTTCCCACCCATGTCCATTATAATCTTTCATCTTCTTTGCTTCTCTTCTTTGTCCCTGTCATTTAAAAATGAATAAATTGTAGCCTATTGATTTATACAATTTCTAAAGTATCTGTACCCATTCCACGAGTTTTTGCCAATTTTGCATAGGCTAAAATTCAATAAGAGCATATGCTTAAAAAAAAAAAGATGTCGTGAGAAAAGCCGTAGGGCAAAAGAATCACATGAATGCACCAGGGAGGAATAAGCGGTAAATAAAAACCAGCAGCCAAGCTTCTGGAGCATTAAGTAAATATGACTGACCATCAATCCAACTGTTCCATTTGGCCTTCCAGTGAAATATTTACAGTAATAGTATCCCAACCACTCCCTGGACAACAGAAGGTAAAATGAAGCTAAGCACCTTAAACGGCATCCTCCATTATCTTATGTGGCCAGCCTGGCCCAGATATCTTACTGCAAGAGTAATGAAAGCAAACATGATAGAGTATCCTTTGCTGGCTCATGTTCAATGAGGCACAGCCTAAGATTAGAAAGGAATGTGCTTAGAACACTCTTGCAATCTATGATTTTGCCACCGTAATCTAAACTAGGCTATTTCATCTTCTGTAGTGTATATCTTTCCCACCCTGCACAGTTTTAAAAAAACAGAGATCCTAAGCAGAAAGCCCTAAGCATATGAACTCTGCCACATCTCATTTTTCAAATAGCCAAGCTTTAGTGTATCAGTATCAGATTTACCTAAGTAAATACAGTATCCATTTGCATGGACAGGTTTAGGATTGGGGCATGGCAAAGGTACACTAATTTTGCCTATAGCATGCGGTATGAGTAGCCAACTGTCACCGGAGACACCGGCTAATTTTCTGGTTCATTTGAGATTGCCCCATTAGCCAGATGGGTAAAGGGATTTCTCCTTGCAATGAACTGAATCTGCCACCTCGTGCCTCCTGTTGGAGAGAAAGAAAACCTTCTACTTCAGCCAGGCAAGGGCTTCTGACTAATCCTCATGACAGGATTCGGAGGCAGTTATGTTTAATTACTGCTGCAGAATGGAGAATAAAAATAATACATCAACAAAATACTTGAAAGTTTGTCACAGAGAGGAAGGCCAGGACCTCTTCTCCATCATCCCAGAGTGCAGGACACGGAATAATGGGCTCAAGTTACAGGAAGCCAGATTCCGGCTGAACATCAGGAAAAACTTCCTGACCGTTAGAGCAATACGACAATGGAACCAATTACCCAGGGAGGTAGTGGGCTCTCCCACACTGGAGGCATTCAAGATGAGGCTGGCTGGACAGCCGTCCATCAAGGATGCTTTGACTTAGACTCCTGCATTGAGCAGGGGGTTGGACTTGATGGTCTTATAGGCCCTTTCCAACCCAACTATTTTATGATTCTATGAATGTAGTTTTGACATATGCTTCATGGCCACAGAGAATGCATATACTGTTGTCACTTGTGTGTCCATGGTTGTAATCTGACCAAAATTCTGGTAGTCCAGACAGAAATTTATTGGTCAGGCTGGCTCCTGAACCTGGACAACAAAAAGCTAGCTAAAGTCTGGACTCCAGGCTGACTGGATTTCAGGCCTCAGGGTCAGCCCTACCATTAGGCAGAAGGAGGTGGCTGTCAAAGGAAGTTGATTTTGGGAGTCATCAAAGGGCAACAGATGTATTCCTTATTTAATGTATTATGATTGCATTTTATTATCAGGCAGGAGGAGAGGTGCTTGTTGGTTTTTCTACCTTTAGTAGCAATATAAATCGACTGGCCTTGGGCACATAGGGTAGTATCCAGTGTTAGCCCTACTTAGAGTAGACCCACTGAAATGAATGGGACTTACTTAAGTCCCATTCATTTCAGTGGGTCTACTCTAAGTAGGGCTAACACTGGATACTACCCTATGTACCTTGACATGGGGCAGGTGGGGGTGCCATTTCCTGTTCCTTTTCAGGCACCAAAAGCATCTTGAGCCAGCCCTGGGCCTGTTGTACAAATAAGCACAAATGCACTTCATAGTAGATGCATTAGGCTCATTTTTCAAAATACAGAGTATCATTCCCCTCATAGAAAATGCACTCTCCAGCTGCTTAGCAGCACTCTGTCCTAATCCTTCCTTCCTTCCTTCCTTCCTTCCTTCCTTCCTTCCTTCCTTTCTGTCCTTTAAGAAAAATTGGCCAAGGTGGCTAACAATAAGATCTACAATAGAAAATAAACAATCCACATGGCATGGTAAGCAACAACCACATTAAACAATATAAAAGCACATCAGAGTAGATGAAAAATGGCATCCAGCTAAAAACATAATTTAAAAATACAGATTAAAACACAGATTGTCTCAATTGGCCAAATACATGTTGAAAATATAACAGGTGCCTGCCAGTGGAAGGCCACTGACGAGGTGGCTAAGCAAGCCTCCCTCAGTAGGGAATTCGGAAGTCTGGGTGCAGCCACTGAGAAGACCCTTTCTGAGTTCCCTGCAAATGCCCATCAGATGTTCGTGAGACAGAGAGGAGGACACTCCAGAAGATCTCAACACTAGGGTAGGCTACTATGGGAGAAGGTGGTCCTGCAGATAGCCTGGTCCCAAGCCACTTAGGGCTTTAACTAGCCATTTGAATTCTGACTGGAACCAGACTGGCAGTGTAGACATTGTAACCTAGGGACACTATACAATGTGACACTACCCACTAATGTAAATTACACTGTGCTAGTGTAAATGGCCTCTGGCGCGAGGCCAATAGTGCTTGCTGACACAATGGGTTATGCCCATGGAAACCCATCATACCATCGTGTTGGCATTGTGCTAGAGGTTATTTATGCCAGCACAACGTAATTTATGTTAGCAGCTGTGTTGTGTTGCGTATTGCTCCTTGGAATCACGTGCTCCGTAGAACTCTCCCAAGTCACCAGCCTGACTGCAGCTTTCTGAACCAGCAGAAGTTTCTGAACAGTCTTCAAAGGGAGCCCCACTGGAGCATGATGCAGTTATCTGTTGGGAGCGCCCTAGCTGCCTCTTGCAGTCCCCTCCAATAGCCAACTCAGGACACAGACGATGAGGATTCTTTCCGAGGCTTTATTCCGTTATTACTTTATGACTCTTTCAGATACTAATCGCTAGCGACTAAGCAAGGAACAGCACTGGGGAAAGATAGCAGAGTAGCCTAAGCTCCAGGTAAGGCAGTTGGTCCCCGTCTGAAGAAGTGCGGGAAGACTCTGAACTTATGGGCTATGGAGAGATCCTCCCTCTTTCCCTTGGGTCCTCGGGACGCGACCGTTGTTTGAGTGCCAAACGAGCGGAGCGCCTCCTTTTGGCGCCCTCCATCTATCGCCGCTCCCTGCGTCTGCACCGAGCGTCCAGGAAATTCAAACATAGGCTTCTGAAAGCTTCTCTCCCAAGGCTAATAGGGGCTTTGGGTGTGTGTGTGTGTGTGTAGATTTTCATCAAAATGGGGCAAAAGAGTAAACCTCGCAACCCAAGTACTAGGGTCCCAATCCTGCTCAACCCCCCCCTCCATTTTTTTCTTCATTTAAAAATACATGTTAATTGTTCACATGTATCACTTGACCCTGTGTTATAGATCTGTGCTTCAAACCAGCTCCGGTTAGGCCTGTTACAGGTACTCAGAGAAGCTTTCGTTCACCTCGTCAGGGTTTCTTTTGTCATCTGGCTGAATGTTTGTTTTCAGGTTGGGTTACTTGCTGAGCAAAAAGCCACTTTAAATCTTCATGTGTTCAAATAATTTAGCATATGCAAAGGGGAAAAAATGGCTAGCTCTATTTCTGTAAGGGAGGCGGCAGCTCTTCCCCTGCTTCTCTTGGGATCCCTTCCAAAAACACATCGGAACATGTCAGCTAGAGAGAGACATCCTCGGGACCAATACATGGGTAACAGAACCTAAAGGCATGAGTCCTTGTCTCTTTGTCCCCCGTGCTTAAATCACTAAGCTGTGTTTCTTTTCATGCCTAGCAATCCACACTTTGAAAAACTTGGCCCTTAATGGCTGCAGCCCTGCTGTGTTCCTGCGTTCCTTTCTTCAGCCTCTTGTACCAACCTTACAGTAATTCAATGCAAGTGCAGGGCGGGGAATTGGAGTCGCAGTGGGGAATTCACTGTAATGAAAGCTCTTGCCGAAGTTCCTCTGTTTACTGGAATAGCGCAAATGGGCAGTGTGATTTACAAGGTTAAAATTAAATGAGTGTATGGTTGCCCCTGATGCTGTGCTACAGGCAGCCAGGGAACTGAAATATTGTAAGCGAGAATAATGTATGTGGTTCAAGGTGGGGAGGTCCAAAATCTTTGCAATTACCATTTCATTTTGCAACTTCAAAGGGTAGATAACACAGACATGCAGTCTGTCTGTCACCAGTCAACAGCCTGACATGAATATTTTGTGATATTTGGTGGGCTTGGACAAATGGAGTACTTCCCCATAGTGAGTCTCAGTTAATGATGGACAGATCTTCCAGTCTTGTTCACATTGAGATTGTCAGATTTTTAAGGATAAACTCGTCCCATCCCATTTCTGCAAATGCTTGTGGGTTTGTTTAAAAAAAAATTCTTATGGCAATTTGTATGGTTTTGTGAGTGTGTGTGTGCATTTTTTCCTAATGTACACATTTTTGTACACATTTCCCCCAAGGACTTTACGGTGCAGTTCTGTGCACATTTCTCAAATATACACATTCTGTGTGTTCTTTCCCCTAATATGTGCATTTCTGCACACATTTTTCCTGAGATGAGCTCACAAAAATGCGGATTATGGTACACAACTCTGTCTCAGCTTGCTGAAAGGCTCAGGAGGTACACATTGGGTAAATCCATTAAAAAAACACAACTGGATGGAGTGAATTTGTCACCCATCCCTAGTCTCAAAAGATAATGAGCTTCTAGTATTGTATTACAGTAAAAAAAAAAAAAATTGAGGCAGGAACTAATATTGCCATAAACAATAATGAGATGCACACAAGGGCAAGTAGTTTTTATTCTAGTAAAAACATGCCTCAGGTCAATTATGAATTGACAAGCATGATTAAACTATTACTTGCAAGCAAGAATTTGGGTTCTGTTCAGATTATTACCCAAGATTCAGGTTAACCTGCTCCATTCTCTTAATTTGGCGGGAAGTCTTGTAACAAGATGAGCCATTTCATTACAGGGTAGTCTGACTGATACCTCCCTCATTCCAGTAAAAGTACAGGCTCCAAAGCCATTGGGGTTGAGTAAGAGATAAACTCACCCATTTCCCCTTTTCTTCCTCCTTGTGTTTCTGTCATATTTTCTAGAACATATTAGAGCATGGGTGGCCAGCTTCATATGCCTAGGAGCCATATTGATTAGTATCCAGCTGCTCAGGGGCTGGTTTATTCATGCAATCTGCAATGGAGGGCTGCTGTAGCACCCGGTAAGTCTGGGTTTCTTTCCTTTTAAGATAAAAGCCAAGGATTCAGGAAGGGGAAGAGGCTAGCCAGGGATTCAGAAAGGGGAAAAGGCTAGCCACCCACTCCTGGGCGAGTTCATTGCAGAAGGAGGTGGTGTCCCCAATGTGCAGAGGAGTTGGTCAGTTAGTCCGTTGAAGCAAAACCAAGAAAGAATCTTGTAGCACCTTAAAGACTAACAATTGCCATGATGCATTGGCTAGTCTATAAGGTGTTACAGGACTCTTTGCTGTTCTTGTTCCTAATATGGTATCCCCACTTGGTGCTGGCCACAGCTGCAGCCAGAACCCTCAGGCTTTTAAGGATCCGATAATACAGTCTAGCTCCATGCCATCATATAAGACATCCATAATTTACTAATGAGTTGACAGGTAATTTTTTAAAAAGCCCCACCAAGCATATATTTTATTTACTGTTATAGTAACTGTGCAATGTAGGCCCTCTGCAACCCCTCCAAAGGGAATGGACTGCTGGCAGTAAAGGGAATAATTACAACAAAGAAGCCCTCTTCATACAATATCTGAGAGAAGAGGGCTATACACACACACCCCGCAATGACCACACGCTGAGTGTGTGGACATCTGCATAAGGCAGGGGACAGCAGCAACCACTTGTGGTCAGGGTGCCAGATTAACACCCCCTCTCCAAGTCTGTGGGCTGGATGTTGTCAAGAGGTAGGGCCTCACCCCCTCCCTTCCTGTGACGTCACCCACCCCCACCCACTTTTTTTAAAAGAAAAATCCTCCATGTAAAGAGAGGCATAGAGCTCCGTGTCTCTCTCTGCATGGTGAAAGGGACTCAGCTGGGCTTGCAGGAGCCAGGTCCTACAAGCCCTGGCTGAGTTGGGCTGCTCCTTCCTGCACTGCGCATGTCCCCAGTCGGGGTGAAAGCCGTGCGGGCACTGGTGCAGCAGAATCTCAGCCTTATCTCTGATCTTTGATCATGGACATAAGCTGGAGATTCTCCTTTATGCTGTGGCTTGGGGAGGGGGGGCTTGGGGAGGGCAGGGGGTGGGGCCTGCAGAGGGTGCTCAACTACCCACAAGCCAGATTAGGCCTGCAGGCCAGGGGTTACTCTTCCCAGGGATAAGTGAAGCCTGCACACATGGAATTTTACATTCAAGCATTGAGTGTAGCCATCTGCATTGGGGAAGCTTAGGCACATACAGACCTATGTCCACACACTGAGCATGGACATCAGGAGTGGGGCTGGGGGGACACATGATATCTGTGTCTGGGCCCTGCTGCCCTTTCAATGCGTAGAGCTCTCTTCACGTGGAGAGGAGTAACAAATGATTTACTGGTTGCTCTTGCAACACTAGTTCACTAGTTTATAGAGATAATTTTCTTTTTCCTCATTAACAAAAAGTAGATTCAGCTGCATTGCATCACATGTCTTCCTTGCTATCATTTCCTCTTCTTCCCATCCCTCTGCTGTTTGTCTACCGCCGATTGTAGATTGTACACTCCTTGGGGCAGGAACCTGTATCTTTTTGTTTTGCTTTTGGAACCTCTGTAAAGCACCATGTTCACTGATGGTGATATACAAATTTGTTTTTGTTATTGTGGTTTAGGAATTCCTAGTCTCAAGTATGTAATGTGAAAGTTGAAGGGAACACAATTTAAAACTAACTTTCCAAGTGAGCTGGAAATGTGCATCTTGCAAGCTCCTTCAAAAGCCAGTCATGCAAATGTGCCTGGACTGTAAAGATAAAAAGGGATATGAATACACCTAAAAGGATTTTATGTATGGAATTCAATGAATATTTGTCACAGTTCCTTTACAGGAACTTTGCAATTTCTCCTCTGAGGGCCAAATTCCTTGCAGAAATGGTCTGTGCAATTGACTGAGAGAGTCTGAATTACAAAAGATGGCACTACCAGTTAAGATTTATGGCTGTGCTCCAGGATTTAAAAAGCAGAGCAAAAAATGAAATATATTTGGGGGAGGCAGGAAGGTAACCACAGACTTTTCAAAGCCCCTTTCCCCCCTAAAAAGCGCTGGTTTCAGATTTTATTCAAGAAGAAGGATTGTCCATTGTTTCCAGAACAGTTATAACCTCTCCACATCTAAGGAATAGGATTGAAATGTAAGGAACAGATTCAGAACTCAGTTGCAGAGGTCTACAGTAACATCAGAATAACGTGGATAAAAATCTTATCCTACATCCCGAATCAAAGTAGTATTGCTTTTAAAGAATATGCCTAGCACTGCAGCAGGTATATACCGTGGCTTCACAATCACAAATATGAGCTAAAATGCTGTAGGACCCCTTTATATTATCACAGGATAACAACCACTGAATGTACTAGAACCACTGATTTGTTTTTTGGTGAAGTTGTACACCGAGTGCAAAAAAGTGTCCTACTCACTCTGATTGTCTATATCTCTTATATCATCTTTCCACCATTTTATTAAAAAAGTTGGAGGGTTAGCACATTCTAATAGCTTTTTTTCTGTGCTGGAAGTTTACATATATCTTCATCGCTTTGTTCACCCTTCTCTGTTCCCTGTTCACACATTTCTAGAGAGAGAAGTTAAACGCAACGAGGGCAGGAACTGCAACACCATACTCTCAATCCATCCTCAGCAGTGAGTGACTCGACTCAAGGACTTGTTGAGTCATGATCAGCTGACTCTCATCAAGTCACTGATTGTTCTCTTACCATAACAATAAGCAACTACCATCCCAAATCTGAGATTCTGAGCCATTCTTGTGCAGGCTAGCTGCAACAGACTTCCAAGATCTGCATCCGGATTCTCACCTTGCATTCAAACTCTCACTTCGCTGCACTTCACTCACTTTACCTCTATCACCTCTGATCACAACAAAGCCTGACAGCTCTCATTATTAAAGTGCATCACTAGCAATGCAGCCAATCATATCATGTTGAGCATCTCTACACCAGCCTAAAATCCCACATTTAAAACGGGACCTTCTGCTTCCATTTTAAATGCAAGATCGCAACGGACTCCCTTTACATGTGCTTTCTTCCTCTCCTTTCCCCCCATCCTTTCCCCCCTTATCTGAGTCTTCCATATGTTTCATTATACAGCCGCTAGATGGCGCTGTGGTGTAGCTCCTCTTATTGTAGGTTTTCCTCTTTTCATGAGGGAACTCAAGCGCTGTAATTTGATTACAGCGCATTATCTCCGATCCTTTAAAAAACGGAATAAAGGTCATTTAGTGAGGGAGATGCCCTGGAGGTTGACGACATCATATAAAGTGCCTGCAAACTTCCATGAGTAACCGATCTCAGTAGCAGGATAAAAGCCCTGTGTGAAGAAGCCCGTTATTTGCTGGGTCCATTCTACAATTCATATCATATAACTCCACAATGCATATGATAACCTTGCTGGTTAAAAATGGTTGGGTTCATAAACTTTGTCAGCCTATACAAAAACAAAGCAATGAAACTACAACACAACCCATTCGAAACACTGGAAAGGAAAGAATGAACAATTGCCTCTTCTTTTGGGGGGACCTATGTATAATAAGCTTGAGAACAATATTTTGAAGAAAACATCCAAAATGTGTTTTTCATTTTAAAAAACAAAAGTTGCTTCTGGAAGGCAATTATGGCTGCATCAAGGGGTTATTTAAAGACCTGAATAACAAAACAATATAATGGGTTCAGTCACTTCTGAAGGATACTTAAGTATTTAATTCGCTGTTCAAAATGAACATTTAGCCTGAAGATTCAACTAGTGATGCAATGCACCATCAAACACTCTATAAAATCTAACAGCCCTCCTTTGATTTCATTTGATGAAAGGATAAAATATGACTACATGTTAGAAAAAAACTTTCTTTCAAGGATGGATGGGTGAAATCTCAGCCTGACATTTGCTGTGTCCTTTCATTGTTTTGCAAAGTTAGTAATTTTATATATAACTCAGTAACACACACACATAGACACAGTGATATATAATAACGCATCTTATATATGTGTGTGTACTCTTCTAACACATACACAGATAAGATAGAATGTGTGTGTGTGTGTTAGATGAGTTTATAGCTCCCTCTTCTCCTCCAGCTAAGAAATAAATACTTATTAACAGCAAAAGGTCAAGGATGTCCTTGAAGGTAAGGCCCTGGGACTGAGTTTAAAGAGATCCGATTTAAGCTGGGCAAACTACAACCTTGCTCAGTTTCTCAAATCTCCACCTACAAGATATCGGCAATGTTGACTTGCAGCACACAGGGATTGCAAAATGTGTTCAAGATTAGAAGGTGTTGAAAGGCTGTTCCTGTTGATGGCCCATAAAACCTCGGAGAGATCCAAATCAGCCAGGCTGATCCCAGCAATAATGAAAGTTGGGTGATAAACTGAATAATCTCTTTGGACCATCTTTTTAATGAGTTCCCATCAATGGCTTAACACTGTTTAAATTCTCTGTTCCTCCATTCCTGTTGGCTCCAGACATTGGGACTGGAGCAACCTCCAGGTATCTCATGCTTTACTAGACCAAAAGGTGAACTGGTCAGCAAAGCAAATATGTGGAACTGGCACAGTCTAGAACAGTGATTGTCAAGCAAGGGCCCTGTGTTAGTTGGAAATAGGGATGTATGGATTTAGTAAAATGCATTCTATCTACGTTTTGCAGATTGTCAGGTGCCTTTCATTCCATCGTCTGCTCATTGACGGAATTGGATTTTTTCCAATTTCCTGAATTTGTGCAAATTTGAATTTTCAAAAATGTGCAAATCCCCCCCCCCCATGTACATTCCATGTGTCAGCCTATGGGGAAAATGCACATTTTCAGCTGGTTTTTTAAAATTATTTTATGCATTGTTCCACGACTAAATTTGCTTAATGTTCCAGAAAGTTAAAAAAAAAAGAGTCTGCAAGTCCACGGAATCTGTGACACTTGGGAAAAGCTGGTCCGGTGTAGAATCTGAGGGCTGGATTCACAGAAACCCAAATTAATTTGATTATGTTGTGGATTTCTCTAACATCTCTAGTTAGAACCTCTTTGTTGCACCCCCTCCATGCCCACTGCAAAAGCAGAAACTGTGGTGTGAGATGAAATGTGCCTAAAACTACTGTGCTTTCCTTGCCTGTGACAAGCCCAAATCAAAGTTGCAGCCTGTGTCTCTGAGAGAAGTGCCTTTATGATGTGACATTTAGAAATGGAGTATGCCTTTGATTCACAATGGTTCAGAACAGCACTTCTAAGTTTTCTTTCCCTTGAACATTAAAGCAAGTAACTTTAGTAGGGTCCCCTTAGATTTCAGAAAGTCTACATTTTTGTTTTATTTAATATGTGGCTATTTTTCCAAGATGCTGTCAAAGGAGCAGCCCTGAGAAAACACCCACCCACCCCTTCCGTCATGTCCCTCTGAATTAAATGGATCTAAGCCTCTCCCTGCCTAAGATAATAATAATATTTATCACCCACGGTACATTGGGCATCTTTGCAAACATTAGTGATGGTGTTGAAAGCCTACTAGGAAAACAAGCAAAGGATAATTAAGACAAGAACAAAAATCAGAAAACCGATAAAAACAGCTATAAACTGGCGTTCATTTTGAATGCCCTTCTACTGCAATGCTTTGACCCCAGTAGCCTGAGACAGTCGTCTGGACATGAATACAGAGTATTTGGGGGGGGGGATGAATCCAGATTTAGGGCTTCACCACACCAGGCTTTTTATCCTGCAATTTATCAGGGCTTCTGCTTCCAGATTTTTTGCAGGATTAAGATCAGCTCCTTACACAGGCTCCTTACACGTGCTGTTTTTTCAGGGCTGTCTTTCTCAGCAAGGTCTCGACAAGTTCTATATGTTTCATTTTACAGCCACTAGATGGTGCTGTGGTGATAGAACAACCCTGTCATTACACACTGCCAATATATCAGATTAACGTTCCTTATCAGTTTATCACCAATCTTTTTAAAAGTGGGATAAAGGTCAGAAAGCATGGGAGACACCCTGGAGGTTGATGACATTGTGTAAAGGACTCACAAACTTCTGTGAGTGACCAATCAAAAGCATGCAATAAAAGCCTCGTGTAGAAATGCTCTTAGACATTCTTAGAGGAGACCCTTTGAAATCCATGAAATAAATTCATAAATTTAGTCATGACTAAACTACATTTTATTGATTTCAATGGCTCCAGTCTCATGACTAAGTCTAGATCTAATCCAAGGGTTATAAGTTCAAACATCCAGATTTGCACCACAATGCATACCCACATTCAATCGGCATGCACTGTTCCTGTTTTGGCTAGAGGTCTACGTGTAGAAACTTGAGCTGTACACAGATGGCCTCTCGAAATTCTCCACCTTATTTGTGGGCACAGTAATTTGGGAGATAATGTCACCGAATTTCTCCAGGGGAAGGAGAAATTTCTCACAGGTAGGGCTCCACATTGGCAGGGCTTGTAGCACAGCTTCTCTTGCTTTTGGTAAGGGTTTCTGGGTCTTTCATCTTGCAACAACATCAACCGTGTTGGCAGGCTGGCCCTCATTTTGCATCCACCGCAATGCAGGTGTGTGTGTGTGTGTGGGGGGAGTGTTGTGTCAAGCTCCAGGGATGAGGTGGAGTTAGTGCTTTGCCAGAATTTGTCCTCCAATTGCCAGAAAGTTTTCTTTCCCCATGAAAGGGGTTTCCATTGTTCTGCCTCACTCAAGATGTTTTAAAAGTTATTTTTGAGGTGGTTTTGAGCTTACCTAATCACTGCTAGCCTCCCAGGTTGCCTGCACTTCCTGATCTGAAAAAGCCTCATGGAAGGAATTACGTCATGGTGCCTTAAACTGGGCTTTAATTGAAGCTGAGGAAGGTACAGGCTGCCAGACTGATGATTGTACAATGAAGAACAGGACCCTCGTGCTTGCTCCTCAGCCACCTCCTAAGTAAGCTAAGCCCAAGAAACTCAGATCCAAATCAGGAGAATTTCTCCAAAATTTCTTCACCACTGAATTTCTTTTCAAAAGCAATTTCTACTCTACCAAACTGAATGAGAACGGTCAAAAAACATATGGGAGAAATTTTTGGCACAGCACTAGTAGAAACCACCTGCATATGGAATATGTTATGGCACTGCATGGAGAAGACACCATTAGGGATGTACGAAAGTCACTTACCTTTTCAACGGGGTGATTCGCGGTGGGGGGAAGGCGCTCCGCACCTCCCCCCGAAATCCTAATCCGGCTGGCTCCGCTCTGTGGAGATTCCGCGGAGCTGCCGGCCGGGGCTGCCCACAGCCGGACATCCAGCCACTGGGCAGCCTTCCAGAAAAAAAAACAACCACGTACGCAAATGGCGGCGGCTATGGCGGCCACCATTTGCGTTCCCTTTTTTTTGCTGTTTTAGCCTACATAAATATTTACGTAAGCTATTACGGCGAAAAAAGGGGAACGCAAATAGTGTAGTGGGAGCCATTTGCGTTCCTCCCCCCCCCCCGCCGTTTTAGCCTACGTAAATATTTATGTAAGCTATTACGGTGGAAAAAAAGGAACACAAATGGCTCCCACTACGCTATTTGTGTTCCCTTTTTCGCCATAATAGCTTATGTAAATATTTACGTCGGCTAAACCAGCGAAAAAAAAGGAACACAAATGGCGGCCGCCATAGCTGCCACCATTTGCGTACGCTGTTTTTTTTTTTTTGCTTGCCATGATAGGCTACGTAAGTATTTACACCTGAGCCTCCATGGACAGCTGGGAGTCTAAAATGACCCCCAGGGTGCTGAGCTACACAAATGGCGTGGTGGCCGCCATTTGAGTCCGCAGCAGCCGGCCGAGAGACCAGCTGCCGCTGCCGCCTCCGCAGCCGCTGCTGGAGCCACCACCACCGGAACATCTGCCCCAGGTAAGCTTTGTCCCAGGGGGGATTCCGCGGGGGGTGGGGGGTGGGAGGCCATTCTGCCATGGGTTTCGGGGGGCCGAATGCCAGTGCATTCGGCCTCACTGAAATCCGTGGCAGAATTCTCCACCATCCCTAGACACCGTGCAGAAACAACTTGGGTGCCCTCTTCATGGGGGCTGTAGGACCTTTGGATAGGTGTGAATGTTCCTTCCTTGTTCTCCTTGACCCCTCAGTGGCTTTTGATACCATTGACCACGGTATCCTCCTGGACCGCCTGGAGAGGATGGGCATTGAAGACACCGTATTATGGTGGTTCAGGTCCTTCCTCTCTGGCAGGTACCAGAGGGTAGCACTGGGAGAGGAGGTTCTGAACCTGTGGCAACTCACTTGTGGGGTACCACAGGGTTCCATCCTCTCCCCGATGCTATTTAACATCTATGTGAAGCCACTGGGGGTATCATCAGGAGGTTTGGGGTGCAGTGTCATCAATATGTGGATGACACACAGTTCTACCTCTTGTTCAAACCTTCACCAGGGTTGGCTGTAGAATCCTTGTCTAAATGTCTGGAGACAGTGAGTGGCTGGATGGGGAGGAATAAGCTGAAGCTGAACCCTGACAAGACCGAGGTACTTTTGGTGGGAGACAAGAGGAGGCTAGGGGATGCTGACCTGGTGCTGAATGGGGTACGGCTACCCTTGAAAGACCAGGTCCGCACCCTGGGGGTCATTTTAGACTCCCAGCTGTCCATGGAGGCTCAGGTGTCAGCCGTGAACCGGACAGTGTTGTATCAACTCCATTTGATACAGCGGCTGCACCCCTACCTTCCCAGACATCTGTTCCCATCAGTAGTACATGCCCTGGTCTCCTCTCTTCTAGACTATTGTAATGCAGTCTACGTGAGGTTACCCTTGAAGACAGTCCAGAAGCTGCAGCTGGTACAGAACGCAGCGGCTCGCCTGATTAAAGGCATTTGCCGGTGTGATCACATCACTCCAGTGCTGAAGGAGTTGCACTGGTTACCAGTTGTTTTCCGGGCCAAATTCAAGGTGTTGGTTTTGACCTTTAAATCCCTATATGGTTCCGACCCAAGGAGTGCCTCCAGCAACACCAGACAGGCCGCTCAACAAGATCAGCTTTGGATGGCCTTCCCTCTGTCCCATCAGCCAGAGGGTGATCACCAGGACAGCTAGTGAGGACGAGGGAGAGGGCCTTTTCTGTGGTGGCCCCCACTCTGTGGAACTCCCTCCCTAGGGAACTCCGCCATGCCCCCTCTTTAATGAGCTTCCACCACGCACTGAAAACTTGGATATTCAGGGAGGCATTTGGGGTGGATTAGGGTATTTTTAAATAATGTTTAAAGTGTAACTTCACTGTTTTAAATTGTACTCCTGTACATTGCCCAGGGTGGCCAGGTGACCGGCCAGATGGACAATTAAGAAATTTAACAAATAAAAATAAATAAATAGGACCTAGATCTGGGGTGTTTAGTTTTTTTTCAGTCCGAGGGCCGAATTCCATTTTGGAGACGCTCTCAGGAGATGCATTCCAGTGGTGGGTGGGGCTAAAGGCAAAAGGGGCAAAATACCAAAAATACCAAAATACCAAAAATACCAAAATACCAAAAAATTGAAGCTTAAAGCTCTTACTGCCAGTAACTAAGCCTTAGGAACCCAGGATGGCCAGATTGATCAACTCTAGTTTTTGCCTGGGTTAACAGAAGGATGGATTGAAATGAGTATTCTACACACACACGCACACACACGCACACACACAGTTTCTCCACTGCCCATGCCCCTCAACTTCATAGTAGCACCCTTTCCCTGTTTTGTAGACCAGATACTGATGGTGAGCTTGTCTGCTGCAGGGTCCTTGCAGCCATACAGTCCCTTAGCCAGCTGCCCAGTCACTGAGGTCGTCAGAGGACATGCTCCTGGTGGTTCCACATGGACCTATGGCCCAACTGGGGTCCACCAGGAGAAGAGCCGTCAGGGTGGCATCCCCCTTTCTTTGGAACTCCCTGCCCCCGGAGGTCAGGCAGGCACCAATTCTGTGCTATTTCCAGCACGTCCTGAAAACAGCACTGTCCCAGGAGGCATTCCTGAATTAACCAGCCATGTTTTTTTATTGGTATTCTGTTTTTTAAAAAAATAGCATAATTTTAATCTGGTGTTTTAATCTTTTGATCCTTTTAATGTTTTATCTCTTGTGTTCACTGCTCCGAAATCTGTTCTAGATATGGAGTGGTATACAAATATTGTAAATAAATAAACAAACAAACGAGTGCAGCAAGGAGAAAGGCAGAGTGTCATGACTGCAGCCTTGAAGCCACTTCCTTCAGAGCAATCGCATCAACCTCCCAAATGAGCATTAATAACTACTCATTATTAAATGACTTTAATAACGAGTAGTGCACACATGATTGTGGTGTTATGTAAACAGAGAGTGGAAATGGAGAAAGAATATGGTTTGGGTTAGTATAAAGTTCTGAATTTATTTATTTATTAAAAAATGAGGATGAGGTAGTTGCAAAGGACAAAGTCCCTCTTTGCCATTGAACATCTGCAACAGAGCTCTCTGAAAGGTCAGGTTGTTAGTTCTGCCATTTGTAAAACATTTGGAAAATATGAGCGAATGCCAAAGTTATCTATGCTGCCTTCTATAAATCGGCAAACCGAATCAGGAACGTCACAAGTTCTACAACTGCAAAGAATTTACAGCTCTACACCTGCCTTTTTCTTGACCATCTAGCAAAATAAAGTTGTATATTGCAATGTCTTTGAACCATAGTTGAGACAAAACCATCATAATCATCCTGACATTTCTCAAGCCTAAAATTAAGACCTACAGGTCATCTAAAAATGAGGTAATAAGTCAGTAGTGTGATTTCTAGTACAACTACGAAAAATCGAGCAAAGAGCTGGATGTGCCTGATCTCATCTGATCTTGGAAGCTAAGCAGGGCCAGCTCTGGTTAGTACTTGAATGGGATTCCGCCTGGGAATCAGGCTTCCTGCACTGAGCAGGGAGTTGGACTTGATGGTCTTGTAGGCCCCTTCCAACCCTATGATTCTATGAGTCTATAAACTCTTGAGCAGCAACCTTTGTATCCAGCTGGCTGCATAGTTCTATCTTCAAATTAAGGTGTGCTGAGCAGCATTAATTTACAAAAACACACACACACAAGCAAACAAACAAAACCCAGCAAAGAATGTACAGGGTGCTGTGGCCAACAACTGCTTAACAGTCTTTCATTTGGACTGTGCTCCTGAAGAAATCCTGCTAATCCCAAGCTTACTATTCTGAACAGCAGGAACTGGTGCAGCCATTTCAAGGTTTACTCCTTATCAAGGATGATTCATACACTGAAAAGAAAGACAGCTGGGTTTTTCCACTGGAAACATACTTGAAAGGGATACCCAGCCAGTCCCATCTCTTTGACTAGTAGCTGGTCAGAGTGTCCCAAACTACTAGCTTGTTCGTGCTTCACATTTTGAGATGTGCATCTAAAAACCTAATGTGCAAAAAAGTCCTCAAATCAAGGAATGTGTTCAATCCACTTCCATTTTGTGACTGAAACAATCCAGCTGCCTATATTTAATTGTAAAGTTTGCATATGTTTGGAAAGTGTAGACTTCTAAATGCATTGGTAATAAAGAATGCAATCTCTCTCAAAATAGCTACTGGGGGGGTGTCATTCTTGGATACATTTTCTAACTGCTGGATCCTTCTTTCCTTGGACTGCGGCTGTCCTCCATGCAGTTTACAAGCCTCAGATGTGCTGAATCAGCATACCTGCCACACATATACACCGAAAACCTTCCATCTGGACATATTTTTTAACAGCATTTTATCTCCTTTTCCTGTCTTAGGCCTGAACCAAACATTCAGCAGCCAACACACATCTAGGAAGTCTGGCTGCTGCTTCTCCACTGCATCTCATTCCAGAAAAATCTGCCACATGGGTGTGCCCTTCAACTTTCTAAAACCTCAGCTATGGACTGGTTAAATTGTTCTGGAAGCAGCAATATTTTCATTGAGTATTTCCAGCTGTTATTACACTGAATGAATTCTTTTATTATTGCAAAAAAGAGAGAGAGAGAGAGAGAGAGAGAGAGAGAGAGAGGAAAGAATGTTAGGGATGAATGAGAAAGATTTAGGGCGCAATCCTATGCATGTTTAGACAGAGAAAAGGCCTACAACTCCCAGCATTACTCAGCCAGTTTTCTCTGTCTAAACATGCATAGGATTGCACCCTTAACTTCTCAATTGGCTATATATATATCACAGTTTTCTAATAGTAATCGGCATTTCTTTCTCTGTAATGGGACAGCCTCATTTCAGCTTCAAGCTCTCTTATTTCATTCCACATCACTGTTTCAAACAGAATTTTTGACCTGATAAGAACACTGCACTCTATCATAAAATTAGAATAATAAAACTGTATGGGATTAGATGGCTCAAGTGATTGGTAGTAGGCTTATGGGACCTTCAGACTTCATTGTAGTGTTTATAATCTAGCTCAGGTTCATAATCATCATCCGAACATTATTATATTTTTGACCACAATTCAGTGGCTTCTGTGAGATGGGAAGGTGTGAAACACATTACAGTTCTCATACCATGTGCAGAGTAACAGAAGAAGAGAACCACCTATTGTTATCAAAGATGTAATGAAAGCTGCTAAGAAACTGGAGATCATTCTAAAGTGAGCAGCAAACAATGACCCACGCTTGTGAACACTAAAATGCTGTAGAGGAAGGTTCAAATCACATGCTTATTCCATTATTCTTTCTGCAATATCTGAGTTGTATTAAGCAATGGGTACCCCACCATAAGCCATTTATCATAACATGTTATCAGAATGTGATAAGAGAATCCTGAATTAGCTCCAGTAAAACATTTGTCTGTAGTACAAAGGGAGGGGATGAAGCTGGATGTCCCACTATGGTCTGCAGGAGACACGACTGCCACCAAAAACAGAAGAAGCCGTGCTGGCTCTAGGGTTGGGAGAGCCCTCCTTGCTGCTAACTTGGAACTCCTTCTCCACACCACCTTCGCCTGCTCACATGCCAGGGAGAGAGCAAAAGAAAGGGTGAGTGGGTGACTGATCAGGCAATAGTGAGGAGAGGACTAGAGGGACTTGACAGAGGTCTGGGCCTTGGCAGATGCCCACTATGCCAACCCCTGATGCCAGCTCTGACCAGAAGCCTCATATCTCCTTCTGTTGACTCTTTCATAATATCTAGGAAAATCAGTGCATAACAACACTTCATCATGCTGGGATTTTCCTCATTGGCTGCTGCTTACAGTGATGACTGCACAGCACATGCCAACTATCGTTAATATGGGAGAGGGGGAGACACATGGCTGCCATTTTGAGGGGATAGCCCAATGTCATTCCTAATGACTAGTTCCACCCTAAGTGGATCTACAGGCAGCTGTGTAGGGCAGCACTGTATAGGGAGCAGCCCACTTGTCGCAGCAACCAATTAAGTAGATAGCGTCAAGGAAAGAAAGAAATACTGCATTGGCCCTCAACATTACTCAATGCTGATCAGCAACACTTTGTAGGATGGTTTCCAATTAGCCACCATACAGAGACCACCCTGGAACAAAGATTGTGGGAAAAGCAAGACCATATTAGGCCTTCGCATGACCGAATAACAAAAGGTATCATGAATTGCAATATCAACTTCTTCCTTAGTGGCCTCTTTCTGAGCAAAAAAAAGAACACATTAACTACACAAATGCATGTGCTAGTACGCGCCTTGACAATCAGGGTGGAAAGAAACCCAAATGTCTGTTTTCATTTCTGACAAACAAGATAAGAAATAGTACAACCTATATGAAAGAGACAAGACAGGATTGCAGCTAACTGTACATTACGTGGAATTTGACTGAGCAGTGATTGCTCAGTATTTTACATTTCCTTTATTTTACATGTTAAGTTCCTTTTCCAGCCCAGTAAATGGGCTGTTAAAAGGAAATGGAACCAATTCAGAAGTGAAGCAGCTCTTTAGCAGCCTAAGCTATTTAAAATTCCTTTCTGACCTCTGTGCCTTAATTCTGCTGCTTCGTGTTCCCTGTGTCAAAGTGGCCTGGCTGTATAGCTAGCCAGATTCAAGTTAGGCACAGTAATAGGAGGTGATTTTCAAGGAGAAATAGCATAGCAACTCAGCCTCTTATATCAGGCAAAACTAAACAGTTTTACTGGTGAATTTGCCTGGCAGCTTCAGGCGAAGGCCTGGGAAGAGGTATGACCAAAAATTCATGAAATTGACCCAGAAATTCAAGGAGAAATGGTTTCATGAAATGGCCCTTTCACTCAGCTTCATAATTCAAATAACTTTGCTGATTCTTTAGCATATTTATTTGCAAATAAGTCCCATATTGAATTCAGTGGGGTTACCTCTGATTAGGCATGCCTAGAATTTTGCTGTTGATTTCTTATATCATGCCCCCCCCCCCCCGAATGGGATGCCTTTTAAACCTTTGGGTCTGCTTTCCAAAATGCATATTTCCTTTTTAATTTTGCAAGACATTCCTACATATATATATAAACATTTTTCCTAGTAATTCAGGGTTAAAAATACAGTTGCACGAAATGGATATCTTTAACGAGCCTGTTTCAATCACTGCCCTTTCTTTGGGATGGTATTTCCCCATACTGCACTTCTCAAATAGAATGAGCTGCTGGAGGAACAATTCACCCACCTGTGGAAGTGTGTGTGTTCTCTGTAGTTATTCAACTGCTGTCCACTATAATGGCAGCTCCCCGTAAGCAGCAAAAGAGGCAGCAATTTTTTGATGGTAGCCATTTTGAATTCCCCAGAATTCTAAAAGCATCTCAGAACAGAGCTTTCTGAGAAAATCAAAACAGTAACTGCTATGATTATTTTCCAGAAATAATTTTGCCTCACCCCACTCCAACTATAGCCCAAACATCCCATTTCAAGGTAGAGAAATGGGTGAGAAATAGTCCTTGTATTTATATCTGTATGTGATATTTATTTTTTAAAAGAAATACTGGCAGGTTAATGTAGGAACAAAATGGAATTATGTTTAAAAATGCATGAATGTGACACAGACGAGACACAAGTAGATTTCTGCCATCCCTGGTCCATCCTCTGCCTCTTCCTCAAATAACGTCTGAAAAGGGCTGTGGTGTTGAGCAAGTCTCTGGCCCAGTTCAGACATAATTATATTCGTCCAATAAACCAGGGAAGGGTAATACGCGGGCCACATGCACCCCTCCCCCAGAATTTTTTGTGACCCCCCACTCATCCTTGCTGCCGCACCTCTTCAATTTGCTGCCAAATTTTGTGATGCGGCGGCAAAAAAAGTGGTGAGTCACTTGAAAACAAGTGTGACCTCCCCGCATGCCTTGTTTTAAAGGAAAATCATGGGGGCGGGGGTGCCACCACTATCCTGCACTGTCAAATTTTGGTGGCAAATTTGGCAGCACATGGCCAGGGATAGAAGGGCAGCCCCTGGTGGGGTACAGGCAGCAATGCACCCCCTGACCCCTGGAATTTGCTCATCCCTGTGATAACCCTGGGATGGTTTATGAAATCAAGCGCTGTGCCCATGATCCTCCTCACTTCTCTGCTTCTGTTCTCCCATGGGGGGGGGGAGGGGGGAAGGGTAAAGAAAAGGAAAACAGCCTCCACTGACACCAATGAAGACTCCCCCCTTTTTTTTGAACGTCTTCCCCTGTTTTTGTGTGGGGAGATGAATTTTAGGAAGCAAACGGGGGGGGGGGAGAGTTTAACTTTCCCTTCCCAGAGCATGTCCTGATCCAAAACAGGGCCATGCACACTTACACTAGAATAAAATAAAAGACAAGTGTCAGGTACATGCTATGCACTTAGCATAACATGTAGTTTGGGTCCAAGTTGATCTAGGAAAAGTTACCAGTGATTATTTTTCCATGCTTTGGGGGAAAGACCGAAATAGTGGCTGAATCAGAGGAAGTTTCTTCGTCGTCGTTGTCGTATATTGGCTAGCACAAACAAATATTACTAGCTAACAGTGCCACACAACCACACATATATTACTATTAGGGCTCCAAGTAAGCAACTGATCATTCAGCTAAATATATGTAGTTGAATCCTATGCATATTTATTTAGAGGTACATCCCAGTATTATCAATGGGACTTCCACCCAGTTAAGTGTGCTTAGAATTGCAGCCTATACCTACTTACATGGAAGTAAGTCCTGTTGAACTCAATGGAACTTACTTCTGGGTAGACATGTATAGGATTGGACTGTTAATTAACTGGTAGGGGCCAGTTTTAATCAATGATGGAAATAAGACTTAATGGAAACCTAGCTAAGCAAAAGTGCCTGGTTAGCAAAACGCAGTTATGTCTTGAGGTTACTTGGGTTCCAGTGTGTTACTCTAATGGGAAGTGTATGGACACATGTGAGTGGTAGCTTTTATTTAACCAGTACATTATTTTTTTACTTCCTTCATTTACCTAAATTGAGTTATGGGTAAAATGCAAATGGATATCAATTTAAATTGCTTAATCAGCTAAAAGGCAAACAGTTCACCAACACAAAAGTTCTTTAGACTGTCAACAGCTCTAATGGCCACTTAGTTTCTTTATTCAAGTAGCAGAATTGCAATTTTATGGTAATGTCCCATACTAAATACTAGCTCCCAGTTCACAGAGCTGAAATATTCTAGTTCTGCAGCAGTATAAAAGGCACCAGCGGAAGGGAACCCCCACCCCTCAGTTTGTGTTGAGGAATTTTGATTTAAACCATCTAATAGGTGTTGCCTAGCATACTCTTACCAACAGATGAAGTCTCCCAATGCTCAACTGGTTGTTGTAAGGATTACTGCTCACATGTATGGATACTGGGGAAATTCGAGACAGACTAAAATGAGCTTGGATTTCTAAGAATCCGACCTGCGGAATCCACTGCGGAGCAACTCCTTCAGACTGCACGGAGTCCATGGACTTTCAGATTTTTTTTTTTTTTACCTTTCCTGAAATTTGCCCATATTTATTGATCGGAAAATATGCAAGTTTCTGCGGAGGAAAAGTTGAATGGGATGGAGGACAATATGCTAAATGTCACATACTAAGATAAATTATGTAAATTGTTACAAAACCTCTTATGTAATTATTTGCTTATTTTTCCGCATGGAGAAAAAAATTCACATCCGTCTATGAGTGGACGATGGAACAAAAGGCGCCTAAAAATTCATGAAACACAGACAGAGTGGATTTTACACAGTCGGTACATCCCTACTCACATGCCATCAGTATTTATTTCTGGTCATTACAAGTCTCCAAATCCAGTAACTAAGCACTGGAAGCATATTGAAGACACATGGACCTTTCTAGTTTATGAATGAAGTAGCAACGATTTCGTGAACAGGGAATCTGGAGAGCTAATAGGGCAATGAGGTCAAGCTGCTTAGTGATACTCTAAGAGCGTTATGAAAAGAAAGGCAGCTGCAGCAGTCAAGGTTAGAGAGATTTTCTATAGAGAACAAGGGAGCTAACACTATATTAGCCTGTATTTTCTATTCTGTCTTAGAGCCTTCAGTACTCAGCTCAATATTGCTGAGAGGCAAAAGGCGCTGAGAGGTGCAACCAGCAAGCACTCCAGCTGGTGGAGATCTAATGAAAACATTTTCACATGCGACATCAAAAGCAGCATGTGCAGTTCAGAGGCAGCATTCTTTTTGTGTGTGTATGTCACCTCAAATACATCAGCTAAAATGTACATTTTTATTTTAAAATAGCGTTTTTCTCCTGACCACCACCAATAAGTACATAAGAAGAGCAATGATGAACCAAACCAAACACCTGTTTAGTCCAGGATTCTGTTCAGACAGTGGCCACCCAGCTGCCTGGGAGAAGCCAATAAGCAGGACATGAGCGCAACAGCACCCTCCTGCTTGTGTACCCCAGCAACTAGCATACAATATATAGCCATCATGACTAGGAGACACATTGATAGCCTTCTCCTCCATGACTCTCTCTAATCTCCTTTTAAAGCCATCCAAATTGGTGGCCAACACGACATCCTGTGGTAGCTACCGCCACAATTTCACTATGCACTGTGTGAAGAAACATTTCTTTTTCTCTGTCCTGAATCTCCCACCAGTCAGCTTCATGGCACGTCCCGGGTTCTAGTGGTACTGTGACACACAAGAACAGTGTGTTTGTTTTATTACGCTTCTATACCACCAAATGGCCAGAGCTCTCTGGGGTGGGGTTCAGAAAAATTAATCTCATCTTTCTGGGAATAGGAAGTGGGGCGGGGATAGGACCCCAGCCATCACTTTGTGCAGCATCCAAGGGGGCTTTTCAGAGGCCAAGGAGACCGACACACGTGTGTACCAAGCTTCCTGCAAAAGCCAAATGGTATTCTTAACCATTTGGCTTCTGCAGCACGGAGCATATGCTCCTGGGAAACAAGGCAGGCCACTTTCTAGGCACGTAATTGGACTCTGGGTGACCAGTTACATATTGCCAAAAAAGAGGAAACGTGTCGTCAAAAAAGAGGACAGAGATTTGCATAAAATTTGCATGCGCTAATTTATATGCATACATGCACATTTACAAATAATTGCTATATTTTAATAGAAATACAATACATATCACCATAGCAGGGAAGACTGACTGTGAGTGGGCGACCTGTGTGCCAGCTGCTCAGTCTGTTGACCAGGTGGTAACTCTTGATAGGCAACTTCAAGGCCCCTGCTGGTCTCCCATCATACAATTCTTTATCTTTAAAACAGACTTGGACTGGGCAGCCCTTCTCACTGAACCTTCCAGAAGTTGTCCCATTAGCCCTGGCCAGCATGTCCCATGCTTAGGGATGATGGGAGCTGTAGTCCAACAACATCTGGAGGGCCACGGCTTCCCCACCCCTGAATCAGAGAGCGCCTTCAAACCAAGGACCATCTTCTGGCACCCCTTCAAACAGAAGTCTATCCTCTGTAAAATAGGGCACAGGGCCAGCCCTACCATTGGGCAAAGGGAGGGAGTTGCTTCAGGTGGCTGATGCTGGGAGGCAGCAGCAAGGTGTTGGAGGAGAGAGCTGTATGTGCCTCATGGCCTGCTTTGTGCCCTATAAGCTAGCCTGCTGCCTTCAGGTGCAGTGGAAGACGCTGTCCCATCGCCAGCATTGTAGAAAGATTCAACTGCCAGACTAGTCAGCTTCTGTACATGAAATGGGAGGGGGGACCATCTTGTCTTTCGCCTGAAGCAGCAAACTGTATTGGGCTGGCCCTGGTCGGATGCATGGCTACCCTAACACTTCTGTTTCAGTGGTGACTGAATTGGTTGATGAATCATGCTGTTATTGCGAAGGCCTGTCCGTAGGCTCAGGTTCTGAGAAAACTTTACCTGAGCATTTGACACAAAGTCATGTTTTTGAAGGGGTTAAGGAAATAATATTAACATCACAGCCTGTTTATGACAACGATTTTCAAAAACATGGTGGCTTCCAATGCCAGAAGCGATGGCACGGGGAGAGTGTTATTATATTAGCATGCTTCTCTGTGAAAGCCCGTCACCTTCTGTTCTTGAGCCTTGATAATGCACAAAGGCCAGATGCCCAGTTTTTAAAAAGGGGATGTTTTTTAACTGCTACACGGTGGCTGCTAATATGGATATTGATGCACAATAATTTTCCTGCCAATACTTGCTGCAACAGGCAGAGGAGGTGTTCTACCTTCCAAGCCAAGAAATGCGAGTCCTAACCCAGGTCAGGTTACAAGAGAACTTCGGGGGAAGGTGGCCAAATTGCGACCCTACTAATTTCCTGGGAAAATTCTATTCTGATTTCCCACATGATGATTAAGTGAAATGAGCTTCCCTAATTCGGAAGCTAAGCAGAGTCAGCCCTGGTTAGTCCTTGGATGGGAGACCGCCTGGGAATCAGGCTTCCTGCATTGAACTGGGGGTTGGACCCGATGGTCTTGTAGGCCCCTTCCAACCCTATGACTCTATGATTCTAGGAGTGTGAAAGACTAAAGTGTGGATAAAGTGGCCCATCATTTCAAATCATTCCAGTTCCTCTGAGCTTCATAGAAGCTACATGTTGCAATGTCCCCCACCTGTTCTTAAAGACAATTGCTTTTAAAGGCTTCCTTTTTTGGAAAAAAAGAAGTTGAATTGTGCCTTTTAGCTCAATGTAATTTGTAGTGCTGTGCCAAACATTTTGAGCTATTTATTTCCAACCATGCATTGGGAGGGAGGGGGCAGAAATAAATTATACTGGAAAACTGAGGGAAGGGGTGAGAATTCTGGAGAAATTTCTTAGTGTGCAGGACTTATGGGCTGACCTTACTGTGATGAGATAGCGGAGGTGTGTGCATGTGCTCTTTTTTAATTGAAGTCCCATTCTCTTGTGCTTTGCTGCCTCTCAGGGTCCTTGTGCTTTTTTAAAAGCCCCCTGGAGGACTTAGCCAGGACTTCCTCCCTTGGGGCTCTGCTGTACTGCTGCCTACTGAGTGTCTGGAAGCTGAGGAAGGCATTTTTGTTTTTGTTGTTAAAAGGACATCATCACCACCACCATCACCTCCTCCTCCTCACTTGGCTTTCAGGAACTCAGCAGGTAGGAGCACTGGAAAGCCCCAAGGGAGGAAGCCCTAAGCTTTCTAGGGGGCTTTTCAGAAACATCAAACAGCTGGGAAGGCTGTAAAGTACAGGAGAATGGGACTAGTGCTGTGCTGAAAATGTTGATTCTTCCATTTTTGGCATTGGGGGGGATGAAAACTCTGACAAAAGAGGCTGGGAGAAGTGAGAATTTCAGAGAATTTTCTCCTTGGGGATGGGGACAGGATTTCCACTTACCTTTTTAAGTGTAGGCAATTCTTGAGGAATTTTCTTTCTTTCTTTCTTTCTTTCTTTCTTTTTGAAAAAAAAAAAACACCTCCTTCACTTGTAGGACTTGAGGAATCTTCTCCAGCCTGGCAGTTCTTTCTGAGCTCCCAGGAGACCATGTAACCTCACCCTCTCCAATAGGCATTCAGGAAGAACTCCTGGCTAGAGAAGAGTCCTGGGATCCTGCAAGTGCAGGGGGTGTTTTTTAAAAAATAAAAAAATAGAAAGACCCCTCAAGAATCATCTACACTTAAGACAGGTATGTTGAAACCCTATCCCCCTCCCCAAGGAGAAAATTCTCTGAAATTCTCCCCCTCCCTGTGAAAGAGGCAGAAAAAACAATGCCTCTTTTGCAGAGAGAGAAAAAGTTCCCGAAAATAGGGGGTAGGATTCGGCACAGCACTAAATGGTGCTAAACTTTTCAGCACTAAACTTCTCAGACTAAAGATGAAAAAGAACGAGCACACTTTGAGCACCTCGTTACAGCAAGTTAAGCCTTTTAAGCCTTTGCACACTAAAAAATTTCTCCAAAATTCTCACTATCTCTTCAAAGGAAGGCCGGGGTGGGGGCAGCACTATGGCTTCGCAGAGGAGATGGTGTATATCCAACCACTTTGTTTTTAAAAGACAAATGGAAAAGAGACTCCTGAACTATCGTGGGCAGTTTGCATGTCATGAGCAGTTTGAATTTGGCACAGTTCCTCTTGCTAGGTAACTGACACACCAAGCTTGTTTCCACAAGTTTGTTTGTTTGTTTTTTAATTCAAAAGGCAGCTAAGATGCAATGGTGCAGCTAGATAATTTTAGACCCTGGACTTCATGGTCTTATGGGGGAACCCTTTAGATGACCATATATCTTACTTCTGTTGTAAAGTACACAACTTGCTCTCTCCCCCCAAGCCACTCTCCAACTGCCACACCATGCTTTAAAACTAGCACTGTGCTGAATTTTTCAATCTATTTATTTTCAACCATGGGGGGCAGGGGGAAACTGCACTCAAAAATTGTGGGAAGGGGTAAGAATTTTGGAGAAATTTCTCAGGGTGGAGGCTTCAGTGCTTACTTTACTGTAAGAGGTGACTGAGGGGTCCGTGTGTGCTCTTCCTTTTACCGTTTCCCCCTTGTTCTGTCCTCACAGCCTCCCTGGCTGTTTGAGCTTTTTGAAAAGCCCCCTACAGGTCTCAGCCAGGACTTCCTCCCTTGGGGCTTTCCACTGCTGCTGCCTGCTGAGGGGCTGAAAGCTGAGAGAGGCATTTTTGGTTTTGCTTTGTTGTTATTAAAAGTCCTTTTAACTCAGGGCTTTCCAAGAAGGTCAAGCAGCTGGAGAGGCTGCAAGAACTGAATGGAGGGGGGGGGGACCGGTAAAAGAAGGAGCACATACAAACCCCTCAGCCACCTTCTTATGGTAAGGTAAGCACTGAAGCCCTGTAGCCTGTAGCTCTCTGAAATTCTCAATATCCCCGTGAAAGAGGCCAAAAAATGACGGGCTCTTTCACAGGGACACCAAGAGGTTGTGAAAGGGCAGGTGGGGTTTCAGCACCGCACTATTTAAAACTGCTCCTAAATTCATGATTTGTTAGAACTACAAAATTGTTTGCCAACCCTTTAAAAAAAAATAAAATCTGATCATGTGCAGTTTTGCATTCTAAAATTACTTAAATCATAGCACTCGTGCAGTTTTCTCTCGCATTTCTTTCAACTATCCCCATTCAATTTCATAGAAAAGAAATCGCTTTCAAAAAGAAATTTGAAGAAGAAAATTTCAGAGAAATTCTCATGGTGGGATTCGGGGTTCTTGTGCTTACCTTACTTACAAAGTAGCCAAGGACTATGTGTGAGTGTCCTGTCTTTCATTGTACAGTCATCTCTCTGGCATCCTGTAGCCCCCTTGGCTTCCATACTTCAATTAAGGCCCAGGTGAAGACATCATAGGTAATTCCTCCCATAGGGCTTTTTCAGATAAGGAAGTGCAGGGAGCCTGGGAGGCTGAACAGCAATGGAAGGTAACAGAAAACACACACAGAGCGAGCACCCACAACCACCTTGCAGTGATTATGGAAGCTCAGAAATACCACCAAAATAAATTCAAAATAAATTATACAACACTTTGAGAATGAGGCAGAACAATGGAAGCCTCTTTCATGGGGGAAGAAAACTTTCAGGAAATTAGAGGACAGCTTTTGACACAGTTCTAGCCTCACCTCTTCCCAAGAACTGGGCATGACTACAGAAATAAAATTGAGTTTCCTTCTGCACCTGATGCTCTCTGGGTGGTCATTTTGGGGGGGGGGGGCGGCTCTGGACTTTGGCCTCAAGTTCCAGTGCTAGATGCACCAGTCCTAGGATGCTGTCTGTCTCACAAGACTATCCAAGTACCCAGATCTTTCCATTTGTGCTGCAAGACGGCTCTGGTACAATGTCTTTTCTGGTTCTAGTGCTGGGTCTGGCTGCTGATGCAAAAACATCCCCACTTTTTACTAGATGGTAAATTAGCTTTCCCAGTCTCATGGTCTGATCCTGTGAACCTTGTGTGGTGGCATAATATATAAAGCCACAAGCAAAAGGCCATTCAGAAATGCTTGTGTCTTCCTCCAACCCACGGACAGCACCATGTCCCACCAACAACGCTGTCTGATCACCCAAAGTGCGATCCTATCACTGTGTTCAAGGAGGCATACTCCCTAGTCAGTGTGTTTAGGATGGCAGCCTTAAGGCACAATCCTATGCATCTTTAGACAGAAAAAGAGAGAGGCTACAGTGGTGGATCACTGCCTTGTTGTGGCGAAGGGGCTTGCGTAACTCAGTGAAGCCATAAGCTATGCCGTGCAGGGCCACCCAAGACGGACAGGTCATGGCAGAGAGTTCTGACAAAATGTGGTCCACTGGAGAAGGAAATGGCAACCCACTCCAGTATTCTTGCCAAGAAAACCCCATGGAACGTATCACAAGGCTAAAAGATATGACGCCAGAAGATGAGCCCCTCAGGTCGGAAGGTGTCCAATATGCTACTGGGGAAGAGCAGAGGGTATTTCCAAGTAGCGCCAGAAAGAGTGAAGCGGCTGGGCCAAAGCCGAAAGGACACTCAGCTGTGGATGTGTCTGGTGGTGAAAAGAAAATCCGATGCTGTAAAGAACAATATTGTTTAGGAACCTGGAATGTCAGATCAATGAATCAAGGTAAGCTGGAGGTGGTCAAACATGAGATGGCAAGATTGAACATTGACATCTTGGGAATCAGCGAACTAAAATGGACAGGCATGGGCGAATTTAATTCAGGTGACCATCATATCTACTATTGTGGGCAAGAATCCCTTAGAAGAAATGGAGTAGCACTCATAGTCAACAAAAGGGTGGGAAAAGCAGTACTGGGGTACAATCTTAAAAATGATAGAATGATCTCAGTACGAATCCAAGGCAAACCATTCAACATCACAGTAATTCAAGTCTATGCCCCAACCACTGAGGCCGAAGAAGCTGAGGTTGATCGGTTCTATGAAGACCTACAACACCTTCTAGAACTAACACTAAAAAAAGATGTCCTCTTCATCATAGGGGATTGGAATGCTAAAGTAGGAAGTCAAGAAATCACCGGGATAACCGGCAGGCATGGCCTTGGTGTACAAAATGAAGCAGGACAAAAGCTAATAGAGTTTTGCCAAGAGAACATGCTGATCATAGCAAACACTCTTTTCCAACAGCACAAGAGGCGACTCTACACATGGACGTCACCAGATGGTCAATATCGAAATCAGATTGATTATGTCCTTTGCAGCCAAAGATGGAGAAGCTCCATACAGTCAGTAAAAACAAGACCTGGAGCTGACTGTGGCTCAGATCATGAGCTGCTTCTTGCAAAATTTCGGCTTAAATTGAAGAACGTCGGGAAAACCACTAAACCGTTCAGGTATGACCTAAATCATATCCCTGATGAATATACAGTGGAGGTGAGGAATAGATTTCAGGGATTAAACCTGATAGACAGAGTGCCTGAGGAACTATGGACGGAGGTCCGTAACATTGTTCAGGAGGCAGCAACGAAATCCATCCCAAAGAAAAAGAAATGCAAGAAAGCCAAGTGGCTGTCTGATGAGGCTTTACAAGTAGCTCACGAAAGAAGGGAAGCGAAAAGCAAGGGAGAAAGGGGAAGATATATCCAACTGAATGCAGAGTTCCAGAGAATAGCAAGGAGAGACAAGAAGGCCTTCTTAAATGAACAATGCAAAGAAATCGAGGAAAACAACAGAATGGGAAAGACTAGAGATCTCTTCAAGAAAATTGGAGATCTCAAGGGAACGTTTTGTGCAAAGACGGGCATGATAAAGGACAAAGAAGGCAGGGACCTAAGAGAAGCAGATGAGATTAAGAAGAGGTGGCAAGAATACACAGAAGAACTATACAGGAAAGATCTGAATGTCCCTGATAGCCATGATAGTGCGGTCACTGAACTTGAGCCGGACATCCTAGAGAGTGAAGTCAAGTGGGCCTTAGGAAGCATTAGTAACAACAAAGCTAGCGGAGATGACAGTATTCCAGCCGAGCTATTTAAAATCCTAAAAGATGATGCTGTTAAAGTGCTGCATTCAATATGCCAACAAATCTGGAACACTCAACAGTGGCCACAAGACTGGAAAAGGTCAGTTTACATTCCAATTCCAAAGAAGGGCAACGCCAAAGAGTGTTCAAACTACCGCACCATTGCGCTCATTTCACATGCCAGCAAGGTGATGCTCAAAATGCTACAAGCTAGGTTCAGCAGTATGCGAACCGAGAACTACCGGAAGTACAAGCTGGGTTTTGAAGAGGCAGAGGAACTAGAGATCAAATCGCCAACATTCGCTGCATCATGGAGAAAGCAAGAGAATTCCAGAAAAACGTCTATTTCTGCTTCATTGACTACGCTAAAGCCTTTGATTGTGTGGATCACAACAAACTGTGGCAAATTCTTAAAGTGATGGGAGTACCAGACCACCTTACCTGTCTCCTGAGAAACCTGTAAGAGGGTCAAGAAGCAACAGTAAGAACCAGACATGGAACAACCGATTGGTTCAAAATTGGGAAAGGAGTACGACAAGGCTGCATATTGTCACCTTGCTTATTTAACTTATATGCAGAGTACATCATGAGAAATGCCGGGTTGGATGAATCAGAGGTCGGAATTAAGATTGCTGGGAGAATTATCAACAACCTCTGATATGCAGACGATACCACCCTAATGGCAGAAAGCGAAGAGGATCTCAAGAGCCTCTTGTTGAGGGTGAAAGAGGAGAGTGCAAAAGCTGGTTTGAAACTCAACATTAAAAAAACTAAGATCATGGCATCTGGCCCCATCACTTCCTGGCATATAGAAGGGGAAGAAATGGAAGCAGTGACAGATTTTACTTTCTTGGTCTCCAAGATCACCGCAGACGGTGACTGTAGCCATGAAATTAAAAGACGCTTGCTCCTTGGGAGGAAAGCTATGGCAAACCTAGACAGCATAGTAAGAAGCAGAGACATCACCTTGCCGACAAAGGTCCGTCTAATCAAAGCTATGGTTTTCCCAGTAGTAATGTATGGCTGTGAGAGCTGGACTATAAGGAAGGCTGAGCGCCGAAGAATTGATGCTTTCGAACTGTGGTGCTGGAGAAGACTCTTACGAGTCCCCTGGACTGCAAGGAGGTCAAATCAGTCAATCCTAAAGGAAATCAACCCTGAGTGCTCATTGGAAGGACAGATAATGAAGCTGAAGCTCCAATATTTTGGCCACCTAATGCGAAGAGAAAACTCCCTGGAAAAGACCCTGATGCTGGGAAAGACTGAAGGCAAAAGGAAAAGGGGACGGCAGAGGATGAGATGGCTAGATAGCATCACGGATGCAATGAATATGAACTTGAGCACGCTCCGGGAGAGAGCGCAGGACAGGAAGGCCTGGCGTGCTATGGTCCATGGGGTCACGAAGAGTCGGACACGACTGAACGACTGAACAACAACAGTGGTGGTGGAGAAAAATATTGCATCTTTGTAGCTATCCTCATTACAGAGCAGGCTCAATAATAAGCTCATACTAGTGCTTGCTTGGATTCATCATGTGTTTTCACTTACATTTTTAAAGTCTTCCAAGGACACAACCTTATACATGTTTAGACAGAAAAAAAGTCCTACAACTCCCAGCATGCTCCAGCCAGCCATAGTTGGCTGGGGCACGCTGGAAATTGTAGGACTTTCTTCTGTCTAAACATGCATAGGGTTGTGCCCTAAGTGACGCACCTTATAGGTAGATGTTTTTAGTTACCAGTTGTGGGAAGGGTGACCTGGAATCTCTGTTCACCCAGTTCTGTATTAGATTTCTGCTCTACAACTGCAAATGTATTATATTCTGCCATCTGTAGCACTAAATATCTCATCATGTTTTGGTGTAATGAATGAATCAGTTCATTCATTCATAGAAGGTATACCATGCTATTCTCTCCAATACAGGTGTCGGAAGACAACCAGCAATATATATGGATGAATCTACTGGTGTTTAATGGTGTGGCCATTTTGAGCACCAGATAAACCAAGCTCTTGTCTATGAAAGCTCATGCCACAATAAATGTGTTCAACTTTTAGGTGTTGCGGGACTTTTTGTTGTTTGTTCTAGTTGACTTTCTATCAAAACATACAAGACCAGCAGCCACAAAAAATCAAAAGGTAAAACATAATAGAAAGGTAAAACAAAGGAAAGGAGACATAGCTCAGTAAGAAAGCAGATGATTTGCATGCAGAAGGCCCCAGATTCAAACTCGAGCATCTTCAGTTATAAAGAGGAGAGACTTCATCTGAGACCATTCCTAAGACCTTAGAAAACTGCTGCCTGCCAGAGAAGATAATATTGAGCTAGAATAACAGACAGTCTAATCTGCTTCCTATGTTCCTAAGCAGCAACAGTTTGAGAATGAAAATATTTCCTCCCTTACCCACTAAAAAGCCTGTAAAACCAACCCCCCAAATATACTTGTCCTCTTCCTAAAAGTCTGCACCTTCAGGGTCAAGTGTGTTTCTTTGGTCCAGCAGCTGTTCTAGGACACCACCACCAAGAAGGCCTTATCTGGGTCCTCAAAAATCTCACTTCCTGGCTTAACGGCTGCAGGACAGGGCAGGGCTGTAGCTCAGTGGCAGAGCACCTGTGTTGCATGCAGAATGTCCCAGGTTCGATCCCTGGCATCTCCAGATAGGGCAAGAAAGAATCCTGCCTGAAACCGTGGAGAGTTCCATCATTGTCAACAATACTGAATTAGATGGACCAATGGTTTGATTCGATATAAGGCAGCTTCCTATGTTCCAATAACTTCATCCGAGTAGCTCTCTCAAGGTGGGTGGCTGATATGAGAGAAGATACTTCCGAAGAGGCGATGTCCAATAAGGCCTCGATGTTGCTGTAATATATAATTGAGTTCTGTCTGTTTAGCAACAGCACAGAGGCTAAGCAGAATGGTGTGTGTATGTGGGTGTCCCAGCTCCATGTGACAGGAGCAGCAGTGAAATGTGTATTCAACTTCTGGCCTAGGTGCAGTCCAGATTCAAACAGCAGGGGGCTAATTTGCACCGCATTCTCTAAACATCTTTGCCAGAGGGAACTGTAATACAAAGCAGCAACTCAAATAAAGGAGCTTTAATCAGTGCGGTACCGGGTTAAGTAGATGCTGGAAAAGGCTCCATGATATTTGACCAAAGGAAAGGATTAGCACTAAAAATAACAAAGTTAATATAAAGTTTTAAACCCTGCAGCTGCACACCACAAGTTCAAACCATATGATGTTTACCAAGATTCCAACGTTATTATAGTATGGGGGGAGAATTTTGTCACAGAGATTCCAACATTCTGGGAGTGATGGAGGCCAAGAAGAGATGCTTTTGCGAAAGGGCAACTAAACCACAACTGAGCTATTATTATATAAGAAGCGTTTATTGGGGAAGTTTCTTAACCCCAGTTTATGCCCTGGGCAGCCATGAGGAGTAAAGACTTTTTTTGTATTTACTTAAATCTTAGCCAGTGTATGTTTGCACTGTGATCATGTAATTGTCTCATTTGCCCTGTATTAAAACGCTTGCTGAAAGTTCCATGGATTATTTTTTTTTTTCCTCACTGCAAACAATATTCTATTTTGGTAATTTGGGATGCATGACTTGCTTCTGAATTATGAAAAGAGGTGGAGCGAGCAATCCTAGGGCTGCTAGACAGCCATAGGATATGATGTATTCTGGGAACCGACCTCAGAGCCTGCGGTCCAAGGTCGGGTCCCGGAGAACCGACCTCTCCCCACTTCCATGCTGCCTCCGAGGCAGCGTGGAACAGCCCCATCCTCCATGCTCACAAGAGGAGCATGGAGCGGCCAAAAAGGGTGGGAGCATTCCGGGGCGGGGAGATTGTAACTGCCTGTATGACACATCCTATGTCATACAGCAGCCTCCTTCCCCGCTCCGTCCTAGACAGCAATCGGCTGTATAGCCGACAAAGCAGGGCAGAAGTGCAAAGGGAATGATCCCCTTCGTGCTTCTCCTGCCCTGCTTTGGAGAGGTGGTTGCTTCCAAATTCGGAAGCAGCCGCCTATCGAGATAGGATTGCTCCCTAAATTAAATGAAACATACTATCCACATTTGGTTTAGTGGGTAGTACGTTAGATGTAGGCTGGGGGAGGGGGGCATAGGTTTGAATTGCTCACTTGGTGTCTTGTGATAACTCACTCTGTAAAACAGAGGTAATAATGATCCCAATGGTCTGAAGGCCCTTAATGCAGTTGTATTCCCAAGGTTATGCAGGTTTGGTCCCATAAATATGCCAAATGGTAGACCATCTAGGTACCATATGTAAATTACCAAGTTCTGAAAGGAAGGCCTTGCTTACTATTGTTGTTGTTGTTCAGTTGTTCAGTTGTGTCCGACTCTTCGTGACCCCATGGACCATAGCACGCCAGGCCTTCCTGTCCTGCGCTCTCTCCCGGAGTGTGCTCAAGTTCATATTCATTGCATCGGTGATGCTATCTAGCCATCTCATCCTCTGTCGTCCCCCTCTCCTTTTGCCTTCAGTCTTTCCCAGCATCAGGGTCTTTTCCAGAGAGTTTTCTCTTCGCATTAGGTGGCCAAAATATTTGAGCTTCAGCTTCAGTATCTGTCCTTCCAATGAGCAGTCAGGGTTGATTTCCTCTAGGATTGACTGATTTGACCTCCTTGCAGTCCAGGGGACTCGTAAGAGTCTTCTCCAGCACCACAGTTCGAAAGCATCAATTCTTCGGCACTCAGCCTTACTGCCAGCTACCCTTAGTTATTGTGGGTTCCCAGTTGACAGCTGGTTGGCCACTGTGTGAACAGAATGCTGGACTAGATGGACTCTTGGTCTGATGTAGCATGGCTCTTGTTATGTTCTTATTTTATAACATAAATAAAATATAATTAATGTAATTGTACTGTTTTATTCTGTTATTGATTGGTCTTAATGATATTTCATCAGGTTTTTGTCTTGTGAACTTTTTACGTTGTTATGCTGTGAAATGTAAAGGTGCAAATTCATTCACATTTTGTTATTTTCTACCTCTACTTTGAATATGCATGAACATGTGTTAGACCAGCCTTCCCCAACCTGAAGCCCTTCAGGTGTGTTGGGAGCAGAGATGGTGTGGGCACTTGGCTGGGTCCAGGAGTCTGTCGGGCTCCCCCCGCCCCAACACCCCCAGACCATGCTCTCCGAGTCTCTGGCCTCACACGCCCCCTCCTGGACGTTCCCTGCACTCACCCGGACCCATCCGCAAGCACCCACCATTTTACCAAGCTTGTTTTTATGAAATAAAGGAGGTCTTTAAAAATGTGCATATTAAAGTATGCACAAATTTGGGCTGGGAAAGGCTGATATATGCAATACTGGAGGCATAAATGGCCAATTTACGCCTCTAATATTACATATATCAACCTTTCCCAGCCCGAGTTTGCACATGTTTAAATATGTGCATTTTAAAGCTCTCCTTTTTCATAAAAAACAAGCTTGGAAAATGCCATGGCGGGCGTTCATGGATGGGATCCAGGGTGAGTGCAAGTGGTTTGACAAGCTCGTGGGGGCTTGAGCGTGTGTCCAGAGGGAGTTCAAGCAGGGCCAGCACTTCAGCAGGCAACTGCCAAAACCAGACAGGGGTGCATCCGTCTATCCCTAGTTGGGGATTGTAATCCAACACATCTGGAAGGCAGCAGGTTGGGGAAGGCTATGTTCAATTCTTGTCATGCTTACTGAATGTAGGCCTATTTCTCACCAGTGGAGGGTGGTGCTTTGCACCTTGGATAGCTCCTTTAGAGTTCTGACTGGTTCTGACTGAAACCCAGAGTGGATTCACTGCCCCACTGACATTGGAGGTACCACCCTCCACTGCTTGTCACTGTCAGGAAGGCCCTAGCTGCCTCTCACGGTCCCCTCCAATAGCCAACTCAAGACACAGATGAAAAGGATTCTTTCCAAGGCTTTATTCCTTTACAATTTAATTACTCTTTCAGATGCTAATAACTAGTGACTAAGCCAGGAACTGCACTGGGGTAGTTAGCAGAGTAGCCTAAGCCCCAGGTAAGGCAGTTGGTCCCTGTTTGAAGGAGAAGGGCGGGAAGATTCTGAACTTATGGGCTATGGAGAGGTCCTCCCTCTTACCCTTGGGTCCTCAGGACGCAACCGTTGTTTTAACGCCAAGTGAGCAGAGCGCCTCCTCTCAGCGCCCTCCATCTGGCACCGCTCCCTGCGTCTGCGCCGAGCGTCCAGCAAGGCCCCATCCCCCGCTCTCTTGCTGCCAGGGTCACTATCTCTCTCAGGAATGCAGGCAGGAGGAATCTCTCCCTGCCACTGTGCCTGTGAGCAATGAGCGAGCTCCTCTCCTACGGGTTGTTGCTCTTCCTCAGAATCAGAACTGCTCTGGGGCTCTATGGGCTCAGTTTCCACCCTGATAGTCACAGATATTAGATGGGGTGGTAGACCTGTGTCTTAACTGTACTGCTTCAAACTGCAGGTAGGAGCCCACATCACTGAATCCTATCCCCACATAAGAAAACATCCCTAGACATAGACAACTGGTATGACAGGGAGAAGACTAGCCCATTCTCCTTGACATCTAGCTTTGGGTTGTTCTACAAGAGGCTCTTAATCCACTGTATCTACTTTCTGTTTCGCCACAGAATTGAGAGTGGAGCACTACACGAAGCACGTTTCTTTTCCTGCTTTTCTGCTACATAACCTCTAGGTGACAATGTGGCATAGCAGAACAGCACAAATACACAAGTGGAAAGCGTTTTCCTTTGCTTTCACAAATGATACCACATTTTCCCTGCTCTAAAAAAACTCGCCGAAAGTGATCTCTAAAAACAGAAATGAAATTGGAGGGTCACAACACTGTCTAAAGAACCCATAAACAACCATGAGTAGGAAACGATGAGCATGCAATAAATGGCTCATGTAGAAAAGCTTTTTCTATGGGAAGATAATGCTTTGAATGGATGAAGATGCAATCATGTGAAGTCCCACCTGTACTGTGAAGTGGTACAGTTAAGACACAAATTTCTTACTTCATCTACTGTTTCTGGGAACTATAAAATAGAGAACAGCCTGATCAAGACAAGAATCTGGAAGCGGCTCCAGATTGGAGATGATCTACTATTTTTCTAGAGTCCCCATGATCCACTGATGTTCAGGGGTGCTTGAGGATTTTATTTAGACACTTTTCGAAGCAGACCAACCTGATCCTCACTTCTCACTTCCCAGACTGATATGTGGATCAAAATGCAATTCTACAATCCACTGTGATTTCTGAGAGACATTCATCCCACACTACTGCAACATTAACTTAGGTCAGCAATGGAATTTAACATCTTGCCAGGGAACAATAATCCTTTGGATGGTTTTATACATCATTCTAGCTTAATGAAGGGGACACAATATATGACAGTAGAAAAACAAAAGAGAATCATAGCTATATGATAGCTACAATTTTAAAAAGACTGCACGCAAAGCCAAACCACATTTTCTTTTATTCTTTTGCACCACAGAGCATGAAGATAATGCACACCACTGGCATACGTGACCTAGAAGCAGCTTTGACAACTTCTTGTTTGCTTTGTAAGGGATTCAGACTAATATACGATGCTAACATATTCTGTCCTACATTCCAGCAAATTGTAAAACAAACAAGATACGCTATGAAGGCAGCACAGCTTCTGCTCAATCACCAGAAACTGAAATTACAAGAAAATATAAATCTTCCTTGAGACAGCAAGAAAATCTTTAAACCAGGTTCTTAAATGTTTGCTCGGAAGTAAATCCCACTGCGTTCCATGGGACCTACTTCCTTGTAAATTTGCTTACTTCATCTCTCACTCCTCTGCTTTCGCTTTTTGCACATGCTGATTGGTAACAAATATTTCATTCAGAGGCGGCTATAATCTTAGGCCACTAGTGAATATTTTAGGGCATATCTTGAGGCTTGTTACCCTTCCCTAAGCTGATGGGATTTGGTGCACCCATTCGCAAAATAAGGCTGCAGGGTCTTGCATCCCTAAAACCACATTCACTTGTTTCTAAGGTGCCTCTCAGATATTCCCACAGCTACATAAGAGCTGCATATAAGGATGGCCAGATCTGTTATTTTTGTTCCCGCTGAGATTATCAGATTTCCAGGATTCAGCTTGTTCCATCCCATTTCTGCACAGGTTTCTGAGATTTCTTTAAAGTCTGCATAGAAATCTAGACATTTTTTGGTGGACATTCTCCCCTGCACCCAATCAATATATGCTTTTCAGTGAGTGTTTTCAAAATATGCATTTTTTTCCTCTACTATATGCATCTTGTGCATATTTTCTACTAATATGCACATTTTTGTGTACATCCTTTCCCAACAAACTGCATCACCAAGTTTGGAAAAGTGTGGATTTTGGCATGCAACTGTTGTCTTGGCTTGCTTATTGGCTTGGGAGAGGTGAATTTGGCAAATATGTATGAAAATTCTCGACTGAAGAAATTTCTCACCCATCCTTAGTGGGTCATCTATGAGCATGAGTAGGCTTCCTCTTCCAAACATCCATGCTCAATGCGTTGGTGTTCCAGGGGTGGGAAGGCAGGCAGCATCAAGGGTGGGGCCATGATTGTTGGCCCACTTCCTCGTATGTGTATCAAGGTCCCAAGCTGCCCTAAGCAGCTTGGGATCTTGATATTTGAGCGCCTCTCCCTATATATGCATGCCCGAGGACTGAGATCTGTTGGAGGGCCCTCCTCTGCATCCCACCAGTGTCCCACACTATGGTGGGATGTAGGAGAAGGCCTTTTCTGCTATGGCACCCCAGTTGTGGAATGCCCTCCCCTTGGAGAGCCAACTGGCGCAGACATTGGTTTCATTTTGACACCAAGTAAAAACATGGCTTTTTACCAAAGCCTTTGAGGGCCAAATGCATTCCCTAAAGTAGCACACTGTTTTAGCTGTTTTATTGTTTTAGATTTTAATTGGTATTAGCTTGTTTAATGACTTAATATGTTTTTAGCTGTTTATTTATTGTTTTATACTGTTTAAATTGATTTTATCTATATGCTGCCCTGAGATCTTAATGATATAGGGTGGGATATAATGTTTTAAATAAAATAAAATTATAAAATGTGTTAAGAGGGGCTTTTGTCTTCTAGCCCAGGGGTGTCAAACCTCTTTCAGCTCAGGGGCTAAATTCCATTTCAGAGAAGATCTCAGAGGTAGGGATGGCGGAGAATTTCTCCCCGAAACTTCTGGGGGCCGAGCGCTGTGTTCGGCCCCCCGAACAAGTTTCGGGGAGAAATTCTCCGCACCCCCCCCGCACCCCACCCCACCCCCCTCCGGGACGGGACTTACCTTTGGCGAATGTCCCTCCCGGCGGCGGGTCCGGCCGGCGGTTCGGCGGGTGTTCGTCCTGGGCGGGGGCGGTAGCCGATCTTTCGACCGGCTGCCGCCGCCACCATTGCAATAAAAGAAAAAAAAATGCCCCCGTGATAGGCTACATGACGATTGACGTAGCCTATCACGGCTGACTTTGCAGATCTAGCCGTGATAGGCTACGTTAATCGTCACGTAGCCTATCACGGGGGCGTTTTTTTTTTTACTTCCGAGTTCGTGGCCGGGCGAGGTGGGAAGCCTCCTCCCCAGCCTGAATTTCGGCCGGGCGAGGCGGGAAGCCTCCCCCCCGGCCTGAATTTCGGCCGGGCGAGGCAGGAAGCCTCTCCCCCCGGCCTGAACTTCGCGGGGGGAGCAGCGAGGCACCTCCCCCCCACCACGAACAAGCTTCGAGGACAGGTAAGTCACTTTCGTCCACCCATACTCAGAGGCCACATTCCGGTGGTGGGCCCCAAACGTGATGGGGCCAAAACTACAAAAAATACCAGCATATTTTAGCTTAAAGCTCTTACAGTTAAGCCTTAGGAGAGGCATTTCAACCTTTTAGAATGGGGAAAAAACTGCACCCATGCCAGGAAACCACCAAATTATTTGTGGTTGGGAGAAAGAAGGTGGGGACAGGGGAAAGGGATGTGGCCTTCTCGGAACCCCAGAGAGCCAGCTTGGAACCCCATGAGGCCTGGATTTGAGCCCTGTGTTGCAGTTCTGCAGTTCTGTTTAGCCTAATGATTAGGCAGAGAGAGGAGACCGGCCTCATGTCAACAGATATTGCTGCCGTTAAACAGGAGTTGCGTGCATGTCTTCTGGAAGGAGTACATTAAACCCACCCTCTTCCATAGGCTTCATAATTACAAGAGTCCACCAGTAAGCGCGGGCAGCTTTTATGTGTACGTCTTTGCCTCCAGTTACAGCTCTGAGGCCACACCAGCATACAGACTTCCAACTCAGGGAAAGGAATTATGTCTTCCTCCCCTGCTCCCTGGCTTTAAATTACAAAAATGTCCAACTCTCCCCTTTTGAAGTCCTTGCCTTTCAGGTGGCCACCCTTCACAGTTTTTCTTCACTAGTGGTTGTCTGTTCCTAGGGAAGTAGTTCTCCAGACCAAGCTGTGGATGTCGCTCTTCAGGTGCCTCAGAGAAGGATGCTAAGCCCCAGCTTGGATATGCCTGAAGAAGCCCTGGGTGGTGGTCGCAGGCCTCTCTGCCTGGGTGTTTTCAGCAAAAGAAGGATGACTTGGTCCACTGAGTCCTGGCAGGCTGTTACAGGAGTGAATTAGTTAGTTGATGGCTATGTTTTTACAATGTCTTGGGCCATCTCTGCATTCCTCGTAACGTACCATCCATGGCAGCAATTCCACCTAATCAAAAATGCATGAAGTTTGAATGCTACCCCTTTTCGTGTGACCTGATCCATTTGAAACTGTAATCAAACTCTCCTGTGACACAGGAAATCTATGCTTTTGTAAGAAGAGCATTTTTTGCAGACAATGAGAAACCTAAAAGATTCATTAACGTGTGTCTCTTCACCTTGGTAATAAATTGACAATAAAATAGAGTGTTCAAAGTTGCTGTCTTTGGATCTTGCCATCTTTCGTGCATGTCCTGAGTTATGCGGAGAGTGACAGGATTATGGTCAAACTCAGGTGAATAATTAAAGTAATAGAGTAATTGGAGTTGTACAATTTTCACAGCTGAACGGGTGGAGTGGGGAGGGAAGGAACTGGTTCTTTATTTCTAATTCCTCATAGAAGCCACTGCCAAACATATCATTCCCAGGAGATTTCCAGGCATTAGGGAATCCACAATGTACTATTTGTTTTCCAGACACACTGCAAGTTGCTGGGTTTTTTGCTTGTTTTTACATATAAAGCCGTACATGGGTTATCATGAGTGGTATACATGGCGCCAGTGCTGTTCGGCTACTATTTGCTACTATTTGCTGTGCTGAAAATGTCTCCCACATGTTTTTCGACCATTCTCATTCACTTTGATATAAAAGAAATTGCTTTCAAAAAGAAATTCAAAGGAGGAGAAATTGCGGAGAAATTCTCAAGGGCTGGGTTTGGGGTTCTTGGGCTTACCTTACTTATGAGGTGGCTGAGGAGCGTGCAGGAGTGTCCTGTCTGTCATTGTACAGTCATCTCTGTGGCAGCCTGTAGCCTCCTCGGCTTCCTGCACTTCAGTTAAAGCCATCAAGACCAAGTCATCATGAGGCAATCCCTCCCATGGGGCTTTTTCAGTTCAGGAAGTGCAGGTGGCCTGGGAGGCTGCAGAGCAATGGACAGACGTGTAACAGAGAGAGAAAACACACACAGTACCGTCAACCACCTCACGGTGATTACGTAAGCTCAAAAACACCACTGAAGATATCCAGAATTCTGCCTCAAAAAGTGGAAGCCTCAACTCAGTTGATGCTGTTGCCACCTACAGAAGCAGTGCAATAAACCAAAAACCCTTAGGAAAAAAAGAATGAAGCTGTGCTACAACCCCTGCCAATAGTGAGCCCTCCCTGTGAGAAACTGTTGGAGAATTTCTCCTCCCCTAGGAGAAATTTGGTGAAATTGTCCCAATTTTTCTGCCCACAAATAAGTTGGAGAGTTTTGAGAGGCCATTTGTGCACAGCTCTACATTAAACATGTAGGTCTTGAACCATTTCGAGCACGAATGCGGTGTCCGCATGAAGATGAAATCCACAGAGCTCAATAGAGCTCTGCTTCCCTACCTTGAACTACTAGGAGAGCATGAAGGGATACTGCAGGAAAGAGGTATATGTACATGCTCTATATAACTTCATTCAACCCTCCATCTCTGGAACATGAGGAAAACTGCATGGTGCAAGGTCCTTGAGGGCTGGATGGGATAATGAGAAGTGTGCACAGACCTCCTACTCCATGCAATGTCCCTTACTTACACTGCCAGCACACATACCTGTGCATTCACATTGGGAGTGGGTGGGAGATGTACTCAGCCATGTGCAGGTACTGTGCCCACACTAAACTGCACCAAGCACATAACATCATCTTCAAATATTATGAGTTTACCACGGAAAATGCCGACGTGCATGCAGTATAAGCTGCAGGGTAACTAGTACATTTTTATTTTATTTTTAGATTAAGTGACACAGAAGTACCAATCCTATGCAGATTTAGACAGAAAAAAGTCCTACAACTCCCAGCATTCCCCAGCCAGGACTTTTTTCTGTCTAAACCTGCACAGGATTGTGCCCTAAGATACTGAGAATCCCCTCTTCTGCCACCAGCACCCAGTGCCTCATGTGTTGATATTTAAGACCTTCTGAGTTCCCCCTTAAATTGTGCAGTGTGCCACACTGAAACATGTCCATAACTGCTACAAATCTACGGAACTCATCTTCCCTGGATAGCTTCCTCAAGACCACTGTCTTTCAAAAACAAAATAAAGCTTTCCTATTTGAACTTCCTTTGGTGTTGCCTGTGATAAGCTGGCTAGAATGGAGCTTTTAGACATTATGGGCTGGATCCAGAGTTAGATCTGCTTAAGGCAGATCCACTGAAATCAATGGGGCATGATAACTGTGACCAACTTAAGTCCCAATTATTTCAATGGGTCTAGTCTAAGCAGGGCTAACTCTGGATCCAACCCATTATTTCTTGATTTATCCTCTCTCTCTCACACACACAGTGCCAATTTCAAAGACTGCACCAAACATGGTTATCTGCATTCTTCCTCCCCACCACCACCACTGTTTTTTACAGGCAATGGTTGGCTATTCTGTTTGCTTAAATCATATTTTGCCTGCAAACCTGGATCAAAACCCATTGCTCAAGGCCTGCAAACTAGGATCACAAATCAGGTTCAAAATCCAGTGCATGAAGCAAGGAGATAATGCACAACCTTGAAGGCTGGGCTAGCTTAGGCACACAGTAATGCCAAACCAAGGTTTGGCACTACATCTGAAACAGCTCACATACCATGGTTTAAATTATTGTTCCCAGCCTGAGTCATCAGAAAGGGGTGAGCTGCAGCCTGCATTATTTATTCTCATGCTTTCATTCTGCCTTTCTTTTCCAAGCGTAGATACGTACACAACAGACAGAACAGGGATCCTCTCTTGTGATAACCTCAAACGACTGCAATACTTTCATGCCACAGGTATAACAAAACGGTACTGACTCGGAAAGCGCCGAGGACTGATCTTGGTGTGCTGTCTCCTTTGAAGGTTTTGGTATGTCTGAGCTGCTGCCAGGATCTCTGAAGATGAAACATATCCCTGATTTAAAGGGATATCAGGTGGCCAAAAACCTTCCAATGAACACTTCAGGAAATTGTCTTAAGTCCTTCTCTGTTCCTCTGATCTGCCTCCACCCTGCAAGACCTGTGACAAGGGGGAGGGGAAGGGGTAGTGCTGTAATGCTTCGAACACAAAAACGAAGGATTGATTGGAAAAAAGCAAAGCAAGACACCAGCTTTGAAAAATGCATTTCAATTCCTGCCATGTCCTCAGAAGAAAAACGCATTTGACAGCCTATATTTTAACTAGTGTTTTGTTTAATAATGCATGTAGACATTTATCCAGAGAGATCAGCCTGTGCCTTACTTCTCATTGTAAATTCACCAGTCTGTTGTCCATTCCCATGACTCTTTATTATGTGCCACTGTTACTTTGTGGGCAGCGACAGCATTGCCACTCCAAATTAAAGATGAGATTGACCATTTCCACGAGAAATATTTTCCTTTTGCCCAAGGGAGGATTCCTCTACAGAGGGTGGAAGATGGATGTTTTGGTACCATGACCTTCACATTTCTACTTGTTGCAAAATCAGGATTCAGAATGGAATGTCTGACCTATCAATGGCTTTCTTTCATTTTCACTGTAGTTGTGCTGGCACAGCAATTTCAGAAGATCAAGCTGAAGCAGCATTGATGCTCCCATGTTTGCTCATGTCCCTGCCACATGGTAGTCACAAAAGCTATGATGCATTTGAGAGAGAAAGGAACCAGCAGTGGCCCCATATTTGACATGCTGAGAGTTATTTCTAGGACCCAGCAATTAGGCCAGACATTCCCAACCTGGGATCCCTAGATGTTGTTGAACGACAAGCCCCATCATCCCTGACCAGTGGTCATGTTGGTAGGGGATGATGGAGTTGTAGTCCAACAAAATCTGGAATCCCAAGATTGGGAAGGCTGAATTATGTGATAGGTATTGCCTAGTTCCCATCTGCTTGTTTTGTAAGGTGTGTGTGTGTGTGTGTGTGTATTAATGGCAGTGAGCAGAGATTGGCCATAGCTCAGTAACATAATTTGTGTATTTCATCTATAAAGTCTAGAGATGGGTGAGAAATTTGTTTCAGGGTGTTGTTTGTTTGTTTGAAATAATTTATCCAGGTTACATCTCCCGGAACCAAACCCAGACCTGAATGCAATCTGAAATCTCTACATTTCTGAGCTTGCAATGCAATTCACACAACAACAAAAACCATATTTGAAAAATACATACATTTGAAAAATGTGCATGAAAAGTGTATACATTTGGGCAATGTGCACAAATACACTTTAGTCAATGGGAGAAAAATGTGTACATTTAAAAAATGCACAGAACTGATGAGTACATTTGGGGGAAAAATGTGCACAATAATACACACCAATATTGATACAACTCCCCACCCCTGCCCTCCAAAACTTGCAATCTCATACAGACACAAATTGGAATGAGCTTCAAGTTGGAACATAAGTACATAAGAGCCACGCTGGATCAGACCAAGGGTCCATCTACTCCAGCATTCTGTTCACACCAGCTGTTGACCAGGAACCCACAAGCAGGACATGAATGCGACAGCACCCTCCCACCCATGTTTCCCAGCAACTGGTGAACATACAGTAGGCATACTATCTCTGATACTGGAGGTAGCGTATAGCCATCAGGACTAGTAGCCACTGATAGCCTTCTCCTCCATGAATTTGTCCCTTCCCCCTTTAAAGCCACCCAAACTGTCAGCCATCACTATGTCTTGCGGCAGCGAATTCCAAAGTTTAACTATGCGCTGTGTCAACCTGGAGAACCTTGATGCACTTGACTTTTGCTGAGTCTCACATCCCTAATAAAGTCCCAGACTTAATCTCTTCAATGGAAAAGGAACTCAGGGTAGGAGGGCTAGGAAAGAAGCAGACCTGAGACACCGGGGAGCTACTGCCAGTCAGACTAAGTACCTGAGCTAGATGGACCAACAGTCTAATTCAACTGAAGGCAGGTTTATGTGAGAAGGATTTTCTCCTCTTTGGCTGCTGCAGCACCAAAATTGATTTTATCAAATGGGGCTCTAAATTTGCAGTCCTCCATTCCCACGCTCCAGGGTAGTCCTGCTTGAAGAGCTGCTGCCTAAATGAAGATTGCTGTTTCCCGCCTCCCAGCTGAGCAGAGCAGAGCAGAGCAAGCTGCTCCAGCTGGTCCAGGGACTACAGAAGCAGGCAAGCTCCCAGAGAGCGAGCGAACAGAGCGAGCGAACAGGGGGAGCAAACAGGAGTTGGCCAGGGGAGTTGCAGTGGTTGAAGAGACAAAGGAGACAAAGGAGACAGAGGCTAAGAGGTAAGTGGGTTGCAGGAAGCCCAGGGCGCTGCCCTTTATCCTTCTGACTGGCTGTGAGCTCACCAGGAGCTTCTGAGAGCTCCAACTGAATTGGAGGGGTGTGGCCTGAGTACTCCCAGCAGCTGACTGGGCGGGAAGCTTCAGTCTGTTTCCCGCCTCCCAGCTGAGCAGAGCAGAGCAGAGCAAGCTGCTCCAGCTGGTCCAGGGACTACAGAAGCAGGCAAGCTCCCAGAGAGCGAGCGAACAGAGCGAGTGAACAGGGGGAGCAAACAGGAGTTGGCCAGGGGAGTTCGGCAGGGGAGGTCAAGGGGGAGGCCCCTAACATTTTTTTTTTATTTTTTTTTACTAACTTTTTTTCATTTATTTGTCTTGTAACACACACTTCCACACCAGTGGGACTCTGCTTTTAACCTCTACTGAGTAGAGGAGCAGGCACAGGCTAGTCTAGAACAATCACAAAGCTAGACACAAAAAGGGAGAAGAGGCTATGGAAGGACAAGACTCTCCAGTGGTGGTGACCTGCAAGGTGTGTGCAATGTTTGTTTTCTTGCCTGAGAACAACATGGCCTACACCTGCAACAAGTGCAAGTTGATCACGCTGCTGGAGGAAAAAGTAAGTGGACTGGAGCGGCGACTGTCAACCCTCCGGGGAATAAGAGAACACGAAGAGTTCTTGGACAGAATGGGGGAACTACAGCAGCAAAGGGCAGACCAGAAGCTTGAAGAGCAACAGCAAGATGAGGCAGTGGGAAATGCTGAGGTGAAGAAAAATGGAGTAGAGGATACTCCTTGGAAAACGGTGACAGTTAGGAGAAGAAGAACTAGACGCCACTCTGCACCAGTGGAAGCGGTGGAGCTGTGGAACCGATTCCAGGTACTTGCAGATGAGACTGGAGGACAGCCTGCAGAGGAAGAATCACAGGGGAACCTGCATGAGAGTGAGCAAGAGGCTGAAGGTCAGTCAAACAGAGGCGATGAAACCCAGGCCTACAAGAAGAAGAAGAGAAGAGTGGTAGTAGTGGGAGACTCCTTGCTGCGTGGGATCGAGACCCAAGTATGTCGCGAAGACCCGTGGACTCGCCAGGTATGTTGTCTCCCGGGAGGACAGATTAGAGACGTGACTGAAAGGTTGCCTGCACTCATAAAGCCCACTGACAGGTATCCCTTTCTTCTCATCCATGTGGGAACAAATGATACCGCCAAGCGGAGCTACGAAGAGATCACGTCAGACTTTGAAGCTTTGGGAAGGAAACTCAAGAACTTTGGGGCCCAGATAGTTTTCTCATCCATCCTTCCAGTAGTTAGAAGAGGGATAGAAAGGGAACGAAAAATACTCCGGGTGAATGACTGGCTACGAAGGTGGTGCCGACGAGAGAGATTTGGATTCTGGGACCACGGGCTATACTTCCTGGAAGATGGGCTGTTGGCTAGGGATGGGTTGCACCTCACAAAGGCTGGGAAGAATGTGTTTGGCCACAGCATGAAGAACTTCATCAGGAGGGCTTTAAACTGAATCCTACGGGGAAGGGAGATGTAATGTTGGGGGTAACAATGGACGTAGGCGCATGCACTGCAATGGAGAGAACAGCGCTGATAGCGCCCAATAATAGTCTTCAGACACATGTAGGAAGAAAGCCAGACTATGAAGCACATGGTCTTCGATGTCTATATACTAATGCCCAGAGTATGGGAAACAAACAGAACGAACTTGAACTCTTAATACAGGAGGGAAATTATGACTTGATAGGTATAACTGAGACTTGGTGGGATGACTCTCATGACTGGAATACAGCAGTTGAAGGATATAACTTGTTCAAAAAGAACAGGAGGAACAGAAAGGGAGGCGGGGTTGCACTGTATGTGAAAAATACATATCTCTGCACAGAAATACAGGAGGAGGAGCTTGGTAGCCCCATCGAGAGCATCTGGGTTGAAATAAATGGAGCAAAGAATAAAAGGAACCTGGTGGTCGGAGTCTACTACCGGCCACCCAATCAAGGAGAAGCCAAGGATGAAACTTTTGAAAAGCAAATAGCCAATGTTTTAAGGAAGCATGATGTAGTAGTAATGGGGGACTTCAATTTCCCCGATATTTGTTGGGAGACAAATTCTGCAAAACATGGCCCCTCCAGGAAATTCCTGACTTGTGTGGCGGATAACTTCCTCCTACAGAAAGTAGAGGAAGGAACTAGAGGATCGGCTATCCTTGACTTGATCCTAACCAACAGAGATGACTTAGTGGATAAAGTAGCAGTTACAGGAACTCTGGGGGAAAGCGACCATGTTGTACTTGAGTTCTTGGTTCTAAGGGAAGCAAAAGCCGAGTGTACTCAAACGCGTACCCTGGATTTTAGGAAAGCTGATTTTAATAAACTCAGAACAATGATCAGTAAGGTCCCATGGCAAGCAATGCTAGCGAGAAAAGGAGTCCAAGATGGGTGGGAACTTTTAAAAAAGGAAATTCTCAAGGCACAATCACAAACAATTCCAACAAGAAGAAAAGGTGGAAGACAACAGAAGAAGCCAATGTGGCTTCACAAAAAGCTTAGGGATGACCTGAAAACAAAAAAGGACACATATAGGAAGTGGAAAGAAGGCCAAGTAACAAAGGAAGAGTACAGGCAGGTAGCACAGAATTGCAGGGATGGCGTCAGGAAGGCTAAAGCGGAGAACGAGGTGAGGTTAGCGAGGGATGCTAAAAACAACAAAAAGGCTTTCTTCAGCTACGTGCATAGTAAAAGGCAGAGGAAAGAAATGGTTGTTCAGCTATTAAATAAGGATGGCAAAATGATAACAGATGACAAAGAAAAGGCAGAGGTGCTCAATTCCTACTTTGGCTCAGTCTTCTCCCAAAAGAGGGTCTATGACCCCCCTGGCAAAGGCGAAGTACAGGCTGAAGGGGCAGGATTGCAGCTTGAGATCGACAGGCATATGGTCAAGGAACACCTCATTACTTTGAATGAGTTCAAATCTCCAGGGCCAGATGAACTGCATCCTAGAGTCATAAAGGAACTGGCAGAAGAGCTCTCAGAACCGCTGTCTATTCTCTTTGAGAAATCATGGAGGACCGGGGAAGTGCCAGATGACTGGAGGAGGGCTAACGTTGTCCCTATCTTCAAAAAGGGTAAAAAGGAGGAACCTGGGAACTACAGACCAGTCAGTCTGACATCAATCCCTGGGAAAATTCTGGAGCAGATCATAAAGCAATCCATCTGGAAGCACCTTGACAACAATGCAGTGATTACTCGAAGCCAACATGGATTTGTCAAAAACAAGTCCTGCCAGACAAATCTGATCTCATTTTTTGATCAAGTCACCTCCCTTGTAGACCGTGGGAATGCTGTAGACATCATATACCTCGACTTCAGCAAAGCTTTCGACAAAGTGCCCCATGATATCCTGATGAGCAAACTAGCTCGAAGTGGGCTAGATGAAACAACGATCATGTGGATCCACAGTTGGCTACAGAATCGGACTCAAAGAGTGCTTATCAATGGGACCTTCTCAAGCTGGGGAGAGGTAACGAGTGGGGTACCGCAGGGCTCAGTCCTGGGCCCAGTGCTCTTCAATATTTTTATTAATGACTTGGAGGAGGAGGTGCAGGGAATGCTGATCAAATTTGCAGATGACACAAAATTGGGAGGGATAGCTAATACTTTGGAAGACAGAAACAAAATTCAAAGTGATCTGGATAGACTGGAGTGCTGGGCAGAAAACAACAGAATGGCATTTAATAGGGACAAATGCCAAGTTCTGCACCTAGGAAAAAGAAACCAAATGCACAGTTACAAGATGGGGGATACGTGGCTCAACCACACTACGAGCGAGAAGGATCTTGGAATTGTCGTCGATCACAAGCTGAATATGAGCCAACAATGTGATGTGGCTGCAAAAAAGGCCACTGCTATTTTGGGCTGCATTCATAGAAGCATCGCTTCCAAATCCCGGGAAGTACTAGTTCCCCTCTACTCAGCACTGGTTAGGCCTCATCTGGAGTACTGTGTCCAGTTCTGGGCACCACACTTTAAGAAGGATGCAGACAAGCTGGAGAGGGTTCAAAGGAGGGCAACAAAGATGATCAGGGGACTGGAAACAAAGCCCTATGAAGAGAGACTGAAAGAACTGGGCATGTTTAGCCTTGAGAAGAGAAGACTGAGGGGAGATATGATAGCGCTCTTCAAGTACTTGAAAGGTTGTCACAGAGAAGAAGGCCAGGATCTCTTCTTGATTATCCCAGAGTGCAGGACACGGAATAATGGGCTCAAGTTACAGGAAGCCAGATTCCGACTGAACATCAGGAAAAACTTCCTGAGTGTCAGAGCAATACGGCAATGGAACCAATTACCTGGGGAGGTGGTGGGCTCTCCCACACTGGAGGCCTTCAAGACGAGGCTGGACAGCCATTTGTCAGGGATGCTCTGACTTGGATTCCTGCATTGAGCAGGGGGTTGGACTCGATGGCCTTGTAGGCCCCTTCCAACCCTACTATTCTATGATTCTATGATTCTATAAGATTGTTCTGGGTAGAAGTCCCAAGAAGTCCCTCAAGAATCTATTTTCATTCCTCCACCTTAGCAGTTGTCCTCAGTGACCCCTCTGCTTGCACTGGGACCTGACATCTCTTAGGATAGGGATGTGAGAACACATCCCATTCGGGTTCTCCGGGCACCCCCAAGCTTTCCCCCTGCTCACTGGCCCCCTGGGCAGTAGTCGAGCACCCCCCCCCCCGGTGCTCAATGAGCAGCCCAAAACTTACCCTGGCCTGTTTGCCTCTGTGCCGATCGCCATTTTCTAAAAAAAAAACCAAAGTGGCGATCGGCAGCACCTGCTCATAGAGATAAACGCAAAATAGCTCTGTGAACTAGAGTCTATGGGCAATTCCCAGCACTTTTTGCATATAAGTCTATGTGGGCACAGTTCACAGAGCTATTTTGCGTATAGCTCTATGGGCAAGTGCTGCCGATCACCATTTAAAAAAATAAAAGGCAATCGGCACAGAGACAAACAGGCCAGGGTAAGTTTCGGGCTCCTCATCGAGCAAGGGGTGGGATGCTTGACTGCTGCCCAGAGGGACAGCAAGCAGGGGGGAGGTCTGCGGGCACAGTTCAGCAGGCACGGGTGCCAGCGGTTCGTCTAATTTGCAAACCTAAACGGGCGCCCACAACTTCCCTATCTCAGGGTGTTAATTATAATGGAACAATGATTCCCATCTGGGTCAGGCAGGCATTATTTGATAATGAGCAAGGTGCTTACTCCACATCACTGTGTAAAGTGTGTTTCACTGCACATGTAAAAAAATAAAAGAATGACCCTTGTTTGAATGACCCAGCAAGCCACTGCACACGCATACGTGCACACATGTGCACGCATGTGCATGCATGCATACATGCAAACTGAAATGTCCTCCAGCACTGAAATTCACTGTAAACTATACTAATGCACTGTGAATTTAGTTTAAGAAGAAGAAAAAATACACATCTTACATTCAGTATAGTATTGCCTAGATATGTCCATTCCTGGGACAGAGACACAAATGGACAGACATCAATAGACTTTGTAATCAGATTGAACATTCAGCATAAGAAATGAGAGATGCCAAACTCTGTGGGCTTACTACAACAATCTAATTGTGCCAATTATAACATTACGTCATTTGCTCATATGGTTGTACAAAATGCATCCTGAACACTGTATAAGAATGTGGCATCGACTTCTTCCCTTCTTCAGAGAATCCAAGGTATGTCCAGTAGGACTTCCCCACCATCACCCAGAAGGTTCACTGGGTCTCACAGCCTAAGGCTTAGAAATCTAAGTCTCATCTAACCTTGGAAGTAGAAGGAACAGCTGTCTTGAAAACTGTGCCAAAGGGGAACATGTAAGCCAAACCTGTGAACCCATGTAGGGATACATACACAGAGAGCTGAGTCTCATTCAGCAAACCTGATCTGTGTTCCTTCCATGCATCCCCACCAAGCAGATATGTGGAGAAATCATGGGCAGCGTGGATACTTCCCAGCCCATGCTAGGGAAGAAGTGATCCTGGCACACAAAATCATTATAATTGTTTTGCATTTGTTTGGCTTCCTTTAGTTAAGCAGGGTGTCAAGAAGTACCATTTCCATTATATTCATGTACAGTGCCCAGTAGTTCTTAGCACACCCATGCAGACAAGCTGGAGAGGGTTCAGAGGAGGGCAACAAAGATGATCAGGGGACTGGAAGCAAAGCCCTATGAAGAGAGACTGAAAGAACTGGGCATGTTTAGCCTTGAGAAGAGAAGACTGAGGGGAGATATGATAGCACTCTTCAAGTACTTGAAAGGTTGTCACACAGAGGAAGGCCAGGATCTCTTCTCCATCATCCCAGAGTGCAGGACACAGAATAATGGGCTCAAGTTGCAGGAAGCCAGATTCCGGCTGAACATCTGGAAAAACTTCCTGACTGTTAGAGCAATATGACAGTGGAACCTATGACCTAGGGAGGTGGTGGGCTCTCCCACACTGGTGGCGTTCAAGACGAGGCTGGACAGCCATCTGTCAGGGATGCTCTGACTTGGATTCCTGCATTGAGCAGGGGGTTGGACTCGATGGCCTAATAGGCCCCTTCCAACCCTACTATTCTATGACTCTATGAACCTCTGTTTGAAGAGCTCACCATCCCTCTAGGCTGGAGTTGAACAGCACATGGACTGCAGGCTGCATGCAACCCTTTGCATTTTTTGCAGCCCTTTCCCCTGCTGAATTTGCCATGGCAGGAGCCGAAAAGGCAGCTTTAAAAACAACTTTGAAGCAGAATTACACTCCCAGAAGATCCCCCCCCCCAGGGTGATTTTGCTACAAAACAATGCATGTGCTCCCCATGCACCTCCTTGTTTTGAAGAAAAATCACAACTTTTTCCTTTTGCCATGCCGACAAATCTCAGTGGCAAATTTGGTTTCGGGGTTAGGGATGTGACCCCCGCTGAGGTCCCGCATATCTCAATACAGTCCCCCTGACCCCTAGAAGTTGCCCATCCCTGCTGTAGCTAAATGGTTCCCCTCTCAAACTGCTCTTGCCATCAAGATGTTTTTCCTAACATTCAATGGAAATCTACCCTCCTGTAACTGAAGCCCATTTGATCGAGCCCTGCCCTCTGAGACAGCGGTGTTTGCTCTCTTCTGTATGATAGCCCTTTGAGATTTTGAAGAATCTATGAAGCCTCCTCCGGAATCCTGCCTGGGCCAGAGAAAATATAGGAACTCCGTTCTTATCGCTCAGTGAGCACAGGCTACTTTAGAGTCATAAAGCTGTCATGTTCAGTCTTTGGCATTTCCAATGAAAGGAGCTAATGTAGCAGTGCTAGGGATGGGTGGATCTGTGAAGCTTGATCTTGTCGAGGTTCTCAATTTTCCACTGTGAAGATCATTCTCTCCTGCTTAGGGATGTCAGAGAATTCTGCAACAGATCTCGGTGAGGCCGAATGCCAGTGCATTCGGCCCCACGAAATCTGTGGCAGAACGGCCTGCCCCCCCTGCCCCCCCGCGGATCCCCCCCGGGACGAGACTTACCTGGGGCAGATCTTCCGGGCGGCAGCAGCAGCTCTGCCGCCACAGCCATTTACAGTCTGAAGGGGGTTTGGGGGTGTTTTTTTTTACAGAGATGTGATAGGCTACGTAAAGATTTACGTAGCCTATCACAGCTGGGTTAAAAAAAAAACCGCGTACACAAATGGCGGCAGCTACGGCCGCTGCCATTTGCGTTCCTTATTTTTGGCCGTCTTAGTCTACGTAAATATTTATGTAGGCTAAGACGGCGAAAAATAAGGAACGCAAATGGCGGCGGCCATAGCCACCGCCATTTGCGTACGCGGTTTGTTTGTTTTTACCCAGAGCCCTCTGCGGCCAGAAATCTGGCTGCGGACAGCTCTGGCCTGGGCTGGCCTTGGGCGGCTGCTCTGTGGAGCTGCCGCAGAGCACAGCCGGCCGTCGAGGATGCCGGGGGGAGGGACGGAACGCCTCCCCCACCACCATCAACATAATCCGCAGAAAGGTGACTTTCGTACATCCCTACTCCTGCTTCTGTATTCTTCAGGTGTACTTATGTTTGTACGCATGCACCCATTCACTAAACTAATCAAGTGCACATTTTAGAATGGTACACATTTTTCTTTGGACAGTTTTTTCAAATTTGTGCATGTTGTTGAACAGGTTTTTTTCTTTCTTCCATGGAACACATTGCAAGCTCAGAAATGTACGTTTTCCAACCACATATTGTGTTTGCTTCCACATGTAGTTCCAGTAGATGCCAGATTGGGTAAACCCATAAAAAAAAAAACCTTGACAAAGCAAATTTATCACCCATGACCCATCCCTAAGCACAGCTGGGAAATATAGCTGCCAGATAACTTGGAGAGCTGATTCCAGTCAAAACAGACAGCAAAAGTCTACATCGGCCAAGTTCACACTTTGTATAAAGTGATTCCAAATATCCCTATGCCAGCTGAAGTATGAAACAACCCATCTTGAATTCTTAGATCTGAAACTTCGAGTCACACTACACCAAGAAACTAGGGATGGGGAGAAATCTGACATGGACCCCAATGAGGCCGATGGCGGAATGGAACACTCACCTCCACCTCCGTGCAGAATCCTTCCGGGTTGGATCCATCACTGTCTTGATTCTGCGAAGCCGGCCGCATCCCTGGCGAATGTCGATACGGCCAGCAGCCATTGCCATGCCATGTCACTGTAAGTCAGGCTCCCGACTCATTTGTAGGGATGGGAAAGAATTTCTCCCCGAAACTTTGGGGGTCGAGCGCCAACGCATTCGGTCCTCCGAAGGTTGTTCGGGGAGGACTTCTCTGCCCCCCGCCCCCCCCCCGGGATGGGACTTACCTTTCACGAATGTCCCTCCCGGCGGCGGGTCCCGGCGGCGGTTTGGCAGGTCTTCGTCAGGGGCAGGGGTGGCAGCCGGTCTTTCGACTGGCTGCCGCCGCCGCAATTACAAGAAAAGTAAAAAAAAAACAACGCCCCTGTGATAGGCTACGTAACGATTAACGTAGCCTATCATGGCTAGATTTGCAAAGTCAGCCGTGATAGGCTACGTTAATCGTCACGTAGCCTATCACGGGTAACTTAAAAAAAAAAGCGTGTACGGCTAATGGCGGCCCCCATAGGGAGCCGCCATTCCCATTCCTTATTTGGTCGCTGTAGTCTACGTAAATCTTTACGTCGACTACGGCGAAAATAAGGGCAATGCAAATAGCGTTGCCCTTATTTTCACCGTAATCTACGTAAATCTTTACGTAGACTACAGGGACCAAATAAGGAACGCGAATGGCAGCTCCCTATGGGGGCCGCCATTTGCGTACGCGCTTTTTTTTTTCAAAGTCACCCGTCATAGGCTACGTGACGATTAACGTAGCCTATCACGGCTGACTTTGCAGATCTAGCCGTGATAGGCTACGTTAATCGTTACGTAGCCTATCACAGGGCGTTTTTTTGTTTGCTTGTTTTTTCTTTTGAAGTTCGCGGCCGGGGAGACGGGGCGCTTCTCCCCGGCCTGAATTTCGGCTGGGCGAGGTGGGAAGCCTCCCCCCCGGCCTGAATTTCGGCCGGGCGAGGAGAGAAGCCTCCCCCCCCGGCCTGAACTTCGGGGAGAGCAGCGAAGCGCCTCCCCCCCACCGCGAAGCAAGCTGCGAGACCAGGTAAGTGACTTTCGTGCACCCCTACTCATTTGATAGGCTATGCAAATATTTGCGTAGCCTATCACATCAAAAAACAGGGATGCAAATGGCATGTTGTTGTTGTTGTTCAGTTGTTCAGTCATGTCCAACTCTTCGTGACCCCATGGACCATAGCACGCCAGGCCTTCCTGTCCTGCGCTGTCTCCCGGAGCATGCTCAAGTTCATATTCACTGCATTGGTGATGCTATCTAGCCATCTCATCCTCTGCCGTCCCCTTCTCCTTTTGCCTTCAGTCTTTCCCAGCATCAGGGTCTTTTCCAGTGACTTTTCTCTTCACATTAGGTGGCCAAAATATTTGAGCTTCAGCTTCAGTATCTGTCCTTCCAATGAGCACTCAGGGTTGATTTCCTTTAGGACTGACTGATTTGACCTCCTTGCAGTCCAGGGGACTCGTAAGAGTTTTCTCCAGCACCACAGTTCGAAAGCATCAATTCTTCGGCGCTCAGCCTTCCTTATAGTCCAGCTCTCACAGCCATACATTACTACTGGGAAAACCATAGCTTTGATTAGACGGACCTTTGTCGGCAAGGTGATGTCTCTGCTTCTTACTATGCTGTCTAGGTTTGCCATAGCTTTCCTCCCAAGGAGCAAGCGTCTTTTAATTTCATGGCTACAGTCACTGTCTGCGGTGATCTTGGAGCCCAAGAAAATAAAATCTGTCACAGCTTCCATTTCTTCCCCTTCTATATGCCAAGAAGTGATGGGGCCAGATGCCATGATCTTAGTTTTTTTAATGTTGAGTTTCAAACCAGCTTTTGCACTCTCCTCTTTCACCCTCAACAAGAGGGTCTTTAGATCCTCTTCGCTTTCTGCCATTAGGGTGGTATCGTTTGCATATCGGAGGTTGTTGATTATTCTCCCGGCAATCTTAATTCTGACCTGTGATTCATCCAACCCGGCATTTCTCATGATGTACTCTGCATATAAGTTAAATAAGCAGGGTGACAATATGTAGCCTTGTCATACTCCTTTCCCAATTTTGAACCACTCGGTTGCTCCATGTCTGGTTCTTACTGTTGCTTCTTGACCCTCGTACAGGTTTCTCAGGAGACAGGTAAGGTGGTCTGGTACTCCCATCACTTTAAGAATTTGCCACAGTTTGTTGTGATCCACACAATCAAAGGCTTTAGCGTGGTCAATGAAGCAGAAATAGACATTTTTCTGGAATTCTCTTGCTTTCTCCATGATCCAGCGAAAGTTGGCGATTTGATCTCTAGTTCCTCTGCCTCTTCGAAACCCAGCTTGTACTTCCGGTAGTTCTCGGTTCGCATACTGCTGAAGCCTACCTTGTAGGATTTTGAGCATCACCTTGCTGGCATATGAAATGAGCGCAATTGTGCAGTAGTTTGAACACTCTTTGGCATTGCCCTTCTTTGGAATTGGAATGTAAACTGACCTTTTCCAGTCTTGTGGCCACTGTTGAGTGTTCCAAATTTGTTGGCATAATGAATGCAGCACTTTAACAGCATCATCTTTTAGGATTTTAAATAGCTCAGCTGGAATACTGTCATCTCCGCTAGCTTTGTTGTTACTAATGCTTCCTAAGGCCCACTTGACTTCACTCTCGAGGATGTCCAGCTCAAGTTCAGTGACCGCACTATCATGGCTATCAGGGACTTTCAGATCTTTCCTGTATAGTTCTTCTGTGTATTCTTGCCACCTCTTCTTAATCTCATCTGCTTCTATTAGGTCCTTGCCTTCTTTGTCCTTTATCATGCCCGTCTTTGCACAAAACGTTCCCTTGAGATCTCCGATTTTCTTGAAGAGATCTCTAGTCTTTCCCATTCTGTTGTTTTCGATTTCTTTGCATTGTTCATTTAAGAAGGCCTTGTTGTCTCTCCTTGCTATTCTCTGGAACTCTGCATTCAGTTGGATATATCTTCCCCTTTCTCCCTTGCTTTTCGCTTCCCTTCTTTCCTCAGCTACTTGTAAAGCCTCATCAGACAGCCACGCCATTTGCGGCTGTAAATCTGGTAGATTAACTGAAATGCAGCCGTAAATGGCTGCATTTAGACTAATCTACCAGCTTTATGGCCACAAATGGAGCCCACTATGCCATTTGTGTCCGGAGCCTGACTTACAGTGATACGGCACGGCAATGGCTGCCAGCCGTATCGACATTCACCAGGGAAGTGGAGCTGGCGGCCGGCTCCGTAGGATCAAGGCGGAGCAGAGCCGGCCTGGTCGGATTCCGGGGGGGGGGGTAATGGATCGCCTCCCCCCCCCAGAACAGGGTAAGTGATCCACCCATCCCTACAAGAAACACAATAAAAGCATTGGGGTGGTCTTGACTTCCTTTTTGCAGTGGTCTTGTGTGTTGGGTCATGACAGCAGGTGAGTGGTGAGTATGGATGGGGGAATCAGCAAGTCTCAAGCTTGTCAAGGTTCTCCAAGTTCCACCTCAAAGCTCAGTTTGTTACATTTCTATCCCTGAATGTAAGCTTTTCTGTTATTGTTGTTGAAACTGTGCACCCAAATGCATACTTTCCTCCCATTGGCTAAAGTGTGAACATGATAGGGATGTCAGAGAATTCTGCCACAGATCTTGGTGGAATGCACTGGCATTCGGCCCCCCGAAATCTGTGGTGGAACAAAGCCCCCACCCCAACCCATGAAAGGCATGCGAGACGGAGCACTTACCTGCTGCCATCCGCACTGACTTGTGAATGGCGGCCGCCCTGCAGCCAGCATTCGCTTCTTCATCATAGCTGTGGTAGGCTACGTAAATACTTCTGTAGCATATCATGGCTAACACAGGGATCCCTTTTGCATCCCTGTCGAGGAAGTGATAGGCTATGTAAGTATTTACGTAGCCTATCACGGCAAGCCAAAAAAAAAACAAACCAGCGTACACAAATGGCGGCGGCTACAGCGGCTTCGGCGGCTGCCATTTGTGTTCCCTATTTTTAGCTGTTTTAGCCTACGTAAATATTCACATAGGCTATTACGGCGAAAACAAGGGGAATGCAAATAGCGTAGTGGGTGCCATTTGCGTTCCGTTTTTTTCACCGTAATAGCCTACGTAAATATTTATGTAAATATTTACATAGGCTAAAACGGGGGGGGGGGAGGAATGCAAATGGCACCCACTACGCTATTTGCGTTCCCTTTGTTTTTCGCCGTAATAGCCTACGTAAATATTTACGTAGGCTAAAACGGCTAAAAATAGGGGACACAAATGGCAGCCGCCATAGCCGCCGCCATTTGAGTATGCTGTTTGTTTGTTTTTTGGCTTGCCGTGATATCAGCTATCATTTGGCTATTACAGCAGCTATCACTATCACAGCAGCGTCGCAGGACACAAATGGCGGCCGCTATGGCGGCCGCCATTTGCGTCCGCAGCAGCCCATCCGCAGTTCCGGAGTTCCGGCTGCAGACAGCCCTGGCTGGCGGCTCCACGGAGCTGCCGCGGAGCAAGGCTGGCCCAGGGAGGATTCCGGGGGGAGGGACGGAGCACCTCCCCCCCCACCGCGAATCCAAGCTCCGCAAAGATAAGTGACTTTCGTACATCCCTAGAACATTGTTATTTTCCCCCCATCCCAAAATGCATAAGCACATAAGGAGAGCCATGCTGGATCAGGCCAAGGGTCCATCCAGTCCGGCATTCTGTTTACACAGTAGCCAACCAGCTGCTGAGCAGGAACCCACAAGCCGGACATGACTGCAACAGCACTCTCCCACCCATGTTCCCCACCAACTGCCATACCCTTAATGTGCACATTTTTTGGATTAATGCGTTTTTGGAATACAATCGCAATCTCAGGAATATGTGAGCTTTGCCCAAAAGATGCGTTCACATTTCGGGTTGCGAATGGAGCAAGTTTTGATGCTTGGAGAACTGAAATGAAATTCCCATACATCCCTAGCAGTGAGGATACCTCCCATGTAAGAGCTGCTTTCCATACATTTAGAGTACCTGTTATATGGCTGTCATGTTGATGTGCAACCTCCAACTATGATAGATCTCTCACGAATTGGTCCACATCTCAAGGTTAAATATACTCCTGTTCGTAGGGATGTACGAAAGTTCCGCCACGGATCTCGGGGAGGCCGAATGCCAGCGCATTCGGCCCCCTGAAATCGGTAGCAGAATGGACCGCCCCCCCGGAATGGGACTTACTTTGGGTGGATCTTCCTGGTGGCGGCAGCTCTGGCGGCGGCTCCGGCGGCGGCTCCGGCGGTGGCTGCGGCGGTGGCTGTGGCGGCCGGTCTTCCGACCGGCTCCCATTGCCGCCATTTCCAGTTAAAAAAAAAGAAACGTGATAGGCTACGTAAAGATTGACGTAGCCTTTCATGGCTAGATTTTAAAAAAACACCATGATAGGCTACGTAAATGTTTACGTAGCCTATCACGGCTGACTTGAAAAAAAAACACGCGCGTATGCAAATGGCGGCGGCCATGGCCGCCGCCATTTGCGTTCCTTATTTTGGTACGTCTTAGTCTACGTAAACATTGACGTAGACTAAGACGGCGAAAATAAGGGGAACGCAAATAGCGTAGACGCTACACTATTTGCATTCCCCTTATTTTCACCATCTTAAGTCTACGTAAATGTTTATGTAGACTAAGACGTGCCAAAATAAGGGACACAAATGGCGGCGGCCATGACCGCCGCCATTTGCATACGCGCGTTTTTTGTTTTTTGTTTAAGTCAGCCGTGATAGGCTACATAAACATTTACGTAGCCTGTCATGGCTGACTTCAGGGACGCAAACGGTGGCAGCTACGGCCACCGCCATTTGCGTCCCTGCTAGCCAGTGGCCGGATGTCCGGCTGCTGGCGGAGCCGGCCGGCGGCTCCGCAGAATCACTGCGGAGCACAGCCGGCCGGCCAGGATTCCGGGGGGGGGAGGAACGGAGCGCCTCCCCCCCCACCATCAGCATAATCCGCGAAAGGTAAGTGATTTTCGTACATCCCTACCTGCTCAGCATTATTGAGAACAGAATTATCTCTAGCACACCACAATTAAAGCACGTTGCTTAGCCATGCTGCTACATTAGGCAATCACAGCTGCCGAAGATAAACAGCTCAAAGAACTACAAAGGAATCACAGAGAGGATTTGGGCATCATGTCACTGTCCCAGCACCGTGGTATCTGCCTCTCGCAAGAGAAAGCATTTAACTCACTTAAACGCAATCAGTTAAAATTTAATGCAGAGTGCCAAATGTCTACAGCTGCATCCATAAAAGTCATTACACGTGCGATCTTCTGACACACAGAGATGAAGGTTAGCCTGGTAAATTTTTCAAAGCCTTATTATATGTCCATGATGATCAAATGCAACCAAAAAAGGTCACCAAATATATCCTGGTTGCCAAGGTTGATTGGGAAGGAGGGGGGAATGATAAGAGAAACGTGAGCATAAACAAGCCTCCCTCCAGTGAATAATATTCATTTATTTCATTGGTATCTATATATATATGGAACCCAAGGCAGCATACACATGGTTTCGGGGGGGGGGGGGTTTCCAGGCAGTCTCCTCAAATTTCCTTACCTCCAGCTAAAGGTGGTTGCATCATCTGACACACAACAAAAAGTCATGAACAGCTAGGGATGTATGGGTTGTGTCAAATCCATTCCATCTGTCTTTCACAGATTGTCAGGTGCCTTCATTCCCTTGTCCACCTATCTCAAAATTTGTGCAAATTCACATTTGCACAAATTTGCATTTGCACAATTTCACACACGCAAAAAAGTGCAAATTCCCCTGAAATGCTTTGTTCATGCTTTAGCCTATATGGGAAATGTGCATTTTTGGCCATTTTTAAAATTGTATGCATTTTTCTATGATAAAATTTGCGAAAGTTAGAGAACCGGTCCTCAAGTCTGTGGGATCTGCCTGACAGGGGAAAGGATAGTTTGTTGCGTAAAGCATGGGTCAAATTCATGAAAATCTGAACTCATTTGGTTCCATTGCAGATAGGGATGGGTGGATCACTTACCCCGTTCCGGCTGGGGGTGTCCACAGGTGGGGGGAGGCGATCCGTCCCTCCCCCCAGAATCCGTCCAGGCTGGCTCTGCTCCACATTGATCCTGCGGAGCCAGCCGCCAGCTCCGCATCACTGGCGAAGGGCAATACGGCCAGCAGCCATTGCCTTGCTATATCAACGTGCTAAGTCTCCAGACACAAATGGCGTAGTGGCCACCGTTTGCAGCCGTAAAGCTGGTAGATTAGCCTAAATGTAGCCATTTACGACTGCATTTCAGTTAATCTACCAGCTTTACAGCTGCAAATGGCATCCACTATGCCATTTGCGTCCCTGTTTTTTGTCGTGATAGGCTACGCAAATATTTGCATAGCCTATCAAATGAACAGGGACGCAAATGGCGTCCACTACGCCATTTGTGTCCCTCTTTTTTGCCAGTGTTGCGGAGCAAGTGGCTGGCTCCGCAGAATTGACGCAGAGATGGATCCAACCTGGACGGATTCCAGGGGAAGGCGGAGGTGACTACTCTGTTCCACCACGGGCCCCAATGGGGCCAGATTCTGGAAATCCAGCCTCATTGGGGCCTGTGATGGAATTCTCCCCCATCCCTAAATTTTGCTGATTTCTCTGACATCCCTATGAACAGCACAGGGTAAGCGAGACTGAGTAGCCATAATTATCCATGGTCTGGTAACATCCAGTTTGATTTCTGCAATGTATTGTATATAGGGATGTTAGAGAAATCCGCCATGGATTCAAATAAGGCTGGATTCTTTGGAATCCAGCCTCCAGAATCCTTGGCGGATTGGCCCCACTTACCTCCACTCCGCGAGGATTCCTCACAGGACGGCACTCAGCTGCTTGCTCAGCCAGAGCCGTTCTCCTCCATGCTGATCGCCATTTTTTTTTAAAAAAGGAGACTGGCAGGATGTGCCCATAGACTTATACGCAAAATACAGCCATGATCCTGCGTATAAGCCTATGGAAACATAAACATATATGTAAGATTCACGGCTCTATTTGCATATAAGTCTATGGGCACATCCTGCCGATCGCCTTTTAAAAAAAAAGGCGATTGGTGCGGAGAAGGGCTCTGGCCGTCCAGGTAAGCAGCCCTCAAGCTGGGCAGCTCCATGGAATCCTTGCGGAGCGGAGCCACTCCGGAGGATTCTGTGGGGGGAGGAACAGATCGCCTCCCTCCCCCGGGCAGATTCCCCACCGATACGGACAGTGGGAAATCCGTACAATATCCCTAATTGTATATGGGACTGCCCTTGAAGATTGTCTGGAAATTTAACTTTATTCAGAATGTGGTATCCAGGCTGTCATCTGGCACATGCCAAACTGAATATATTTTGCCAGTTGTAACTGTTATTCAAAGGCAAACAGTTTGTTTCAAGGCACCATTCAGAATGCTGGCTTTGATCTAGAATGTCTTAATGCAGGTGTGGGCAACTTGGAGGGCAAAACATCTGATGGGCCACAACTCCCATCAGCCCTAGCCATCTTAGCCAATAGTGAGAGATGATGAGAGCTGCAGACCAAAACATCTGGAGGGCAACAACTCTTCCTTAATGGCTTGAGACCAGTGTACCTGAAGAATTGTCTGCTACAACCTTCCCTGACCTGGTGCCTTCCAGGTCTTTGGGACTACAATTCTTGTAATCCCTGAGCATTGACCATGGCAACTGAGGCTGATGGGAGTTGTAATCCAAAACATCTGGAGGTCACTAGACTGGGGATCCCCCGTCTCCAGATTTCTAGTTTGTATTGAACCAATTCTAATAACTATCCCTTTACAAGAATATCCTACTAGAGATTGTTGGAATTAGTTAAAGGTTTCTAACTTCTAAGTGCATCTGGAAAGCCTGAATGCTGCACAGCACTTCACTCAATAAATTGTTTTACTTATTTATTACATCTATATCCCACCTTTTTTCCTTCTTGAGGAACCCAAGGTGGCATACATAATCCTCCTCCTCTCCATTTTATCCTCACAACAACAACCCTGTGAGGTAGGTTGGGCTGCGACTCTGTGACTGGCCCAAAGTCACCCAATGAGCTTCCATGGCTGAGTGGGGACTAGAATCCAGATCTCCCAACTCCCAGTGTACCACTAGAGGCACTACACCACACTAGCTCTCCAGTGTGTTAGTATTCTCTTAGGAACTTCAGGAGCTGCCTTATTCAAGGTCAGGCTATTTATCCATCTCACCCAGGACTGTCTACTCTGAGTAGGAAACATTCTCCAGGGTCTGAGGCAGAGAGAGATGTTTCCTGCTACCTAATCCTTTCACAACTGGAAATGCTGACGATCATACTTGAGACCTTCTGCATGCAAAGCATGTCATCCATCATTGACCTATAACCTCTTCCCATTTGAGTTTCACTTTGCAATGGTTTTCAGCTGGTTCTGAGCAATGGTAGATCCAGTTTAGAAACTTAGGGCACAATCCTATGCATGTTTTGACAGAAGTAACTCCTACAACTCCCAGCATCTCCAAGCCAGCTATGCTGTCTAGGGAATGCCGGGAATTGTAGGGTTTATTTTTGTCTAAACATGCATAGGGTTGCGCCCTTACTTTCCTTTTAATGCCAAGGAAATTATGAGATATTTTTAGTATACATCCATTCCATCTATAACAAACCAAGAAATCAAAGTTTACATCTATCTGAATTAGTATAAAAGATGGCTGGATAAAAATTTATCTTCAAAGGTGAGATATAAATGACTAAAACAACAATAATAAAAATAATAATGAAAATATTACAGGTGATTCCAGATGAGGTTTCTACTGTGCAATTGTCCTGCCTCATTCACAGAATTTTATGGGAGGGTCCAGATATGGTTGCCTTGTACTTGTCACGCTCTCATATTTTCCCACCACTTCTCCCATCTTTTTTTTTTTTCTTACCACAGAAAACCTGTTAAGGAAGGACTGACAGAATAGCTTCACAATGTCTTTTGGTTGGCAGTGCACTCATCTGAAAATGTCAGCTTGCATGGAACCCACTGCCCCTCCCCCACCCCAAATTATAGATGACATCTTGGTTTCAATACAATCATTTCTATAAGAAATGCCCCCCTTTCTGGTACAACAGCATTAGCCCTGATCCAACTTCAGTACATTGATAATGTGACTCCTGTGTGTGAGGAGGGGAAGAAAAAAGAAAAGATAAAATTCTGGTATAGCAGAGCACTATTGAGCAGCAAAGGCAACCTTGAGCTTTTATTCCCTCTCTCGCTTTTATATCCCATGTGAACATACCAGGATAAATGTACCCGTATTTTCATATGTATGCGTGTGCACACCATTTGCAAAACTGCTCAGTGGATTGAGATTGAGTAACTAAGGGCACAATCCTATGGGGATAGTTGGCTGCCTCCGAACTCGGAGGCAACCAACTATCCAATGCAGGGCGGCCAGAGCGCGGGGGGATCTTCTCCTCTGCA